>NC_045597.1:676666-1353333 GCF_009762305.2 Zalophus californianus
GGAAAATATCATCAAAAATATACGGAACAGAGAGTATCAGCCATAAAAGGAGCCAGTACGGAAACGTGCCCGCATGGATGGACCTTTACGGACGCCGCACCAGATCGGCAGACACACAGGCTAGTCCGTGCGCGCAGAAGGCAGGGGAGCGGTTACTACGGGCTGAGGGGTACAGGTGGGAGTGGGGGACTCGGGGTCTCGGGGGGGGGTGACAGAAATGTTCTGGCTGTGGCGTTGGTCGCACGGTGCTGGGAACGTGCTGAAAACCACTGACTTGTACACTTTAAAAGGGTTAAACAGCGGATTTTGTTATAGGAATTTCATTTTAGTAAAAAGAAAGAGAGACAAAAAATTTGTCAGAATATATAAAAAATTCCTACAAATGAGTAAGAGAAATAACCAAGCCAAAAGGAAAATGACCTGAGGGTTGACAGGCCAGCTCCAAGGAAGGTGTCCACACAGCTCACAGGGAAAGGCGAGTCAAAGCCCCAAGGAGACACCGCTAGCACCCAGCAGAGCGGCTGAAACCGCCCCAGTGCGGGGGAGGGTGCAGGGACCCCGGGCCCTCACACGGCGCCAGGGGTGGGCACGACTCGTTACCAGTTGTCCCGTGCACACCTCGGGCCAGTGAGCCGACTCCTACACCCCCCGCTCCCCCGTGAGCATGCGGGAGCGCGGGAAGAGCCGCTTTCTTCACAAGAGCCCTGAATGGGAACCAACCCTAATATCCAACCACAGAGAGGACAAACTGTGACACCGAGGGACTACCTCAGGTAACGGCAGTGCGTGAGCTCTAAGACCATCTGATGAGCAGATGCCCAGCACCTACCACGCGGGGACCCTAGCAGCTGCTCAGGAGGAAAACCGAACCCACAAATGCAGAACCAGTTGAACTTGCAGCGGCTGCGAAGACAGCATGGAAGGCATCCAGACAACACAATTTTGCCAGATGTTATTCTCAAAGAGAAAAATACTCCAGAATGGCTAAAGCAATGTAAAAAAAATTAAATAAGTCACACATGAGCAGCTTTGAGCAGAAGCAAATCTTAGACTTCTCCCAAGATTATAAAACACTAGTAGACAATTAAATCATATACAACATATACGAGGAAATAGTTTTTGTCACTTTCCTTTAAATTAAAATTAACCTTTTATTTTGAGTTAAGTGTAAATTCACTTGTAAGAAACAATCCAAGGAGATCTCATGACCCCTTGCTCGGCTTCCCCAATGGCAGCATCTTGCTAAGTCAGGCACAAGATCATAGCCGTGACAGGGACACAACACAGTGAAGACACGTGCACCTTTCTGTCACAAGGATCCCCCCCGCCCCCAATGCCTGGCAACCGGCAATCTTCCATTTCTGAAATTTTATCATCATAAACGTCACATAAATGGAACTACACAGTATGTGACCTTTGGGACCGGCTTTTCCTACTCAGGATAATTCTCTGGAGATTCATGTACTAGTTGTTTTAAACCTGGGTGGTCTTCGCTGGTGTGGACGGACCACAGCTGGTGGAAGCAGGCACCTGCTGAAGGACATCTGGGTGGTTTTTGGCTGCTATGGATACATAGCAGCTGTGGACACTCACACGTGAGCTTCTGTGTGAACCCGTCTTCACTTCTCTGGGGCCCGCGGTGAGCAGCGCCGCTGCGGGGCTGTGCGTGATGCTGGCACCATGGACTGTTTGTGGGGGTCTAACAGCACTCCCCATTCTCTCACAAGAAGCACATCCTTTAAATAAGGAGAAGGCTGCTTCTAAAAGGAACCTTCTATTTTCATTTTCAACTTTTTACCTTATGGCAAAAGAAGTTACACTGCTGACCAGCTTTGTCCTTGTCGAATAGAACTAACAATGGTTTTAAACTGCATTCTGACTTCAGATCCAGAGTCGTTTGGAAGTTTAAGACCGTGTAATGCTGGTGATGCTGGAAATCCATGTGGCTCTCAAGGCCACCCAGACCACCTGCAGTGCCACTTCAGCAAAGTGCGTAAGAGGGTGGGAGCAGGGCGCCTGGGGGGCTCGGTCGGTGGAGCGTCTGCCTTCGGCTCAGGTCATGATCCCGGGGTCCTGGGATCAAGTCCCGCATGGGGCTCCCTGCTCCGCGGGGAGTCTGCTTCTCCCTCTGCTCCTCCCCACCGCTTATTCTCTCTCTCGTTCTCTCTCAAGTAAATAAAAATAAAATCTTAAAAAAAAAAAAAAAGTATGGGAGCAAACAGGTTTAGCTTACTGTACTAATACTGAGCGGGTAGAGTGATGACTGGGCAGAAAATAAAAATACGACTGTGTGTTTCAAACATTTTAACTACTATTGAAATAAAAAGATAAAGAACTGATCATAAGCTTTCAGCGAACAGATTACAAGTCAGAGTATATAAATAATGGATATTTTGAGAATTACCATTAACATTAAAAAGATGAAGGCAGAGATTCCCAAGATAAGGATTTCTTTGTTCCCTTTGCTTTCCACGTGCAGCTTCCGGTAATATGGTCCAATGAGGTAAGTCTTTATAACAAGACACAGAAGAAAAGCGGCAGCTAGTGAGAAGAGAATCTGACCGACCAAAGCCAGGATCCGCAGGGTCTCCATGACAACACTAGGAGAGAAGAAACAAAGGTCATTTCACCTCCAAAACACATTTCCCTAACTAACACTCCATAAAATGGGCTTTCACTCATTTTTCTTTGATATGTTACAAAACAAATTTCCCAAATCACATTTTTATTTCCAAACACTAAAAACCTATCAATCACATTAATTCTAAGTAACTTGGTTCAATTTAAGTTATTTGGATCAAATATTGAAGCTGGCTGCTTTGCCGTCAGCTGTGAAACAAACACATCTTACAGGGTATGAGGACTCCTGGCCGCAGCTCAAACAGCTCCGTGACTGCTAACAAAATCCCTCACCAGGAACTAACGCCCACTGGGAATTCCTCCTGAGGCAACTGTCACCCTGCAGGCTCCGCACTGGAGGCACGGAGACAGAACCCCAGCGACCCGCAGCAAAATAGCTCCTCGTGGCCAAGCCAGAACTCCGAATTTCGTGTCTCTTTATGGAAGATAACTTAACTGCCTTAGTCTCAGAGAACAGGATTCTGTCCTAAGCTCTTTTTAGAATACGCTATTTACCTCGCAGAACGTATTCTTAAGATCACAGTCAAAAACTTTCAGAAGAAAGGCACTATTGCATGCTTATTTACAATGAGTATACATATTTTTTATTTAATTAATTTTTAAAAACTTAGTTCTCCATCATATTTAGGAAACTATTTAGTCTAGAATTCTGGTTAAAAGTTCCCAAGGGAAGAATACAGATCTGATCACTAGGAGAGAATGCATCATTGTAGTCAAAGCCTGAAGTAGCAGCTGTGCCACACGACTGATCACGTCGGGGGAAGGCTCCACGCAGGTTCACCAAGAGGGAGGCAGGCATGTGGACCCGGAGTCTGCAGCCCTGGCACGCCTGCACAGCGCGAAGCAGGCTGGGTCCACCTCACTCCCCGGCCAGTCTTTCCACCCCAGTCATGCGGTACCTGCCCTGGGCCCGGCACCCCGCACCCCTCCCCGAGGTGCCGTCACCTCCCCACACGGCTGCACTAACCTAATTGGTCTCGTGATGCTCCAGAGGCCAGAACAACCGTGGCAATACCAGACGAGCCCAGGTTTCGTGGCCCAGTGCAACTGCCCCCTCCCGCACCCACAGCAGCCTCTGTTCTCTGGAGGCCCACCTTCCCTCCAGCGGCAGGACCCGTGCACCGGGCCCCCACCTCGGGGGCTCCCCGCCACCCCATGGTGTCTTCTGTGTTTCCGACTCAGAGGCCTGCCAACCTGACGTGGCCGTCCATTGTCCGCCACTCCTCACACTACTCCGGTCCTCCCCACAACACTTACCTGACCAGAGCCCTTCTAGTGACCGCTCACACACTCACTGCTCACCATCCTCCCCAAACACTCCGCTCACCTCTCTGCCCTGAGCACTGGAGCTGCGCCCTATCACCCCACTTTTAAGGGTCTGCAGTCTGACGGGTAGAAGATGCCTTCTGCCTTATGTGGCAGCATGAGCATCTTCCATTTGCTCATTTCTAGGTTCACTGCTCACCTATTTTTTAACTGGGCTATTCAAAGTTTTCTTACTAATTTGTAGATCTTTATGAAGTAAGAAACTTAACTCTCTTTGATGTGTTCACAAATATTTTTCCCATTTGTTTTTGGCCTGCTTACCAAATGTGTACCTGCATGTTTCAGAGCACGTATGCACATGTGTGTGCACACATGTGTATTTACAAGCACGTGTGTATGTGTATACGTGCAGATATATTTAAATACCCACAGTATAAAACTTTCATACAGTAGCAATGATCACTTTTCCTGTCCTTTATGGCTTCTGGAATTTCTGCTCTACTTGAAGCCAAGGGCCCCCATCTTCAATATTATAAACAAATCCATCCATACTTTCTTCTAGAATTTTCATGATCTTGCAAGATTTAATAATTTATATCACTCTTTTTAAAAAGTATTCTTTAGGGACACCTGGGTGGCTCAGATGATTGAGCGTCTGCCTTCAGCTCAGGCCATGATCCTGGGGTCCTGGGATCCAGCCCCGCATCGGGGTCCCTGCTCAGTGGGGAACCTGCTTCTCCCTCTCCTTCTCCTGCTCCCTCTGCTTGTGCTCTGTCAAACGAATAAATAGAATCTTTAAAAAAAAAAAAGTATTCTTTATCATATAGTCTCTGTGTTCTGTTATTTAACTGTGAAATATTTGGAAGACGTTAATTCTTTCCTTTAGAAAAGATCAAGATTAATTCTGATTAGAGGGGCTCCTGGGTGGCTCAGTCGGTGAAACATCTGCCTCCGGCTCAGGTCATGATCCCAGGGGTCCTGGGATTGAGTCTTGCATCGGGCTCCCTGCTCAGCGGGGAGCCTGCTTCTCCCCTCCCTCTGCCTCTCCCTCTGCTTGGGCACGCACATGCTCTCTCTCAAATAAATGTTTAAAAAAAATTCTGACTACAGCTTAATAAAGAGGCAACATTCATATTAACATTACCACTAATTTTATGTCTTGTTTGTTTACTATAAATTTTCCCTGGTTGTCAAAATTAGAAGAGGTTTTCCCAAATTATAAAGAAAATATACATAGTGGACAATAAAATGATCATCTTTCCGTCTAGTACAAAATCATCAATCCTGATTTTATATATATATATATTAATTATATACGTAAGTAGATCTATTTCTAGTCTCTCATTTTCTTCTTTATGTAGTTGAAATATTGTGTTTAATTTTTAAAAGCTTTATTAAAATATAATTCTCTTTCCATACAATTTACACCTAAAAGTGGACAATTCAGGGGCGCCTAGGTGGCTCAGCCAGTTGATGTCCGACTCTTGGTTTCCACTCAGGTCTTGATCTCAGGGTTGTGGGATCAAGCCCCACCTTGGGCTCCGTGCTCAGCAGAGTCTGCTTGAGAGTCTCATCTCTCCTTCTGCCCCTCCTCTGCTTGCGCACGCTCTCAAATAAATAAATAAATCTTTAAAAAAGAAAATAAACTGCATACTTCAGTGGTTTCTAGTATGCTCACTGAGGTGTGCGCCCACCACCGTCTGTTTCAGAGTGTATTTACCCATCCCTCAACGCTCCTGACAGCCACTGATCTACTTCCTGTCTGTGGATTTGCCTGTTCTGGATGCTTCACATAAATGGGATCACATGACATGTGGCCTGTGTGTCTACTTCCTTCATAGGCGTGATGTTGTCGAGGTCCGTGGGGTTGCACGTGGCCTGTGTCAGGGCTCCATCCCTTGCCCCATGGCTGAGCATCCCGCTGTGTGGTCGCAGCACTCTATCCAGTCAGTAGCTAATGGACCTGTGAGTGTCCACTTTTCAGCAACTATGCATAAAGCCACTGTGGACATTCATACACAAGTTTCGTATTTTTTATTGCGGTAAAATATTGATAACACAGAATTACCACTTAAACCATTTTAAAGTATGTAACCTGTGGCATCAAGGATGTAAACACTGTTGTGCCACCATCAGCCCCACACATAGGTTTTCATGTGGACAGATGTCTTCACTTCTCTTGGGTAAACACCTTGGATTGGAACAGCTGAGTCTTTTGGCAACTCTATGTTTAACCTTTTGAGGAATACTGTGTATGATCTGACTCCATTTTTTACAGCTTAACATAATATAGAATATCTTTTCTACATCATTAAAACTATTATGTCTCATGGCTAAAGTGGAATAATATCAATAGGATCAATATATGTATTAGATTTTTTAATTGGAAAAATAGAAAAGTTCCCAAAGCTTCCTGAGATAGTGTCCTACGGTGACAGTTTTACCTGCAGCTCTTTGTGGAGGTTCTGCTTCCCATTTGGTAAGGAGACTCTCACCTCTACAGGTCATAATTTACTGTACACTTCTTAAATAGAACGCCAATGATTTTCAACTAAAGTTGCAAATCTTCCTTTGCTGTCCAAATTTTGTTCAGTTACTTATGTTGAAAATCTGTAGCCAGAAGGAAAAAGAACTGGCTCTGAGTTATAGGTTGTGATGAGAAGTGTTACTTTTCTGATAGTTAAAAAAATTCTGAATCAGAGAAAAATGACAAGAGGACCCTCTCAATAAACTAACAGTTCTATCCACCAGGTAGTGACCTAGACCCTCTGCAGGATTCTCTCCTGAAACCTTCACACAGCCCATGAGGCAGGCACTATTTCCATACCATCCCCACTGTTTTTTTAAGATTTTATTTTTTAAATAATCTCTATACCCAACATGGGGCTCGAACCCCCACCCCAAGATCACGAGTCACATGTTCCACGACTGAGCCAGCCAGGCGCCCCACCCCATCCCCGTTTTCAGGGAGAAAACTGAAGCCTAGAGATTGCAAGGCTGGTAAGTGGCCAGAGCTGGAGCTCCAGGGCCTGAGCCTTAACCTCTGGAAATCTCAGTTCAAAAGCTATTCATTTCTTCTACTTTCCCTGCCAGGCAGATAAGAGATCTTAATCATTTTAGGATTGCTGAAACTTAATATAACATCTGGCAAAAGGTAAACATCAAGGTGAATCATTATTAGAATTATCTGACAAAGATTTTAAGCAGACATCAAAAATAGGATTCAACAGCAATTAAAAATTCTCTCTTGAAAGAAATGAAACTATAGAAAATCTCAGTAAAGAAACAGAAGTCATAAAAAGGAGGACCAAATGGAAATCACACAACCAAACGATATACAGTTGACCTTTGAACAATGTGGGGGTTGGGGGGCACCAACCATCTGCACAGTCAAAAAATCTGCATATAATTTTTGACTCCCCCCAAAACTAACAGCCTACTATTGACCAGAAGCCTTACTGATAACATAGTTGATTAACACATATTGTGTGTATGAATTATATATTATATTCTCACAGTAAAGTTGGTATAGGAATAAATATGGTATTAAAACATTATAAGGAAAATAAAATATGTTTACAGCACCGTCCTATGTATATCCGTGGACCCACACAGTTCAAACTGCATTGTTCATTCATTAACTGTAATAACAAAAATAAAAATCTTGCTGGGTGGGTTAAACAGAGTGAAGACAGAGGATAGAATCTGTGAACTTAAGGACAGATTAAGAGAATTTACCTGGTCTGAACAACAGAGAGAAAATAGGAAAAAAAAAGTCATTTCAGAGGCCCATGGGACAGTAATAAAGCCCCTGGAGTCCTAGCAGGGGAAAGCATGTGGGACTGAAACAATATTTGAGGAAATAATGGCTGAAAATCCTAAATTAGTCAAGAGACACAAACCTACAGATCCAAGAAGCCAAGCAAACTCCAAATAGGATATGCCCAGAGTGTTAGGAATTGAATGTACCACCCCCACCCCATTCCTATGTGAAGTCCTGACATGATGGTGTTAGGAGGAGAGACCCCCGGGAGGTGATTAGGGTTAGGTGGATCACAAGGCTGGGGCCCTGAGGTGGGGTCAGTGCCCTCCTCATAAAAGACCAGAGACTTTCTGTGCTATGCACCCTCTGCCACGTGAGGACACAGCAAGAGGACAGCTGTGTGAAAGCGAGCTCTGGTCAAGAACTGAATCTGCCAGCACCTGATCTCAGACATCCAGCCGCTAGACTGTGAGAAAATTTGTCTGTGGTGTTGTTAGAGGAGCTGAACCAATGAAGACACCAAGATGCACCACAGTTAGATTTCTGAAAACTAAAAACAAAGAATGAATCTTAAAAACAACCAGTGGGAAACTACTCCTTTAAGTGAGTAATTCTCTGTAACTTGTGTTTGGAAAAAACACAAATTTGAATGGCAGCCAATTTCTCATTGAAGCCACTGGGGGCCAGAGAAGTAGCACATTTTTCAAGTGTTGGAAGATAAGAACTGTCAACTGCAAAATCCATGTCTTGTGAAAATGTCCTTCAAGAATGAGGGGAGATAAAATGTTCTCAGATGAAGAAAAACTGTGAGAATTTGCCACCAGAATCAGACTAACTATGAAAGAATGACCAAAGAAAGTCCTCAGACAGAAAAGAAATTGTAACAAAAGAGATCTTGAGCTCGAGGAAGCAAGTAAGAATAAAAGAACTGGTAAAAATATAATAGATAATCCTCATGAGTTTAAAAATCCTATCCGATTATTGAAGCAAAGTTAATAAACCCATCTGATATTGTGCTCAATATAAGTAGGGACAATGCAACAATTATATTTAAAAAGTAGGGAGAGGAAAGGGAACTAAACGGAAATAGGGTTCCTACATTTCACAAGAACAGGTGAAGTGTCGACAGCAGCGAGCTGATTATGGTAATGTGCGTACTATAGTGCTTAGAGTAGCAACTAAAGTAACTATACAAAGTAATACACTCAAAAACATGCAATCCCTAAAAATATGCAAGTAACCCACAAGGAGATAAGAAAAATGTAAAAGACGGACAAGAAACAGAGAAAACAAATAACAAGAGACTTAAGTCCTAACATCAATATTTATCTTAAATGCAAATGGTTTCAACACTAATTAAGACAGAGTGGATTAAAAAAACATCGTTAGCAGTACCTTGTCTATACGAAACTCATTTCAAATACAATGGCATAAACAGACTAATCGTAAGAAAATGGAAAAGACAGACCATTGTAGACATTAATAAAAAAACAAGCAGGAATGGCTATATTAATATCAGATGAACTGAATTTCAGAATAAGGAAAATCACTAGAAATAAAAGAAATACTACATAAGATAACAAGATCTATCTACCCAGAAGACAAAATGATCCCAAATGTGTACGCACCAAACAAAACAGCCCCAAAATATATAAAGCAAAAGCTGACAGACCTAGAAAAACAGACAAATAAACAATTATAATTGGGGATGTTAATAACCACCCTCCTCAATTGTTGGAACCACAGCAAGAACAGAGAAAAACTGAACAATGCAGCAAACAAACAAGATCTGACACACACACACACACAAAAAAAAACTCCACTCAACATCAGAATACACATTTTGTTTTCAAGTGACTTGGGAGCACTTACCACAGACCATATCTGAGGCCACAAGACAAACCTCAACAAATTTAAAAGATTTAAAATCATACAAAGTGTGTTTGTTTTGTGACCACAGTGGAATCAAACTAGAAATCAGTAAGATAAAAGACAACAGGAAAATCTCCATAAACACTTGGAAATTAAGCAACAGACTTCTAAATAATCCATGGGTCAAAGAGGAAGCATCAAAGGAAATGTTTTACATTAACTGAACTGAATGAAGATAAAAATACAATGTATCACAATAAAAGAAATGCAGCTAAGACAGTGTTGCAAGGAACATTTGTAGCACTGAATACAGCAGAAAAGAAAAAAGATTTCAAATCAATAATCTACGTTCACAGCACAAGAATAGAAAAATATAAGAGCAAAATAAACCCAAAGCTAAGGGAAAAAAAGGGTAGAAACCAATGAAATTAGAAACAGAAAAACAAAGAGATAAACCAATGAAACAAAGAGGCGGTAATTTAAAGCGATTAATAAAATTGCCAAACCTCTAGAAAGATTGACAAAGAAAAAGAGAGAAGATGCAAGTTACCAACATGAGGAGCAAAACAGATCCTATAGACATCAAAAGGATGATAAAGGAATATTATAAACAATTCTACACATATAAATTTGACAAATGAAATGGAATGGACCAACTCTGAAAAACCAAGCTACCACAACTCAACAAAATGTAGTAGGTAATTTGAATAGCCTTATAACCATTAAGCAAATTGAATTTGTAATTTAAGAAAAATCCCCCCAAAAGAAATCTCAAGACCCAGGTGGTTTCACTAGAGAATTCTACCAAATATTTAAGGAAGAATTAACAGTTTTATACAATGTTTTCCAGAAAACAGAGAGAGAAGGAACATGTCCCAAATCATTTTATGAACCTCGAATTATCATAATACCAAAACCAAAAAACGAGATTACCATTAAAGAAAGCTACAAACCAATACCTATCGTGAACTCAGACATAAAAATTCTTCTCAACAAAATATTAGCTAATTGTATAAAACGTATAAAAAGAATTATATACCACAACCCCCACAAGGTGGGATTCATTCTAGGTATTCAAGGCTGGTTTGACTTTTGATGTAATCCACTGTATCAACTGGCTAAAGATGAAAAATCATACAATCATATCAACAGACATGGAAAAAGCTTTTGACAAAATCCCACATGCACTAACAATAAAAACTCTCAGCAAACTCAGAAGGGAACTTCCTTAAATTGATAAAGAACATCTACAAAAAAGCCCACAGTGAACATCACATTTAATGATGAAAGAGTGGATGCTTTCCCTCTAAAATGAGGAAAAAGGCAGGAACATCCACTCACATGTTACTCAACAAAGTACTGGAAATGCTAGCCAGTGAAGCAAGGTAAGAAGAAGAAATAAAAGGCATACAGATTAGAAAGGAACAAATAAATTAAATGACAGATCTCGGCATTTCAAGGTGATTCCAAAAAAATTTCAAAAAAGTCTATTAATTTGTGACCTATGGTATCATCACTGCGAGACATGAAATAAATAAATGTAGCATCCAGAAACACTCAAAGCCCAATATTTATATGCACAGAGTATATTTGCTTAAAACAAACTCAAGCTTATAGTCCTAACCCATGTGTAATTTACCTTTAAATTTTATGGGGCTCCTTACATTTTCCAAGTGATTTATTTTCTGGCTGGTGTTCTTGTAATAGGTTCTATATACCACGTAACCTATGACTTTCTGGATACATTTATTTTTCCACTTTTCAATTTGACTTCTCTCTGCATATGAACCTAAGCAAGTGCAGTTCAGGTTTTGGTATTATTTTATTGGAAGAAGGGAAAGAAGGATCAGGCGAAATGTTAACGGTGCAGACACTTACAATGACAAATCCCCACGATGGCGTGCATGCACGCTCACGCACACGCACAATCACATACCTGCGCACACGCAATCACGCACACAATGCTAACAATGATAAATCCCCACAATGATGGCGAGCATGCACGCTCACGCACACGCACAATCACATACCTGCGCACACGCAATCACGCACACAATGCTAACAATGATAAATCCCCACAATGATGGCGTGCATGCACGCTCACGCACACGCACAATCACATACCTGCGCACACGCAATCACGCACACAATACTAACAATGATAAATCCCCACAATGATGGCGAGCATGCACGCTCACGCACACGCACAATCACATACCTGCGCACACGCAATCACGCACACAATACTAACAATGATAAATCCCCACAATGATGGCGAGCATGCACGCTCACGCACAATCACATACCTGCGCACACGCAATCACGCACACAATACTAACAATGATAAATCCCCACAATGATGGCGTGCATGCACGCTCACGCACACGCACAATCATGCACACAATACTAACAATGATAAATCACAATGATGGCGAGCATGCACGCTCACGCACAATCACACACATGCACACACGCAATCACGCACACAATACTAACAATGATAAATCCCCACAATGATGGCGAGCATGCACGCTCACGCACATGCACAATCACATACATGCGCACATGCAATCACACACATGGTCACACACATACCCCCCCCCCAATGTTCCAGGCATTGTTTTAAGCACTTTTATACTGTAACCCATTTAATCCTAAATACTCTGTTAGGGACTGACCTCACCCTCACTTTCTAGGTGACAAAACTGAGGAAGAGTGAGGTTAAACAGCTTGCCCAAGCTTGACAGATGGAGCTGGAGCCTAGGCAGCTAGACTCCAGAGTCTAAGCTATCAGTCTGCGCCACACAAGCTCTGAACATCTCTTCAGAAAAAGGCATTAAATAGCATTTTTATAAACAGATGATGGAAACTAGAAGCCCAGACCGGGCCGTGAAGCAACGTCGCACACTGACCTGGAGTAGGTACCGGCTGCAGCTTGGATGAGGGTGGGCATGCCGGCTATGAACAAGCCCAGCTGCACGTCCTGCACGACCAGCATCCCAAGCAGCACCGCACCGTAGTCGATGTCACCTGCTGGAGGAAACACCTGTCAGTAGTCAGTGTCACCTGCTGGAGGAAACACCTGTCAGTAGCATAGGTTTATGGTAAAGTGTCCCAAGTCAAAATACAATCGCTGTGCACATTTCCAAAATAATTCAAGTAATTTTGATACTTTAACATTTAGAGTATAGACTTTAAAATCTCTTTGAGAGCAAACACTGAAACATCTTAAACATTAAATAACTTTTTGTGAAGAAAATCTCCAGTTTATTTCATTTCTACTACCGTTCACTTTTATAATTACAGAAAAAATGTCATCATAAAAAGAAGGCATGGGACATGAATATGACAGGCCTGGACAGCCAATTTCACTCTGCATCCCCAGAACACAGGAAGCAGCCTTCATGCCCAGCTGTTATGGCTCTGCTAAGCTGTTCGGGAGACCTGGCCTCGCCCCCTTCTGGTCGCACCTCCAGCCCACTATCACTGCTACACTGAGCATCTGTCCCTGAGACAAACACAGATCTGCTACAGAAACACGGGTCTCACCAAGTGGACCAACAGAAAGGCAGTAGCCAGGGCTGCCTGAAGGGACGCCGCCACTCCTCTACAAAGACGACAGGACACGGAGACCATTTTCCCCAACTCAGTGCGTCACGTGGGCCTCTCACATCTCCATTTCCGACCAGCAGTTCTGGCTTTGGACCAAACTTTTTTTTTTTTTTAAGATTTTATTTGTTTGAGAGAGAGGAGTGAGGGGAAAAAACACAAGTACAGGGAGCAGCACAGGCAGAGGGAGAAGCGTGCTCCCCGCTGGGTAAGAAAGCCCAAAGCAGGGCTCGATCCCAGGACCCTGGGATCATGACCGAAGACAACTGACTGGCTGGCCACCCAGGCGCCCCTGGACCAAACTTTCAAAGGTGTTTCTAAACACTTAATTGTCATGTTCCTCACCCCCACCCCCACAAAATAAGCTTTTTTTTCTTAAACAAAACAAAAAAAAAAGCTACTCATAAGAACAGATATTTAAAGGCCAATCTAATAGGTGTAACCTTATGGAAAAGAAAAAGAATGAACCAAATAAAATAAAAATCCCTCATCACCAGCAAAAGTCACACTTGATCCTTCTAGGAGGCTTCTTTTATTTTCCACGCAAAGTTAAATTTTTGGTGAATAGAGTATCTTGCCTTAGTTTTTACCTCATTCTGAACGGACAATCCCATCAGGTTGTTATTGCGTCCTTGAGGGTTGTGCATCTTAGTAGGCAAGAATCCTTCCCTCACAACAAATAATGGAGGTGTGGGACACTTTCAACAAACACCTTGACGGGTTCATGACCCCTGACTCTCTTGATCTTGGGAAATCTGCCAGGTCCCATGCTCACAATGACACAGCCGTCTTCCTCCCCAAGTCCCCACACAAGACTAAGGTAGTTTAGCCCTGTGCCCAGGATGGTACTTCTTTTTGACTTTGAGGAAGTACAAAATCTCCAGTCACACCTTACTTTTTAGAAATGGCATTTGATGATATACTGCCAGCATTTTCTAAATGTTTTTTTAAATTCTGTTCTTTGTTCACAGTCCAAGGTCTTGATTCAGTGAGCATGAACTATCTGCCACCAGGGGGCAGGCAGCATGGAACAGGGGCGGGGTGCTCCCGGGCAGCTGGTTTTCAGGAAGTCCCTGCAGAGAAGCAGCTCATTGAGGCTGGAAGGGAAAGATGTGGGATAGACGCGCACCCACTGCAGTGACTGATGGGAAAGGTAAGCGGCACAGTCAAGACACAGCCGAAAGTAATTACTCAGACCTAACTATTAAAAATTAAAGACACCACTTTCAATAAAACTGTATTCTGCACTAAGTTTAATTTTTGTGCTTATCACTACTATAGCATTTATTTCTTTCCTGTTTTCTATCCCTTTTATTAAATACTTTAAATGTAAGGAAAATAAAGAATATGATGAATAACCACATACCCATTACTGTGCTTTGCTAAACTGTAAACTTTGGAGACATAGGGTTCAGATTTTTGACAAGTAATAAGACCCTGGAGACAGTATGTACATTGGTTGCCATAACAACGGGCAGCGGAGTCCATCGGCAATGGCCTCTAACTTTAAGAAGGCAAGCATGGCATCATCTGTCCAGCGAAAAAGAATGAGTCCTAACCAGAGCTTACTGAAGAGCAGAAACAGGAAATCTGGGAAGCTTTTGATCTCTTTGATGCTGATGGAACTGGGACCATAGATGTTAAGGAAGTTAAGGTGGCAATGAGGGCACTGGGCTTTGAACCCAGGAAAGATCAAGAAAATGATAAGCAAAATCGATAAGGAAGGGACAGGAAAAATGAACTTTAGTGACAAGGAGTTGGGTGAGAACCTCACTGATGAGGAGCTACAGGAAATGATCGATGAGGCTGATCGAGATGGAGATGGAGAAATCAATGAGCAGCAGTTCCTGCACACCATGAAAAAGACCAGCCTTTACTAAAATCAGTCTCTTCTTTTCATATTGTGTGAAACCTGGGTTTTGAGAACATAAACTATTTTCTCCTACTGACCTCCCTGTATAACCTTAGTAACAATCTTGAATCTCTTTTAGGTATTTGAAAGTGTTCTTTGACATTTAAGTTCTTTGTACCGTGACCTGCTGATTGCTTCAATTCCCCAGAGCAAAACAAAAGCACATTAGGGTGGTGAAAAGGGTCTTAAAGCTTTCACCCACCTGCATTTCTGCCTTGTATCACCTCACTCTTGTCATGCATTTCCACACTGATGCCACCCCAGAACGACTTCTTAGACAAGCACATGCTGTATCCATGCCACCAGAAGCAGAGGGCATCTCCTTGATGTTTCTAGTTATAACTGACACCCGAGTGCCGCTTTCTCTTTTATAAAATCCAGCGAACTTACTCATGTGCATTTGGATGTGTTTGTGCTATTTGTTTTGTCTTAAAAATAAAGCCTTTCTTATAAAAAAAAAAAAAAAAGAAGTAATAAGACCCTGGAGACACTGCAGGTACTACCAGTAAGCCCCCCACCTGCAGCTGGACCCCTCTTGCCACACCCCCAATCACCACCTTAGTTTTCATGCTGATCATTCCCTTGAGGGTTTTCTGCTTTAACATGATAACATCTATGTATTTGGGAACAACACCGAGTTTATTATTTTGCAATTATAAACTTTATATAATATAGTCAATATTTCTGCAACTTGGTTTTTGTTTTTGCTCACCATTACATCTGAAAATTATCCATTGCTGATGCATAAAGATCCCTTTTTAAAACTGCTATAGAATGCAGCAACTTACCCATTCCCCAATCGATGGGCACTACTCCAAGCATGCTACGGTGCACATTCTAGCACATTTACTGGGAACACCCCCTCCCTTCCTCATGTTTTCACGAGGAGGTTCCCCTTTATCACCACTCCCGGCCTCCACCCTGCCCATACTACTCCCACAGATGCCCGTGGTCCACCTGGGCAAGAGGACGGCAAGGTCACAGTATGGGGGTCTCTTGCAGGCCTGTGTTTCCCAGGTGGCCTCTGTGGGCCCGTGCAGCCTGGGGCTGGCAGCAAGCCTCATTCTGGGAACAGGGACCGAAAGCCACCATTGCCACATCTTGTGTCACCTTTTGTCACAATCAAGCTGCTACCATGACCTCTGGCTCCTGATAATATCAGCTATTCTTGGCCTTTGCTTTTCAATCAACTGTAGGCTCAGTTTGCCAAGTTTCACGAAACAACCTGCGAGATTTTTTTACTGGGATAGCTGGGAGTTTATAAATTTGGGAGAAACAAGGTCTTTATATAGTGAGGCTTTTCATCATGAACATGGGCTCTCTCTTCCACAACATTCTGCACTTTTGTCCTCAAAGGTCACACACATCTTTTCAGAGATTTATTCCTAAGTTACTTTTTGTGGCCATTATAAAGCAAAGCTTTTCTTCCCCCAAGTTACATTTTCTAACGGTCCTGCAGGTGCGATATTTTAGCCTGAGAGTTTAATTATAAATTTCTACACAGCCCAAATCTGCCAGTATGTGCACCCACCTCCCAAACCTACAGCCCTGTAAGTACTCCTAACTTCTTACAGTTCAGAGTTTCAGGCTGGCCTTCTACAAAATGAAAGAACCTTCCTCCTAACAGTCCATACATAAAATACACGAGGCACCTTGGGTACGAGGTTAATGGAACGTGCCAACCTGGAAACATCCGTCCATTCTCCTTTGCTTTCTTGCGTTCTGGTGCTTAGTGCAGGGCTGGATGGGCAGCCATGCTCTTGAGCCTGGGTTGTGTCTGACACCTTCCCTTCTACCTGCTCCTCAGGGACAACTCTGATGGGCGTCCACCACCCAGTGCGGTGGAGGTGTGTGGGTCACCTGCGTCCTCGGACAGGTGTCAAGACCTCCCCTTTGTCCTTGGAACTCTGCTGTTGTACTGGGACATGCCTAGAGTACATTCATTTTCCTGTTTCCTGCTCAGTTCTGGAGTGGTATGTTCAAGCTAAAGGCTCACTCCTTTCTCCAAGTCTGAACGTTAACAGATGTTTTCTCCCCTCTATTCTTCCAGGACTTCTACTGTATATATACTGAGCCTCTTAGCTAGTCTCCCCGTCTCTTGGCATTCTTTCCTACATCTTCTGGGTACACTGTGTTCTATCTTTGTGCCTACTCAAATTGAATAGGCACAATTCCTTCACTTACGTTTGAGTGCCTCAAGCATGCTCATCTTACAGGGGTTATGAGACTTTTCCACATCCTGACGTCGGGTTTGTTACGGGTCTCTCCCAGCCAGCGACGTCCTCATGCGCACTGGCACCCAGTGTGTGGGTCCTTATGGAAGTTGCTTTCATTCTCCTACTTCACTGAGGCTGCCCCCTTCACCTCCTGTCACTTGGGTCTCATGAGCGGTGGTCTTAATCACCGGGCCACGGGGACACTGGGACCCCCACAGACAAGACAACCAGGTAGTCCAGTTCCAAGCCAGGGGGCTGTGTCCATGGCCCACAAGTCAGCAGAAGACACCAGCTTGTTTACAATGTTCCTCAGCCTCTGGCGCAAAACCCTCGGCGTCAGGCACTGGTGTGCTGCATGTGGCCGTCGGGGATGCCAGGAGCCCATAGCCCACGATCAATTCCGTGTACAGCAAGGCAGGTCTTATCAGAAAAGCCAGCCCCAGGGCTCTGGTTTTCCCTTTTCATATTTCCCTAGTGTGAAGTTACTACAACATTTCAACCCTGTTTTTTACTTCTACAAAATAAAAACAAAGCAGTGAACATCACCATAATGAGTTCACATGATGTAAAAAATGGCAGTGTGGTCGAAGCATGGCTGTGCCACCGTGAGACAACCTGGAATGTTCATCCCTAAGCTTCTGACCCAGTCTGGCTTCAACACGTCCAGTAACGATCACAGGCCAGTGTCTCATGCACAGAGCTGAAGCTGGTGGCACCAAAGAGCTGAAAATGCCTTCAATTACCATATGTTATAGAAGTATGTGAGTCTCCAGCCCCAGCCAGAGTTAGCACCGTGGAACAGTGTCCGTGAGCCGTTCCGTTTCAGGCTGCAGGTCAGACACACTCGATGACCTCACGTGAGTGCAGCGCTGACATGGGGTGGCTCCTGCTCGGGTTTAGCACACTTATCTCCTAAACCACCAATTTCCATTTTCCAACATGGATTTGTTTCTTTTGAACATGGTCCTCAAACTATCCTAAATTAACAAGTATGTAAATACCACTTTCTTAGTCCAGTGGAGATTTGGAAAAGCTGAACACCATGACTGCTAAGAGGGTTCCAAAGACGGAGGCAGAGTTGTAATTTTTCTAGAAGGCCTTCAGAGTGAATTCAAGTCAATGACACACCTAATACTTCAACACATACTTACAGCACATCATCACCTACCTTCTTTTTCACCCCGGCCACTGCCCACGAGGAATCTGGACACCAAGGGTGTGCTCGATAAGGACAAGCAAGTAGAAATAAAGACGCTCTGAGTGGGTCTGATCTGTAAAAGGTGTCCCCATAACAAGCCAAATGCGATCATTAAAAGCGTCATGTAACACGGTCCTTGTAAGGCTATCTTCCACACCTTCAAAAGAACACATTCGTTTACACACATTAGTGACGACATGCAGAGCACATACACACACTGCCCGCTCAAGGGCCTCAACCTCTCAGGAAGGAGCTCTGCCGTAAACACCTCATCAGCACAATACCCGAAGTCGTGATCTGAACACAATAAAAACAGTGACCACTCTTGTCGGCTTCCTGAGTGCTCGGTGTTGCCACAGGGACGAAACACATGCCTCTCTCTGTGTATACATGTTCGTGCACATATAACCTAATCCTCACAACATGTCTCCACAGCGGACTTCCCCAGATGAAAACACGTGGTCCCATGGAAGCCAGCACAGCTCAATAATCAAATACTGATGAGGCACCTCAGTGTTTTCTTAGCGCTGTGGAAGCACAGCCCCGCGCAAGGGTAAACGGCTGTCAGTGGAAAGCCCAGAGCACTCCAAAAGCAGTGCCATGCTGACAAGGGCGTGCAGTTTCATACTGTTTAAAACTATGTTCACGTTATGCTAAATAATGTTCTCATTTAACACTAAATACTATCGTGGTGAAAAACAGAAATTATGAAAATGCAGAGTCAGAATAAACTTTAATCTTTCAACCCCCGACTGTGTAGATGACACCAATGTCCAAGGCGTGAGGCACTCCATTGAGACCGCCAGGCCAGTCGAAGCAGAGCCAGAATTCTGCCCCTCTCTGTCCCAAACCACAAGGGAACTGAGCTGTTTGCTGTCAACTCCACTCAACTAAACACACACGAGACCCTGGGGGAGCCCGCGCTGAGCACGAAGAGGGGACAGCCTCGAGGAGGACCTTCCTGCCCACAGGCCCCTGGCTCCTTGCAGACCCTGCCGGTCCCCGCCAGGCCCCCTCAGCACAGCGAACAGAGGAGCGGGGCAGTGTCCTTTCAACTCTGGATCTGGAAAGTCACATACAGAGGTTAAGCCAGAAGCACACAGAAGGGTCTGAAATACCTGGAGGAAACACTAAAGTGATCAGAATGAGAAGGCCTATCTTGAGAAGCACATTAAAGGAAGTGACAGTGATCAGTAGATGGACAAATGGAGCTTTCCCCAGAAAGAAACAGCAAAGAAACGAGAGGTCACAGAGGAACAGGATGAACCAACGCTGACACTCCAATGCATTTTTCTTTGTTACCGCCCAACTCTCAACACTTCTCCCGGCACACACGCCACAGCATGACCACCGCACCCAGCTGCTCCTCGTCTTTCATAGAAATGCCATGATGTGGAGCCCAACACCTCTTGTGGGTTCATTTTTTTCAAAAACTCGTGCTGCAGTCTTTCCCTTGGACCGAGAGCCGGCATTCACACCGGCAGGTTAAGGCTCGTCAGTCACCCTGCTGGGCTGCTCTGCTGCCCAAGTGGCCTGCGCGGCCAGGCCTGGGGTCCGGGGGCACTGCGGTCGCCCGCCCTGCCCTCTGTCCCCTGGCTGCTTTCCTCCTCTGTGAGGGAGGGGCTTCTCACTAGCTCCCTTCTGACTCCCTCTCTCTCTCTGCTCTGGCCCTCAGGCTCAGAGCGAGTGCGCTTCCCGGATTTCACCGTTCCCGCACACGCGCACGGTCCCGTGACCGGCCTTGCAGGGACTGACACTTTACAGGGACAGAACGACAGATTCACAGTTTGCCACTTGTTTAGGAATTAAAGACCTTTTTCCAGGGTAACACACCAAACATCTGATCCGTGTGACAGTTCAGCCTCGAGCAGTGTTGGACCTACTTGGAGGGACCCCAGTATTAAATCTCAAATACGTCACTTCTCAGACCCTTTTTGGAAATCAGCCACATGAAAGCTCATTTTATTTATGCATTGAATTTTCACGTTTTTCAGCATTCTTTATCTTTCAGAATTTACGTTCCAAAAATAGTATCAAACTAAAACCTATTCTAAAATGTTCAATTTGATAGTCCAATCATGGACACACACGGAAAGTAAACAAACTGAAACCATACGATGATAAATTGGGGGCAATAACACCGCTTGGTGAGGCCCTTACCTTTCTCAGCCTTTCTGGGGAGAACTCCAGGCCAACGAGGAACAGAGTAAAGAACACACCGACCTCTCCCAAGGTCTCCACCTGCACAACAGACTGCAAACACAATTGGAAAACCACACAATTTAATAATGTATTTCACCTCTGAAGTATACTTCATAGAACAATCTTATACTAACATACTCAGTGGGAACACACCAAAAAAGCAGTGTTTTTTTTTTAAACTAACTCTTTGTATGTTCTCTGTATCTGAGATAACCTGAACTTCCTGACTGTACTGTTCTTTTCCTTTTTCTTGATTAGCTGAAGGACTCTGGGTCTTTTTTCCTAAGAGCTAGCTCATGAATTTGCCTGTTTTCAGTTTCAGCAGCTGCTGCTACTCTCTTCATTTCTGCCTGCCTTCACTTTCTCTGGAGGATGGCGCGGCACCGAACCTGAGTGGGGCGTCTGAACCCCGAGGGCCCACTCTCACGAGGGTCTGCACACGACTGCATGTACCCACTTTCCCCTGGGCGCCACAGCCGGCCACATCCCACAGGTTTTGGGACACTGTGTTCTTGTGTTCCGTGTTTGTTCTGGTTCTTCGTTTCCTGTTGACTTCCTCTGCCGTCAGGTGATAGTAGAGAATGCTTTCCACACTGTTCTATTTGGTACCACTTACGTTATCTACACTGTGGTTTCCAGTGCAGCCGTGAACTGAATGTCTGAAGTAAAGCACAGGCCTCCACGTGCCCACGCCCGCCCTGACGGGCTGTGCGGGGACTCGCACGCAGCCTGCCAGCCGCCGACGGGACAGGCCCCACCCTCTCTCTCACTGCCGTCTCCCTCCATTCGCGTCAACCTTTCTTACCCACCGCATTTTCACTGAATCATGCTCACTGTACATTCTTCTGACTCCATCCGCAAACCTGCTTCTTTCAACAGAGAAGTTGATTCCACTTCTACTCACTGTGATAACACATTTCGCTCTTACTCTTTTGTCTCCTGCTTTTACTTCTCTTCCCTTTTTAAAACGAAGCTGTAACCTATGACTCCAAAGTAACATACTTAAACCTGTTTTTCTCAACTTAATGAACACAAGCCTATCAACTTCCTACTAGGAAAAGATAAATATTTGGCACCATCACACTTCCTCCATGAACCACCTCCCACTCCTGGCTGGCGTGCCCTAGGGTTTTCACCTTGGTCTACTGTAATTACATTACTTTCCAAGGTATAGCAGGTTTGTTAGGAATTGTAATATTTGTAGCTTCCAATTGTATTTATTACCTTACTCAGCCTTTACTTATTATTATTCAGCCTTAATTCTTTTTTTTTTAAGATTTTATTTATTTATTTGACAGAGAGAGACACAGCGAGAGAGGGAACACAAGCAGAGGGAGTGGGAGAGGGAGAAGCAGGCTCCCCCCTAAGCAGGGAGCCCAATGCGGGGCTCGATCCCAGGACCCTGGGATCGTGACCTGAGCCGAAGGCAGACGCTTAACGACTGAGCCACCCAGGCGCCCCTATTCAGCCTTAATTCTCAAAAGCAGTCTTTGCTGTGAAGAAAAAAATAAAAAAGGAAAATACATTTGTATTCGATATCATTTATAAATACTCTGTAAAGGGAGGGATGGGACAAGGGCAAGAAGAGATTTTTCATCTACAACTTAAAAAATTATTTTACCCACGCCATTTTGTTCTCAATCACATGGATATTACCTATTCAAAAAATTGAATTAAAACCATTCTTCCCAGGGGCGCCTGGGTGGCTCAGTCGGTTGAGTGTCCAACTCTTGGTTTTGGCTCAGGTCATGATCTCAGGCTTAGGTCATGATCTCAGAGATCGGGCTCTGTGCTCAGCGAGGAGTCAGCTTCTCTCCCTCTGTGGTGCCCTCTCTCTCTAATAAATAAATCTTTAAAAAAACAAAAACAAAAACCATTCTTCCCAGAGGTCACCCTGCCAAGCTGAGCCCAGCCCACAAGAGAACCTGCCATGAAGGTCCTGGGCTTTGAGCCCGAGCACAACCTTCCCGTCCCCCTCAGCCAATCAGACCCGCTGTTAAGATTCCTTAGGGATGAGAATTTTTTTCACACCTTCTTCTGTGATCCGGTCTGGAGAAAACTGCAGCCGTCCTTCTGCCTGGCAAGGTGTCAGTTAGCTGTACGGGTGAGGCTGCAAGCGGAGCGCCCACACCTCTCCCTGTCTGCCTGCCCCTCTTCTACCCAGCTAGGAAGGCCAGGGACAATCTGAGGACCCTGCTGCTTGTTTCTCACCGCCCTGTACTACTCCTTCTGTGTGGGACTCATGACGCTCATTCTTGGCATTCTCTTTTCATTTTGTCTGAATTGTGTGTATTTAGATGACACATTTTGGAGCCCACAAAAGCTTGGGAGCCCTTCCTTACTGCCAAAAAGTGCCATCGACACAGGACAAAGCTCACTTCAATCTGTCCAGCAAACAGCCTCTAGTAACAGCAACCTCAGCACTCACTGTCTCCTGGGGTTTTCACAATACCCCACATTTAGGCTTCATAATTCCTCACTACTTTATCAGCTTTAAAATATGTTACAAATTTTTAAATTATACGTTGAATCCAGCATTTTGAGTTGTTTTCAGTGTCTGAATAATATAGTTCATCCTATTACCGGAAAAAGAATTTCTAAAACTAATAAAATTTAAAGACATTGATTTTTTCTCTAGTCAAGTCATCCATTCACTAATGAACAAAATTACTTCCTTATGGTTTAGAAATTTCTTATGAAACTTTATGGGGCATCTTTTTTGATATGGTTTCTAAGAAACTGTTATCTTAATTCAAGTTCAAACTTCGAAACTCTTTAGTCTTGGTGTTTCTTTAGTATTCTGTTAAACAGATACTAAAGCAGTTAAATTTTGCTCTTACCTTAATACTGTTTAGTCCTGAAGGCCCCAGAAGTACACCACAAATGATATAACCAAACATCGTAGGCAACCCTATTGTTGTGCACAGCCAGCCACAAGGTAAAGACAGCATTCCTATGGTAACAATGTCCTAGAGGAGAACAAACAAAAGAGACATAAACACTCAAGATAATAGTCGGCAAGACAAGGAGACAGGGCTGGTTATTAGCATATAAGGCAGATGTTCTGCAGACCTGGCCCCTCCCAGTTTCCATTCTGGTCATAACGAAGGCAGGCAGTACCTGGACTGACCCTCCTGGTTTGAGTTTCTCGGCACAGGAGTCAGCCGCTCCCAGCACTCCTTGGGGATCACGTACCTTCCTCCCAGCCTGTGCTGCCAGCCTCTTTAAGACGAGCACAAATTCCGGCTTCCAGGACTAGGCTAGAGACCTGACAGCGTGTCTCAACCCCGCTGACCTTCCCTGAACAGGCTGCCCGGGTCACTCCTACACCTGCTGCCCACTCTGGTCCCAACCCAAGCCGTGCTCTCCACCCATAACACTGTCAACTGCAAATCTTTACTAGACTGGCTTCCTCAGAGGGCACAGATGTGCGTCTAGCTCAGTCTGGAACACCAGTCACTTCTGGAGGAGCCGCATCTCATCCCGCACCCACGGCTACACAAAGCCACACACGACACCTGAGCCAAAGCCTCTCTGCCTCATCCGATGTTCCATTTCAGTGACAGAGCTTGAGCCTGTCAGAGTAGCTCCCGACTTCAAAAAGACTTCCAAATTCCCACAAGTAAAATTAATATTTTAAATATTAAAATGCCTTATTCCCTTATTCTTTTGGGAAAAAATGAAAGATCAAGAGAAAATGTTTCAAGTCACAGAACACCGGTAGACTCTCTGTTAGGAGGAAGGTCGCGCACCCTAATATGATGCTCAGGAAGTAAAGCTCAATCTTATTTCACATGTATACAAGGAAATGGGAAAGAGGGAGTGGGGATTTTGAGAGCAAAGCAGACAGACAGACCACCTTTAGGAAGTGGTGATCTGCGCGTGGAATCGTGGCATCTCTGGGCTTGGTCAAGATGTACCGGTTGTTCTGGGAGTCGATGAGCATGCTAAGGCCCAAATCATCTTCTACTTCCCGCTTTGTGAGGTTTTGCTTGGAATTGGCCTCTTCTTCTTCTACTCTGAGAACTGCCTCAAAATTGACCCCTTTCACCTGTAAGAAGAACCAATATTGTGTAATTTAAAACAAGGAAATGTTCTCAAGTTCAATTTTTAGAGCATAAATTCTATAGAGAAGTGACGGGAATGTTTCCAGTATTCTGTCATATGAAATAAAAGATTGATAAATGCTCATTAACATGAATTAGGGAAATTGTTTCAAGTAAAAAAGTGATTTAAGGGTGGAAGTGTTTAGGGTTTCTATTATTTCCAAACACCTGCTCTACTTGACTCAGGGTACAACCTGTAACAAGAAATACATATTTGGTCTTCACCCCCCTTCCTGGCTGACAGCTGCCACAAACCGTGTAATTTCCTGTGTGTAAGGTGCACCTTATGAGCCCTTTGCAACTTCACCTGAGTTCACAGCACTGAGGGGATTTTTAGAAAGCCGCTAGCTACCCACAGGATGGGGCTGGCCACCCAAGGAACCGACCATGTGACCTCCAGGAGGAGGGGGGCTAGAGGCTGAGTTCATCACCAGCCTACACAAGGCAGCTTCCATTAAACCCTTGAAGTACAGGGTTCAGAGAGCTTCCAGGCTGCTCAGTACATGGAGGTGTTCAGCTGGGAGGGAAGGAAGCAGGCCCGAGAGCAGGGGTGCTGCTGCCACACACTTTCACCCCTCTTCCACCTGGCTGTTTCTGAGCTGCATCCATCACAATGTCCTGGGAACCTAGCAAATAGAAACTGTCTCCTTGTGTTCTGAGAGCCCGAGGAAGGAGGTATGGGACCCTCCAAGGTGAAAACTTGGAACCCATGACTGGCATCTGAAATGGAGGACAGTGTTGGGCTGAGCCCTTTTCTGCAGGGTCCGCACTGACCCACGGTGCGGGGGGGCAGAAGTGATCTCCAGGATCACGTGGTAGGGAAAGCCCGATGGCCCGACACAGAAGTACTCGGTGAGCAGTGCATAAAGGGCACATTCTTTCAAAAAGACACTCACGTGTCCTCCTCCCCTGTCAGGGTCCGCGATGTCAGAGAGCAGCCTGCTTGGCGCTCATCCGCCCCCAGCTGTGTTCCCATTTGCTTTTATTACCGCATGCTTTTCTGAGTCCTTTTTAGGACTATCAATTTTTGGCATTGATCTCACTTTCCCCAGAGAATCCTGAACATGTCACAGCAAGTGAGAGGTCTGAAAGCCTGCCAAGGATATGATTCCTATAAGGACTTTATGGCTCCCCTGGGTAGACCAGCACTGAAACCCGCCTGTCCCTGGGCAAGCTTTCTTGAGACCAGAGTCCCAGTCCCCCTAAAGGCGAAAGTGGGACAGAGACGAGCCATTGGTGGGACACTGACAAAAACATAAGGCAAAGTCAAGGGCATCTAGTGTATCTTGGCATAACCAAACCAAATCACTTTCTGAGACACAGGTGTTTTGGTTCTGTCTTCATTTTCAATCCACACTAGAAACAGACATGCCAACAAATTCAATCACACATCCTCTCTGCAAGCAGCCCGAGCAAAGAGGAAATTGTCCTGGAATGCTACTTACTGATTTATTGTCATCAAAAGCATGTTCTTCTATTTCTTCCTCTAGACGATCAGCTGCCTTTCTCACATCTTCAAGAATTTCATCAAGTATGGATAAACTTTTGTTCTGATGTTGCATATTTTTGAGAGCTTCAACTTGATGTTTTTCTGCTGCCAGAAGTTCCACATATTCTGCCTCTTCCTGTTCATTGGTGAGAAATGAAATGTGGGCTTATCAAGAAATGGGCCAGGCTAGGACTTCCTTCAGGTGCCTGGCCCGGCCACACCAACAAACATGCTCTCGCTGTCAAATATGTTCATAATCATGTAAATCTGGCTGGGGTCAACGAGAGGTCAAATATCCTAGATCACTCAAACATAACGGAGCTTACCAAAATGTTTAGGGAAAGCTATTTGTATGTACACATCAACAAATGTGATATACGACTGTCAATAAATTCTGAGGGTCACCTATTCATACAAAACCACTCACTGAACAGATTACAGTCCAGACATCATGCCTACTAGGTATGGACGTTCAGCTGTACCCTAAAAACACCTGTGATACTTGATCATTGAGCTAAAAATTTCTAAGCAGGATATACACAAATTCCAAGTTACAAAGGAAAAATTGTTCCAGAAGAAACTGACAGCATTACTTGGGAAACTGACGGATGGTACCAACAATACCGGTATTTTAGACAATCATATTTAAGCTCAAGCTATCAATCAGATCAGCATCATTACTATTAAGATATGTAGTCATACTTTAAAGGGGTGGGCACAGCTGGAACAGGGAAGCAGCAGGACACTGCCAAGGACAAGCATGGCTGTTTGAGAGACCCCAACTCAACACCTCTAACACACACACACACACACAGGTACCAACACCTGGACTGTCTCAGATGTGGGGCACAAACCATGTGTAGAAAGCATGTATAGTTGGGTCAACATCGCTCAAACTCATGTTAGTTCTCTATTTTATAGTAAAACCACTCAAATCAATACCACTACGTGCCTATCTTTAAAACCAAGGAGTTTTAATGTCTTAGCTGCAAAGGATCTGGTAAGGCAGTAACATCTGTTCAGATGAGAGCATCAAGGTCTGTTTCCAACATACAATCACACACACTAAACAGACATGCTACTGAACCAAGGCGGCCGAAAACCCTGACTCAGCCATCTACTCCATACCATGTTTCTATCAAATACACCATACTTTGGTAAAGAAAGTTTAATAAGTCTGTACCCTCTCTACTTTTTAAACTGTGTGATAATACCATAACCTTTCTAAGAAGATGAAATATTTCATATACCAATGGCCTCTGACTTCATGATGATGTGAAAGTGATACACATTCAGTAGAAACCTCACTTGGAATTTTGAAGTGATCTTTTCCTGGGCTAGCCATAGGCAGAGGGGTCCTCTCTCGTGATGCTGGGCAGTGGCATGGGACCACAGCTCCCAATCAGCCAGCGATCACATGGTAAACAATGGACACAATGACAAGCATTTTGTTTTCACTTTTAGTACAGAATTCGATATATTACATGAGATATTCAGCACTTTATTCTAAAATAGGCTTCATGTTAGATAATATTGCCCAACGGTGGGCTAACGTGAGTGTTCTAAGCACGTAATTTAAGGTAAACCAGGCTAAGCTATGGTGTTGGGCAGGTTAGGTTCATTAAATGTATTTCTGATTTGCTGTACTTTCAACTTACTGGGACAAAACCCCATCATAAGTCAAGGAAGATCAGTATTTAAAGTGCCTGGCACAGGGGCACCTGGGTGACTCAGTCATTAGGCGTCTGCCTTCAGCTCAGGTCATGATCCCAGGGTCCTGGGATCGAGCCCCGCATCGGGCTCCCTGCTTGGCGGGAAGCCTGCTTCTCCCTCTCCCACTCCCCCTGCTTGTGTTCCCTCTCTCACTGTGTCTCTTTCTGTCAAATAAATAAAATCTTTAAAAAAATAAATAAATAAATAAAGTGCCTGGCACATAATAAATGGCATAAATTATGGCTTAAAAAAATCATATAAATATCACATCTGATACAGTAGTTTCATCTCACCATTTTAAAAATACACTTCATCAAAATCCTTATTTCAAATGTATACATTTAAAACGAATTTTAGTATTTTTATTTTCAGTGGATGGACATTAAAGACAGCCAACCTTCACACTAAAAAGAATTGTTGTCAGAAACTCAAAATGTTGATCGCGGTTACAAATATATTTATTTCCCCGTCAGTTTACTGGGATAACTTGAGTCACTATTTTACTTACCTGGGGATTTCCACAACCGAGAAAAGAATTAGAACAAGCCCTAAAAGTCATGAACTGGAGCTATGCTACGATGTCATGCACAAGGAAGGGACATTTTTTGTATGTGTTTTGCTGTGAACAGGTGCCTGACGGTCCACAGCTGCTGGAGCACAGTGCCCACCGCCCTCTCCCCGGACTCCTTGGCCCTGCTCTCTGGCTCAGAGCGGGCTGGACTCACCTTTATCGCAGCCTCTCTCAGGGCCTCCAGACGCTGCCTACTGCTTTCCTTCATGTTCACAACATCTCTGTAGTCTCCCTGCAGGGCTCTCTGGAGGCCACAGATCGCCTGGAACACTGAGTTTTCACTTTCATTCAGCTCTTTTTGGAAAATTTCAAATGTGTGCACCTGAAATAGTTTCTCTTCATCTGATAGGCTAACATCTTTTTCTACTGCTCTGATTGCACTTTTCAGTTTGTTAAGAACCACGGTCTTTTGGCGAAGCAGCCCAGAGAGCTTTCTGCAACTATCGAGGACCCACTGCTTCCTCTGAGTGATGGCTGCCCCTCTGCCTCGGTGTAACTTGATGGCATGTTTTGCTACCTCTTCATGTTCCGCAGCATCGGCTATCAAACGAAGCAGTGGAAGCAACATCCAGAAGTAATTTTTCTCCAATACCTTCATGATCCAATTTTAGGACAGGGCAACACTGTCCGAAGGTTTCTGCTAAGGTGAGCTTGCATTTTAGATACACATTTTCAGCTGAAAAAGAGATTTACTGTCACGTATAGCTGAACAATGATTCATTACTATTGAGATCAGACTTAAAAGTATTAAATAATTACATCCAGAAAACTATTACTTTTTTGAAGATGTTATTTTTCCTAGATAAACATTAATATCTGAGCTCTTGTACCTGGATTTAAATCAAATACTGAACATTAAAGTATAGGGCCTGGTAAAGAATTGAGACTAAAAGTTACATCGAATTTAAAGGCAATTTTTTTTTCTTAAAGAAAACTTAGCCTCGTATACCTATTAAATCTACTGTGTGCAAAAGACAAAAACCAATTCAACTTAAGAGGGTCATATACCTATTAAATCTACTG
This sequence comes from Zalophus californianus, assembly GCF_009762305.2. NCBI lineage: Eukaryota > Metazoa > Chordata > Mammalia > Carnivora > Otariidae > Zalophus > Zalophus californianus. Next base: position 706,247 of record NC_045597.1, read on the forward strand.
TGTGCAAAAGAGAAAAACTATTCAAATTAAAGGCCAGAAAATATCATCAACTTCCGCTATCTCAGATTAGTGACTCACCTGGAGGAAACACGCTCCACATCATTTTTAAATGAAACCGTTTGAGCTACTATTAGCTTACGCTACCATATTGTTTTCTTTCCAAAATCATTAGGTATTTTGAGAAATTTCCCAAGTCACAGATGTCAAACACAGAAAAAGAAAATCACAAAACACAATCACACCTGGATCAATAGGGCTTTATTAAATGTTCAACCTTTTTTTTTTTTTAAGATTTTATTTATTTGACAGAGAGAGACACAGCGAGAGAGGGAACACAAGCAGGGGGAGTGGGAGAGGGAGAAGCAGGCTTCCCGCCGAGCAGGGAGCCCGATGCGGGGCTCGATCCCAGGACCCTGGGATCATGATCTGAGCTGAAGGCAGACGCTTAACGACTGAGCCACCCAGGCGCCCCTGTTCAACCATTTTCTATCATCCAAATTTAGGCTCCTTCTCTCCCTCTCCTTAGGAAGCACCCAGACACTGTGTGGGAATTTATCCTGGAAAGTGAAGCACAGACAGGACCCTGACCATGACAGGCCGAAGGTTTCACTGAAGGTTGTGCTTCGGGCACCAGTGTGTGCTGCAGCTGAGGAGTCCTGATCACACTAGGAGGGCAGGGCTGTGTCCTCCAGAAGAGTGATCAAGGAGCAGGTACAAGCTGTATCAGCAAGGTCACCAAGAAGGAATCACCTCAGAGGTAGAAAAACGGAGAACAAAGAAGGAAGAAGTAACAAACAAAAGACAGGCCAAGCAAGCTATGCCCTAAAAAATAACCACTGAACCTGGCAACTAGATCACTGGGCACAAGTACTTATGTCAAAAAAGAAAACAAAACAAATCTGCCATTTGCACAAGACTTGCAGTTTGAAGAAAACAAAACATTACTACAAACGAATCATCAGTAGCAGCATCCCATGGATTACCACGTCAAATGTACCAGTTATCTCCCCTTCCTGAGGATCTGTTTACTCACACACATATCTGTACCTGTGTTATTAGTAATCCCAATTCTCACGAGTTTAAGCTGGTTTCCCAGGCAAAACAGGTCAGATGCAGCAAAAATAAGACTGTGACATTTCTAGAGATAAATTCTGACCAGACCAAGAAATGACAGCCAAGGGAAAGTGGAGACAAAACAGAGCTTCTGAATAACCAGCACAAGAACTCTGCAAAGACTAGCCACCCGGGGGTCTGGTGAGGGCTGAACCGAAAATACCGCTCCTGGAGGATAGGAGGGGCACCTGCCAATCAAAACGCACCAGAAAAAAATTATATTCTGACTCAATATTCTGGTTAGAAAGTCAGGAAACTGCTCAATTTCAATACATTTCTGAATCCTTCAGCTCCTGATGTCAGAGAATTCACGTACCTACAATAGGTCACTTTTTTCCCAACAAGGTAGGATACATGAGAACATGCTGTCTAAATTACCCAACTTTACGTTAGTTTTAATGTGACTTTAAGTAAATGTTACCACCTTAAAAATAAATGATTTTTTTAAAAAGATTTTATTTATTTGACAGAGACACAGCGAGAGAGGGAACACAAGCAGGGGGAGCGGGAGAGGGAGAAGCAGGCTTCCCGCGGAGCAGGGAGCCCGACGCGGGGCTCGATCCCAGGACCCCGGGACCATGACCTGAGCCGAAGGCAGACACTTAACGACTGAGCCACCCAGGCGCCCAAAAATAAATACATGATTACCTAATCATAGTAATGCCTAGCAACATAGTTAATGTCATTTTAATGACTCATTTTACTGCTAAGCTTCTACTGTTCCACGGGACAGAACAAATTCAATCACTACTTCAGAAATGCATGCTTTTTTAGTATTTTTCAGAACCAAGATAGAAATTTCCAAAGCTTTGTCAATGTTTCCCATATTCCCTAAAAGATCTCAAAAAATGATTCTTTTATGGATTTCAAACTCCAAATAACCTGCCACACAGTTTGTGAACAACACGCCTCCATTCATCTCTGGTTCCTTCCCCAAACAAGTTCCTGAAATTAAATACTTATAACTACCCCACAACACATGAGGGACTATTAATTTTTATGAGAAATCATTAAGAATTTTAGTTGTGGTCATATAATATTTCCACCAAAACAAGCTTATATCATGAACATGAAACTGAAATTATTTATAGACTCTGAAAATATCAATCACTCCTTCTTCATAAATTCAATTTCATCTTACCTTCAAACTTGGTTACCAAATCCTTTGGACTACTAAATTGTAGCATGCTTTTTCTTGAGTAAATAATAAACATTCTTAGCTCCAGTGTTTTGTTATTATTACCTTCAATTATAAAAAAGACACTTTGGATTTACTATTTTTATAATGAATTCCTAGAATTTCTATATCTTTTTTTTTTAAGATTGTATTTATTTATTTGAGAGAGAGAGAAAGATAGAGAGTGTGCACACGCCCATGAGCAGGGGGGAAGAGGCAGTGGAAGAGGGAGAAGCAGGCTCCCTGCTCAGATGTGGGACTTGGTACCATGACCCCGAGATCATGACCTGAGCCAAAGGCAGACACTTCACCAACTCAGCCACCCAGGCGCCCCTAGAATTTCTATATCTTGATTCACTGATCCAACCTCAGTGGATCTCAAGGGTGCGTGAGGGCAGCCCATCACACAGGGCCCACAACTCCTTTTACACAGTATTGCGGAATGACAAACTGTGGAGGGGGAGAGCAGACAGGGGCTCTCAGGGGTCAGGGAAGGGGGAGGAGGTGCCCTGTGGATGGAAATGGTCTGCGTCGTGGCAGTGCCGGTGGCCCCAGGAATCCACACGTGACAGAATCACACAGATCGGAACACACACAGACACACGAGTGCAGTGAGCGGACTGGAGTGATGCAGTCTTCTGCTTATACCATATGTTTTGTCAGGAGTTATCACTGGGGAAATCTGGGTGAAGAATCTGTGGGATTTCTCTGTATTAGTTCTTATAACTACATATGAGTCTATAATTATCTCAAAAGAAAGTTTTAGAAAGTCAATATAAAAGCTTATTGTTTCCCACTAAGCCCTTATTTTGTGTAATGATCACCATTTATGTTGCAGAACAAGGAAAACATCCCCGACATTTTTTTATATTTTAAACTAGGAAATGCCCTAAACCAGAGCCAAAGGTTTTCAAGATGTCTCTGCTATAGTAAAACACAAGATTACTTTTCATTTAGAGCAACAGCAAAATCAGTACTTTTTTTTTTTAAGATTTTATTTATTTGAGAGAGAGAGAGGATGAGAGACAGAGAGCATGAGAGGGAAGAGGGTCAGAGGGAGAAGCCGACTCCCCGCCGAGCAGGGAGCCCGATGAGGGACTCGATCCCGGGACTCCAGGATCATGACCTGAGCCGAAGGCAGTCGCTTAACCAACTGAGCCACCCAGGCGCCCAAAAATCAGTACTTTGAACACAACCCACCCCCAAAGGTTTCATTTACACATTTCCAACATTAATTAAAACATATATCCACAGCTTTGCCAAATTTCTAATGGGTGTTGCTTGCTTGATAAATGCAGAACACGATTCCCAAAACTTACCTTAAAACTGATGAGACTACTTGATCAAGAACAAAAATATTTAATAAATGTCTTAAGTTATTCAGGATAAAAAGGCAAATGGGTTCACCATTAAGCCCACTCAAAAAATCAAAAAACAAAAAAAAACTTCCAGTATTTTCAGGGGCGCCTGGGTGGTTCAGTCAGGTCCAGTTCAGCCAAAACCAAGAGCGTCCAACTCTTGGTTTCAGGTCAGGTCATGATCTCATGGATGGTGGGGGTTGAGGCCGGTGTCAAGCTCCACACTCAGCAGGGAGTCTGCTTGAGATTCTCTCTCTCCCTCTGTCCCTCCCCCACCACACACACGCTCTCTCTCAAATAAATAAATAATTCGTTAAAAAATAATTTCCAATACCTTTAATTTACTGTCGTATGAAAATCACGTTACTCTTATTCTCTCGAAAATCTTTAGTAATTCAGAAATGTTATGTCATTTATTGGATAAAAAGCTCAAAATCAAAGCACAATAATGTAGTCTAAAACCAGCCTTTTTCGGAGCAAAGTCACCCAGGTTAAAGATTTCTCCCACATGCCTCTAACTCTGAGCTCTATCAGGACTGCAGGGCATGTAAAGGGACTATTTCCTTAGACATCTGGTATAAGACAGAGTCCTAGAGTCCTGGGGTTGCTGAAGTCCCTTCAGGGAATGGGGTTGGGGAGGCAGAGGGGGAGGGGAAACAGAAGGAGCAGCAGCTCCTCTATTTTTTTCAATTTTCTATAATGGGCTAAAATTTGAAAACCTCATGGCTCTGCCTCCCAGCCTTTTGCTTATGTGTAGCGACAGGATCCTCCATCATCTCTCTTCCTCTGGACCTTCCAAACCCACTTTCTCCAATTTTCCTGATCAAACTGCTAAGAAGAATCTAGTTCATTCACCTTACTAGTACAGCAACCACTGTCTGTCCGGCAGAGGCCAACCCAGCCAGGCTCCAGCACAGCACTTCGGGGGAACCCCAGCCACATCCACTCAGCTGAACCGAGGCCCTAAGTGTGGGGCGTACTGACCTGGTACCCACGGCGGTGCCTGGCGCCCCGTGCAGGAGATCCCAGAGCAAGCAGTGTGGGCGTGCAGGAATAAAGTTAGCAACCAACACCGGTCATTTAGCTTCTTCTGAAACAGGAAAACATAAAGATCATTTGTAGAAAGGGTTTAACGTTGGAATTTCTTTGTGATACCAGCACAACACAGTAAGGAACAGGAAACAAAAGCTGCACTCATGGAAAGGTCTTGGGGAGCAAACTCCCCAACGGAAATAACCTCCCTCAATCTAATTCGGGGAGGATTTTAAATAGGAACAATTTGAATGACAAAAGTATAACTCTTAAAAGATAAAACACTTATAATCTTATAAATACAACTTCCAGATTTATATCTAATTTGTAAAATACGTAGAGAACGAGTTAATAGAAAGGAAAATGAAGGAAGCTAAATTCTTACGGACGCGAAAAAGCTTTAAAGTACTTAATGTTAACTAAACTACAAAAACCACGTACTCCACTAAGTAATCCAAGCCTTGATACACTATTTTTTAAAAAGCTGATACTACAAAAAAAGACTGAGAACCAGTAAGACACTCGGATCCAAAGAAGGACCACGAAGACGTCTGGAGGAGGAGGAGGCTGGGCTACCTCCCCCCAGACAACTGTGGCCTCACGAGCGAGCGGCGGCGCGGCCCCAGCTCCCTTCCGCTCGTTTCGCGCGTGCCGTCAGCTAAGATCCCGAGAGGACCGAGCGCAGGGCCCGTGAGGAGGCCCCCGCTCCCCCTCCACGGCCAGGAAAGCAGGCACGGGGTCAGGGGGGCCGGTCAAGGTCTGCTGCTGCGGAGCAGTCGGCCGGCGCGCGGGCCCCTCCCAGCTCCTGCGGCCGGGACGCCGAGCCGGCCTCGCAGACCGGCCGCAGGCGCCCCCCGCCCTCGCCCAGGAGCTGCGGGCCTGCGGCGGCCGCCGAGGGGGCCTCCGGGGCCAAGCGGGCGGGCCGCGCCCCGCCTTCCGTGGGACTCCCCTGTACCAGAGTAGCTACCCGCGGGCACCTCAGAGCTGGGCGGGGACGGAGCTGCTGCTCGGGGAAGCCAGGAGCTGACCGCAGGCTCTTCTCCGTCGCCCCTGGCAGCTTCCACGGTTTTGCCAGTAAGTGTGAGTCCTGGCGCTGCAGCACACCGCCCCGGTCCCGGCCCTCCAGTCCTGGCGCCCGGGGCCACCGGGTGGGGGACCACGCAGCAGCAGACGCGGAGCGGAGGGAGGGGGCGCCCCGAGCGGGGGGAGACCGCCGGCACGCAGCCCGGAGCAAGGAGGAGCGGGGGAGGGACGCGGGGCAGGGGAGACCCCCCGGCAGGGCGCCTCGAGGCCCCGCGCCCGAACTGCGGGCAGCGCTCACCTGGACGCGGCCCGGCAGACGCGCCTCCTAGGCCCGGCTCTCCGGCGCCGGGAGCCAAGGAGCCGACGGCGTCGCGCCTGACTCGCATCCCCTTCCAGGCGGCAGGCCCGCCCCCGGGGCGGGGACCCGGACGCCGTCGGGCGCGGGGAGGCCTGGCCGTCCGTCACCCTCCCCGGAACGCCGTCGCCGCGGACGCGGCCCAGAGAGAGGTGCGTTCCCCCTCAGGGGGGCGGGGCCTGCGTCCCGTCGGCCCTCGGGCGGCGCAGGGCACGTCGGGATTTGTAGGCGAGGGCGGGCTTGGGTCCCGTCGGGCGGCGCAGGGCACGTCGGGTCGGAGTAGGGAGCGACGCCCGCGAGTCTCATTGTTCTTGGGCGGCGCCGTGCACGTCGGAGCCCGGAGGGAGCGCGGGAGGCGGGGGTCCCGTGAGGCCCCGGGCCACGCTGTGCACGCTGGGAGCTGGGGGGCGAGGCCTGGGCGCCTCCCGTCCCCGGGCGGCCCGGTGCACGCCGGGAGTTGGAGTTCCGCGGGTGTGTGGACCTGTCGCGGTCCCCCGCGCTCCTTCCCGGGCGGGCGTCCCGGGCGCCGACGCGGAGGAAGAGGACAGCGCGCCGGGCCGGGGCGCCTGCGCAGACGGCCGGAGCCGGCGGGAAGCTGGGGTGCGCCGCGGAGAATGGTAGGTGATCCGTGGCGTCTCCTCCCACGGGTCCCTCCTGCGCGCCGCGGGCCGAGGGAGCCCCGGGGTCGGGGCGGGAGCCGGGGAGCGCCGGCGTCGCGCCTCGGGGGCGGGACTGGGGCGGAGGCTGGGGAGCCCGGCGAGCGCGGGGCGCGAAGGTCGCGGGAGTGGCGGGCCGGCCGGCCGGCCTCGGGCCCGGAGGGCTCCGCGGGCAGGCGCGCAGGTGGGAGCCTGCGGGTGTCTGACGAGGAGGAGGCGACTCTGAACAGGGCTGGAGCGGACACGCGGGCAGCCGGGGGGACGAGGAGGAAGGCCCCTGGTCCGGAGAAGAAGCGGGGAGAGTAGCGCTTTGGAGCATTACCGCTAACGCAGAGCGGCCGGCAGGTGGCCTGGGGCGTCAGGGAGGTGGCGCGGCAGGCAGGGCCTGTGTTCCGTGCGCAAGGGTGGAGTTCGTCCGGGAGACCCTGGCGGCGCAGGAGGTTTTCGGAAGCGGCGTGGGCTGTGGTCCTGTTTGTGTTTTGTCGGGGGAATAGGAGTTGGACCGGAGGGCTCAGGGTTGCGGGGAAGACCGGCGAGAAGCTGTTGTGATAATCCAGGCCGGAGGAGGTGACGCTCTGTAGGAACAAAAAGGAGAACTGGAGGGAGGGAGAGGATCTTCACTGGTCTACGAAGACCCCGCTTACCGGCTCCCGGCTTGGGCGCCTGAGCCCCTGGTGACATTATTGGCCAGAATAGGAAGTCTAGAAGGAAGAGCAGGCTTATGTGGAAGATAATACGGTCATGCCGAGGGGGAGACATAGAGGGACCGCTCAGAAGAGGGGCTTCTGGAAATAAACACCTGTTTGAGATGTAGTGCAAACTGTGGTCGTGGGGGGGGTCACCATTTGTTCAATAAATTTAAAGGTTTCTCTGTGCAAGGAAGGTAGGGGACTGGGTGCGGGGGTTGGACCCTGAGCAAGACAGATGTGGGTCAGGCGTTCATGGAGCCTCTTCCCTGGCAGACGAGACAGGCACTAAGGCGCACCTATTTTATTATGGTTGGGGTAAGGGCTCGGGAGAGGCACAGGTTCTAGGAATCTGTGGGATGGGCTGGGTGATTGTGCCCCGGGCTGAGGCAACAGAGCCTTCACCAGAGGAATACAGAGTGTAATGCAGTGTGGGCTGTATTCTGCAGAATGAGAGATGTGGGAGGGGCGGCCAGTTGGTTGCAGCACTCCAGGCAGAAGCAACAAAATAGGTGGTTGGAGACGACAGTTTCCAGGACCCGGAAGATCCACCGAGCTGGAGTGCAGAGAGCCAGAGAAAGGTGATGCGCAGGAGACCGGGGAGGGGACAGGAATCAGGTGTGCAGAGTCTTCGAGGGCACAGGAAGAGAAGGTTCCGTGTTTGTCCTCATGCTTGTGGGGGGCTGGTGGGAGGGTTTCAAACAGGAGGGAGATGGTCCGGGAGGAATGTGTAGGGGAAAGAGTGGAGGCTTGAGAGTTAGGGAAGGAGGAGCAGAGAAGGAGGCGGAGGAGGGCTGGTCAGAGAAACAAGAAGACCAGGGCGAGTTGGCTTAGAAACCCGGAGGGAGCAGGGGCCTCAGAGCGGCTGCACTGCCCCGGCAGGAGGAGCCCTCCCCAGCAGGGCGGGCTTCAGGGGGCGGGGCTCCGTGGGCTGGCGGCCAACTTGTGAAAGCGTGCGGAGCCATCGCTGCACGGGTTGAAGATCCAGGAGTGTGTAAGGGGACACCTGGATTTAACTCCACCCCAGCCTGCTGTACACCAAAGCAGAAAATTGGAGTGACAAAGTTTATGTCGTTAATTTGATCAGTATGGTTGTCCCGGCTGCCCCTAACCAAAGATTTTGTCATATTAAGTGTCTGTGGACGGGCACTGCAACAGTAACTGTTTCTTGGGGCGCCTGGGGGGCTCAGTCAGTAAAGGGTCTGCCTTCAGCTCAGGTCATGATCTCAGGGTCCTGGGATTGATTCCCGTGTCAGGCTCCCTGCTCAGCGAGGAGCCTGCTTCACCCTCTGCCTGCCACTCCCCCTGCTTGTGTGCTTGTTCTTTCTGTCAAATAGATAAAAATCTTTTTAAAAAATTACTTTTTTTTTCTTTTTTTCATTTTGTATGTGGGCAATCTTGGTGCCCAGATTATATAGGTGATTTTTTTCAAAGTCACAGTTGAAATGTTTTAGACTTTTTCTATAGAGATTTTATTTGATTTTCTACTGGATTGTCCATATTTTTATTTCAAAAATTGTGTATATTTAAACAAAATAAAACAATTGAACACTCCCCATCCCCCCCCCCAAAAAGCTGCTGTTAATTTCCTTGATGCAGTAAGCCTTAGTGAGGGCCATGAGCTTGAAGGGTAGGCCCTGGTCCTGCCAAATATGGGCCTTCATTAATTTTACATGGATTCAGCCCGTCTAAGTGGATCCAGAGCTTGCTTCTATCCCCTGTAATTTTTTAGTTTATGAGACATTTCCTTGTAGAAAGCTATATGCCAGTTCCTTTTTCTACAGATTGCAACTTGAGTCTCCTAGTTCCTTTTGGACGGGAAGCACACATAGTCTTTATACTTAGCCACTGAGCATTGTTTCAGTCACAGCTACTTTCTGAAGAAACCTGTAAGGTGTAACATCACATTGTTGCATGTCGATTGAGAATCCCTTTCCTATTCATTCTGGCCACAGACTTTTATGGGCTAAGCTTAGACCCATGGCTGCTCCTACACACCCAGAGCCAGCACCCGTGGCCCTCGGCACTTGGGATAAATGGAGGAGGGGCGGACTTGTGATCTCTCACGTCTGCCACTTGGTAACTTACATAGCAACATTTCAAGCCACTTTGCCTGGCTTGGTCCATACACTCCTGTATCTCTTTTTCTAGAGTTTTCAGAGTATTCTTCTTTACACTGTTGATATAACTATTTTGTCATGTATTAGGAGAAGCTTCAAGAGGTGATTATCAGGAAAAGTACCTCAAGACCAGACATCAGATCTTCCAGGTATCTGCCAACATTTACTTGGTGTGGATCCATCAGCTGTGTGATCCTGGTGAAATACTTCAGTTATCCAACAGTATGCTACTCTGTTAATTAATCTTGGAGGTTTTAAGAATGCTATGTTGAATTTTTTTTGAAGTAGAATCCATATAACATAAAATTAGGTATTTTAAAGTGTATAATTCAGTGGTGTTGAGGACATCCACAATGTTGTATTATCACCACTGGCGAGTTCCAAACCCCTTCATGATCCTCAAGGAAAACCCCATGCCCATTGAGCAGTCACTCCCCATACCACCCCCCCCCAAGGCCCCGGGCAGCCACTGGGCTGCTTTCTGTCTATGGATTTGCCTATTTGGGTATTTCATATAAATGGAATCATATGACATCTGGCTTTTCGTGTCTGACTTCTTTCACTTGGTATAAAGTTTTCAAGCTTCATCCACATCGTAGCATTTTTCAGTACTTTGTTCCTTTTTATGGCTGAATTTCATTGTTTATGTGCACCAAATTTTATTTTACAACCATGACAGAATTTTAAAATCTAGCACCGATGACGATTTGCATAATACAGATGTTAGGAGCATTGATCGCTAGTGATGCGCTGGGTAGGTATCGAACATCTCTCTCCACTTTAGTTACTGAGGGAGTCCTTGGCTTTACCCACCCTCCCTCGGGGAGGTGATCACCTTCATGAAAGATGCTGCTTTCCCTTTTGTCAGCTCACTGTCAAAGCATATGGGACCTGTCCTTATTTAGCTAAATTTGATCTTACCAGAAAATACAACCTCGAGCTCTTTGTCTAGTTCTTTTCAGTGGCTCAATTTCAGGAAATAGCATACAGAATATATATTCTGTATATTCCTCTAGAGTCTAGATTAGGATTAGAAACTGCAGCCCACAGGCTCATTGCCCATGTGTGTAAATAAAGTTTTATTGGTGTACAGCATATCCGTCATGTACACATTGCAGAACTGAGTAGCTGCAACAGAGACCAGTGGCCCCTCATCTACCTTACTGGGCCTTATAACCTAAGTTTCACCTTCCCTTTGCCTCTGAGGAACCAATAGGTAGGCTTCAGTGATCTATGAAAACACCCACATTTTATGCAAAACCACATGTTTTGCTGGAGAGAGGATCTGTGATTTTCACCAGTTTCCAGAAGGGACCCAAGACCCCAAATGATGAACAGTCCTTGTTCTAAGTTGCCAAAAGGTCAGTGCCCTGTGTTATGCTTCATCAGCAGTTCTGAGACTTGCTAGAACCCTGTCCTCTAGGCACTTTAAAAAATTGCTGGAGCCCCAAAGAGCTTTTGTTTATTTGAGTTGTAGCCATCGGGATTTACTGTATTAGAAGTCACAATGAAAAGTTTAAAAACATTTGTATATTTAAAAATAACAATGATCAGCTGATTGCATATTTATGTTGCATTTTTGCAAGGATCACAAGTCACGGGGTGGCCTCCACTGCATTCCAGTGAGCATGAGAAAGGCAGATAATGGCTTGGGATTGTTGTGAAGGTAGTTTTGTCTTGGTGGAACCCCTGAGAGGTCTCAGGGCCCTGGGATGCCCAGACCGTACCTGGGGAGCGGTGTATTTGGACTGCATTATGTTATTCTCCTGGTGAATTGTACCCTGATATTTTGGCATCAGCATGAAGTAAGGGATGCTGTGAGAAGCAGCTTTGGGAGCTTGCTCTGCTGTTCAGGGTCGGCATTGGGGGAGGGGCTGGTCTGCTTCGAAGGGGCAGGAAGGGCATGGGGCAGTTGCCCTTTCATGAGTGACCACAGGGGCCACTCCTTTGGGTTTCAGTGCCAGGAGGAGCTGGGCCACCTCTGAGCCACTGGTAGGTTTTTAAATCTTACGAAAACAGATTTTCCTGACCAATCCTGTTTTCATCTTTGGTTTGGCAACTGGGAAGCTCAGAGCCGAATTTGTAGCCTGCATTCAGCTCTTGGGTGTGGTGTGTGTGTCTGAGTCTCACCCCCGACTTTCCTGCTTTTCCCTCCTCAGTCTCTCCAGAGGCATGTGTATTCCATTTACGTATTTCTGTGAGCTCTAATGTACTGTGTGTGGTTTTATAAACTGTCACATCCTTTTTTTGAACGAGATTGACTATAAATCCTTTCAAGTGGAACTTTTCCTCTTATATTACTTTGTGAAACGTTTTAGAGCATTAGCATCTAGTAGGTTAGAGTCTGTTGATTTACAGAGGCCAGGGAGTTACTTTCGTTTCTGATGTCCTTTTCGTCAGGTTACCTTAGATAAGTCCAAACCTAACCATTCCGTACTGGGACGCTATTTTGTTTCCTTACATACTATATATAGTACAGTCACTTGGCAGTTTTGTTATTTACTACCTCCCACAGCCTCTGCCCTATTTTTCCATTTTATTTCTGTCTCATATACAAAGATATTTCTGTTATTTATATTATTACATTTAGTCATAACAGGCTTTTTGTGGCTGCTTTGGAACTTTTGTAAGTGGTGTTTAACACTATTCTTAGTTACCTGTATATGTTTTCATCAGTGTGGCTCTGCTGATTTTAAACAGGGAAAAACAAAACATTGATGTTTACAAACTGTGAAGCCCTTCTATTCATTAGAGCCTGAAATTAACTGAAGCTAAAGAGGACCCTGCAGATGGGCTGTGGCGATACGGTCGTGCCTTGGGTCTAACACCCAGCCTTGCTGCTTTTAGAAGAGGGATTTTCCTGAGACTTAGGGAAAAAATAATGTGTTTTATGCAAATTGAAGTGGGTAGAGATCAAAATGTATTTTGTATAAAATACCGATTCTCATAATTGTTTGAAGATTACACTTTGCGTATTTGTTATTAAATTGCTGTCATTTCAGTTTTCAGAAGACCGTGCAGTCTTCTCGAGTAATGAAGAACGAGGCATGTTGTCCCGGGGTTCTGCAGTGAAGCTGACCCAGTGAGAAACAGCGAAGTCCAGTTAGAATAGCAGCAGTAGTCATGGGACGCTGAAACAAAGCTCTGGACCAGTGGTGTTGGCTTTCCTGCTGCTTCTGTGCCCCACACGTACGCGTAGGTCACCTCGGAAGAACACGGCGTCCAGTTTATGGCATTTCCTCACTGTGGCCAAAGGAGTGCCGTGTGCTGCGTGACGCAGGATGAGTGGAAACTAGACGTGGCTGCAGACAGCTTCTTACCAAACCCAGACTCTTTCCTCAAGGAGCCCATGAGGAGCGCAGTGGACAGAAAGAAGCTGGAGCAGCTGTACGACAGGTACAGAGGTAGGAGGCCGCAGCGGGGGCAGACGGCAGGCAGCTTGCTTCCGTCTCCGGGGAGCGGGAGTATTCTGGCTCCTCAACTTCTCAGGCCGAGTTCACAAGACCTCCAGAAGGCTATTTCCCCTCTTTCTGGTACTCCGCTGCAGCGTCCAGTCCGTCTGCAGGGAACCTGGGCTGGGGTGACAGGAGAGGGGTCTGCAGACGCATTGGTGGTGAGCCCGCCGGGGCAGGGTGTGCGGCACACGCGCCCAGCTGCAGCATCGTCTCCTGCTGTAGGGGGTGCTGTCCCGGCCACACGCTGATTTTCCCCCACACTTGTGTGTAAACTGGAGGATTCCTGGCGAGAAGGCAGTTGAAGAAGTAACTCTGACCTGAGGGTAGAAGTCATCTTTCTGCTAACACAGTGTAGCCACGTGGTGGGCCTGGAGCCACTGGGCGGTTGAGGAAGCTGGCCCCGGGGCGGGGCGGGGGGGGGGCTCTTAGCAAAGAAACGTTTGTGCTATAAATTGGGGACATTGTTGTTTTATTAAAATCAGCACTTAGAATGGAGCTTTCCCCATCAAAATATGGTCGTGCTGCAGGAAGAAGTCTCTCTGACGAATCTGTACCGATCAAATCCCTCAGCAGGCTGTCCGATTTCACATCACATGTCCAATCCATGCTGGAATTGGAGAGGCAACAAGTCTTCAAAGTTTATTTTTTCTTTCTAGCACTTTCTAAGGTTAACCTTCAAAAACCTCATTTAAACAAGTATTACCCCAAACAGAATAACTCCTGGGCTTTAAATTCTTGTTTACTTTCATTTTTTACCTTTGAAAATATCAAGTGTATATTTTAATCTATTTAGATCTGAAAAATAGATTAAAAATTACATTCTTTTTTTTTTTATCTTTGGCACAGAAACATACTCTGTGGTAGAAAGACCAGATTTGTATTTGAAAATGAACATTGGTTTTCAAAATGAAAAATCATTGTTTTTAATAAGCTTTAATGTGCTTTAATTTTTTTTGTCTAAGTTAATTGTGGAGCTGTTTGTGAGTCACATGCTATGCAGATTTCTGAAGTGATTCAAATATGTCTAGCGCCTTTAAAAATATACTTTGTGAGAGTTATTACTTTAGTTTAAACAGTATCCTTTTATCATTTAATTTTATTCATGCAATTCTTGTCATTTAAAGTAGACACATTGTGCAATCATCTTGGGTCTAGAAATAAGTATATTGTTCAAAGACTGTTAACGAATATAACGTTGGTTATTATGTTAACGTATGCAAATGAATGAGTACTTCCACACTTTAAAATAGTCAGTATTATCGCTTGTGAAATTTATGAGGTGAGGGCCTTGAGGGCAATTTTGCTCTCCTGAAGATCTCTAACTCTGGGAGCATTGAATAATAGGCGGGTGAGAAGCAGAAGCCCAGTTGGACAACTGCTTGCTCATTATATAGGACAGCAGGTTGGGAGGAAGCATGTGCTTTCATTTGTTTAATTTACGGCATACTTTTTATTTTATTTCATTTTGGTAACGACATGCCTGTAAAAATGTAGCATATACTTAAGTGACCAAAGTTAGATTTTATGTGATGGAAGAAAAGTTTGTGACACTTAATCTTTATTTGAGCAAAGAAGCTACAAATTTTCTATTCATACCTTCTAAACCAACAGAATTAACACATACGTCATGATGATACATTAGTACACGCACATTCTATTGGAAATTACTAGACCTAGTTTGGTGAGGTCTTGCTGAGATGTTTCTAATAGATTTTACTTTTTGATTTTCTGATAAATGCTAAGTTCCTTAATTTCATTTCTAAATCAGAAATGGGGAGTGAGGGAGGCCTGAATTTCTAAGCCATTAAATGTGGATTCATGAACTAAATGATTTTGAGACCTAAATGTTGTACAGTAGCATTAAAATTATAGCAAATGAAATCACTTTGAAAAGAAAAACATCAGTTTCTCTATTGTTTTGGCAGGGTTGTGATAAAAACTTACAATATTGTAAACACTTTACATGCAGTATTTTTTAAGTATTTTTAAAATTTTAAAATATTTTTAAAAATTACAGATTTTTAAAAATTTTTAAGTAATCTCCATACCCAACTTGGGGCTCAAACTCATGACCCTGAGATCAAGAGTTGCACACTCCCCCTGCCCCGACTGAGCCAGCCAGGCGCCCTACAATGCAGTTAGGCTTAGGGTTAGGGTTGCCTTTGGGCAAACTAGAATTGTGTAAAGTTGAATTTTTATTTTACTTTATGGAAATTAAATTTTTTCTTAATGATTAGGTCTTCTCAAAGAAGTTGTGGTATTCTTTTTTTCTTCCCCTAAACTCCAGTAACCTAGATTTTTAAAATAGGGCTTTTTTTCTGGATAAATTATTATATGCTGCTGTTTCATATACAGTAGAAAATTGTGGTCCATTCATTGATTGATATATCTGAAACATGCTTTCTAGGGCTATGATTCTAACCACCCATTTTAGTGGTACTTTTCAAAATAGCAAAATTTCTTTCTCTCTTGATTTTAACTGTAGACCCACAAGATGAAAATAAAATTGGAATTGACGGGATTCAACAGTTTTGTGATGACTTAAACCTAGATCCTGCCAGTGTCAGCGTTTTGGTTATAGCGTGGAAGTTCAGGGCAGCGACGCAATGTGAATTTAGCAAAAAGGAATTTGTAGATGGCATGACAGAGCTTGGGTAAGTAAATTGGTCTCAGTTTAAATTTTTTCAAAAAGGAAGATGCTTTCAACATTAATTATTTTTCAACAACCTATAAACATTCATTTCAAATTAATTTATTTTCCGTATGTATCTTAAAAATTTTTTGTGCCTCTTCTCTATTAATAATAGCCTTTGGTTTCCTTTTAAACTCCAGTTAAAGTTTTATTTAATACTTTTATTCAGATTAATCCCTTTTATAATTTACTTTTTTCTTTTTAATTTTTATCCCTCCAGTTTTGAAGTCACAGTAAATATCAGGGTGTTTTTGTTTGTCTTCAGCCATTCAATTTATTTTATGATGCTGTATCCTAAATGTATTATTTGTATTGCTATGTTAAACATCAATAAAATATCATTTTGGTTTTTTGCTTGTAACACTTCTCTGTTCTACCCACAGGGTTGGTATAAAAGCTTCATTAATTACTTAAGATGTTTCTCACTTGTAAGATAAGTCAGAGAAGTAAATGAAAGCATGTAATGTTAATGTCTTAATCATGAAGCTTACTGAGCTATTTCTTAGGGTGGTCTAAATGCCAACTTGCTTGACTTGCTGATACTGTGATATTTTAGTGTTGACAACTTAAACTAGCTTATTTTTAGCTGCTGAAGGAGCTTAAAAGTCTAAGGTAAACATGTTCTTAAGGCATGGACTTACAGCTTCCCAGGGGGAAAAATAGAATGGTTTTTCCACTAAATGGATGAATCTGTTATATATAACAGCCTTGTGTGTTTAGATGATAAACTCTACAAGACTTACCCTACTGCTGCTGGTTGTATAAAACCAAACAAAAGACATCACTGCGACAATGGTGTGACAGCACATTGTTTCATGTTCTGTGCGCTCAGGAAAGCCAAGGTGAACTACAGGGAATTTTAGAATGGAAGACACCTATTACAGAATATCCTCCTGGCATTGTACTACACTTTACCCCATCTGCTAGAACCTTCCCCAAATGGGAGATTTTGGAAATAAGTGCTTCTTATGGAAACACTTGCATTTCTTAGGCATTATATAGAAATATGTTGTAGGGTAAATTTTAAAAAATTCCTGTCATCCTAATGAGTGTTATAATTTAAAACATGTATTTTTAAGATTTTGAGTGTGAATCTTCCCAAAATGTGTTAGATAAATTCATGCCTCCTTATATGTAGTTTAAGATTATAACTTAGTGCTACTTAATGGTGCAGCTCTTCACATCTCACAGGGCAGTTAAAAGGGAAAGCACTTTGTAAATATTAAAGTACTGTATACTAAGTATCATCAGTGTGACAGTAAACTATATTGTAGAGATAACCTCAGTGCTTTTAGGGATATAAAAGACTGTTGTAGTCCAAACAGCACTAAGCTTTAAAAAATACTTTGGGTTTTGTGTCAGCTCTATTATTTTTCACACTTTTTCCTGGCTATTAACCCCTGACAGTGGTTGGAATACCTACCTTTAACAGTTAATCCTACGTCCTTTCTTTGGGGGTTTGTGGATTCGTAAGTGAACTGAATAAACGTTATGAAATTCCTTGATATCTTTGTAAAAACAAAAAATTGGCCATATTGTGGATCTGTTTCTAGACTCTGTTGTAGTTGGTGGGTCTGTTTATCCTTAGCCCTGCAGCATGCAGACTTCATTATTGTAGCGTTAGGTAAGTCTTGAAATGAAGTAGTAAAGTCTTCCTACTTTTCATCTGAAGATTTTTCATCAATTTTTATTATTTCAGTGGGGAGAGAAGAGTCTTTTCAGCAGCTGACACTGAAATAATCGGTGAGCCTAAGAACACATCACCTTGGTCCCTGCGTCAGAGCATGGGCCACAGCTAGAGATGGATGTGGGCTGGATTGCACACCCGTACAAGAAAGTGAAAACTCTAAAGTTCTCGACAAAACATGGGAGAATATCTTTATTAAAACCCGGATTAAGGAATAAAAAGCACTAGCCATAACAGAAAAAAATTAATAAATTGGACTTCATCACAGTTAAGAGCTCTGCTTAACTAAAGACAGAACAGTGGGAGAAAATACTTGCTTTCTGTGTGTATGTTACAATCGTGATAAAAGTGGTAGAGGATGTGTGATTTACATATAATTCCTAAATAATGGAGCAGGAATAAAGTAATAAATTCAATCTAAAAGAATGTGAGAGAAAAAGAACATAAGGAAAATTAGCTTAACGCAGGACAAATAGCAAGCAATGATAAAATAGAGGATTGAAAACCAGTGTGTCAGCATTTACATAATTACATTAAATGTAAGTAAACTGAATATTTGATGGATTTTAGAAAATCAACTATTGTGTATACTGTTTACAATAGATACGATTAAAACGTAAGGGCACAGAACAATTTGAAGGATAAAAGTTGATGTAATTGGCAAACATTTAACCAAAGAAATTTGGTGTGGCTATGTCAATATTAAAACAAGCTTTAAGGCAAAAAGTAATTCTAGCGATAATGAAGGACATTTCATAATGAGGAAGGGTTTATTTCACATGGAAGGCAATTGATTATTTAAGGCAAAAATAAACACTACACAAGAAAGATACAAATCTGCAATCAAAGTGGGGAATTCTCACACACATCTTAGCAACTGATAGAATGAGTAGGTGAAAAATCAGTAGGGAAATAGATTTGGACAGCATAACAAATGGCCTAATGGACGTACTTAGAACATTGCCTTTGATGTTGAAGAATACATATTTTTTTCAGAAGAGTAGACCATTTATAAATACCGACTATAAACTGCACCATAAAATAAGTTGCAACAAATTTCAAAGGATTGAAATGATACACAGTATATTTTCTGACCACAATACAATTAAGGTAGAACAAAAAGATAACTTGATAGGTTGAAATATGTGTAAATATTGTGTACGCCTGAAAACCCTTGGAAGTAAGAAGAAGTTACAGTGGAAATTAGAAAATATTTTGAATCATGAAGAAAACACTACCCATGAAAACTTGCAGGATTCAACTTCTTAAATGCATATTTTAGAAGGAAGAGTTGAAAATCAGTAAGGAGAGCATCCATCTCACGAAGTAGAAAAAGAGCAGGAGATTAAACTCAGTGTAGAGAAAAGGAATTAAATTTTTTTTAAAGATTTTATTTTTTTATTTGACAGAGACAGCGAGAGAGGGAGAAGCAGGCTTCCCACCAAGCAGGGAGCCCGATGTGGGGCTTGATCCCAGGACCCTGGGGTCATGACCTGAGCCGAAGGCAGATGCTTAACCAACTGAGCCACCCAGGCGCCCCAGGAATTAATTTTTTTAAACAGGAAGTAATTTAAGGAAATAGAACTGAAGTTAATAGAAAAAATCCACAATGCCAGAAGCTTTCTGTTTGAAAAGATTTACAAAAGTAATAAGTAACAAATAACCAATATGGAATGAAAAGGGAGACATCACTGTAGATCCTATAGATGTTAAAAGATAAGAATATATTACCAACAACTCTATGCTAGTAAATGTGAAAACCTGGATGCAAGAGAGGAATTCTCTTAAAAATACAATTTACTGAAATGGACACATAAATAGTTCTGTAACTCTTAAATTTGAACCCATAATTTAAAATCTTTTCAAAAAGAAAACAATTGGCCAGGATTGGTGCACCAGCACATCCTACAGAACATTTAATGAAGAGAATACCACCAACTTTACACAACCTCTTAGAGAATCATACAGGAAGAAACACTTTCTAATTTGTTTTGAGGCCAACACAACCTGGATAACAAAACTTAGGAAGGATATTTTAGTAAATGTGCTGCCGAAGCAAGCACAAAAGGATATTTTGAGAATGGAAAATTATTGGCCACTTTCAGCCATGAGATTCAAAAGATGCATAAGATGCAAAAATTTTAGACAAATTATCAAAAAACTAAATCCAGCCCCCAAGACAAATCAACCAAAAAATAGGATAATTTATCATGACACAGTTTGTTATAGCCCAGGATTGTGAGATTTGTTTAACGTTACAAAGTCAATCAATGTAATTTATTAACAACAGAAAAGGGGGGGATTATCTCAAACCCATAAAATGGGTTTGAGCTAAAACTCAATTCCACTCATAATTTTTTGAAAGAGAATTTAGCACAAACCAGGAATACAAGGGATAGTCCTTAAGCTGACCGCCCCCCCTTTCCTGCCAAATCCTACAGGATATATACTTAATTGGAACATGAATGCCTACTTTTATTCAGCATTGAACAGGAGGTGTTAGCTGGTCTGATCCACAGGTAAAATATTTGAATCAATACGTGAGGTTAGCCAGACTGCAGGACCGAAGATCAGCAAACCAAAATCAATCTTATTATAGAATACTGAATGCAACAATACAACAAAGCAAAGTGAATTTTAAAAATATGCCATTTTCAGTAGCATGAAAAATACAAAACACCTAGGATAAATCTAATTAAAGATGTGTGCTACCTCCATAGAGTAAATAACTCATTGAGAGGCAGGAAACCTGAATAAATAGAGACATAAACCTCATTCATAGATTGGAACTGTCAGTATTTAATCCCTAACTTTGTCTATGAACTTGGTGTGATATCAATCAAAACCCCAATAAGTAGTAGTTTTATATGTGTAATTTGACAAATGGAGTTAAAATGTGTATGCAAATCCAGTCAAGAATAGTCAACAGTTCTTAACAAGGTGGGAAGATTTGCTCCTCCAGCTAATTAGGACTTTTCAAGCTGCAGTAATTAAGACTACATGGCACTACTACGGAGATAAATAGACCAGTGGAACAGAATGGGGAGCAAGAAACAAATCCACGTACATGCGTACATTTGACTTATGGCCAATGCAGCGCTTCAGAGGAGTGAGGAAAGGCATCTTCTCCATAAAGGTTCTGTGGGGCGCCTGGGTGGCCCAGATGGTTAAGCGTCTGCCTTCGGCTCAGGTCTTGATCCCAGGGTCCTGGGATCCAGTCCCGCAGCGGGCTCCCTGCTCCTTGGGAGCCTGCTTTTCCTTCTGCTTCTCTCTCTCTCTCTCTCCCCCCTGTCTCTCATGAATAAATAAATAAAATCTTTAAAAAAATAAAAATAATAAATGGTTCTGTGAGCATTGGCTAGTCACAAACTTACCTTGATCCCTACCCCACACCATACATAAAAAATCAGTTCCCAGTGGATTGTAGATGTCCGTGTGAAAGCCTAAAGGCAAGAGCCAGAAGCCCCTGGGAAAATCATGTAGGAGGGTATCTTCACGACCGTGCAGTAGGGAAAATCAGAACACAAGCAAACACTGTGAGGAAGACAGAGGATATTACACTAAAAATGAGGACTGATCATCAAGAAACACCCCCCAAGGGAGTGAAAAGGCAGTCCACAATCTGGGTGAGAGTACTTTAAAAATGCTTAGCTGACAAAGGCTTGTGTCCTTCATATGTAAAGAAAGCCTGAAAACAATAAGAAAAAGATACCTAATTGAAACCAGGCAGGAGACTTGAACAGGCACTTCACAAAAGAGAATTTCCAAACAGCCAGTCCAAAACACAAGTTCAATCTTGTTCACGGGGAAGTACAGGTTAAAGTTACAGTGAACTGTCTCTGAAATGGCTAAGGTAAGACACAGTCGCGTGGATCAGTGAAAATGGGAGCGAAAGGAACCCTGCTCTCCTGCTGGGGGTGGTGTGAAGCAGTCTCTTTGGAAAACGGTTTGATATCACATCACCGAAGGTTCGTGGACCCTGTGACCCAGCTGGCGCACTCGGGCTTGGCCTAACCTAGCACATTTACGGGAGACATGTATGGAAACCTTTTTAACAACTTTCTTTGTTACCAGAGAACTAGAAACAGCCAGAATAGTTACCATCGGTGGGATATATGAGTTAGGAAGTATGAACACAGGGGAATGCACCTTGACACAGAAAATGACTCCACTGAGTCAGCATAGTGAACCTCGCTGACTCGACCCGGAAATAACACCGTGAGTTCCCATGAAGAAAGTTCAGAGTCGAGGTAGCTGACTGTCAGGGAGTGCTGGTTCGGGGGTGATGCAGGCACACAGGAAGGCCCACAGTGGCCCGATAGAGGGAAGGCCAGTGGTGGGGAAGGCACAGCCCCCGAACACCCTCGGTGTGGGTCCCTGGAGCTGTAGGCCCGTGCCTCCTGGGCTTGTGGCCGCTGATGCACGGTGTTCTGCTCTCTCCAAAGCCCTGCTGATGGGGTGCACATCCGTGAAGCGTGCCTGGTATTCTTTTCCTTGCTGGATAGTCGAAATAAAAAAGATTTTATGTTTTGCTATTCTAGATCTCTGCTTTAAAGGAGTTTAATACTCTTTTTTAATTTTTTTTTGAAGATTTTATCTAATTATTTGAGAGAGAGAGGAAGCACAAGCAGGGGGAGGGGCAGAGGGAGAGGGGGAAGCAGACTTCCCGCTGAGCAGGGAGCCTGATGTGGGACTCGATCCCAGGACCCTGGGATCATGACCTGAGCCAAAGGCAGACGCTTAACCAACTGAGCCACCCAGGGGTCCCAAGGCTTTTTAATATTCTTAAAGGTTGTTGACTTTTTGGAGGAAAATCCAATTTTATTATTTATTTATTTACTTTAAATTTATTTATTTTTGAAAACTCCCGTATAATTAACATATCGTTATATTAGTTTCGGATGAACCACATAGTGATTCACCAATTCTGTACATGACTCAGTGCTCATCCTGATAAGTGCACTCAGTCCCCTCACCTGTGTCCCCCCTCCCCCATCCAGAAAACCCAATTATAAAGCAGTGGAGTTGTGTTTTATCATACTTGGGTTTTTTAACTCTAGCCTTAACTCTTCCGTAGGAAGAGACCCCAAGATAGGGAGCTGGCAGAGTGGTTCGGCTTCACGAGGTGGCTGAGGAGGTGGGGTCTTTCTGACTTGCCCGACTGTCATCCCAGGGCCGTGGCCTTTGTGTGGGTGAAGGTGTGTCTGTATTCCAGCTCATACAGAGGAAGTCAAGCAACTGTGGGTTTTGTTTTTTCCTTTTCTTTTTTTTATTAAGATATAATTCCTGTACTGTAGAGTTCGCCCACTTAAAGTCTACAGGTCGGTGGTTTTGGTGTCTTCACAGAGCCGTGCGGCCATCACCACAATCAGTTCTGGGACTCCGGGGCGTCAGTCCTTTTAGCCAGGGCAGGGGGCCCATAAGCAGTCCGCCTCCCGGGACCCGAGCATCACCCAAGTGTCAGGCCGCTGCAGCCCGCGGGTACCAGGGAGCTGCCGGGCGGGCGGGGAGGCGTGTCTCCCACCACCACAGCGCTGTCTCTCATTGCAGGTGTGACAGCACGGAGAAGCTGAGAGCCCTTCTGCCGAGACTAGAGCAGGAGCTGAAGGACACGGTGAAGTTTAAGGATTTTTATCAGTTTACCTTTACCTTCGCTAAGAACCCCGGGCAGAAGGGTTTAGGTGAGCATAAAATCCACGTTCGTAAGAAGCCACATCTTCATGAGACTGAAAGTCTGACCAGCCAGGTGTCGGTCCTGCCACGACAGTTCCTCCTGAGCGGTCCTCTCTCCGCAGGTTACACCACGCCGCTCGCAGGCAGGCCGCCCTCTAGGACCAGCACTTGGTAGTCACTCTCCAGCTCTGGGTTCAAATATTTAAATTTCAAAATGTAAACTAATTTGCAAATGCTCCCTGTTCTGTCATGTTTTGTCCAGTTAACTCATGGGTTAGAGAAGCCAACAATCAGTGTCAACAGAGTGTTATCAGCCAGGTGTGTGGTCGGCAGACGGTATTTTTGGGACCAGCCAGGTGACGAGTCCTGTCCTGGTCTGGAGATGTGAAACAATTCTGATGTGCCTTGGATCACATTCTAGTACTTCTTTCAGAGTTGTACAATTTTGCTGTAACATAACTTGTTTATTACTACATACAGCACATTTGGAAAATTCCTAACTTAAATTTTCAGTCTGAGTTTTGGTTTCCTTGAGGGTTTTATTCTGCTTGTTTTCATTTGTTTTTCCTCCTGAGTACTATATAATTTATTTCTGTTTAATGTAATAGATATGGTTAGTTCAGTAAAATGTCTTACAAGTTTGGAGCAGGGACTTACAGGGTCTCTAAATAGGGATTAAACAGGTATATTAGAAAGAACATTTTGAAGAAGAGTTCTTAAACATAAAACAATATTATAAAGCAAGCAAATTTAGGTAGGAAACCAAAAGGGGCTTGAAAATCCATAGATAGAAAAATCCACTGCAAAATTTCAGGGCCTGATTTGGCTCATGCATGTTTGCAGGTGTGTGTGAGCAGTAAACATTCTTATCCCTTCTGTCTCTGACATTCTTCCTTTCCTTCTCCTGTCAGCATATCAAATGCAGGTGCAGATTGAGGGGGCAGGCTCTTCTGTCCCAGAGCAGGGGGTGGGGGGGGCAGGGGCAGGCTCTTCTGTCCCAGAGCAGGGGGGTGGGGGGGGCAGGCTCTTCTGTCCCAGAGCAGGGGGGGGGGGGGGGGGGCAGGCTCTTCTGTCCCAGAGCAGGGGGTAGGGTGGGGGGGGCAGGCTCTTCTGTCCCAGAGCAGGGGGTGGGGTGGGGGGGCAGGCTCTTCTGTCCCAGAGCAGGGGGTGGGGTGGGGGGGGCAGGCTCTTCTGTCCCAGAGCAGGGGGTGGGGTGGGGGGGGCAGGCTCTTCTGTCCCAGAGCAGGGGGTAGGGTGGGGGGGGGCAGGCTCTTCTGTCCCAGAGCAGGGGGTGGGGTGGGGGGGGCAGGCTCTTCTGTCCCAGAGCAGGGGGTGGGGTGGGGGGGGGCAGGCTCTTCTGTCCCAGAGCAGGGGGTGGGGGGGCGGGGGCAGGCTCTTCTGTCCCAGAGCAGGGGGTGGGGGGGGGCGGGGGCAGGCTCTTCTGTCCCAGAGCAGGGGGTGGGGGCAGGATCTTATGTTCCAGAGGGGGAGGGGGCGTGGAGGGGTGGAGGTGGGGGGGCACGGCCCTGTGCTCTGTGCTTGTCTGGACTAGTCTGTGGTCTCCACGTTCCCAGGACCTTCAGGACCCACCTTTCAACAGCTTCTGGGCGAAGGTACTTCCCAGTTTGCTCACATCTTGTAGTTTGTTAGTCTCAATTTCCTTGTTTCATGCTATGCTTATATGTTGTATGAGCAAAATATATCACAATTTTTAAACTCCTAAAATAGTCACAGTTCTGTTTCTGTGCAAATGCCTTCACCTCATTTTTTAAAAGCAACAACCAACCAAAACCGTGGTGATTCCTCTGGTCTGCTTCATGTGGTCATGTCATGGTTCGCGCCCTTGAGAGTGACGTGCCGCATCATTTGTTCCTTGTATGGATGGGAGAAGCTTTCTTGCTCTCTCAGAGTGGCCACAGCGTGCCCTGAGGACAGGTCACTTGGTGGTCACACAGTCTTAAGCCAGATTACAAGGCTAGAGTGTCACCTTAGGTAGGAAATGGTGTGACTTTGGTCAAGGTCACTGTAATGGTTGGCTGGAGCGTCCTTTTGTGTGTGGTGCTGTCTTGATGACATCAGCCCATGGACTGGCTGTCTGAGGACACTTTCCACCTCCACTTTCTTTTTGTGTGATATATCGCAGCTCCGTTCTCAGCGGTACAGACTTACCCACCTGGAGGAATTCCATCTTCACTGCCGTTTCCACTGTGGCAGGGTCAGGAGCCTGCCAGGGGAGGCAGCGTGGTGTACGGGGGCAGCTTCTGAGGTGTGCATGGCCCTCAGAGGGGCCATCTGAGAAAGAGGGACAGGCGTATGGGAGGCCCGGGGGTCCCAGGTCCCTTCCTAAATCACCCGCCCTCCATCTGGGCTAACAGGGCCTGGACTGCCAGCCTCGGGTTTATTTAACAGATTGAGGAGTGTTTTTATTTTAATTATGTTAGGACAACTAAGAAAAACGGGTAAAATGTTACTGGCTCCGTGACACCCCTAAGGTGGCCAGTCTGCTGCCCGGTGGTGCTGGTGTGCCCCTGGGGGTGTCCCGGGTCAACGCACACTCACCTTCCAGCCTTCAGGGAGACTAGGCAGTGAGGGCTGTCTGGATCAGACCTCGCCTCTGGCCATCTTTTGTTTGGGACACTCACCGCTGCTTATGCGGCTCACTGCCCACATCTGTCCACCCGCTGTGGCCAACTCTGTGGTTCTTTCATGTATTACGTAGAAGACTCTTCACAAGGAGATGCCTCGCTCCCAGCGGCTGCAGCTCATCTAGGGACGGCAGGATAAACGTTTGCTTCTGTGCCTTTCTCCCTTGTTAAGATAACAGACTGCCTGGCATCCTTTCGATCCATCAGCGTGTATTTTTGTCACATCATTGTGAACTCATGGACTGAATCACAGGTGAAGGTTTCAGCTGAAGCTCAGAGATAATTATTCCGCCTGTGGCTGGGGGAGCAGGGGGAGCTCTTGCGGGTCGGCCCCGGCGTCCTTGATGTGATCCGGGAGTGTGTGGCTGTTGCCTCCCTATCCGCCAGGACAGGCTGCTCGGGGCTCATCATCCTCGTTTCCTGCCTCAGACCCGAGGCTGGCCATTTCTGCAGGGGGCCCTGGTTTCTTTTACTGACCAGAATGCCGCCAGTTGCAGTGCTCGTGAATACCGACTTGGCCTCTATTTCTAGATTCTTCGGTAAACACAGCTTCATGCTAGTGCTTCTCATTCAAATGCAGGACCGCAGGACTTTTTTTAACTTAAGGTTTTCTGTATGACAACCGTATTTCTTTTCTTCTGCCACCTATGTACATGCTACAGATTGTTTTTAAAGGTTACATGCTCTTTCTGACCAGTGGTCTGCGTGTTCGCGGCGCACACTGACTGGCGCAGCTGGGGCTGTGCCGCTGGACCGGGGGCCGGTGCCACCGTCACTGACTGGCGCAGCTGGGGCTGTGCCGCTGGACCGGGGGCCGGTGCCACTGTCACTGACTGGCGCAGCTGGGGCTGTGCCGCTGGACCGGGGGCCGGTGCCACCGTCACTGACTGGTGCAGCTGGGGCTGTGCCGCTGGACCGGGAGCCGGTGCCACCGTCCTCCACGTGCGTCTGCTGGCAGGCCCCGGCCCTGCGTGCTCAAGCAGTCCTGGGCATCAGGTCTTGGCTCAAGTGCTCCCGTCCTTGAATGTCTTATGCGCGTCCTCCTACTCTCTTCTGGTCCCACCTGCGGATCAGTCCTCTGACGAGACTCTGACTGCCCAGGACGCCCCAGGATTGTTTTCCTTCCTGCCCGAGGCCCGGTGGTTGTTGCTGACGGTGCCTGAGTGCTGGCCCTGCAGGACCAGTGCCCTCGCCCAAACCCTGCCTGGTCTTCCTCCAGGAGGGCTCCCGCCCCGCCCCAGCTCTCCTTCCTCCTCCAGACGTGCCCTTCCTCTGCAGCCCCCGCAGCTCCTCGCCAAAGAGCTGCCTCCCCTGTCCGCCTCCTCCGCGCAGGCTGCTGTCTGTCGGGC
Source organism: Zalophus californianus (assembly GCF_009762305.2). Taxonomy (NCBI): domain Eukaryota; kingdom Metazoa; phylum Chordata; class Mammalia; order Carnivora; family Otariidae; genus Zalophus; species Zalophus californianus. The sequence continues at coordinate 733,268 of NC_045597.1, forward strand.
CCCTTTGCTGGGTCCTCCTTTTAACTTAGCTGTTTCTGAACCAGTTTCTTCCGTTTCTGGTTCCTGAGCTTCGTCCTCTCCTCCGAGTCTCTCTGTTGTGTGTGTGCTGTTCTCCCCGTGTCTTGTCATTTCTTGATCTCTTCGCCTGTTTGACACGGAAGGTCTTGCTTTCCTGGGGTGACAGTCTGCATTATCGTTTTTTCTTAAAGTATCATGGTTTTTGCTTGGTCATTTTTTTTAAAGATTTTTTATTTATTTGAGAGAGAGAGAATGAGAGAGAGAGAGCACATGAGAGGGAAGAGGGTCAGAGGGAGAAGCAGACTCCCCGCTGAGGAGGGAGCCCGATGCGGGACTCGATCCCGGGACTCCAGGATCATGACCTGAGCCGAAAGCAGTCGCCCAACCAACTGAGCCACCCAGGCGCCTGCTCACTCATTTTTCTGTGAAATTACTTTCTTGAGCTTCTACGAGGCTGGTTCGGGGCAGCTTTCCTCAGTTAGCTCCCCTGTGTGCGGGGACTGGCCTGCCTGTGGGTACCCGTGTGTGTATGCATGTGCATGTGGTGTCCAACAAGGAAGTCTGCTTCCTAAGGTTTCCCGCCTCTGTCACTCTCCCTGCTTTTGTCTTTCCGGTCTCTGGTGTCCTTGCCGCCCACTCCCCACTGCCTGTGTGGTGAGGCCCTGTTTAGGAGGTGCCTGGCAGGTGGGTCCTGGGATGCGTGGGGACCCACTGGGGGCAGGTCCCTGCACCCACCTCCTGCTGGTCACCAGCGGCCCAGTTCAGGGTCTTCTCCCCTTGTCCTGGCCAGGCTCTGTGGTGAGGACCTGCTGTGGCCCCGAGGCCCCCGTTGTCCCATCCGCCAGAGACCCCGCGCTGCTCTGACCCCCACAGCCTCGCAGGGCGAGTGGCTGCTGGTGGGTTGTCCTCTCCTGCCTGGACGGCACTATAAATGCTGCCGTTGGTTTGGGTTATGCTGTTCAGGTACTTTTTCTGTTTTTATGTGAAGATTCACAGAAATTTAAAAAACATGCTTCCGGGGCGCCTGGGTGGCTCAGCCGTTAAGCGTCTGCCTTCGGCTCAGGTCATGGTCCCGGGGTCCTGGGATCGAGCCCCGCGTCGGGCTCCCTGCTTGGCGGGAAGCCTGCCTCTCCCTCTCCCGCTCCCCCTGCTTGTGTTCCCTCTCTCGCTGTGTCTCTGTCAAATAAATAAATAAAATCTTAAAAAAAAATAAAAACCATGATTCCTCTCCCTCATTTCCAGAACCCTTCCAAATGCCCAGGAACTTTCCTTGTCATCAGTCGCTTGTTTAAGGGACGGAAAGTAGGGGCGCCTGGGTGGCTCAGGGGGTTGAGATTCTACTCTTGATTTCGGCTCAGGTTTGGTCTCAGGGTTGCGGGATCGAGCCCTCGATCTGGCGCCGTGCTGGGTGTGGAGCCTGCTTGAGCTTCTCCCTCTCCCTCTGCCCCTCCTCACCCCTCCCTCTCTTTAAAACAAGGTGGGGACAGAAAGGAGGGGCTGAAGCACAGGACTGCTAGTCCTGAATCCTCACCAGGGCCCTGGGGGCTCCTCCCCAGCCTGTTGTCCCTCTCCTCTGCTTTTCTTCTTTTCTTCCTTTTTCTTTGCACTCTGTTTTAAGTGGGCAGCTCAGTGGAACCAGCAGCATCCCCTCTGTTGTCCAGCCACTGCCCCCACCCATCTCCAGAACCTTCTTGGCCTGAGAACTGGGCCCCCCCCACCGGTGACACCCCCTGCCCCGCCCAGTCTGTGCAGCTGACTCCCGCAGGTAACTTGCGGCGTGCGCCCTTCTACCCCAGTGTCCCCGAGGCTCATCCGGCTGTGTCGTGTCAGTCTCCTTCCTTTTTAAGGCTGAATGATACCCCCGTAGCGCGGTGCGCACGCCGCACGTTGTTCACACATTTGTCCATGGTGGACACTGGGGTCGCTTCCAGCTTTAGCTGTCGTGAGGAATGTTGCTGTGAACATGGCTCATCACACGTCTGCTCGAGTCCCTGCTCCTCGGTTCCTTGGGCTTATTCCCAAATGTGGACTTGCTGGGCAGTGTAGTACGTCTGTGTTGAGTTTCCCGAGGAACCACCATGCTGTCTCCACGGCGGCTGCCCACTTGACCTGTTGCGAGCAGAGCAGAGCTGGGCTGTCTGCACGTCCTCGCTGGCACCTGTTACTTCCTGGGGGTTTTCATGTGGGGTTTTTCCCTTTTTCATGATAGCCCTAATAGGTATGCCCAAGACTATTCTTTTATGAGCTGATTTCTTACTTGTGGAATGAAAACTTTTGCTTTATCATCTTCTCTGTTCCATTCGATTCCTTTCTAAGAGGCTGAGGCAAAATAGTCCTTAGAAATTAAAGCCTGTGACTGACCGGTGCCTGCCATGAGTGTCAAGACAGCAGTACCAGGCTTTTCTAGAGACTGACACACAGCACTGAAGGGGGCTGGGTGGGCTCGCTCTGTGCTCGTGGGCATCTGTAAGAAGACCCCTCGGTTGGGGAGGACAGGTGCCGTTTCTGTTGTGGGGTAGTATTCTTATGCTGCTTTTCTTCTTCTAACTTCTGTTTCCTGCTTTTCCCTAAGTAATACTCACCTGAGCAAGAAATGGTGCCTTCCATGCTTTCCTAAAATTTGGCTAATTCAGGTCTGAGCTAATTATTGTACTTTAAAAGGAAAGTTTAGGTAATGCTTTATTTTGCGCAGCTTAATTCTTAGATCCTTATTTTACTTCATTTTTTCAAAGTGATAATGAGTTTGACCCAAATTTCAAAACAACAGCAGTTACTCTTTACTGTGAAATGGTGACCCTTTCTGTCTGCTTCATTCTGTAACTTTAGGATCTTCAGTATAGTTTCGGAAAATTAAGCTTCTGTTAGAAATGTTTACTTATATCTATTGATATTTTGCAATGTATGGGATTCTTCCCTTTTGATGTTCAAAGGAAAGTGGTTGAAGACTTAGACTTCATTCAGCCTTCATGCGTAGGTATTGCTCGTGAGAACATCTGCCTTATCATTGCCAAGCCACCTTGCCAGGGGTGGAAAAGTAGTAAGGAATTTTTTCAACGTGACTGTTTATCTTAGGTCCTTGCACAGGGAGGTCTGCAGACCAGCAAATCGGCATCACCTGGGAGCTTGCGAGTTCTCAGGTTGCATCCCAGACACACTTTATCACAAAGTACCTCAAAGTGTAGTGGCTTCAAACAGCGATCGTTTTCTATTCCTCAGGATCCTTCGGGTCAGGGATTTAGGCAGAGCTCAGCCCATAGCTCTCCTGTTCCAGCACTGGCACGGAATTGTCTCCTGACCTGCACACCAGCTCCAGGAGGGGAAGGGTGGGGGTGGGACACCTGCAGGGGCGGGGCAGGGGGGCAGGGGTCAGACAGGGGTGGGGAGGGGGTGGGACAGGCGGTGGAGTGGGGTGCGGGGGCAGGGGCATGGTGGTGGGGGGTAGGGTAAAGATAGGAGGGGGAGCAGGGGTGGGTGGGCCTGCTTATCTCCGGCTTCAGCGAGAACTCGCCCACTCAAGTGCGGTTGTAATTCCAAGCCATTTCCAGGAGGTTGTCAGTTAGAATCTAAATTAAGTACCTGATTTACAGTCTATAAATCTATTTTCTTTCTCCATGAATATTTCAAGGAGACTCAGTGTGAGGGTAAGGAGTGTTTTTGGAAGATGTTTGCAATACAAACCTAATACGTTTAGCCTCTGCTTTAGATAGATCGGCCTCTGCATCGGTCGGCAAAGACGTGAGATCTCCACTCTCACCTGTGTCCCCTTTCCTGAGAAGGGATGAGTGTCTCAGGCTTGTCTGCTGGAACCTGTGGGGACGGACACCTGCGGGACGGACACCTGCGGGGACGGACACCTGTGGGGACGGACACCTGTGGGGACACCTGCGGGGAAGGACACCTGTGAGGATGGACACCTGCGGGGACGGACACCTGTGGGGACGGACACCTGTGGGGACACCTGCGGGGAAGGACACCTGTGAGGACGGACACCTGCGGGGACGGACACCTGTGGGGACAGACACCTGTGGGGACACCTGCGGGGACGGACACCTGTGGGGACGGACACCTATGGGGAAGGACACCTGCGGGGACGGACACCTGCGGGGAAGGACACCTGCGGGGACGGACACCTGCGGGGAAGGACACCTGCGGGGAAGGACACCTGCGGGGACGGACACCTGCGGGGAAGGACACCTGCGGGGACACCTGCGGGGACGGACACCTGTGGGGACGGACACCTGTGAGGACGGACACCTGCAGGGACGGACACCTGCGGGGGCGGACACCTGCGGGGGCGGACACCTGGTGGGGACGGACACCTGCGGGGAAGGACACCTGGCGGGGAAGGACACCTGCGGGGACGGACACCTGCGGGGAAGGACACCTGTGAGGACGGACACCTGCGGGGAAGGACACCTGTGAGGACGGACACCTTGGGGGACGGACACCTGTGGGGACGGACACCTGCGGGGACGGACACCTGTGGGGACACCTGCGGGGACGGACACCTGCGGGGAAGGACACCTGTGAGGACGGACACCTGTGGGGACGGACATCTGCGGGGACGGACACCTGCGGGGAAGGACACCTATAGGGAAGGACACCGGAAAGGACAGGGAACTGCCAGGAAGCAATAACCTCTTCAGGAAATCAGATTATTCAAGTACATTACCTCCATTTAGAAGATTTTTGAAGGCTTTAAAAAAAATAAAGCCAGATGAATAATTTTAGGATTACATACCCAAAGCAGAACAATTGCTTTTACAATTTACAAAGCATATTACGTGGTCTGTCTCCTGAAGGATTAAATATAGAATTTTTTTTAAAGATTTTATTTATTTGACAGAGGGTGAGAGAGCACAAGCAGAGGGAGAGGGAGAAGCAGACTCCCCGCTGAGCAGGGAGCCCGATGTGGGACTCGATCCCGGGACTCCGGGATCATGACCTGAGCTGAAGGCAGACGCTCAACCATTCGAGCCACCCAGGCGCCCTGGAGGATTAAATATAAAGAGATTGGTACAGGTGTTCTTATAGTTCCTAGAAAAAAACGTGGATAGCTGTCAAAAAGCTTGATCAAGAAAAAAAGATTTTTTCTTCATTTCCTTCCAGTTTGTGTGTCTGTTTATATGTATGTGTTAGAATTCTGTGGATTGTATTGTGTTCTGGGTGATTATTCTTTGGCCTGTCCTTAACTGATGGTCACTCTAATAGAGAAGGTGATTAAAGTCACATGACTTTGTTCTAACGTAAGAAAAGTCGCATTGTTTCATACCGGCTGGAATCTAGAATCAGCTGGTTTTGAGAAATCTTGACTTTCGAGAAAGTAAAGTTTCATGATAATTAGCTAATTTTTATATCTGCCCCCAAATCGTTTTTTGACAGCAGGGACATCTTCATTATGTAATTGTAAGTGGAGCTTCAGAAACCAATTGTAACAAGTAACCCCTTCCTCTGAGCGTTTCCTCCTCAGGAGGTAAGACTTCCTGGAGGTCACCGGAGGGCAGCTGTCATCCTCTCTTGGAAGCTGCTCGGGGAGCTACTGTTCCTGCTCCAAGTTCTGTCATTTGGGGTGTTTTTACTGTTGTTATCTTACAATGGCTAAGTCCGTGAAGACCATGTTAAACATTTTTACACAGATAATACTAAATATGGAAAACGTGTACTTTTACTTTTAGTCACAAACATGCGAATCAGGAACTTGGAAGAAAGGTTTGTAGGACCAGACTAACCCCAAAATACCTAGCTTAAATGTCTGCCATACAACTTGATTCCTCTTTCCTCCCCAGGTTTACCCCCATTTCTCCATGTGGGACTTGTCACCTTGAAGCTGAGTTGAGTGTAGATCTCAGTTAATGTTCCTTTGAAGTCACAAGGATGTAGACTTAATGAGACAAGATGCTTCTCTCTGCGTTAGACTGCGCGCGCGGCAGGCGAGGGTTAGCCACGTCCCATATGGTCAGTCCTGCAGACTTCCTGACCGTCTCTTTCTCGTTAAGACTCCAGCGTATTTAAGACTGAGAAAGTCTGTAACGGAATTTAAACAAGGGGAATATAGGCATTTTATTTAAAGTTGGTGCTACTCATACTTTGCTTTGCTTATGCAGTTTTCCTGGAAATCTCAGGTTACAGCTCTATATTTTTTTTTAAGTTTTATTTAAGTAACCTCTGCATCCCACATGGGGCTCAAACTCACAACCCTGAGATCAAGAGTTTAATGCTCTACCGACTGAGCCAGCCAGGCGCCCCTACAGAGCTACTTTAATCATTTGTCCAAGTGGGACCAACCAAGAATTAGATGAAAATTTTCTGAAAAGTGGTTAATTGGATATTTTGCATTTAAAAGAATCTGTTACCTGAAGAATTTAGGTAATGTCTTGTTTTTCATGTTAGCCCATCCTGACATTTGTGTAAACATGTAATTAGGAAATTGTTTTATTATAGCTGTTCTTTTACTGTCTGAAAGTGGTGAGCAGTTGGGATTAAAGCATGTGATTAAAAGTTGTCAGTTTTAACAAGCAAACTCAGCTCAGCCTCTTAGTATACTTGCTATGTCAAGCATACAGAAAGAAATAGATATTAAACTTACAGTAAGCAAAGAATGGGTCAGTATTCCAAAAATTATGGCTTAGGAGAGTATTCCTGTGCAGTCCTAAAACTCAGCGACCCCATTCCATAAGACATCATCGTCCTCCCTGGCCCTGCAGCGAGGGTCTGTGTCAGGGAAGATGGAGGATGTTGACTCTGACAAATACCCAGTCTAGATTCTAAGTGTCCTTCTGTCAGTGGACGTTCTCTCTCTAGCCATGGTCTTGAGAAATGTGGAGCCCTTATAGTGCATGTGTGGCTGAGTCTGACTCTTTCCGCTCCCATGGTAGCAAATGGCAGGTCCACTTGGAAAGCACTGATAATAAATGATATGCACAAACTGTATCCAGATTGGTTCAGTCAGGTTTGAAGAAAACCCAACGCATATGAAAACGAGAGTCTGCAACACTGATGTTAATGAGGGGATAATCCTTTACATGTCTGAATCACAAATGCATAGATCCCCAGAGTTACAAGATTAGATTACACACAATTTCAGGAACACCTGTGTAAGGGTTAGGCTGCATCTAACTCTTGGGTAAGAGTGCTGAGTTTTATTGATTTAAGTGACTATCAGTGTGCTAGTAAGTGGTCACGTTTGGGGCAGTGGAAAAAGAAATTGGGATTTATTAACTGCTCTTTCTCTCTTTTTTGCCAGATTTAGAAATGGCTGTTGCATACTGGAATTTAGTATTATCTGGAAGGTTTAAATTTTTAGATCTTTGGAACACCTTCTTACTGGTAAGTGTCCTCCAGCTTCTTGCTGTGTGTGCCCAGTGTGATGGGGTCAGCAGATTACGAGGCTATGTTATCTGACCAAGGTGTTCCGTATGGACGGTGGGTCGTCGGGGTTCCTTACGGTGACCACACGGCCACACCGCCATGCACAGTGCCACAGCCATGGAGCTCTAAGCAGGGCCGTCCCGAGGCCAATGTCCAAAGCAGCTCAGGGAGCCACACACAGAACCCCCAGCTAGACTTTCAGATGCCCTGCAGACCTGGGCCGTCATCCATCCACTACCTTTTCTGAGGAACTCAAACTAATTCTGTGCTTCCTCTGAGAAACTTGAAATGCCTGAAGAAAGCACCAGTCGCACATGTCCTGGACGTTGATTCTGGCCCCAGACTGTGGATTGTAACCCGGTGTCCAGCGCGCTCATAGTGACACACTTTTAAACGTGTTTACGATCTTCAGAAGGAAAAAGGAGGGCTTAGTTGGCCCCTTGGAAGAGTCTGTCCGTGCCAGCGACGGGCCTCTGAGTGGTGCTGGGCCTTCGTGGTGGGGCGGCTCCTCCTTGCTGTGAGTCAGGGAGCGGGTGTCACAGTGTGAAGCGTGTGGAGCATGGGGTCTCGCTGCAGAACAGTCACATGATGTCGGTGTGCCCAGACCCACTGTGTCGCTCCCTCCGTGAACGTGTGAGGGGGCGTGACTTCTCACGGCACAGACCCCAGCCTGGCTGACGCCCATCCTTCCTCGGGGGGCCCGTGTGTGTAGGGGCCTCTTTGAAGCGGCGTGGGAGAGCTGAGACGCCCGTCACATTTCCTCTGCTCCACCACTTAGTAGTTTGGGGCCGGCGACCTCAGTTGCAGACGTTCCCAGAGATGGGACAGCACCCTCACAGCAGCACCTTGGGAACCCCCCCAGAGCCCTACACAGGAGAGTGGGTAAAAAGTCAGTAGAACGCTCCCAGACGCAGTGACCACAGCTGAGTCCAGGCCCACTGTTGAGCGGGAGAAAGCTGCTGCATGTCCTGGGGTAGCTTTAGATAAATGCACAAGGACAGGGTGAGCGTGGTGCATGGTCCCTTGAGGGTGCACTGTGCTAGGCGGGGAGGGCAGGAGAGGACCGTGGCCGCAAGGACTGCAGGGTGGAACCTTCCGCGAGGCGGTGCATCCCAGCACAGACATGCGGTGTTCTCCACCTGTTTGGTAGATCTCAAGTATTGAATCACGTGTTTTTAGACCATCACCCCATCCTAGTATAGAGAGAAATAAATTGTGTCCAAATGCAGTTTGCCTGTTCGTCCTGCATTGTGTCTGAATCAGTGGGGGTTAGGTAGAGATTTGAAGTGCTGCCCTTGTATTTGAAACAGATTATAATCTTGGTATTTTAAATGTTTATTCTGTTTTTTAAATAAGTCTACTTTTCCATATTTATATGTTGACACTGTGCAGCTCCTAAGATTTATCCGGAAGCCTCTTACTGTTCCTAATGTCCAGCAGTGTGAGTGGTGGTTCTTAGTCTGCATCAGATTGCAGACTGAGCCAACTAGACAGTGGGACGCTGGAGGTCACATCTGTTTCTCAAGTCTGGTGGGTTTTTTTCTCTTATGTATTAGGAGCATCACAAAAGATCAATCCCAAGGGACACTTGGAACCTTCTGCTAGATTTTGGAAATATGATTGCAGATGATATGTCTAACTATGACGAAGAAGGTACGGGAAGTCCTGGTGCTTCAGATGGTGGCCAGAAACGCTGACATGCAGGCTGCCTCTCTCTGCCCTGGGGCACAGGACGGTGCTGACCAGCTCCAGCCGACTCTGGGCCGCCCCCTCAGGGCAGTGGGGGTAATGGCCGTAATAATAGTTACCCCTTTAGTGTGTCTGTCAACTGCACGAAAGAGAAATAGGGCTTCAAGATGTAGCTTCAATTCAGAGGAGAGTGTCCCCTAAACTAAAGCATTTCCCAGGTGGCCATGCAGAGAGGTGTTTGGGAACCGCCGCCCCAAGTACACGATCCTGTGTGGACCCCCCCCCCCCGCCCGTCATGCTACTGACGTCGGCCTGAAGATTCCAGCTGGTGCTTGACGTAAACATAGTCACATATCTGTGGTTCCTCCCCCCAGCTATCTCGGGCCAGCCGTTCAGGGATCATTTACGTGCCCGCCACCCTGGGCGCTGGGCCACGGTAGGGAAGGAGGCTCCGTCTCGGCCCGCCCGCCGTGTGCTTCCTCCGTGCCCAGCCTGGAGGCCACCCTCTGGGACAGCTCCTCACCTCCCTGCTCTTGGCACTGGAAAGTGAAGGCTCACCGCCCTGGCGTGCATATCTGTGTGTGTCCTCTGCACTGAGCATGGAGCAGGGTGTGAGTGAATGGGTGGGTAGTTGACCCTAGACAGGCCCCGCTCCTGGGAGCTTAGCTACGGCGGCGAGACACAGCTCGTCCGTCCAGGGAGAAGGAGCCAGCCACTTACAGTGAGTGTGTGTCTGGCCGGCGGGGGGTGTCCCAGGTTCTTGGGTGGTCCGGGCCGCTTGGGAGTGTGGGGGTGGCCTAGGCTGGAGGGGAAAGGCCCCAGGGAGAAAAGGAAGGGTGCTGGGTGGCCAGGAAGCTGTGTTCCGCAGGGAGGGCAGGGGGCCCTGCAGCCAGCCAGGCCCGCCTGCCCTGTCGTTAGAGGCCGTGTCCGCACGAGCGGGTCTGGCCAGAGCCGGAGAAATGGGTTTCACTGGCCAATTCCTTCAGAGAAACAGGCTGGAAAACTCACTTGAGTTCTTGCAATACAGACATTGTGAGAAGAATGCTCTGAATACAAAAATATTACTCTAAACTGTTGATTTCTTAAAATATCCATGTGTTTGCTTTCCCGTAGGAGCATGGCCTGTTCTCATAGATGATTTCGTGGAGTACGCGCGGCCAGTCGTTACGGGCGCTAAGCGCAGCCCTTTCTAGGCAGGAAATTAAGATGCTGAGAGGAAGGGCCTCCTGCAAGGGGACGCTTGGTCGGTCGCTGTGCCCGTGTCGCTGGCCCTGGCAGTCACCCTCGGCCAGCCGGGCACTGGAATGACCTCCCCCTGCTACAGAAAGGGCTGAGTTGGACACTGGAAGGAGCTCCTCAGAAGACACTGCTTTGGGATATGCCTGGGCGTGACTATTACTTTAGGAGATTTCTGCTTGATTATTATTATACTTGCGACAAAGTGACTCAGAGCCTGTTTGCAGGGCGGCAGAGCGTGCCATTTAATTCATGATGTACGGTGATCACCACCAGTGACCACAGCTCCTGCTGGGGCGCCTTGTAATTCCGCTTAAAAAACAGTATTTGTGTCCTCGGCAGGATGCTGTGTTTTTCTGCAAGTCAAAGCTGGTATCCGTGTGCCCTACAGAACATCTGACACGGATTCAAACATTTAATAAACTGGTGCCAGGAATTCGAGATTTCTATTTTCTGATTTATCAAATATCTAGATTTATTAGCTCTATTTTTATTTTAATTCCCTGTCGATGTTCACGTGAAAGTCATTCCGTGGTCCTCGGTGTGTGGCAGTTTGCGAGGTGATGACACATGTGGGCTGTGACCCCGGGGGCGTTATTGTAAACAGTGACAAGTTGCGGATCTTTTCTTTCCAATGTCATTTGAATAAGCTCCCTAAAAAATTTTGTAAAGTATGTTTTTTTAAAAAATGTATTTTATTACATTTAAAAAGACATTTTTCCATGAAAAGTATTTCTTTTACAAGCAAAGGAGTCCAGATTTAAAAGTCATGTGAGTTGGTTCCTTCCAGCGTCTGAGAGGCCTGTCGCCCGCCCTCTGGCTGTGTGTGTGGTTGCACACGTCTCGTTGCCCGCAACACCCACGGGGAAACCTCCACCTCATTTCCACCTGAAGCCCGTGCTCGTCATGTTGCCGTCTGAGTCTTCCAGTGTTTGCTGGCCAGAGAAGACCGTCCAGCGAGGCCCAGAACCTGCCCTCCGAGCATGGGAGGCCCGTGATGCCACCTGCTTTCCGTTTGGAAAAAGCTGCGTGTTCTAAAAATCACTGTGTGGACCCTACCTCATGCGTGAAAAGATCTTCATGTCACAAGTGTTTCTGCTGCCGGCCCGCAACCCTGTGTACGAGACAGATGAGTTGGGGTCACTTCACGGGAGAGAGGAAGCTCACTTTGGATTTTCTGTACATGGACAGTGTGCCTGAAATGTGTGCTTGAGTTGACTTTCACAAACATGGTTCTGAGTTTCTGGAAGCCCCGTGCCCAGTGGGGGGTTTTTGCCTACTTGCTGTGTGTGAACTATGTATGCTTTTGGAAAGGAGTCTTTCAAAGGGACAGCAGGCCGTGGAGGGCAGGAAAGGGGCCTGAGGCTGGGACACCACCGTCGGGGCTGGGGCGGCCCCAGCCCGCTCTCCCAGGCCTGTGCATCCATGGCAGCAAAGGGACAAACAAGGCTGTCTCCACCTGCGAGCCTGGGGTTCTAAGAGAGCACTTATTTTGTAGAATAAAAGCCTCTACAATTTTAATGCATCCTTCGAGGCTTCGTGGCTTCCTGCCATGGAAGTGTTCTGCTCAGACAAGGCTGTGGAGCTTGGGTAATCTCCCACAAATCCTGGAGGTCTGTAGCACCTGTTCATTCTTAGGATTCAGAGTTACGGCAGGGGAGGCTCTATGCAGCTGTTTATCAGTAGATAACAGAACCTTAGTGGTTGGACAAAGGCTCTTCAAAAAACTGTAGGTTTCTTTTTCTTCTATTCTATATATTTAAGGCATGCATGCTATGAGGGTGCCAAGAGCTTCGGAAACATTAAAATAAATTTTTTTCTCTGGTCTGGTGGGGTCCTTCCAGTTCTGTTCTCGGCTGCCCAGGTGCTGGGTGCCATGGGACCCACAGGACCACAGCCCCTCTGGGGACACCCCCCGTGTGTGGCCTGCACCCCTGCTTAGACGGACAGCCTGGCCGGGTGCTCTCCTTCCCGTCACCAGAGTGTGCCCACTAAATGTGGTTGTTTCCATGTGAAAATTAGAGGCTTTCCTTTAGCTGATGGGCATCACATACCAGAACACACTGGAATGCAAACTATAAATCTATTGAGAACACACAAACCACCCAGATATAATAGGGCTTAGTAAAGACACGGAGCGCCTGCCAGGAATTTCCGGAAGAGATGGGACCCCGTCTTCCCATGCTGGGGGCCTGTGCATGTCTGAGTGCCGCACTCCGGCCCTCAGACTCCAGGTGCACAGTGGGGCTCCAGGCGCGCAGTGGGGCTCCATGAATGCTCCCCCACCAGGTGGGGGGTGCCCACGCTGCCCGGACAGCATGGAGCTGCTCCTGGCCACTTCACGAAAGGTTTCCACAGCCTCAGAGCCAGCAGAAGAAATGAGCCACAGACCACCTCTTCAACCAAGTAGCTGTTCGAACGACGCTCTTCCACCCGCACCGGGTGGTGGTCTGAGTGGAGGGCCTGTCTTGTCCCGCTGGATGGGGAGCACACGGGCCTCGCCCCACAGGACCCTGCTGGCTGGAAGACTATTCCAGAGCCTCCTTGTAACAAGTGCTGATTGAACACTCCCTGTGCTCAAGTATCCGGTTGTTAGTGAAAGAAATGCTATTCTTATTAGACATGATTCTCAGATCCAGGTGTGATGGGTCCCACTTCTGGTCTGATGAGTGGCCAGGTCCCGTGGGCCCACTGCAGGCGGGGACACTGCTTCCTAACTCCCGACTTCCACCCCAGAGCCTGGTTTGCTCATCTGCACCCTGGCCTCTTCCTCTGCGCAGATCTGGGGATGTCTGCGTGCAGGCCGTGGTCCAGAGCCCGGTCCCAGGAAAGCCCACCTCCTGCTGCGTGGATGGGGAGCGAGCCCCGCACCGCACGGGCCCTAGAGCCGCTCCTCTCCTTGGCCCCACGCATTTCCTAGGTTTTCTGCCAAACAGTGTGTAATCAAAAAGATTTTCCAAAAAGTAAAACCGTGCATGGAATGAATGAAACTCAACGTTCTGCTGAGTGAGAGATGTCGGGCACAAAGGCCACAGAGTCTATGATTCCATTTACTTGAAATGCGAGAGAAGACCAAGCTGTCAGGGCAGAGGGTACAGGAGCAGGTGCCTGGGAGCGGGGCGGCCGGTTGGACGGACTCCACCCTGAAGCTTCAGGAATGTGCGCGTCTTCAGAACACTGGCAAGGGCTCAGCACTTAGAGGTCGTGGCTCTTCGGGAAGCGGCCGCAGCTGTTGGGGACGCTGACTAAGCCCCCGGCTCCTCGGCTCCGAGCTGGTGCCTGTGCTGACGCGGAAGGGAGGGACGCCGTCCACGTGGCTCCTCGGCAGGCGCGGGAGCAGAGGGGGCCAGGGAGGTTCTCATTGGTGCCGCCGGCCCGCGGAGGTAGGCGTGCCGGCCGTTCAGGGAGCTCCTGAGAGCGGCACTATGAGCACAGCAGAGGTCGGTGGGACGCACTGAAGGCCACTGCCACGAAGCCAAGGGCCAGAGGAACAGCCTCCCCATGGAGAAGTTCAAGGCTGCCATGCTGCTGGGGGCCGTGGGGGATGCACTCGGGCACAGAAACGCCCACAAGGACAGCAGTGCCTCAGGCAGGAAGGTCCGGGAGGGGCCGCAGACAAGCGGGGGCCTGGACCACCTGCTCCTCTCCCCAGAGACGTGGCCTGTGAGCGACAACACCATCATGCACCTGACGACGGCCGGGGCCCTGACCACAGGTGAGCCGCCCCCACCCCCGCCGGCCCCCCACACACCAGCGCCCCTTCGCGCGGCCCCTACAGGTCCTGTCACTGCCTGTCTGCCGTCAGCCTCCGAAATCGTGACTCTTGGTTCGTGTCTGTAAACGTGTCTCCAGAGTGAAACCACTTGAATCTCTCACTTTGAGGCTGTTTGGGGAGAGGGTTCAACCTTTCACGGCAGATAGTAAGCCCTCTGATATTTTTCTCAAAAGAATAGAATATAATAAGCCCATTTGAAATTTGGCCCCATTAAGATAATATTGTTTGGGGATTACTTCCAAATCCCAATGAATTTGAGTCAAAACGCCATCTCCCAAAATAGGATTCAGATATCTGCTTAAACAGAGCACATCCTGGGGAGATGGGGAGATGCGGTGAATTTGGGGGGCCGGGGGCGGGGCGGGAGCAGGTGGATGGCAGGACCGCGTGTTTACACGACTTACAGACAAGCAGCGGGTGTGCAAGCGCGGCTTTCCCGTAAGGTTCAGGCTACCAGCCTGTGCGTGCTATCGGTGAGCAGCTGCAAAGTGAACGTCCGGGGCAACGCTGAGGCAACGAGGTCCAGCGTCGGGCCCGCGCCGTGGGCTCGCTCAGCTTAGCTCTGTGCTCATCCGGCAGGAATGCTGGCCGCGCCGCAGCCGTTCCAAAATAACCCGGGCGAGGGCTGGAGCACACAGATAAGATAGCGTCGTGGCGCGTTGAGTGGTGGGGCGCCTCTCTGAGTCTACACAACCGTGACATCCGAGTATTTCCAGTTTCTCGTGTTCTCAGGCTATAACCGAAGCAGGGATGCCCACCTTCCTGCTGGGCGTAAGACTGTGCCGGCGTGCGTGTCTCCCAGAGCGGAGCCCTGCGTGTTTGGGCTCCCCGCAGCTGGTCCTTGCTCCCTCCACGGTGTCTGTGGCCGGGCACGTGTGCTCGGGCCCCCGTGTCCTGCACCCATCTCTTTGGTGAGGGCAGAGTCCACGGCGTGTCCGCAGTCTCCAGACGACCGGGACCAGCTCTCTTGAGATTAGATTAAGCCCTCTTGACAGAAATAGAACAGAATCTGCCCCAATGTGAAATGTGGGAGGACGGGGATGTTTGGGGCCTTGTTTCCAAGCAGACACGTGCCCCCTGCCTCTGGCCGTGGGCGGGGGGACCACTGTGCCCTCAGCACCCTCTGGCCCACCAGCCTTGAGGGGACGCTGGTGAAGACCACCCCTGACTCTGAATCTCCAGGAGCTCAGCAGGCAGATTTTTTTCCAAGTCACTAAAACTCTAAGTTGAAATTTTATTTAAATGTAGTTGTCAAACAGCTGGATCTTTTTTCAATAAATAGCAAATTGTTGGGGCGCCTGGGTGGCTCTGTCATTAAGCGTCTGCCTTCGGTTCAGGTCGTGATCCCAGGGTCCTGGGATCGAGCCCCGCATCAGGCTCCCTGCTCAGCGGGAAGCCTGCTTCTCCCTCTCCCACTCCCCCTGCGTGTGTTCCCTCTCTCGCTGTGTCTCTCTGTCAAATAAGTAAAGTCTTTATTAAAAAGTAGCAAGTTGTAGCCTATAAAGGGGTCTCTGAGCCCCGTTCGCGGGGACCTGGTGTGCTCTGATCCTGCCCGTGTCCTCGTCTGGCCCTCATGTCACCCTGAGGGTTACATCGTTATTATAGCGTTCCAGACACAGGCACGGATGCCCCACAGCCACGAGAGCGAGCTGCCCGATGCCCCACAGCCACGTGAGCGAGCAGGGATGGGACCAAATAACTCGCTTCCAACACATCAGCTCCTCAGTGCCGTCCCAACCGCCTGCAGTCAGTGGCCACACAGGGACCTCGAGGGTCCTGACAGACGGTGGTTCTTCACCACTTTTCCCAAAGACCCACAGACTTCCATTGAGTGGGTTGGCATTTTCAAGTGCGTCCCTCTGTTCTGTGCTGTGAGGCTGTGAGGTCCGCCGTCGTGAGGGAGATGCCGGGTCACGGACAGCCTGTGTGACCTCCTACTTTGGGCCGTGTCTCTGGCACATGCAGAATTGGACGAGATCCGATCCTGGACCCGGAAGCGGTGTCCTGTACCCCACAGGCCGGTGGGCAATCCAGTCTCCACAGCGTGCCCCGCCTGCTCACTGCACACACCACAGGCTGGTGTGTGTGTGGCCCTGTGCCCGCCGCCCAAGGATGGGGAGGGGGCTCCGCCTCGGGGGCCCTGGGGCCTGGCACTCCCTGGCCCTAAAACTCATGAGCTTGCTTTCCCTCCTGCCCTTCGGGATGTTGATGCCTTCGTCATAGGGTTAAGTGAGATTAAGTGGGCGGTACGGGCACGCAATCAATTATTAAGGGAAGATGGCTCATGGCAAGGTAGTTAATGCCTGTCTTTCTAAGTGTCCTGGTCTGAGGGTCAGCAGCCCCATCTGCCGTGGCCACACAGGAGGGGTGGGGGCATGAGCCCACTGGGAACCACGGCAGGTGCCACGAGCACGTCCTACCTGCAGAGGAACGTGGGCCTGGCCCACATGTGAGCAGACCAAGTCTGTCCAGACTCACCCTCTCTCTTCCTCCATCACTGGCTCCCTGATGGTAACAGCATTTTGAAAAGTAGACATTTTTACTACAAAGCAAGTTGATAAGGGTAGTGTGCCTTTTCTTTATGGTGACATTGGTTGGGAGACATGTCTCTGAGGAGATTGGGTGGGAAGGTGGAGAAGAATGGGCTGGAAAGCCATGTCACAAAGTGGAGAAACTCTGACAAGGGGTCCGTGGCATTGCAGCTTTGGAAAATCCACTTCTAGTTTGATTTTTAACCTGAAACAAACAGAAGACTGTTTGTTGCCATTTTGTTTTTAAGGAGGTTTTTGTTTTTTCTTTTGGAAGGATGTGATTCCAGAATAAAATGAATTATTTGAGGGACTCTGGAAAGGCCAGGCTTGCTAACCCCAGATCCAGTTAAGACAGGCTGCTTGTAAGGGAGGTGCTGGTGCCCCAGGGTCAGTCCAACCCCAGCGGCTACGTGGCCCGCAGAGCCCACTCCTCCCGGCCCTGGGTTGGCCACACACTCTCCGTCCCCACTCAGACCCGGGCCACGCAGGGTGCATCCCACAGGATGCCCGCCGTGTGAAGCTGGGGTCAGAAGGAGTGAGGACCAAGTCCTGCTTCCAGAGTCACAGCTTCAGGGCCCGAGGACCCGCCGGCCCAGTCCCAGAGCAGGGAGAGACTTGGCGAGTGCACCTGTCTCCCTCACCACCACGTGGGGGTCCGGCCCTGGGGTGGCCGAGAGGGGGGCTCGCTCCTTCCGTCCTCCCCTCTCCCACACCCCCCAAAAGTTGGGGTATGCACCCCATGCAAAAGAGGGCAGTCCCGGCTTCTGAGGCCAGCCCAAAGGCCTGAAATGCAGTTTGGGTACAGAATGAGTTTGTTGGTGGCTGTGAAAGTCACATTGGCGCCCTCCACTTGCCTAGCTGGCCCAACACAGCGTTCCCTCCACCACCTGGCCCTGCTCTCTGATGGAACAAGGCAAACTGGACCCCACATTTGGAGCTATGTGGCCTCCATCCACCACGCTGCACATTTATTTAATGACAGCCATGCTCAGGCCTTGCACTCAAACTCCATTTACCATCATCTCTGGCCTCGGGCAAGTGGCATAACCCACTGAGCCTTACCTGTAACCCCAACACGACAAGACTGGCAGTGTTGGGGGGTGCCTGCAACCATCTAGGGGCAGTGCCCCCCAGACAGCAGGTGGACGGTGCATTAGCTCCTCTGCCCTCCACGTCCCTGAGCCTCGAGGGACTTGAGACCACACTTGTCCCCAGGATGCCGTCCCACACTGGGTGCGGTTTGGGACAAACTGGGTCTGCACTGGCTGCTTCACAGGAGGGAGAAGGCAGACGGAAGTGCAGAGGTTCAGCTCCCTGTGTGGACACGGGCTTGTGAAACCCCAAGGAAGAGGCAGATCTCAGGCCGGTTTGTCCTCATGTGGCTAGAACTGTCGGCAGGAGATGAGGATTGTGGGTTTTGTCTAGATTCTCCTGTGTAACCAGAATGAAAAGCACAATCTGAATTCTACGTAAAATCTAGAGTGAACTGTGTGCATGCTGCACATCTCTAGGGAGCCAGGACTGTGGGAGGTGGGTTGCCAGAAGCTTTCTCCTCTCCTACCCACGTGGGGACTTGGAGCTTCCTGCCGCCTGCCTTGTTCCTGCCGCCCTGGGGGCTTCCTGCTCAGTCTGACCCCATCCTCCTCTCTCCTCCCCAGACTACTGGTGCCTGGACGACCTGTACCGGGAGATGGTGAGGCGCTACGTGGAAGTCCTTGAGAAGCTTCCGGAACATTGGGCAGATCCAGCTACCCTGGAAGGCTGCTCGCAGCTGAAGCCGGATAACTACCTCCTCGCCTGGCACACGCCTTTCAACGAGAAGGGTCAGGGAATGCTTTCTTGCCCCCCGTAAAGTGCGTGCTGGACAGTGGCCTGGACACTAACCTGTGTCGTCCACTAACCAGCAGCACTGCAGGTTTGCACGGCAGAGAGGGACGGGCTGGGGCTCCTTTGGGCTGCAGCGTGCTGCCCAGCCACCCGCGCGACACCAACCCTGGGTTCATCTTAAGGAATACTTTTGACTACTTTCCCTTTAAGTTTGTATTTTGCCAAAGAGTCAGGAAAACATATACTAGCAACATAAAGGTTTGTCTCCAGGATGCTCTGATGTGTTTAGAGGTGACATACTTTACATAGCCAAAGTGTCTGCCTCCATAGCACCTGCTCCTGGGTCCTAGACCTACCCCTCTAGGTTTATAGAGAACGAACTTGCCCCTTGGGGTCTCTACTGAGGATGGATCCCTGTCTGGATTTATACTGAGGATGGACCCCTCCTTGGGGTTTCTACTGAGGATGGACCCCCCCCTTGGGGTTTATACTGAGGATGGACCCCTGTCTGGGTTTATACTGAGGATGGACCCCTGTCTGGGTTTATACTGAGGATGGACCTCCCTTGGGGTTTATATTGAAGATGGACCCCACTCTGGGTTTATACTGAGGATGGACCCCTGCCTTGGAGTTTATGCTGAGGATGGACCCCCTCTTTGGGGTTTATACTGAGGCCGGACCCACTCTGGGTTTATACTGAGGATGGACTTCCCCCTTGGAGTATATACTGAGGCTGGACCCCTGTCTAGGTTTATACTGAGGATGGACCTCCCCTTGGGGTTTATATTGAGGAGGAAACCCCCTTGGGGTTTATACTGAGGATGGACCCCCCCCTTGGGGTTTATACTGAGGATGGACCCCTGTCTGGGTTTATACTGAGGATGGACCCCCTCTTGGGGTTTATATGAGGATGGACTCCCCCCTTGGGGTTTATACTGAGGATGGACCCCCCCCCTTGGGGTTTATACTGAGGATGGACCCCTGTCTGGGTTTATACTGAGGATGGACCCCCTCTTGGGGTTTATATGAGGATGGACTCCCCCCTTGGAGTTTATACTGCGGATGGACCCCTGTCTGGGTTTATACTGAGGATGGACCTCCCTTGGGGTTTATATTGAAGATGCACCCCACTCTGGGTTTATACTGAGGATGGACCTCCCTTGGGGTTTATATTGAAGATGCACCCCACTCTGGGTTTATACTGAGGATGGACCCCTGCCTTGGAGTTTATGCTGAGGATGGACCCCCCCCTTTGGGGTTTATACTGAGGCCGGACCCACTCTGGGTTTATACTGAGGATGGACTTCCCCTTGGGGTTTATATTGAGGAGGAAACCCCCTTGGGGTTTATACTGAGGATGGACCCCTGTCTGGGTTTATACTGAGGATGGCATCCAATCATGTTACTTGGCATGAAAGAAGCAGGAAAATATAATCTATAATGAGGAGAAAACTCAATAAATCAAAACCGATTAAACCTGATGCAGAGTTTAGAGTTATCAAACAGGTATAAAATAGTATGTATTCCATAGGTTGAAAGTTAAGTAAGGACATGGACATATAAAAAGAACCTAAATCACGTTTCCAGAAAAAACACTACAATGTCTGACTTTCTAAATGCATTGGCTGAGATTAACAGAAGATTAGGCATTTCAGAAGAAAAACTTAGTGAGTCTGAAGGCAGAGCAATAGAAACAACCCAGAATGGGACACATAGAGAAAAAAGAATCCAAAAATATGAAGAGAGCACTAGTGAGGCATGGGGCACTTACAGCAACCTCATGCGCCTGTGACAGGGCTCCTGACAGAGCGAGGGGCAACGAGATCATGTGAAGAAATAGTGGCCAAAACCTCAGAAGACACCAACAGACTTTTCTCCAAAGGAGACACACAAATGGCCAACAGACACATGAAAAAGTGCTCAACATCGCTCGGCATCAGGGAAATCCAAATCAAAACTCAATGAGAAACCACCTCACACCCGTCAGAATGGCTAAAATGAACAAGTCAGGGAACGACAGATGTTGGCGGGGATGTGGGTAAAGGGGAACCCTCCTACACTGTTGGTGGGAAGGCAAGCTGGTGCAACCCCTCTGGAAAACAGTATGGAGGTTCCTCAAACAGTTGAAAATAGAGCTACCATATGATCCAGCAATTGCACTACTGGGTATTTACCACAAAGATACAAATGGAGTGATCCAAAGGGACACCTGCACCCCAATGTTCATAGCAGCAATGTCCACAATAGCCAAACTGTGGAAAGAGCCTAGATGTCCATCGACAGATGAATGGATAAAGAAGATGTGGTATATATACACAATGGAATATTATGCAGCCATCAAAAGGAATGAGATCTTGCCATTTGCAATGATGTGGATGGAGCTAGAGGGTATTATGCTGAGTGAAATAAATCAGAGAAAGACAATTATCATATGATCTCACTGATATGTGGAATTTAAGAAAAAAAAGATGAACAAAGGGAAAAGGAAGAAAAAATAAAATAAGATGAAATCAGAGAGGGAGACAAACCATAAGAGACTCTTAACTCTAGGAAACAGACCGAGGGTTCCTGGAGGGGAGGGGGCTGGGGGGAGGGGGTAACTGGGGGATGGGCATGAAGGAGGGCGCGTGATGCAATGAGCACTGGGTGTGATATGCAACGGATGAATCACTGAGCTCTACCTCTGAAACCAATAATACGCTATATGTTAGCTAACTATAATTTTAATAAAACCCCCCAAAAAAGGGGGAAAAAAAGAAATAGTGGCCAAAATCTCTCCAAATTTGATGAAAACTGTAAACCCACAGACTGAAGAAACTCAGTAACTTCCAAGCGCAAGAAACATGGGGAACACTACACTATGGCACATGGCAATCAAATTTCTCAAAACTAATAATAAGGAGAAAATCGCGCTGTGTGCTGACAGCCCAGGGAGGAGGGTGTGGGTCTCTTGTGAAAAGCAGGTCATGTAGGCACCAAACACTTCACCCGGAGTTCTACTCCCAGAACAGCGTCCTACAGAAGCAATGACCACATAGCCCTTTCCAGGCAAACAGAAGCTAAAGGCTTCATCACCAGCAGTCACACACACTGTGAGAAAGGCGAAGGGGTGACCGTGATTCGGGCAGAAGTAACCGAGCACAGAATGGAATCCACAGAGAAGATCGTCAGTGGAGATCATAATCACATGGTTAAATAGGGAAGAATTTGTAACTTACTATTGAAATCTCTTTAAAGGATCATCAACTTCAAAAACTAGTCATGTACCACGGGTTTATAAAGTGGTTGTGAGCAGGTGTCAGACGCAGTGTGGCGGAGGCCAGCTGGGGAGGGGGGAGGCAAGCAGCCACATGGTACTTGTCCGGGGCGTGGGGGCTGTGGTAAGTTACAGGTGGGAGTACTCAGCCCCACAGCAACTACTAACATCACAAGACAGTTGTAACTAATAAGCAAACGAAAGAGAAAGTGGAATCATTTACAAGTATTTGCCAGGGAAGTTGCCACAAGTGACGCGTGTCCCAGCCTGGAACACTCCCGTCTGGGGAGACCAGGTGCAAGGCTGTCCCTCAGCCTTGGATTCTTCCACGTCATCAGGGGAAAACTTCCCCTATTCCAGGTATGCAGTGACCTTCCCCAAACTGCTGAGCATCACACAGCCCTAACCAACGCCGCCGGAGTGGCTGCCCCATGGGGAGAGAACGGGTCTCTGCTGCGGCACAAGCCCCACCTTGGCTTCAGGACCCGCCGCCACGGGAGAGCAGAGCATGCTACCAATGTGGGTTTTCCTGCGTGTCTTCTCTTTCCAGGGAGGGAAGCGCCGACCCCGTGTCCCTGTGTTACATCCTCCTGGGCAGAGACCAGAGACCAGAGAAGAGGGCCGAGGCCTGAGGGCTCCTCCTTGTGGTGGCGGGATTGCCCTCCACATGGTGGGCATCTTATCTCACTGCTCAGGAATATTCGATCCAAAATAGGCAGATAAGAGAGAAAAGGAAGCAAAAACAGGACCACAGACTTGACCCTGATCACATCAATAATCACATCTAATGTAAATGGTCTAAAGACTCCAAATAAATGGCAGGGGCTCAGGTGGGAGGAAGAAGCAAGTCCCAGCTCTAGGCTGCTCACGGGAAACGCACCTTACATACGAAGGCACAGGTAGGTCAGGCAGCGGAAGGGTTCACCCCGCGAACACCAGTTGGAGGGAAGCTTGCATGGCTCTGTTAATACCACAAAAAGCAAGTTTTGGAGAAAAGACCATTGCCAGAGGAAAAGAAGGCAATTTCATCATGACAATGCACCCATTCACCAGGAAGATACAGCAAACCCAAACATTCGTGTACTAGCAACAAAACTGCACAATGTAGGAGGCTGAAACCGATAGAACTGCAGGAGAAATAGACAAACCCATAATTGTGGGCAGAGAATCAATATTAAGGCCTGAGAAACTGGAGAATAAAGGGCAAATTAAACCCTTCAGATCCAAGTGGAAATCAGTGCCGCAAAAAAAAAAAAAAAAAAAAAAAAAAAAACAGAAAAACAGAGAAAATTGACAAAATCAAATGCTGGTTCTTTAAGAAGATGAAGAAGTTGACGGACCTGGAGCCAGACCAGTCAGGACAAAGGGGACCCAAAGTACCAGCGTCCAGCCTCTCTGCACATTCTATAGGAAATAAGGGAATATTATTAAAAATTCTGTTCCAATAAATTTAACAACTTAGACGAAATGGACAAATTCCTCGAAGGACACAAACTACCAAAGGTCACTTGAGAGGAAGTAGATCATCTAAATAGCACTATATCGGAGAGAAACTACGAAGAAAACCCCAGGCTCAGACGGCCTCACTGGGGAATTCTACCAAACAGCTAGAGAAGAAAGAGAACCAGTTGCACACAACTCTCCCAGGGAACTGAAGGGGACACATGCTCCCCAAATTCATCCTGCTTTCCAGAAGATGGTTGAAAGAATAAAACAGCAAATCACAGATTGGGAGAAAATACTTGGCAAAGCACACATCTGATAAATACTTAGAACTCTTCAAACTTAATAAGAAAACAACCCAAAACAGAAATGAGAGAAATACTTAAGTGAGCAATTCCCCCAAGAAAAGACAGGAGTGGCCAACAAGCACACAAAAACATGCTCAGCACGATTATTCTTAGGAAACGAGACACCACCGCGTGTGCTGTCGTGGAAAGACTGACCGTGAAGAGCGTCAGGGGTGAAGAGGAGCTGCTGGTGGGACATAGAACACGACAACCACTTTGGAAGCCAGTTTGGTAGCTCCTTCCAAGGTAAGCACTCATCCGCTGGGTGGGCTAAACGTTCCAGTCCGAGGAGTCTGCCTGCGAGAAAAGAAAGCATGTATCCGTACAAAGATTTGGTTAGGAGTGTTCACAGGTCATCCACCACTGGAAAGAGCCTAGGCATCAGCAGGTGTCAGCAGGTATCGGCAGGTGTCAACAGGTGGGAGGGCAGGTGTCAACAGGTGTCAGCAGGTGGGAGGGCAGGTGTCAACAGGTGTCAGCAGGTGGGAGGGCAGGTGTCAGCAGGTGTCAGCAGGTGGGAGGGCAGGTGTCAGCAGGTGTCAGCAGGTGTCAGCAGGTGGGAGGGCAGGTGTCAGCAGGTGTCAGCAGGTGGGAGGGCAGAGCGGCAGCCCCTCTGCATGCAGAGTCCAGCCAGCTGGAGAAGGGGTCAGCTATGCTGCAGGACGGCTTGGATGCATCTCCAGGGGTCACTCTGGGTGAAAGATGCCAGGCGGGAGAAACCATATTCTGTGTGATGCTGCACACATGCAACTCTAGGAAATGCATACGGACCTGTGGCCCCGGGTCTGTGGTGGGCAGGAGGGCGGGAGGGCACAAGAAAATCTTCAGAGCGACTGGCAGCCAGGTCCACCATCTTTATTGGGGAGCCGGTGCTGCACATTGCTCCATGTCACAGCGGGACCCTGTCACACCCTGGGACCCTGAAACCCGCGCACTTACAGCTCAGCTGAACCCCCTTCCCAGAGAGCAAATGTGTCCAGCTAAAGCATTCTGTGTCTGCAGCTCTGTGTGCCACGTCTTCCCCAGAGAGCATGTTAAGAGCACTTCCCCAAGCCATCAGAAATTCTGGGTTCAATGCCGGAATAACGTTCCAACATACAGGAGCTCTGCAAGTTACTTACTCTTTGCTCTTTGTCGGGCATTTGGGTCGTCTGCTTATTTTCACTCACTTAAATGACACTGTGATAAACATTCCATAAATGTGTTTACGTGTTCGGGTTACATGTGAAAGGTCGGTTGCCGGAGGGGGGTTATTGGAGCACATGTCTGAAACTGGGTATTCTGTGTTCCGTGTAGGCTCGGGGTTTGGAGCCGCCACGAAAGCCATGTGCATTGGCATGCGGTACTGGAAGCCCGAGCGCCTGGAGACACTCGTCGAAGTGAGCGTCGAGTGTGGCAGGATGACCCACAACCACCCCACAGGTGACGCTTCGCGTGCGGTGCCTGCGGAAACCCTACCCACCGTGTGGTTCATTTGCCTGTCGGCGGACTTGGGCTTCTCTGTCTTCAGGTCTGCTTACGCTCTGTTTTCGACCTAAAAGCAGGTCTGGCATGGAGCGTGGCAATGCTGGGGGGAGACTCCCCAGTAGGTGCAGGGCTGTTTGCACCAGGAAGAAAGAGCAGCCCCAGTTGTCTGAGGGAAGCTGGACTTTGGGTTGATGTCCTGAGCATGCAGATTTATGTCACAAATGTTGGGCATCATCTGCTGCCAAGTGCTGCCCCCGGGTGAGGCCCTGAGCCAGACCAACACTCACGGGCCTTGTGAGCTGCATCCCTTCACTGCCCGTGCCTCTGTTTCCCCACCTGATGGTGGCACTGGGAGCCGGGTCTCCCTGAGCACGAGGAGAGAGTGAGTAGAACAACGGGCCTCTTGGCTGGTGCTCCTAGGTGAGGTGGCGTCAGCTATGCCCCGGGGTTCCCCACCGCATGTCCAGCACACGGAGGGAAGGCAGGCGGGGCCCCAGCTGACTGTGAGTCATGACCTAGAAGGGCAGGCAGCGCCTAAGTTTAAAAAAGAAGGACTTGGAACTCCCACACCTGTAACCACCTTGAATCCTGGCAAGGCGGGTGCTGGGCCCTCCCCAGCCCCTGCAGGTCCACAGACTGCTCGCTGCTGCCCAGCCACTGTTCCCTCTTTCAAGGCCACTTTTTTTTTTTTTTTAAAGATTTTATTTATTTATTTGACAGAGAGAGACAGCGAGAGAGGGAACACAAGCAGGGGGAGTGGGAGAGGGAGAAGCAGGCTTCCCGCCGAGCAGGGAGCCCGATGCGGGGCTCAATCCCAGGACCCTGGGATCATGACCTGAGCCGAAGGCAGACGCTCAACGACTGAGCCACGCAGGTGCCCTTCAAGACCACTTTCAATGTCCCCTGTAACTGGTGTGGCCACTCTGTGCCCTCCTGGCGACACCCTCGTGGGTGTTCCTTAGGCCCTTAAGTCTGTGTGAAAGGCAGAGAATTTGAGCACTTGCTCGCTAGTGGTTCAAGGAGAGGTGGACTGAGCATAGGAAGCCTCCAACCATGACCGTGCGGAGCGTCTGGAGATGATATGAGGAGCATGAGACTCCGGGTCGAGAATCCGAACCTCTAAAACTGGCTAATATATTGCCCACTATTATTAAAGAAATATTTCTTTTTTTTTTAAGATTTTATTTACTTATTTGACACAGAGAGAACCAGAGAGAGAAAGAGACAGACAGAGAGCAAGCACGAGCAGGGGGACCAGCAGGCAGGGGAGAAGCAGACTCCCCTCCGAGCAAGGAGCCCGACGCAGGGCTTGATCCCAGGACCCGGGGATCATGACCTGAGCCGAAGGCAGACACTTAACCAACTGAGCCACCCAGGCGCCCCTCATATAATTTGTTTCTAATGAAAGATTTGATGAAACACTGAGGGTTTGATGGCATGCGGGCAACACCAGGGAAGGCATGTCGGCTCCTGTCCAGTGTTCCAGATGCGGCTGGCTGCAAGCGTCGTGGTGGTGTTACCGTGTGCATGTCCTAGACGCTGGATACCCAGAGGGGCCGGGGTGATGGCAGGTGGTCAGGACAGTAGTGGGTCTGAGAACTGGACACTCACTCCCAGCCCGTGGCGATGCCTCCCAGAGTGGCCAGCGAGCCACTGAGAGCATCTCTGGAGATGGCCGTGCCTTCTCCTGCGTGGTTGTGGTCTCCGTGCGTCTCGGGCTGGCCTGGCGGGTGCTCCTCTGTGCTGAGAACCGTCTGTCCCCACGATGGCCCTTGCTAGGGGGCATGGCACCCCTTTGTGCAGGAAACAGAAGGCCAGAGTGCACAGGGCAACGGCCCAGGACGCGAGCCCAGATGCCATTGTTGTTGTGTTGTTCTGCCCCCTGCCCTGCAGGCTTCCTCGGGTCCCTGTGCACGGCCCTGTTTGCATCATACGCTGCACAAGGGAAGCCTCTGGAGCAGTGGGGCAGGGACATGATGCGGACGGTCCCTCTGGCTGAGGAATACTGTAAGAAGACCATCCGGCACCTGGCAGGTGAGCCTGGCCCCCCTTCCGGTCTCACTTGAACGGGTTGCTCTGATTCACCCTCGCGGCAGATTTGGACACACAGGGTTCCCAGACAGCTCGAGGTCTGTTTGCCCCACCCTGAAACCGAGGGCTGACCCCACCAAGGGGGCCGAGGCACCCCTGGCAGAGGATGACATCTGCCCAGGGGACCCCAGTAGCCAGGAGACCCGGCAGAGTGTGAGCCGCTGCATCCTGACCCCGGGCCTCCTGCTGTCTGACGGCAGCCAGAGAGATGGGAGGGGTGCATGCTTAGGTTCGATTTTCCAGATGGTCCTTAAGTAGCCCATTCCCCAGAGACGGACGAGGGACACCCACACTGACGTCCGCACTGCTCCTGCACCTTGTGGACGGCCTGACCCGAAGTCTGCTGCCGCGAAGGCCAGACGGGCATCTGTGCCCACTGGTGACATCCACACCCAGGAGGGTCTGTCTGTCCCCAGTTACCTCAAACCCACCGTCAAATGACACACACCCTCCTTGGCCCCCCGTGGGGTATCCATCAGCTTGTCCAGCAGAGGTCCTAGGGGATTACGGTGTTGCTGCGGGTGGGCGAGTGGTGGCCTGACGGACCAGACGAGAGAAGCTGGTGCAGGACTAGGAAGCCCATGGCTTCTCCTTGGGCGGCCAACCCTGCGCAGGGCTCTTTCCCTCCAGGAGGGATGGGAGCTGCGTGAGAATGTTCTGAAGTTGTCCAGGAGGGTTTCTGGCATAAGTTGCCGCGTTTGTCCCCGGGCAGAGGGGGCTGAGGGTGTGAGTGCAAGAGCAAGGTTGTTGGTTTTCTGGGCAGCCTGAGGCCGAGGTCTTGAGACAGGAAACCCATGAGTCACTGTCACCCTCCGGCGAGCGGGGATTCATTCTAAATGCCTCTGGAGAAGCTTCCAGAACAGCTTGACAAGGAGAACTTTGCCTCTCCTTCTGCAGTGAGGGGAAACTCTCATCCACTGGGCTCCGTTCCGATGTGAAGCAGAGAACATTGTGTCCACCGTGAACTGAAGTGTCCCCCCTATAAACTTAATTATAGAACAGGGCTCCACGCTGGCCTTATTTTCTGCTGGTTTAAGTCACTCTTACCCCAGGCTCTCTGCAGTGGGTGAGGCTGCCTGTGGCCACCTCCTCCCAGCTGGGGAGAGACAGGTCAACAGGGCCGAGTGTGGGCCACGCAGTGCATTCACGCCATGTTGGGGACGGTCCCCAGAGCTCTGGCCTCCCCCAGGGTGTCCCCACAGAGCAGCCGCGGGGGATGCTCCTGGACAGGAACGGGGAGGACAGGCATTGGTCAGAAAATCTGAGACTGTTCTTTCTGTTTAATTTTAAATGTGTTCAACCTGGAGTTTTATGGCCTCCTATGACACACACCCTTTTTAACAGAAACCTCAAATCGTCCAGAGACAGTTGTGTTCAATTCTTCAAGGGCCTTCTGCATAGTGGTGCCCGTTGGCACATCAGCTCCCCGTCTTACTGCTTGGACATCTGTTCCCAGCCTCGGCCGCCCACCGGCCGGGAGAGAGGCAGCCGCACACGGGCCGAGCGCTGGCCTCTGCAGGGCGGCTGGGGCGTCCCATCGGGCCTGGTCGTCTTGCCTCAATCTTAGGTCGGCTCTGCTTTTCGTTCTGTAAAGCAGACTCGGGCCAGCTTCCCAGGGGCCTGTGGCCCCCTCGGACTTGGAGCCGCATCCCAAGACCTGTCCCTGGGCCTGCCTGCAGCCCCCGAGCCGTCCCCTCTCCCGCGGGCAGCACTGTGCCCCGCGAGCCAGGAGTTCCCGTTGGGCTGTGAGGAGGCCGCCGCGGTGCGCCGCCCAGCCGCCTGCTGGAGGGACGCCCAGGGGCTCGAGCGTCTACACCTGCGCCGGCGCAGCTGCCGCCACGAATGTCCTCTTCACCCTGTGATTTTGGAAGGTCCTTTCAACGCTTCTGGGGTTTGTGCGCCGGGCGGTCAGCCGGGAGTAAGGAAATGCCTCCTCCCAGGCTGCGTTGCATCAGGGAAGAGATACAGGCTCAGAATTTTCAAGCGGATGCTCTTGGAAGCAGAGCAGTCCTGGGTTGGGTTCGGAATAGAGTCAAGGAGGTTTGGCGTTGCTTTGGGCCCCGTCTCCTCCTCTCTCCCTCTGGTTCCAAAGCAGCTGCAGACACAAGCGCCGCGGAGCCGCGGAGCCGCCCCGCGCCTGCAGCCCGCCCTGCTCTTTATGTTTAGAATACCAGGAGCACTGGTTTTACTTTGAAGCCAAATGGCAGTTTTACTTGGACGAGAGAAAGATCAGCGACGACACGGGAAGCAAAGCTGTCTTCCCCGAGCGCTACGACTCAGAGGAGAGGGACAAGGTGAGTCTTGCCGGGGCGAGGGCTGAGGACAGGACTTGTCGGGGTCCCAGGGCCCGGGCCCCGCCGAGGAGCCGCTGCAGCTGGGCTGTGTTCCTGCCGCGGCTAGCGCCCGGCCTGGGGCTCCCCCAGCAACCACCAGGGGCCCAGCGCAGCTGTGGGGGCGGGTGTGGAAACCTTCCTGGAGGAAGCATGTGTGAAGCAGACAAAACTTTATCTTTCCATTTTCTCTCCTTTAAAGCATGGTACGTGCTAGACAATTTGGGGAAAATATGATTGTTAAAGACGTTCTATTCCACTTCATTTTTTCTAGGGGCTAGGACTTAAAGTCGTACATGATGAATAAGGTTGTGCAGGCCCTCATCCTCGTGCTGAGCAGACCCCTAACTGGCTGACACGGTCAGCATCGGGTTTGGTAGTACAAGGGAAAACCCTGAGTCACTGTGGCTTAGCCAAGATAGACACCTATTACCCGTATGTCCACGGATGCCAAAGCTGAGTTGCAAGTCCCTTGCGGTGAGGAGCTGAGAACATTCTGTGTGGCCCCTCTGTCTTCTGAGGGCACCACTGTCCTCCAAGCCGGCCACTCTGGCTCCAGCCAGCGCGTCTGCATTCCATGTGTCCGGACGGTGCAAGGGGAGAGGGAGGGCCCACCCTTCCCTCCTTGGGTGCTCCCTACTGCCCCTCTAAGTGCCCCCTGGGGACCTCCCCTGGATGCAGGAAGGCCCTGGTGTGCAGTCCTGCAGGTGGTGCTGCCCCAAACCAAGGCTGACTCTGTCGCCAGGGCACCGGGGTGCGACCGGCCAGTCTGCACCCTGGCCCCTGCCCGCTCCCAGCTCTCTCCAGCCTTTCCGCTCATGGCGCACCCCCAGGCTTCATTCGGCACCACCACCCGGCCCACCCTTGCCCGCTAGCCCCATGCTCCGCTCAGACACGGGTTGAGTGGCTCCATCACCACAGACTTGGTGGCTACCCCAACATGTAGTCAGGTTTGTTTGTCTTTGGAATACCTACATCCGTAGGAGCCACGAGAAGGGGATCTTTCCCGGGTACGGTCACCCCAGCCCTGGGGCAGTGCATACAGCCAGTGCTCCATAAGTGCACAGTGAGTAGGTGCCCAGCGGCACCCTGGACGAACCTAGGAAGCTCACGCTCCAGCCAACATTGGCTTCGCTGTCTCACATGACCCTGATCCCTGGCTCTTCCTGCAGGCTTACCGAAAATGGAGCTCGGAAGGCCGAGGGGGCCGGCGGGGCCACGATGCCCCCATGATCGCCTACGACGCTCTCCTAGGAGCAGGTGACAGCTGGGCAGAGCTCTGCCACCGGGCCATGTGTCATGGAGGTGAGACCCCTTCTTTAATGGTCTTGGGTTCCAGGTGACCAGCACCCCCTTCTCACCCCAAAGCACCCTCCCGGGATGTCCAAGGGCCCAGCCTCCTGACCCCCCGGAATATTTGTCCTTCTCTGGGCGGGGTGCTGCCTCGAGTGGCCGTTGGAGTCGGGGCTCACAAGAAAAGGGCATCTGGGGGAAGAGCCGGGGTGCGCATCCCTCTCCTTCAAGGTCGCCGGGCTAAGAGCGGGGATCCTGCAGGTACAGGCCCCACACAGTTCTACAGACTCCGTAGCCAGAGAGAGCTCTGTAGCCCTTTGCATCAGGCGGCCACGGGTTCGAGCCCTCCAGGGGCGGCCGGGACGCAGGAATTCCCCGCCTCCTGGTGCCCGCTCTCCCCTGCGGGTGTGAAATGAGGGGATTTCTGGCAAACACCACCTCGAGCTGAGCACAGTCTCCGTGGGCATCCGGGCCCCTCGGTCCCTGGTGCTGAGGTGGCAGAGACGCCAGCGCCCGCAGACATGAGCTCCCCGAGCGCCCGGCCCCCAGGACGGCCCCGGCATCCGCACACACGTGTGTCAGGGTGTGCAAGGAGGGAGGGTGGAAGAAGGACAGCAAGTCCCCCGGGTCGGTGTGCCCAGAGAAAAGCTGGGGTTAGGCCCCGGGGCGGGGGCTGCCCTGAGGGTCTCTGAGACGGGCCACGCCTGACCACTTCGACCCTGGGGCCCCTGAGAACCTGCGTTTCGTTCCAGGCGAGAGCGGGGCCACCGGGACTATCGCGGGCTGCCTGTTCGGGCTGCTGCACGGCCTGGACGCGGTTCCCACGGGCCTGTACCAGGACCTGGAGCACAAGGAGGAGCTAGTGCGCCTGGGCGAGGCTCTGTACCACCTGTCCACAGAGGAGAAGTAAAGCCCTCCTGCCACCGTCCCTCCGTGGGGAGCTGCGTCCAGCTCTGGCGGCCCCACGGCCCTCCTGGATGTGCACCACGCCTCATTGGCCATAATCACATTTTAACTCTCTCCTCCCCCGATGTCAGAACCCTACGTGCTGTAGGAAATGCACTGTCTGTCCTGCGAGGATGTTTGTCCTGCCCTCACGTGGCCCTGGGGCATCACTGGCCCCACGCCGGGTCTGTGGCCCCGAGCCTCCAAACACGGGAGCACAAACAGTCTCGGGGATGATCGTGTATTTCACTCTGTGCACGACTAATGCTACTCGCTCACTCATGCCGACAAAACTAACCACGACCGCTGTGCGCGGACCGAGCGTGCGTTCCACCGCTTCTGGTCTTAGACGGCGGCAGCCGGCAGGCACGCGCTTACCTCCAGCCGACGTTTTTAATCACACTAGATCTTAAAACCAACCCCTTTGGAAAGAGTGCCTGAGAAAACTGGGAAATAAAGGGTCCTCGTGCGTCCCCGCTTCTCCTTCGGCGTGGTCTGCAGCCGTGGGCTTCCCAGGCCCACCCTCGGCCACCGCCACCTGCTCCACCAGCCTTGCCGCTGGGGACCCGCAGCTGCTCACCGGGGACGGTGCCTCTCTCTGCGAGTCTTGAGGAAGAGAACGCTCGCTCTTGCTAGAAATAACCTTGGACATGGTCTTTCTCAAGTAGCATCTGGTGTGAATAAAAGAGCAGTTGGTGTTTCACGTTTAACACGGTGCTTCGGCGGCTTGGCGGGGGCAGCTCTCTTCGTGGAAGGCAGCCTCCAAGCGCGGCCGGCGGCCCCCAGAGCCCATGGGGTCGCCCCTTCAGTTCTCAGGACGGGGGGGGGGCAGTAGATCCGGGGGCGGCTGGCAAGGAGGGTCCCGGAGTAACTGAACTAACCTTTGCTGCTGGTGGTGCTTTTCTGTGGGAAGAGGCAGAAAGCCGCGTGGCGGGGGGAGGGGGGTGGCCTGGGCCAGGTGACCCAGGCTTGGGGGGCAGGGACGGTGCCCAGCACAGCCTTCAGGAGCAGAGGACCGTAAAGGTAAGCTGCCATGCTCACGTGGCTGAGCCACGTCCCGCCGACCCTGGCGGCTGGAAGCAGGCCCCAGGGGAGGGGCCCAGTCGGGCGCAAGGGCACTCCGTCTTCATCGTACCCGCAGTTCAGGAGAACCCGATCCATCCTTGAGAGTCAGGAAGTGGGTCTATTCACAGTTGATGATAAAACATTTCAGCAAAAGTTCACAGGACTCCTGAAAGGAGTGGACTGCCTCCCCATCTCACTGCAGAGAAATGCACGCGCTAAAGAAAGCAAGACCATAAACGTGATGAGGTGAACAGCGCACCTGCTCAGATTTTAAAACGTTTAATACTCGTGATTTCATCCTTATTACAGAGGTAATGCACACACATGGCTTCTGAAATTCAAGTGTGGTGCGTACGTGGTGGTTTGTGGAGAACAGGAGGCTCTGAAACCCTCAGCCAGTCGCGCTCCCAGGCCCCTCAGGCGGCCCCAGAAGTGGCCTCTCGCGAACGATGCGGAAGCATTTCTGCACACATTGCAGGCCTTCCTTTTGGCATTTTTTGGACCTCATCTTTTTAGCTGCTGCACTTTCTCGGGCACCGTGATTCATGTAACTCAGTTGTTCCTGCTTCTGCTGCCCCATGTCTGCTTTAGAATGTCGCTTCCGATCCCTCCTGAAGGAACATTCATCTCCGCGGTGGCCCGGCGACTTTGCATTGTGCGAGCAGGGGTCAGGCAGGGGCAGGTCCTCCTCGTGCAGCTGGTGTGTCCCCCTGCACTGGCTCGGTGTGGGCACGTGGGCTCAGAGGCTGGGGCTCCGGACTGTGCCGGGCAGCGCTGGGCAGCCCCCATGCCCTCAGGGACAGCCCCCCGCTCCTGCCGTGGCTCCAGTGTTGGAGCTGGTCCCTGCTCTGCTCACACGCGTCTAGACTTCAGGGTGATTTGATTAATCTGTGTCCCCGGACTCTTTGGTTAAGAGGTTTTGCATTTAGATGTTGAACCCTTGTTCCCAGTGTTTTCGTATCTGGAAGCCAGAGCGGAGGTGGGTTTGGCAGACACGCTGCCCCTCTGAGAGCTGGGGGCAGCCCACCCGGTAAGTCCCCTGACATGATCAGACGGGTCCACACACAATGGCCTCAGCCCGGTTCTCTGGGACTGACCCCTCCATTGCGGGGTCCCCAGGTTGGGGGCGGGGCGGCAGGAGGAGCTTTCACGTTGGACACAGGATGGTCGGAGCTGTTCATGAATGCAGAATGTACACCCCGCTTCCGAGCTGCCCAGCAGCCTCCCTGATGTCCCCAGGCCCACGGGCACCCGGTGCAGACAGCACACGAGGCTCGGCCAGGTGTCTGCGGGGGGAACTGGAAACACCCCCCGTTTCCGAGGAGGCCACTGGAGACACAGGACCTTCTCGGGGCCACAGCCCATGGGGACACAGACACCAGGGAGACCCCCCTGCCCACCTGTCAGCCCTCGGCCCTGCGTCCATCCTGCCCTCTTATAATAGCTTGTTTTCAAGTACGTTAAAACACACAAAAAGCCACAAAGGGGCCCAAAAAGCCCCATTCAGCAGCTGCCCCAGCTGCTTGCGTTGGGCTAATTGCTGCCGCATTAACCCTGGGCCACATTCGCCTGGTGTCTCTGTCGGCGATGCGGACGGACGCGCCCAGCAGAGGCCGTGCCCCGGGAATGAGGGAGGGGCGCCTGAGAACCCTCGCCTGCCTGCTTCTACCCCGGGCCTCCATCCGCCGAGGCTGGACCGATGCCCCTTTCTCCCTGCAGCCGGGCAACTGGGGGGCTCGGGGGCAGGGCCAGGGGCCCCCCCAGCCTAGATGGCCGCCCACCACTTCCAGCCAGATTGATTTCTAGGAAAACACAGGCTCGGGTTCCCTGACCCTGACTCATGCACAGGTTCAGCTTCACTGCCCCTCATGGGCAGCAGGACCGGCCTGGTCGGGGAGGTGGTCTACCGAGTGCCCGCAAGGAGGGGCTGCAAGGGCACGGGAGGGCACAGGCTGTGTGGGGCGAGTGCGCAAGTGTGCTGGGCCGGAGGGCAGCAGGGGGCAGGCCCGGCCCCAGGCTGACCCTCCGAAAGGCAGGGAAGGGTGCGTGCAGGTCGCCAAGGAGCAGGGTCCGCCGTGGGGGCGCAGCTCTGTGTGGAAGACAACGTGGGAGCAGTACTGTGGGCGTGATCCTGGCTGGCTTCTCTCCCCTTTCTTTCCGAGGATGCACTTGGCTGGGGGGGTCCCTGCTGCCCTGGGACTCGGCGGTCTGCCCAACAGGGCCTAGGAGACCCCATATCTCAGAAGAGGACATGGAGGCCAGGGACGTCCCCTTGCCGCCCGAGGACACGCTGACAAGGGCGGACCCGTGCCTGCTGATAAAGCAGATGGTGAAGGCCAGACTCTGCCCACCAGGAAGGCCCCACCGAGACCCCCGAGGGACCTGGCGCTGCTGGCCTTTCGGGGCCGGGCTGGGGTGGAGGGTCTCAACCAGGGGCTTGCCCTGCACCCTGACTGACCAGTCCCTGTATTTCCACGTGACCTTTCGGTAGCCAGAGGCGCCAACGGAACCTCCAGGAAAGCTTACCTTGGCCGTGCTACTCACACTGGCCCCAGAGAAAGGTGTTCCGGTCCCGGCACGGGCCTGGGGCGGCCCACCTGCACCAGCCGGCAGGGGCAGCTGCCCACCACGAAGCTGTGGACCCCAGACCACCTCTGCGGAGCACGGACCAGATGGAAGCAAGCTGGCTCTGAGGCACACATGGCTGGCACTCCCCACCACTGTCCTCGCCTGTGGTGCACAGGGCCTGTCGGTCCAACACGCTGTTTGGGCCGGGCGTGTGGGGCTCGGAGGAGAATGCGCTGGGCCTGCCTTCAAGTTCGGGGTCAGGCAGCCACGGGAGGCCTGGTCCTGGCGAATCCCCTGCGCATCAGCCCCGCTGCGGGCTGGTAGGTAAACACTGACACAGAGGGGCGCTCGGCGTCGAAGCTTGGCGATCCTGGCGGGAGGCGTCCAGTGTGGACGGCACAGAAATGGGGCACAGTCCACACCGAGCTGCCCTCACTCTGCACCCCTTCCAGAGCTGCCTCCTGTTCAGACTGAGGGGTCTTGGCACCCGTAGGCAAGGGAAGCTGCAGAGGCACGCGAGGCCACGAGGCTGGTGCTCGGGGCCTGTGTTCAGACGTCAGAATGACCCCAGATCTAGTTCAGCCATTGAGTGACTCAGCCCACAGTCGTGAAGGTGAATGGAAGGGCCAAGTGAGCAACGGCCCCCAGGAAGGTGGCTGACGGTGTGGCTGGCCCGTCCAGAGGCCCTCGTCGGCACCCGCCCCAGGCCCCGCCTGCACACCGAGGTCCTGGGTCCTGAGGTCCCCATGTGGGGTGCAGGTGGTAGGCTCTGCTGCAGCCACCCTCTCCCACGAAGCTGGGACCCACACACAATGATGGGCCCTGGGGGCGACTGCACAGTCACGGAGTCAGCCCGCCGCTCAGTCAGCCACGGGCTCAGCCAGCACTGACAGGCTCTGCGCGCATCAGGTACGGAGCTAGGGTCTGGACTCCGCAGAGATGGGTGTTCGGTCATCGGCCCGGGACTTGGTCCAGCTGGGATGGCCCCACGCTCCAGGTGGGGCGAGGCTTCCGCGGGTGTCTTCCAGAGTGCGGGTCCCAGAAGGAGGCACACGAGCGTGGATGGACGGGCAGGAGTGCAGCATGGGGAGGTGGTGCCAAGAACTCAGGGCCGCAGCCTTGCCCGCAGAGTTTGGACCCAGTTCTAGACACAGTGGAGGCTGGAGGAGCCAGAGCACGTGGGGGCACAGTTGGAGGGGTGGCCACGCGGCGGAGGGAAACGTGGGATTGCAGAGCCCGGCCAGGCGGGTGGCAGCTGTGGGCCGTGGGGGCGCCGGGAGGGAGCTCAGCACGTGCAATGTGCCTGAAAGACCGAGAGTCGGGCTGGCCGTGCAGAGCCAGGCGTCCCGCATGAGCCCCCTACACGTGGAGCCACGCGGACGGCGTTCCAGGCCCCGTACCCACACGGCAGCGGGCGAGAGAGCGAAGTGAAGTGAGATGGGCCCGGGCAAGCACAGGGCACCCGTGGGGCGCCCAGCCAGGTCAACAAGGTCAACGGCAGAGCCTTGGGGTGAACTGCACTGAAGAGACATGGGCCGCCCGCTGCCTTGTGTCTCTGGGAAACAAAGCCAGCCGCCAAACCAGCTACCCGTCAGGCTGGGAGGCCACGCACCCCAGCGCTCGGTTCAGAGACGGAGCCGTGGTGGCAGTCAGGTCGGCAGGAGGGCCTGTGCTGACCAGGGTCCCACAGTGGCCGCTCCTCCCTGTCGCCGCGGGTCCCTGGATGCGTCTCCTCGGGGCTACCTTCGAAGGCGTGGACACAAAGCTTGCGGGCTCTGGAGGAAGCCAGGACCGCAGAGCCCGGAGTGGCCACCAGCAACCTGCCTTGGCAGGAAAAGAGAGGTCTCTGGCGACCCTGTGGAGGGTAGCGGGCGAGAGGACATCCCCGCAAGCCTGGGGTGGGGGGGAAGCAGTGGCCAGGCAGTGATGCAAGCGTGCCAGATGGGCATGCTTGAGAACCCCCACGGAGGAGCCAAAGGCTCTTCTGCCTCCCCTGATCCCAGGCGCGGGGCGTGGGCGGTGTGGGCGCCCCGTGTGCCCGGAGAGCCCCTCGGCGATCCTGCTGCTGACTGGCACAGCTGCGGCCTCGGATTCAGCTGGCACTCACCGTGTGCACATGCGGCCCAGGGGCTGCGCCGGCTCACACCCCTCTGGCTTGGGAACAGATTCAGGCTTCTATTTTGTTTTAGGAGCCTAACCCACCAAATCCACAGTTGTCTGAGGTTGGGAGAGAGCCCGACCCATCCCAGGGGTTCTCAAAGTGGGGTCCCTGGGCCAGCAGCCACCGCGGCTCGGCAGGCTTGTGGGAAAAGCAAGTTCTCAGGCTCCTGGCAATGGCGGAGTGAGACGTGGGGGTGGTGCCGCCCGCACTCCAGGTCATCATAGTTGTCTGGTGCCTGAGGACAACTAACGCAGCCCCTCTGTGTGAACTGAACGCATCCGGGTGGGTTAGGGGGCTCTGGGGAGCCTGCGGGGGCACACATCCACGGTCACGTCCCCCGAAAGGAGTACTGCCGGGCATTGCGAGCTGGAGTCGGGTGGCCGGGGACGGACAACCTGCAGCCCCAGGTACCTCCTTGCAGCCGTTTAAGAGGACATGCTCTATAAGCAGAGACCTCTTTTCTGGGAAATGCATAAAAACACAAAAAGAAAAGTATCATTGTGTGTTTCCTTCCAATCTGGTTTCTAAGCCCACACTGGGCCGTGCGGTTTGCCGTTCCACCTTCGCCGTGAGCACTTCCCGAGCCAGGACAGTGCTCTCCTTCCGTGGGGATGTGCTGAGCGCTAAAGGGCCCGGTGTTGCACGTTTAGAACACTGCCAACGTTTTCATGGCATCAATAGCAGCGTGAAGACCGTCTGTGCAGGATGTGGTTCATAGCTCTGCATGGCGATCATCTGCTTGGAAGGAATCGCTAGAAGGCTGAATGGCTGGGCTCCATTCTGGTGCATTTTCAGAGACGTGCCTCCGCCCGCCAGGGAGGACCTTCCTGTGCCAGGCTGCGCAGGAGAGGGGAAGCCCCATCAAGTGCCCGAGACCCACCCCCAGGAGGCTTGTCAGTGGCTGGGTTGAGGTCAAGGGCCTGTGGCCGCCGTGCTGATAAGCGACTCGGGCGAATAGGGGCTCAGGCCCCTCAGCCGCAGGATACCTCTGGGAGCATTCCGCGGCGCCCTGTGTGCCTGGCAAGTCTCATCCGCTCTGCTTGTCGGCAGAGACCACTTTCTCCAGCTCCAGGGTTTACCGCCCTCCGTTCCTGCCCCCACGACCTTCCCCAAGCTGAGGTCCCGGTGGCAGCCCAGGGCCCACGGTCTGTCCGCGGCTCTTGAGTCAGGATATAACTGTGGTGTTAACTTCATTTCTCATACCTAAAGCTAGCTATGCACAGAACCCCACAGAAAGTGTTACTTCTCTACGCTTACTTTTCCCCTATTCATACAAGTATAATATCTCCATTATAAATCCAGTCAAACCCCGCACATGCGCACTTTCGCTTTCCCAGGTGCCTCCATGGAGCTATTAACGCCGCTTCCCGAAGCCCTTGGAAGGACAGCGGGTTGGAAGTGGGCGCTGGACGGTGGCCCGAGAGGCCGTGCGCATCCCTCGTCTCTGCGTCTCCAGGCTCCCAGGCCTCTGTCCTCCCCCAGACTTTTGGGGCATTTGAAATGTGATTGCTCCACAGGAAATGTTCTGTGGAGTCACCTTGGGAAAAAACAAAGATAAAATCTGTGACGATTGTTTTTTTTTCCCTGCAGGTCCAAGCGCGGCAATATTTGTGGCGGCAAGAAGCCCGTTGACACCCAAGCCCTGAGAAAGAAGGTCAGCAGTGTGACGTGTGGCCCAGCCGCCCGAGCCATCCTCAGCAGCCTGCTGCTCTACATCACTGACCTCCAGGACAGGCCCCCGGAGCTGCCTCCCGCAAGGACGGCAGCTGGCGGGAAGAGCAGGGCCGGCTGCTCACCCGGGAGCCAGAACGGCCAGCAGCGGCCCACCTGCTTCCAGCTCCTACAGGCCAAGTTCATGGGCACAGGCCGCGAGCCCCGCCTCAAGAAGCCCCGGGACGTGGGGAGGCTGATCTCCAAGGACAAGCAAGGCCCCGGCAGGAGCTTGGTGACCGCCACCATCAGTAAGCTCCTGGAGAAGGCTCGGGAGGGAGCCAGCCGCGCCCCCCAGGACCGGGAGCCGCCCCACAGCCAGAAGCCCCGGCAGGGCCTCCCTGCTGGGAAGGGCACCGTGAAAAACATTCTGAAGATGTTCTTGGCCGCAGAGGAGAAGGAGGTCCGTGAGGAGCCCAGAGCGGCCAGGGCGCCCCTGCCAAAGTTGGCCACCAAGAGGGGCTCAGTCCTGTCCAAACTGCGGGAGAAGTTTGAGCAGAGCGGCTGTCTTTGCTCAGAAGCCAAGGTGCTGCCTCTGCGCACGGAGGGGAGAAAGAAGAACCTGCAGAGGAGGAGGACCCACCTGCCCGAGAGCCACGTGTTCCGCACCACCGCCATGGCCAGCACCTGCATCCGGACGCCACTGGCCCGCTTCCTGGCCTGCACCGCGGAGCCCGTGCTGGCCTTCAGCATCGCCACCGTCATCTGCGGCCCCGGGAGCTGGCTATCCCACTGTGCCAAAATCAGCCACTCACAGCAGGGGCGCGTGCCCAGCATGGGGGGCATGGCACCCAGGGGGGTTAGAACGGCCAGACAGGGACAGCCCGGTGCGGGGCCCGCCCAGCCACCAGCATCCTGGGCCACGGCTCCCGCGGACAGCCCGGAGACGGGGTTCCTGGGTGGGGGGCCCCCGCCCATCCCTGGGCCAGCCCCCTCTCCTGCCTCCCACAGCAGTGGGGCCCTTCCTGGCAGTGAGCCCCTGGTGTCCCTACTCAAACCAGCCAGCCCAGGGCATGCCGGGGCAGTGAGAGGTGACAGGACGGGGGACCCCCCCACAGGGGACACTGCACAGCACACCGGGGCACCTGGGGAAGCCAGGATGGGCCTGTGGCCTGGGCTCCCAGGTGCGGGAGCAGGAATGGCCCCCGAGGTTGCCCTCACGGTTTGCAGTTCTGAGGACGAAACAGAAGGAGTGACTTTAGACTTGGAAGGAGACCCCCTGTTCGCTGTCCAGGAGACTTTCCCGGAACAGAAGGTAGCAGGACATGTCCTGCCACTTCTGCTGTCCACGGTCCAGGCCCTGCGGTGCACACAGTCAGCTGTGGGGTCTCCCCAGGTGACTGTCACCCGGCCAGACACGCGCCAAATGTCACCACCTCCTGCCACGCTGCCCAAGGCCGTGGGGTCTCCCCAGGTGACTGTCGCCCAGCCAGACACGCGCCAAATGTCACCACCTCCTGCCACGCTGCCCAAGGCCGTAGGGTCTCCCCAGGTGACTGTCGCCCGGCCACACACGCGCCAAATGTCACCACCTCCTGCCACGCTGCCCAAGGCCGTGGGGTCTCCCCAGGTGACTGTCGCCCGGCCACACACGCGCCAAATGTCACCACCTCCTGCCACGCTGCCCAAGGCCGTGGGGTCTCCCCAGGTGACTGTCGCCCGGCCACACACGCGCCAAATGTCACCACCTCCTGCCATGCTGCCCAAGGCTGTGGGGTCTCCCCAGGTGACTGTCGCCCGGCCAGACACGCGCCAAATGTCACCACCTCCTGCCACGCTGCCCAAGGCCGTGGGGTCTCCCCAGGTGACTGTCGCCCGGCCACACACGCGCCAAATGTCACCACCTCCTGCCACGCTGCCCAAGGCCGTGGGGTCTCCCCAGGTGACTGTCGCCCGGCCAGACACGCGCCAAATGTCACCACCTCCTGCCACGCTGCCCAAGGCCGTGGGGTCTCCCCAGGTGACTGTCGCCCGGCCAGACACACGTCAAATGTCACCACCTCCTGCCACGCTGCCCAAGGCATCAGGTGGTGGAGACAAAAGTTCTAGTCTTCTGAGCAGTGGAGGCAGGGGTGGGGGTGGGCTTGAAAGCGCTCGAGTGCCGTTTCCCACGGGGACACACAGTGAGAGCATCAGGGCAGCCGGCACGGTTGGGGGCTCCCTCAGGGCCCTGAGTGTCCCGTCTGCAAGGGCCTCCACTAGCGTGGGTCAGGACTTCCCAGCGGCAGCTCCGCAGAGATGTCCCACCTGGGGAAAGGCAAATGGGCACAGCTTTGGGGATTCAAAGGAGCGCCAGCGTCCTGAGGGTCCGGCAGGAGAGGATGTGCCTGAGCAGGCCTGTGAGAAGCATCAGTGGCCAGCATCAGGTGACAGGCCGGTCCGTGGGGGGGACGCCCCATGGCATCATCCCACGGTCTCGGAGAATCGAGGGAGAGGGGACAGCCCCTCGGTCCCTGGCCATCAGCAAGCACTGCCTGCCGACGTGGGACACCCAGTGGGCGTCTCAGCGGCGCTGGAGGCCGCCACCCCCAGAGACAGGACCCCGTCTGACAGTCCTACCTCCGCGGGTGAGCAGGTCCTGTGTGAGCGAGAGCTCAGGGGGCCGCCACTAAGGAGCCCTGCCCGGCCCAGCCTGCGGGCTGCAGGGAGCCCCAGCCCCGGCCTGGGCAGCGACAGACCCACCTCCCTCAGCAAACACCCCAAACCAACTCCTGAAGCCCCCAGGCGGGTGGCAGCCACAGGGGCCACGGAGAGTCGCAACGCACCAGCGGCAGGTAACGTCCCGAACCCCGTTAACAGCGCGGCCCGAGAGCAGCACCCAGTGCATGAGGGAGAGAGCCACCCACTGCCAACACACCGCAGCCTGGCAGCCCCGGCTCTGATCCGGGCCGCCAGCCCCCCGCCCGTCTCGGTCCCACCCGGGCCCTGGAGGCCCCTGCTCGGAGCCGCCCAGAGTGGCGCCTGTGGGGGCTCAGGGCAGCGCCGGCCCGAGACCCCCCAGGCGCTGGCCACCGTCCCACTGGAGGCGGGGCCGCGCACGAGTGCCGTGGCCGAGAGCGAAGCTAGCGCGGGGGTGGGAGGCAGAAGGGCCGCAGCTGCAGCTGGGAGCCCCTGGGGGGGAGACACGACCCCAGCCCCAGGCGGGGCTCACCTCACGCCCCAGGGCCGTGCTGCGGTGGGGCCTCTGCCCTCGCCCCCTGAGAACCAACAGACCGAGGAGGACAAGCATGTCCCGCCCAAAGACCAGGTTCCTCCTGGCGCCGGGGCCCCCCGCCAGCCTCCATCACCTGGAGCAGCAGCAGGAGGGCAGCGGGTAGGCGGGGAGCCCCACAAGTCCCCGGACCCCCAAGCACACGGGCCGCCTGTGTCCCTCACAAGGAATGGCGCGCGGGAGGGAGTCGAGGTCGGGGACAGACGTCAACTGCGGGCAGGCCTGGGGGCGCCGGAGGAGGAGGCTGCAGGGCCCATGGGGCTGGATGGTCCCCCAGAGAAGGGGGTAGCTCTGTGGGGCCAGAAGCCTGGGTCATGTGCTGCAAAAGAGGGTCAGACACGGCCTGGGGAGGTCGAGGGGGGCCGTGCTGCCGAGGTGGGGACAGGTCACCAAGGCAGTGAGAAAGGCTCAGAACATGCGCAGGGGCAGCGGGTGAGGCGTGCAGAGAACCCTCCTCGGGGACATGGTGCCCAGGCTGGAAAGAACCAGGCACCTTCCCCCGCAAAGAAGCCGGGGCGCCCGGCACAGGTCCAGGCCGGCCGGATGGCACCCCACATCTCAGTGGGCCCACCCGACAGCTCATCGGAAGCAGTGCCCACTGCCGGTGCAAGCGGGAGGTCCCAGGGACCGGCTCCCAGGGGCAGCCAGGCGGAGCCCGGAACACCACACCAGGGGGGAGAAAGCCAGCCCACGGTGGGCGGGAGCCAGCGGTCCTCCGGCCCCGAGCCGGTGCCTGGCTCCACAGTGCCCGCACCCAAGCCTGCGGGCCGTGAGACACCCTGGGCCCCAGCCCAGGAGGGGCCCCCAAAGACCCTGGAGGCAGGGAGCGGTGCGTCGGAACGTGAACGCCGCCGAAGGCTGGCCCACTTTGCCAAGTATAGAGCCCAGAGCTTCGGCGACCAGCGGTCCTTTGACCTGTCCTTCAGACCGACAATTATCAGGGCCAATGACACGTTCGAACTTCCCAAGTGAGGCCCCGGCTTCTGAACACTGACACGCCTGGCACCTCAGTTTCTGCGCCTTGCCCAGGCTGCTTTCCTGCCTCCAAACTACCCGGCCTCACACGTGTGCCTCCAGGGTGCCGTGTGGCGGATCCCTTTCCCTCCAGGTAACTGGCCCCGGGACGGTCCGCGTCCCCGAACTGTGGCGTTCTGCACCGTCTTCCTGGGGCCCGCGTAGCTTCTTGGGGATGGAACAGCGAAGAGGAGGGACGCCCCAGGACCTCAGGTGCTTGTCCCGCGGGTCCCGCTCTTTACGGTGCTCGAGGGCACCCAGGTCCACATTGCTATCTCCGCACAGAGCCATGTTGTTTCCACACCTTCAAGTTTGCTGCTGAGCCTGTGTGCGTCTCTCTCGTCCTGTCTTGGTGGCTTGGGCCACCTGCCCTTTGAGGCGTCATCCGCAGGCGGCGGCCCCTCTGCTCCTAACGGGCTGGTGAGCTGCCTGCGAAGTGCGCTCAGGGCGGGACGGAACCAACCACAGGGACACCGCGTCAGTCCCGCAGGAAGGGACGGTGTGCAGGGATGGATATTTACAGATGCACAGTCCCAAGGAAGTGTCCCTGTGGGCGCCACGTGCTGAGGACAGGGAACGTCCATAGTGCCACGACCCGCCTCTGCCCCCGGGGCCTTGCTGCCGGCCCTCCTGCCTGGGCCGTTCCCTCCTCCCCTGCTTCTCGATCTCTAAAGCATCTGCCGTCTAGAACAGTTGAATATCCTATAGAAGTGTAAGGAAGGAAATAAAATCCCTGGTAAGCATGTGGCCTCAGGGTAATTTCTGTGACTGTGGCGGGCGGCTTCTCCCTCGCTGTCTCTAAGGCATATGGCCACACTGGGGGGTCACATCTCATGTACAGCGTTAAACTCTCCACGCTACAGCGCACCAGGTTCAGGGCCATCAGGCAGCCTCAGGAAAGCCGCCAGCTCTCGGGGGGACGGCGGCCTGGCGGCCCCACACACGCCGTGTGCTCATGACACGCCGTCTGTGGAAGGGGGTTCCTGCCTCTCGAGCACGCCCTGCTGTTGGCTGTCCTTCGGGTGAGCGATGTTCTAAGCAATGTCTACTCGTCCCGTAGAAGTTTCCTTGACGCTTCGGGCCGGAGCGTCCACGTGGAGAAGGTGCTTTCTGAGCGGATCTCCAGGCGGTGCTCAGCC
This sequence comes from Zalophus californianus, assembly GCF_009762305.2. Classification (NCBI taxonomy): domain Eukaryota; kingdom Metazoa; phylum Chordata; class Mammalia; order Carnivora; family Otariidae; genus Zalophus; species Zalophus californianus. The sequence continues at coordinate 777,752 of NC_045597.1, forward strand.
CTCGTCCGTGCAGGCTGGGGCGCGGGCGGCTGCGGTACCTCCTCCTCCCCACGGCGCACGGAGGTTCTCACGGCGCTAAGCAGGAGGCAGAGGGTCCATGCGGCCGCTGTGCCCCGTCCAGCTGCGGGCCCATTGCCTGCTGCTCGCCCCTCAGGCCAGCGGTTCAAAGTCCGGCAGACCAGCACCTGCCACAGCTGTGGGGGCCCAAGTCCGGGAGTCCCGAGGGGTCGCCACAATGTGCCAGGCCTCCTCCGTAGAGCAGAGACAGTGCCCCCGGCGCTGCGAGGGCCCGCGGTGAGACAATGTGCTGCAGCTGCCAGTGTGCACCGTGCTGCCCATGCCCTCATCTGGGCACCTGGGAGCCCTGGGGGGCACCACGCCCGCAGCCTCTGGCTCCTACTTGGAGTTGAGGGCCAGTGGGGGACAGGGGCCATCCCACCTCTGCCGGAGGACGGAGAGTCCCTTCCTGGGGGCGCGCAGGCTGGGGGCGTCCGGTGCCCCTGCCCTGGGAGTCTCGGGAAGGCTACACCTAGTCAGCTGGCTCCCTGGAGCCGCAAACCCCAGGAGGCGCCTGGGCACACGCTTGGGGCCGGGGCCCAGCAGAGCCGGGCGGTGGCAGAGCCGCCCGGCTCTGCTGGGCGGTGGCACCTGCTCACACCTGCTCACACCCGTGCATCTATGCGGGAGCTGGAGGGGGACCGTGTGCCCCCGCACCTGGCAGGGCACCGCCTTACTCACTGTCCTTCTTCCTTCACCCTTTGTTCCAGAGGATCTGAGGCCATGTTTGGCAAAGAATGTGATGACAGAGGAGATAAAAATATTATATTCACTGAGTGTTCCCTTTTTAAAATAAGCGGTATGGTTGTGCTATTTTTAAATAGACCAGAAAGTCCACTGGAGAATGCTCAGAGTGGCGTGAGTCCAAGCGGCAGAGTCAGACTCTCCTGCACACGCAGCTTCAAACGGGTCGCACACCCAGTTCCGCTCGACTCCTGGCAAGCCCAGGGGACCCTGCTCCCCGTTCACCAAATCCGGCTGCACGTCCACTGCCCAGTTGTGTCTCAGGTGCTCCAACCGTGAATGCCCACGGTTAGGATTCTACAGACACAGCGTCTCTTTCTTATTTGAGTTTCAATCTTGTAATTATGTGATTATGTAATAACCCACAGCTGTTCAATTCCATGTTCTCTGTTTTATCTCCCTTTGTATACAAATACCCTAAAATGGGTTTCTTAGGAAAAAACTACTAACTATATTTTGTTGCATCTGTTGTGCTCTTCCCTTTGAATTTTTACTAACTTTATGCAGCTGGAGATAATTTCAAAACCAGAAATAAAATAGGTTTCCTATCACAGGCAGGGTGGGTCATCTTGGTGCCCTGAGGAAGCCTCCCTATGGCCCTGCAGACAAGGGGCGGGTCTGTCAGCCGGGTTTGTCTGGGCCTGGCGCAGCCGGTCACGTGGCCACCACAGGGCTCCCAGAAATCTGGGGCGACAGGTGAGGCTGGCCCAAGCACCCCACCCTTGGTGACCATGGCTCTCAACTGCACCGGCGGAGGGGTCTTCAGTGGCTGTGTGGCACGCACGGGCTCTCCGGCCCTCCCCAGAGCTCGCCTCCACACGAGACCCTCCTGTGGGGCTCCAGGACAGAGCCACCACGCGGCCTTGGGAGAGGTCTGTGTGTGCATGTGTGCGCACCTGTGGGGGGTCCGGGAGGGGGAGATGGTGGGTGTGCATGCACATGCCTTCCCCACCCTGAAATGAAACCACCGCACCTGCCGTGAGTCTTGTAGGCACCCAGTTAGGGCCTGTGCTGTGGGCACTCAGCACTGGACCCGTGAGCACGCGGCGAGCTCGGTGACGGCGGGGGGCGGGGCCTGCCGCGCTCGGGCGCAGGTGTCACTTGGGAGCTGCCAGTGGGCAGCCCGCTGGCACAGAACCCCTCTCCTCAGCCCCCACTCTTGTCTGTGAGAAGGGCGTGGGCACCGTGCGTCCCTGGGCCTCAAAGTCCAGGCAAGGAGGCCCACAGACACCCATACCCTGTGTGAATGACCGCAAACACGTCCGCGTGGCCGCGGGGCTCACCTGCCCCCGAACTGTCAGCTCTGGAGCTTACGACCCAATCGGTATTTCTGCTGCACAGCTTTCCTAAGAAGATACTCACTGCAGGAGGGAACCCGCTCCCGGAAAACCCCCCAGGCAACGCTGTGCACGGATACCCCCTCCTCTGTAAACACGCTTCTCTTTACTGTGGCTTCGGCAAGTGGGAGGTCCTGTTGGCAGCTCCGAGGGGGCCTTTCCTGTCCCAGTGTCACCAAAACTGCAGACCAGGGCTGCTCACGGAGCCTCTGGGCACGTTTAACCCTCATCCCCGCCCCCAACACACACACGCAGAGAAGCTCCCTCTCCCCACACCCTGGCCTCCCAGCCAGAACCGGGTCCAACAAGCTCAGAGGGAAAGAGAACCAACAAGACTCCGTCTTCAAGTTAAATGGGCTCCAACTAGTCAGGAACCACAGGACATGATGTCAATAGAAACAAGCCCGTCAGACAAGCACAGGAGGAGCCCTACTCACAGCGACAGAGAGCAGGAGGGGCCCAGGGGCTGGGGGCCGTATTTATGGGGACCCAGTTTCAATTTGGGAAGGTGAGAAAGTTCCAGAGATGGAGGGCGGTGCTGGCCACACAATAACGGGAATGTGTTTAAGGCGCCTGAGCTGTTTGCTCACTTAAAACTGGGTCCAATGTTAGTTGTATGTGATGTATATTTTAGCACAATTTTGAAAGCGAGAGAGGTTGGTAGGTGGCCTTGGCGTCAGTGGGCAGGAAGGGGACACGTCCAGGGGGTGAAGGGACGGCGCCTCACCTGCACTGAGTCTCCCGGCCCGGAGGTGGCGGCTGAGGAATGTCAACAGGCCTCTAAAAATAACCCCCTCCGGAACTTCTGCTCTGTGGCCGCTCGTGTATTCCCTCTGCGAGCAGCGCCTCCCAACAGGTCCCGGGAAGTCAGCGCTGGCCGTGGTTACTGATTCAGCTCCTTGACGTCCTCGTGCTGGCGGAGTGTTGACACCGACCTCCGCGAACGCAAACATCGCCCACGGGCCGTGGAGGCTCCAACACGCACTGCTCCCGGCCCACTGAGTCCCCACGGCTCTTCTCCTGAAACCCTGGGACCTGCTTCGCACTTAAGGCACGGGGCGCCATCAACTTCACAGGGCTGGCGGCGGGGTGGGGCGTTAGAAAAATTCAGAGGTAAAAGCACAGAAATGAAGGGTGTTGTTTTTCTTCCCGCCGAACAGACTCTCCAAGAAAGATTCTCGAGGAGAAAAGATCTCCTTACCTCTTGTTCGCAGGAGTCTGGGTCCTGGCGTTTCCTGTGCGTCCCGGCCAGGCCACGAGCCGCAAGGCGGACCAACCGCTGCATAGTGAGCACCCTGCGCACGCGCTTCCCGAGGCGAGAACACACGTGTCAGCCCTACCTTGGTGCCTGTGGAGTGGGTTTCCCTGGGTGTGTGACTGTCACTTCATGAACCTGGGACTTCTTTCTTTACATTATTGCTCTTATACTCTGAGGTTGACAGTGCTGTCACTTTCAGCTGCAGGAATATTTCTGACCGTGACCGCATTTGGAGATACGCCGCTGAAGAAGTGAGTAAAGTAAGACAGGTCAGTAGGCTGAGCCCTGATCCCACAGGACTGGTGTCCTAATGAGAAGAGATCAGGATCCACATGCACAGGGGTGGCCCTGTGCGGACACGGAAAGGACACAGCATCCGGGGGCCAGTCCTGCCGTGCCTGGATCTCGGACTTCTAGGCTCCAGGACTATGCCTGGGGGGCTCAGTCGTTAAGCGTCTGCCTTCGGCTCAGGTCATGGTCCCAGGGTCCTGGGATCGAGCCCCGCGTCGGGCTCCCTGCTCCGCAGGAAGCCTGCTTCTCCCTCTTCCTCTGCTGCTCCCCCTGCTCCGTGCTCTCTCGCTTTCTCCCTCCCTCAAATAAATGAATAAAATCTTAAAAAAAAATGAAAAAGAGGAAGAACAGGAGAAAGAATGATGCACACAGGTGGCAGTGTGTGCCGAGCACGGAGTTGTCCTGAGCCGGTGTCCTGCCCCCCTCCCGAGGACTGGTCCCTCCATCTGCAGCAGGTGGAAGCAGAACAGCCTGTATCCCATTCCTGGCTTCCTGGGGCGCGGGGTTCTTGCACCTGCCTAGAGAGAAGCACCTGCTCCCCATCCCGCAGCATCTCTGAGGGTTATGATAGGATATGTTGTATCACAATATTTATTCTTTAAAATGTTCATTTTAGGGACGCCTGGGTGGCTCAGTTGGTTGAGCATCAGACTCCTAATTTCAGCTCAGGTCATGATCTCCCGTTCCTGGGATTGAACCCCATGTCAGGCTCAGCGGGGAGTCTGCTTGAGATTCTCCCTCTCCTCTGCCCCTCCCCCACTCGCATGTGCTTGCTCTCTGTCTCTCTCAAATAAATAAATCTTTTTTTAAAGTTCATTTTATCTCATTATGAAATAAAATTTGCTTATGAGTAACACTCCCTCAAAATTGTCTCCAAAACCAAATCGTAAGTTTCTTGCAATGCCCAGAACGTGCCAATTACCCGACGTTCAAAGTCTGTACTGAGAGAAGGAGAAACGCCAGTGAACCTCAGTGCCCTCACTCTGTAAGCCGCACGCAAGCCACCCGCTTCCTCTGTAATTCTGGGCTCCCTGCAGCTCTTCTTAAGGCTGCACAGTGGACCTGCCATCCTCTAAAACCTGTTTTTCTTCCGTAAAGGACTTCATGGAAAAAAGCGTGGGGTGACTCCCCACAGGGCACGCAGAACCTGCTCTCCAAGGAAAATGTACGTGAGGCGCCCGAGTCTGGGAGGGTCCAGAAGAGGAACGCGATACCTAGCGCTTGCTGAGCATGCTCCGCTCGCCCCGACTGAGCCCCTCCCGCCTCCTGCCTGATCCCTTCTGGGCATCAGGTGCCCAGCCGGGCCGGGGTCACGTGCCCAGAAACGTGAGCTGGGGACCAGCACAGCCTCCAGGACCAAGTTCTCCCCACTGCAGTCATGGGAAGGTGCTTTCTCCCAAAGAGAAAGGCCCACATCGGGTGACCTCGAGGCCAGATGCGCGGGGGCAGGCCCAGTTGTCGCCTGAGGTCCCGGGACGGTGATTCAGTCCAGCTCCTGGGCCAGACCTCACCCGCAGGGACGGGAAGCGTTGTTGGATGAAAGCGTCCCGAGGACAGGGCCCCACACTTGCTGTAGCCAGGCAGCTGCTCAGATGCAGAGATGTGGGCATTTGGTGGGGTCACTGGAGACCTCATAGCGCCGCCGCCCGGCCCAGTTCCTTAATCCGTCACTAACAGCATCCACAAGTGTTCCTCCCGGCTTTGTAGGGAGGGCCCTCCAGGCCTGCCGCAGGGGCCCCACAGGCCTAGGCTGTGTGCACAGTTGACCCCTGAGCCCCAGGGGGCCTGGGAGGCTGAGTACCAGCCCACCCGGACCAGGAGGCAGGCCCGTTGTGGGCCCCCCGCCTGCACTGGGGGGCGGCATTACTCCTTTACTGGCTACATACGTTTTTATGGAAATCTTCAGACATGAAAACCCCTCCGAGGACCCAATGCCCAGCCTCATGGCTCTGCTGTGGCTTCATCCGCTTGTCTCTTCCTTTTCTCTCTTGCTGGAATATATTTCAAGCCAACTCCAGATGTCGTATTATTTCGCCCATCAATATTCTTCTTCAGTCAAACAGAAAACAAATCTGGACTTTGTACTTTATTGGAAAGGATGATCGAGGAGCTGGGCCTCCGAGCTTGCTTTGTGGAGCCCTGCTGGGCAGGGGAGACCACGGGCGTGGAGGCTGAGCGGGGTCAGCAGAGGGGATGCAAACACCGTCTGTTTCCCCATCAGCAGGGAGGACAGTCCAGCGCAGCACGGACCCAAAGTCCCGCCTGCAGCCCAGGGGCCGGGTTCTCTGTGGGGTCTTGTCAGCAGAACACAAAGGGGGTGTGTTTCTTCCCCTTCCCTGTCTGCCAGGGTCACGGGGCTCAGCAGAGCTCAACCGAGTCAGTTTCCACATGGCAAATAAGGGCTTGACCCCGTCACCTCACTGTCGGGACCCCTGGCTCCGGCGTCCCCTCACCCATCTGTCCCCCGGCCCAGGCTCCACCCTGACGACACGGGAGCTTCACGGGTGTAGCCTTGCTGCATCTGGAGGTCACATCTCTCCAGTCTCTTTTCACCCGAATCAGCCGATCCTGCGGCCCCTGTTGAGTGTGGGGTCACCGTGTTGCACAGGCCCCGGCAGCTGGAGCTCCTGAGAAATGCAGAGTCTCTGAGTCAGGGTCCCCATCTGGGTGCATTGCCTGCGCTCGAGCAGCATGGCTCCCCGCGGGCGTCCACCCCACCTTCCCTGCCCGCGGCGCCCTCGCCCTGCGGCCTGTGCGGAAGCTCCCGCGGGAGGCGGGCATGTGGCGGCCAGCTACCGTAGTCTCCAGGGAGCAAGGGCTCAGGTGCTGCTCCCTCTGCCCTCCGTCACCCGCGGCAGCCATGACTGGCCCAGGCGACGGCACCCCCACAGCTAAAGTTCTCGGATGCCCTTCCTGACTTCTAAACGGTGGCAGCTTTTACAATCAGGCCCCGAGAGCCTGGGCTCCTGCAGGAAGAGGCACTCATGGGGTGGTGCCCGACACCGGGCTGGGGGTCCCCCCTCTTCTCACTGGAGGGCTGGTCAACGGCCCCCAGGAGCTCCAGCCTTCCCAGGGGCGCCGGGAGGGGGCGCTCTGGGGAGAGCGGGAGGGTGCTGGCCCATGGGGTGCCGGATTTGGTGTCCTGGACAACTGTGGCTGTCAGCTTTGAGCAGAGGGGCTCTGGCCGGTGAAGGTGCCCGGGGAACCCAGAGCCCTCGGCGTGGGGGGGTGGTGACACAGGCATCCAGCTGCCTCGTGGGGGGGGGGGGCTTGGGCAGATGCTGGGCCCAGTGGTCAGCAGCCCTAAACCCCAGACCCTCTGGCTGCTGGCCATCCTTGCCACCTGGGGCCCCCTCCTTGTCTCACCTAATGTGCCCCCACACAGAATGCTTGCTGTGCCCTTGGTCAGGTACCGCCATCCTGCTCACGTCCAAGGCACACATCCCCCGGTCTGGGTGTCCACTGGGCCATCAGAGTGAAGGCCCACGCTGCTCCTCAAGGCAGTTGTGAGAAAGTGTGTGGCAGGGAGTGAGGCTGGATCCTGATCCACATCAGGAGAGGAGCAGAACTTACAGGGAAGGGAACCAGGAGCGCCCCGGGACGGCTGGGTGGGCGGGAAGCCGGGGTGGTTTGGGGGCACAAGGTACTGAGTACAAGAGAAGTGGGGGCCAGGGGTGTCAGCTCGCCAGTGGAGATGGTGACAGGAAGTAGGAAATGGGGTTTGGCCCCAAAGAAGACTCAGAATGGGAGGGGATTCAGGGAGTCATTTGCTTTGACGGGTAGCAACCTACCAATGAAAGGCAGCGGCTAAGACAGGAGGGCCGCGGAGGGCGAGGGGCTGGGTGCTTGTCCTGTTCCGTACGGTCTGGCAGGTGCCGTGAGGGTAAGTTGCCTGATCTGTGGACCTGAGTCTGCAAAGAAAGGACCCTTGTTGAGTGTCCCAAGGAGGTCAGAGCATGGACTAGGGGGCTTTGGAAGAAGGGACACTGCCTCTCAAAAGCAGAACGCAATGAACTCAGCTGAGCTTGAAGGCTTTCCCTGGAACCAGGACCGTTGGCAGAACCGGCCTCTGAGGCTAGGTTCAGAGCGCTAAATTTCCTGCAGTCTTCCTGGGTCCTGAGAAGCGTGAGAACATCTGACGGACGTCTCCAGCTGCGGGTAGGGTGTGTTCCACAATTTCCTTCCAGGGCCTCTCCAGGATGGACCGCCTCTGAAACACATCGGGTGCCAGCAGGTCCACCGACACCCCGTAGACTTGCAGTCGGGGCTGTACGGCTTCACCACGTCTGGATGTGGCCCGGAGGCACTGCCCACGAGAAAATGCGTGAGGCACCCAGAGAGTCAGGTCCTCAGACGAGGCTGTTTGCTGGTGCAGTGGGCTCCTGCACACAGAGAGGGTGTCTTTCTGTTCGGGCCCCTTTTTTCAAAAAGGACTCTTGGGATGAGGAGGGCTGAGGTTACAAAGGTTTCTTTTTTTTTTTAAAGATTTTATTTATTTGAGGCACAGAGACAGTATGAGCAGGGGGAGCAGCAGAGGGAGAAGGAGAGGCAGAGTCCCTGCTGAGCGGGGAGCCTGACTCAGGAATCGATCCCACGACCTCGGGATCATGACCTGAGCTGAAGGCAGCGCTTGACCAACTGAGCCACCCAGGCGCCCCACAAAAGTATCTTAAACCCCCTCCCTTTTTTAGCACATTTCTAAACCAAAGTGCACAACTGTTTTGGCAAATTTTCAGTGGTCTCCCCAATCTGACAAGCAGCTTAGACATGGTTTTCATGCCACAATATCGAGATGTCAGGACAGAGTAATGGGGCCGGGGACCAGGGTTGCTCTGGAGTGTCGGGGGTGGCTGCCACCTCTCCGTCCCAGTAACAAGCCCATAAAGCCATGTGCCTACATTCTCCCGGGTTGCAAACAGCACCTGTCTTTGACTCCCACTCCCAAGATTCTGACCACAAGTTTGAGAAGAGGCAGCCGGGGACGGAGCCCCGAATTCTGCCTCCTGTGGGGAGCAGAGTACACCCTGAGCTGTTAACCCCACGTCACCCCAGGGGGCAATCCTACAGGGTAGTGCACTGTGCCCCCCCCAGCCAACCAGAGATTTTCCCAGGTCTGGCTCCCAGGGAGTTAGGGCAGGGCTGGAACCCAGGGCCCCTGTCCCCAGTCCGCTGTGGGGACACAGGAAGGAACGGGGCAGGTCCCTAGGTGGGTGCAGAGATTACAATCTCATTAACACGCTGTTCTCAGATCACAGCTGTAGCCTGAAAAAGAGCAGGTAAAAAATAAGACTTGCTCTTTTTCTGCATAAAAGAAAATAAAAATATGGGTCATAGGTCAGAACTTTGAGCTTTGGACCTGCCCGGCCCTGAGGTTTGAAGGTATCTCCGAGAAATCCAAACTGGATTTATCTCCCACCTTGGCTCAAAGCCCAGAAGGCCTAAAGGGAGTGAGGGGGATTCCTGAAGACCCACCCAGCCTGGGGGTGGGTGGTGTGCACCCCATCCCACACCCAGGTCCCCGCCAAGCACCCCATCTCTCCCCCGGGGTGCCCCCCACACCTCATCCCCCTCCCGGGTGCCCCCACAAACCCCATCTCCCGTCCGGGCGGCCTCCCACCCCCAACCTACCCTATCCCGCCCCCGGGTTCATCCCGCACGCCGCATCCTGCCCCCAGATGCCCCCCCGCATGCCCCACCCCGCCCCCGGGTCACCCCCCGCCCCGATCCCGCCCCAGCCTCCCATCCCGCACCCCTCCCTCCAGGCCTAACCCCTCCCACGCTCCCGGCTCCAGCAGCTCCGGACACCGCCCTCCGCTGGGGCCGCGGGAGCAGGTGCAGCTGCGGCCCCGCCCCCGCCCCCGCCCCTCTCCCCTGCTCGGCCCTGGAGCCCCGCCCCCCGTCCCGCCTCCCGCGCCCGCGGCCCGGCGGAAGGACACGCGCTCCGGTCCCCGGAGGTTGCCTTGGCCCCTAGGCGTCGACCCCACGGTTCCTGCGCCTCCGGGAGCCTCCTCCCCACCCTCCTGGCATGGAGTCCGCGGGGAGCGCCCGGGACCGGGTGTCCAGGTGGGCGCGTGGGGGCGGGGGCGCACCTCGCCCAGCCTGGGGTGCGGATGGGGACCTGGGGTTGTGGGTACGGGGCCGGGGTCCCCCGCTGCGCTCGGCCCCTGGCTCCACGAGCGCTCGCGGCCTCGTCCCGGCGGGGACCCTGGGCAGGGCCGCGGGGCGCACGTGCGCGCGAAACTTTATTGGGGGCTTACAGGTTCTTTGTATTCTTGGGTTATAGGATTGATCCGTACGGGTTTGAAAGGCCCGAAGACTTCGATTATGCAGCTTATGAAGAGTTTTTTTCTACCTACTTGGTGATACTCACTAGAAGAGCCATAAAATGGTCTAAACTTCTGAAGGGGAGTAGTCGTGTCCAGCGGAGTGGGACAGGTGAGTCGGCAACAGACGCGCGAGGAGAGGCCCGGCTTCCCTGAGCCCTCAGCTGGCCGCGCGAGGCTTCGAACTCGCTAGAACCTGCCCTAGTAAAGCGCAGGAGCCCCTTCCCCCCCTTTGAGGTGGGGTCCGTGGCCTTCCTTCCAAATAGGGGACCAGATCTGGGGTCGGGGGCTGGCTGGCAAGAAAACCACTTTCCTGCTCTCAGGAGTGAGCAAGGTTCTCCCCTGGCCCATACCCGCGGTGAAGCCCTCCCTCCCGGCTTCCCTCAGGGTCACAGCCACTTCACTCCAGCTGCTGCCCCCTCCCTGTCCCCACGGACCACCGGGCCTGCCTCACTCTGGGCTTCTCCCCTCCTCCAGGTTTTGCCTGGAATGCCGCCTCCAGGAGGCCCTCCCAAGCTCCTGTCTGGGATGGCCGGTCCTTCCTGTTACACCACACACCCACACAGTCCTGCCCCGACCGCCCTGCTTCTGTTGCCCTCTGGCTGGGTAACTGGTGCATATCTGGTTTGCTGTATTCCTGCTGGAATCACAAGCCCCCTCCCTGCCGCGGGGGTTGGTCTCTATAATTGCTTCAGTATTTGTTGAATAAATGAATGAAGTGTTTGCCTGCCCTGTTCCCCAGGCTGCGGATAAAGGGCTGGTGGAACCTGCTGGTGGGGGCTGAGGGCGTTGGTAGGTGTGTGCTTCCAGGAGTTAAGATAAGGGACTTTCTGAAATAGGATGTTAATGACAGAGAAGGGGTGAGGCCGGAGGGCAGCTGCAGGGACAGAGCCCTGTGACAGACACTGGGGATGGAATGAGGGCGTGCTGGACTTGGAACCAGGGTTGCATCACATGACCCGGCAGGTTTGTAAGGGTTTGTAAGCAAGGGGGTGACAAGATCAGTTTTTGCTTGTAAAGGGGTTAGTGAACAGGGCCCAGGTGGTCCCGGTGCATAGCCCAGGTGAACACGAGGGTTGGTGGAGGCAGGTTGATTTTGGGGGGACAGTGCTCGTGGAGGAGGGAGGCTCTTGCTCCACACTGGGCCCCCCCAACAACATGCCTCTCCCCTGCTGGGGCCCCTCCTCGGGGCTGTTACTGATCGGGGAGGGTTTGGTAAGCACTCAGGTAAGCTGGCCTCATTCCAGGAGGTCTGGGGGGCGGGGGCTGGGAGGGGCTCAGGCTGGTGCCGTGTTGCCCTGTGGATCCTGGGGGCCGGCGCACGGTGTGCCTCCTCCAGGGATCACTAATGGCCATCCCTGCGTCACTCTGGTGTTACTGTGTTTCCACCAACATAGTCTGCTTTTGTTTCCCTTTTCATTTATTCTTAAAAGTTGACTGGTCTTTTGTTCTTAAAAAAACAGAAGTGTATAAAGTAAACGTAATTTATGTACGTGGTAAAATATGTTAATTGCATTGAAAGATGTAGAGTGACCCGGAGTTCGTCTCCTGGCCCAGACCCTTCTGTGAGGCAGAGGCGATCGTCGGGACCACCCTGCGTCTCCGCCGGAGCAGGGTGAGCACACGCACGCGTGCACACACACGTGCAAATGCAGCCGCCCCCACTGCGCGGGAGTTTGCCTTAACGCAGGAGAAGGCTTCCTGCCCGCCGTGGCTAACTCCGGACTGCTGACCAGTGGTCAGGGAAAGCCCGGTCCCTGTCAGGTGTGTGTGTGCATAAGCCTGTGTTTTTACGTGAAACACAAATGCGCCTTCATCTCCCTACCTTTGGTTTTATCGTTTGGTTCCAGTGTGTCCCGTCCTTCCCTTTGAACGAGGTGAGCCCACTGACTGACGGTCTGCACCGCCTACCGAAGCCACACTCCGTATCCTGTGTCTGTTTTCCAGCATCTGTTCTCTCCAAGTTGAGCAGGACTGAGAGCAGCCAGATTCAGAATCTTCCAGATGCTTGTTCTTCCCATCTTTTTAGTTCTCTTACCTTGGCTCAAATGTTTTGTCTTGTTTTTGCTTCTGCTTTCTTTGAGCACTGGTATCTGTCAACTTTAAGAATTTAGATGGTTTTATTGAACTACTTTTTTGTTTTAATATTTCTTTGACTCAGTAACAAGTATAAGTGGCATAGCAGGTTTGGAAGCAGACATGTTTGACTCCTGATGAGCCTGCAGCCTGGGGCCTGGCAGTCAAGGGGAGCTCGCGGCCTGCTGTCTTCAGGAAGGGGTGGGGCACAGATGAGTCTGTGAGAGGCATGTGGGCTCACACGGTTCTGTGACGCTGGGTGTCACGGCTGGCGCTTGGCATGATGGTTGGGGAGCCTGGGGTGGCTGTCAGGCATGAACAGGAGTGCAGGGGTCATTCCAAAGTGAGAACCCAGTTCTCCCACCAGCTCCAGGCCGACCGCAGTGTAGTCGGGCACGTGGCATCCCAGGGAGGCGGTGGTGGTGGCTCTGTGGGACCCACGGGTGCACGTTCACAGCCAGGGAGCCGCACCTGCATGGCCCCCCTTTGGGCCCGTCCTGGGACCGAGTCTTGTTTTCTTCATCCTGCCGTGTGGTGCTCTGTGTGGAGGACTTTCATCTGGAGGCCGACCTCGGTCACCAGTAACACAGGGACCTCCGGATCTTGGTGTCAGCCCGTCTGCAGAGGGCAGCCCGGACTTCGGCTTGACCCCCATTTGTGGACGTGACGAAGGTCTGTTTTGTCCTTCTCTTTTTTCTTTTCGTCTGTAGCAAATGTCCACAGGGAACCGTAAGACGGCTTCCTTCTTCTCCCTCCACCTAGGCAACCGCGGTTGGGCGGACTCAGCCCGGCCTTGGCCGACCACCGTCCTGCTCCGCCCACGGCTGGCGCCCGGGTCTCCTTCCCAGTGGCTTAGAATATCAGCGCCATTTAAGTTAGAATTAAGTTGCAAAAACAGACTTTCAAAGGCAAATACCAACACACAGGGATTTGTTTCACCTTCTTTAAAGATCCCCCCCCCCCATTCCCCGAGGTCAGGGAAGGCCAGTCTCTGGGGACAGGTAAGCTAGTTTCATTCTCTTCCAAAGAAACATTGTTTAACTCCAGAGAACAAACAACAAAAGTAGCAGAAGCCTTCATCCTTGCAAACTGTTGCAACAGCTCAGCCCTGGCCTGCCCTCCCGGCTGGGCTGGTGGGTCCCAGCAGCGCCCAGTGTCTGACTCTAGGGAGGGGTTTAGGCATTTGGCATTTGCCTTTTTTATCTTTCTATTTAAAAAAATTTTTAATTTGCAGGGAAATTCACTCTTACCTGTTGACACTTCTGTGAGTTTAGACAAACACGCAGAGCCCCGGGTCACTTTGAGCGAGACTGAAAACAGTCCCCTCCTGGTGCCTGGTCCCTCCCCGCCTGGCGGGCTGGGGCCTCTGAGGATGGCACGGGAGCGGCCCCCCGCAGCCCCCCGCGGCCCCTGGCCTTCCAGGCTGGCTCCTTCCGCCTCACACTGCTACGCAGCCGCGTCCCCAATCTTGGGTCTGTCTGATCGCTGAGGAACATTCAGTCTCGGGCGACCACAGGGTCTGTGTGCGTGCGTCAGCCGGAGGGCGTGCGGGAGGCTCAGGCCAGCGTTGTAAACGCCCAGGACTGGGGGTGCAGGGTCGTACGGTGGCTGTGTGTTTAACGGGCAAGAAACTTCAGTCTTGCCCATCGGCCGCGCACTTGTGGGCTCCCGCCAGCCACCTTCTTTGCGCAAAAGACCGTTGTGCCTACATGGGCTTCCTTTGCAACTTTGTCAAAAAGCAGTTGCTCCGCTCGTGTGGGGCTGGTTCTGGATTTCCCCTTCCGTCCCCCGGGCCTGGGCACCACAGCGTCGGGTTACCTTGAGCTCAGGTAGTGACTCCAGCTTCACCTCAAGCCTTGTTTTGGTTCTTCCAGTTCCGTTGCCTTTCCCCTGGAGTTTCACAATCCGGTTGAATTTATAGATCGGTTTTAGAGTTTCACTTTGTTGTTGACATGTGTGTTCTTCCCTTTTGGGGTCCCCACTGGCTCCGCCCCCCCGCGTCATGGTGGCTCCTTCAGTGCATGGCGTCAGAGCGGGGCTCAGCCTGAATGGCCCGTGTGCGCGGTGCGCGGGAGAACCACGTGAGCTTCTGCTCTTCCCGGCCCCGCGCGGCGACAGTACCCTGGCTTGGAGGCGGCCACGCCGGCCAAGAGGGTTTCTGGTTTCCTTTGGCTTTCACTGAGCAGCATCAGTCAGGCTGTCCGTCCGCCCGGGCGGCGCCCAGCTCCCGAGGCCCCGCGTGCCCCCCCTCCTGGAGCTCCACGCAGGGTGCTCCTCAGTCGTGGGGAGTTTGACAGCATAGGGCTTTAGCCGTGGTGCTTTTGCTGACTGTTACCCGTGTTACTCCTCTAATGTTTTTCTGTTAAATGTCGCTGATGCCTCAGATGTTTTTTTTCTTAGAGCAGATTGTGGAACTTCTTTCATTGTATGACCTTTTATTTTTTCTTAAAGTCATTTCTTTTTATTTTATGTATTTTTAAAGTGCATTTCTTTTTTAAGAGTGGTACTTAAATATATGAAAAGAAAACAACAAACCTTTGAAAATTTCCTTTGAAAATGAGCTGTTTTGAGGGTTAAATTAAGGTCATTAAAAGCATAATGTGGTGCCCCAGGGCTTACTGTAATTCATTTGAATGTTAGTCTCCCAAATCTTTCCCAGCTGCCTGGGAAATTAGTGATGCATTGAGGTAGCTCATGGTTTTTGGCTGCTTCTCCTATATGTTTCTATGGTCGTTAGAAAATGATTACTTTTTCACATATTTATTATCAATAAAAATATTTCTCCCAAAGTAGTTCTCCACTTACACAGATAAGGTGTAGAACAGGACAGTGACCTGCCGCTGAGTCCCCCAGCCAGAGGGGCCACACAGACCCCAGCCCCAAAACCTGCTGGGCCTCCTCCCGCGCTCTGCCCCACGCTCGTCCTCTGTGCGGCTGCAGAGAGCTTCCCCGAGCCCCATCTGACCTCGGCCCCATTTCCCGGTCACCCCAGGGCTGGACCATGCACCTGAGCTGCTGTCCCTGCCCACAGCTGTCCCTCAGACCCTCGCTGCTCCCCAACCAGCAAGGGCCTCTTCCTGCCTCTGTGCCTTCACTCAGTGTGGCCTCTCTCCCTCCAGCTTTCCCGGTCTCTCCTCCTGTGTGTGGACCCTGGCCTGTGGGGCCCTGACCCGGAGCTTGGGGCCCGGCCCGTGGCGTCCGGCGCAGTCCACGCTGGTGGTGAGGGAGGCCTGGGGGC
Organism: Zalophus californianus; assembly: GCF_009762305.2. Classification (NCBI taxonomy): domain Eukaryota; kingdom Metazoa; phylum Chordata; class Mammalia; order Carnivora; family Otariidae; genus Zalophus; species Zalophus californianus. Next base: position 793,076 of record NC_045597.1, read on the forward strand.
TGCCTGTGTCACCTCCCTGCCTGTTACAGTGCGGGACGGGGAGCAGGTTCTGTGACGGGTGTGCGTGTACCAGTGTTCTCCTGGCGGACGTGGGGAGACGTGAGCTGCACGCATGGAAGTCAGTGTCCTCGGCCCCGAGGCCTCTGAGCCCAGGCAACGCGTGTCTGTCCCTCTGAAGCAGCCCCTTCTCTGTGTTTCAGTGAAGCTCTATATCCGGAAGGGCGTCCCCCTCGAGCACCGGGCCTGCGTCTGGATGGGGGTGAGTGGAGCCCAGGCCCAGATGGACCGGAACCCCGGCTACTACCACCGACTCCTCCAGGGAGAGCGGAACGACAGGCTGGCGGAGGCCATCAGGACAGGTGAGCCGCCCGGGCAGCTCCCTGGAATTGTAATGCTGAAGAGGAAATGCACGTTGTTCAAGAGGCACCTGCTGTTTTTAAGTCGAAATTTTATTTTTCTTAAAGGAAAATCAAAGCTTAAGCATTCATGAGGGGAGAACAGTGCTTTTAATTGCTTCAGCCAGCCAGCACGGACGTGGGTGAGGGAAGGACCAGGTTTCTTCCCTGAAGAACCCGAGGCGGGTGCGCAGGCTGCTGAGCCAGCGATCAGGACGCGGAGGGTAATCCCTGTGAGGGATTTGTGCTGATGGCAGCGCCCTTGGGCTTACAGACACGGTGACCCGCGTGTCCTGACGCTGCACACCCTGGCTGCCCACCTCGGTGTCAAACTCCCGTCGTCATTTGGGGTGCTGACGGATCCCCAGATTTTCTCAGTGGCCACATAGGCTCACCAGCTCTTAAATGTCTAAAGTGCCCCAAATAAATATATAACCTAAACTGAATAATTAGATTTTGAGAAAATATCTGCCTTTCTGATTTTGTTTTTGAGAAATACAAACTTAAACACAAAATACTTAAAAAAAATTTTTTTAAAGATTTTGTTCATTCATTTGAGACAGAGATATATATAGAGAGAGAGCATGAGGAGGGGGAGAGGCAGAGGCAGAGGGAGAAGCAGGCTTCCCGCTGAGCAGGGAGCCGGATGCGGGGCTCGATCCCACAGGACCCTGGGATCATGACCTGAGCCGAAGGCAGACGCTTTACCATCTGGGCCACCCAGGCGCCCCTATTTTTATTTTTTTAAAAACTTAAAAAGATTTTATTTGAGAGAGAGAGCATGCACACGTGAGTGGGGGGAGCCTCGGGGGCAGAGGGAGAAGCAGGCTTCCCGCCGAGCAGGGAGCCCGATGCGGGGCTTGATCCCAGGACCCTGGGATCATGACTTGAGCTGAAGGCAGACGCTTAACCGACTGGGCCACCCAGGTGCCCCACAAAATAATTCTTTAAAACCCAATTACTTGAATGTGCTGAGAGGTGGGGCTCCCTGATGGAGTGAAATTGAGGTGTGTCCCCAGCCTAAGGAGGGGGGTCCCTCGGCCCTCGAGGCAGCCCCAGCAGGGGAACCCGGGGGAGGAGGGGCCGCTGGGCTGCCTCAGGTTGGAGGAGGCCTGGGGTCCAAGGGAGGCCATGCATATCAGATAAAACAGAATGTTGCTATTCGTTTGAAAAGTGAATTTAAAGGTTCTGTTTAGTGCCGGCATTTTTGGGTAACAATTTTTTATTGTAAAATATACATAACAATTTACTGTTCCATCTTTCCAAACTGAAACTCTGTCCCCCTTAAACACCGACTTCCCCGCCCCCGAGGCGGCGGCCTCCTCTCTGTCTCAGGTAAGTGACATCATGCGGAATTTGTGCTTTTGTGTCTGGCTTACTTGGCTCAGCGTGGTCAGTATTGTTGCACGTGTCAGGGTCTTCTCCTTAGGGCTGAGCACCGTTTGGCTGTCAGGACAGACTCCGTCCAAGGTCCCTCTTCTGCCGGTGATGGGCACCCCGGTTGGCTCCTGCCTGTGTGAGTCTGCTGTCAGGAACCGGTGTCCAGAGATTTCTTGGAGACCCTGGTTTCGGTTCTTCTGGGGATGTGCCCGCAGTGGGACTGCTGGGTCACGTGATCGTTCTAAGACCGGTTTTTTGAGGGACCTGGAGAAATCACTCTACGGGGACAGAGGGTGGAACATTCACGCTGCGTGTGAGCAGAGCCTGGACGTCCCTGTCCACACCTCCTTCCATGGTGGGGGCAGGGGCCGTTTCGAGACATGTGGAAAACTCCTCCGAAAGGACAGTGTGTAAGATGAGCACAGCTGGTCACTCCAGAGTCTGAATTAGTAAAAACACTAATTTTCTCCTCTGGAATGTTGAGAATTCCAGGAAAAAAAACCTTCTTGTAAACAAACATACAATGAAAAATAATGTGCTTTGAGGCACTAAAGCTTACTGTTCAGCTCAGGTCTGTTCTCTGGTCAGCGGAGGTTCAGCACAGGCGCCATAGGTAGGGACAGAAGCACTGTCCCCTCAGTGCTGGGGACGCAGGTGCGAGTAGAGGCCGGCCCAGAGGCGCCTCACCCAGTGGCGGGCGGGGAGCTGAGGGTCCGTGTGTCCGGTCCGTTCTGGTGGTCACACCTAGTGGCAGCGAACACACCACTAATCTCATCTAAGTGAGCTCAGTGGGTTCAGAAGACAGACACAGACCCTCCTTCCTTCCAGCCGTCCGCAGGCTAACACGTATGAGCCAGGTGTCGGGTCCGCGTGGGGCCTGGCCTGTCGGCGCTGGTGCAGAAAAGGCGGACCAGGGTGTCTGACGGGCAGAGAGAGGCCGGCCGGGTTTATTCACCTCTGTGTTCAGTCTCGTCCTTTATAACTGAAAGGGATTCTCAGTGTGTTTTCTATCTTCAGAATTGGGAAAATTTTCCAGTGTTGTGAACAAGAGTTCACCTGTTGCCTGGGGTCCTACAGTTGAGCGCCCTCCCTGGCCAAGGGGTGACATTGGGGGTGGTGGTGCAGATGGGGTGCAGGGCCGAGGACCTTGAGCAGAGGCGGGGGCCACGTGGCGGGAGAAGCGACCTTGGAGAGAATGTGCTGTTGGGGCCGCCAGGGCCCTGGGGCTGTAGCTGGACAGGGCGGGAGAGCCCGCCAACACCTTTGTCTTCCATCCTGACTCCTGTTACCGTGGCCCCGTTGCCCGTGAAGGGTGGCCAGGGTCGCTAGGCGGGGTTTTAGACCTCGTCAGGGGTAGACACAAGGACTACTTTGTACATCATAGGCCAGTCTTCCGTCCCCACCATCTGGATAATTCCGTGTCGTGAATTTCCCTGCAGATATGAACAGGACCTTCCCGGACAACATTAAATTCCGGAAGAGTGCCGATCCCTGCTTACAAAAGACACTGTATAACGTGCTCCTGGCCTATGGGCGCCACAACCAAGGTGTGGGCTATTGCCAGGTAAGTGCCAGGAAATTATAGCACATGCCAGTGGGGAAGGTGAGCGTGATCTATAGCAGGGGCGTTCTCCTGGTGAAGGCCAAGTGTTCGGTCCCGTTCATGAGCCCCAGACGCAGGGCTGTGACGTTGAAATGTTTTCCAGGTAGAGAAGCAGTACAACATCTACTTAGGATTTCTTTTGGTGCCAGACCGTAGGGAGGGGTGAGGCTGGGAAGCAGGCAGGAGCTCAGTTGTGTGAGCAGGGCTGTCGTTAACTGGCATGAGTGACCAGCACCTCCTGGCCTCAGTGCAGAGAGTGCGTGTGCATGTCTGTGTGTGCATGCGTGCATGTCTGCGCCTGCGTATATGCATGTGTGTGCATGTGTGTGTGCATGCACACGCGATGTGATGGGGAGTTCCTTCCACATCATTTCTGGAAGTCAGATCTTCCTGCATTTGCAGGTAACAGCAAGCCTCATTACCTGTCGATTTTTGTCACCTTGTGTGGATTTGCTGCAGGAAGCAGCACATCACGTGTAGACGAATCATTCCTCGTTCCTTCCAGACGTCACTCTGCCTGGGGTGGGGGGAGGGAAAGAGAGAAGGGCCCGAGTGCTCTCTGCGCACCTGTGTGGGACAGGTGGGCCTGTGCTGTTGGGGTGTGTGAGCGGCCCGTGCACGCACTCCCCGCGTGTCGGCACCGCACGTCCTGCCTGCGGCCCACGGTGGGAGCAGCTTCCCGCTTCCCGAGCTCCTGCTTCTGTGGTTCCCTGGGGACGCTGGGACTCACAGATGGGAAGTTTGCATCTGACCCTCGTGGGCGAGGCTCCAGGAACTCGGTGGGGTGGGGGTGGGGGTGGGGGCGCGGGCAGCGGCTGCAGAGGTGGGAGGGGGCAGGTCCTTCTGCAGAGACTGGCGGCAGCGGTGCGTACCGGAGAGCGCTGTTTGCTGACCACTGCGCCAGGCTGTTTGAGGTTGCTGTGGTACCTGCAGGCCGTGCCACAGCAGAGGAGGCTGGGCTGGGCTTCTGTTGCCGTCATAACTTAGGGTCCTGGACGCGGACTGGCCTGGAGGAGCTGAGGAGGCTGCGTGGTCCAGAAACTGCCTTTACATATTCTAGTTACCGTTCTTGCAGCTTTTTTTTTTTTTTAAGATTTTATTTATTTGAGAGAGAGAGTGAGCACAAGCAGGGGGAGGAGCGGAGGGAGAAGCGGACTCCCAGCCGAGCAGGGAGCCCGATGCGGGGCTCAATCCCAGGACCCTGAGATCTTGACCTGAGCTGAAGGCGGACGCTTAACAACTGAGCCACCCAGGCGCCCCTCTTGCAGGTTTTAAAAACAGCTTTAAAAAAACAGCCTATACAGCTTTAAGCTTGGCACGATGCCAGAGCTCGGGTGCGTATTTGTGAGACTGCACGTGGGCCGCAGGACGAGGTGTGTGGCCACGAGGGTGACACCAGGAGTCTGTTTGGTCACGGTCGCAGGCGGGGGCCCTCAGTGGCCCGCGGGAGGGTCTGCTCCAGGCCCCCGGCCTCTGGTGGCGTCTGGCGGTCCCTGGCGTGTGTGGCCTCTCCCTGCGTGGTGTCTGCGTGTCCAGATTCGTCTTGCTGGCTGTGCCCCCGTTACCGGAGGAGGGCACATGCAGCTTAGAAAAACAGACGCCCTAAAGGAGAATGAGGAGGACGCAGAAGGCGCAGTCGTGCAGACGCTCCCCGGCAGTGGGTGAGCCCCGCGCCTGTCGCTCGCATGCACCGTGAATGTCCCCCTCCATCTCCATCTAGAATCTGTCCACACCCCACGTGTCAGGCCACGTTCCTGGTGAAGTTCAGCCACGGGTCTGGTTTCCTGATGCAGCTGTGCCCTCAGACTGCTGTAGGAACTGGCTGTGTGTCGTGTGTCGTCGCGAGGCTGAAGGTGGGAGTGGAGTCTGTAGGTTTCCCGGCTGAGCCCCAAGAGCTTCCTCACACTGTGTTGTGTTTCTCCCTCTTCGTGCCGAATGCATCACTGAAAGGCCACCCCTGGATGGTGCGGATTTTGGGGGAGAGCAAGGGAAATGCAGTTCGTGGGGAGCAACCCGAGGTCTGCAGAATCTTGAGGTGGCTTAAAACTCATTTTCTCACTTCAGGGAATGAACTTCATAGCGGGATATCTGATCCTCGTAACGAAGAGTGAGGAAGAGTCCTTCTGGCTGTTAGATGCTCTCGTGGGAAGAATACTGCCGGGTATGTGGACCGTCCCTGCTGTCTTAGAGCTTGAAATTCCCATGTCGGGGGCTCGGCCCCAGTTCCCAGCCTGAACTGTCGTGGGGAGACTCACGGGACCTCAGCGCGGGGCCTGCTCGTCCCAGGATCTGAGGGAGGGCCACTTGGCTCCGTGCACAGACTTGCTCTCAAGTTTGGGAATCATCCTAAGAGTAGTTGTCCACTGGTACTGTTACTGTTATGGGGTGAAAATAATTCTTTTCGCACATTTTTACTTTTCTTTTTATTAACAAATATTAACTGTTTTAAAATTAATTACAAGTTAATCGTCAGTTTATCGGTTAATAAAAACCACTGGTTTTGGTGACGCGCAGCATAGATGGAGATCGCTTGGGGAAGACCTGTGCCCTCCACAGCCGGGACGGTTGGGGCGACCACTCACAGCCTCACGCCTGGCCTGGGGCGCGGATGGGCATGCCCCTGGAGTTGGGCTGGGGCCGCCCCGCGTCACCCAGGAGAGCTGGCTGCGGCCCCGGCAGCCCCGTGCCGACTCTGGGGGGGTGTGCACTGTGGTTTCAGCCCCGTGGCACACGGCACATGTCGGTACCAGAACAGCCATGCCGCACGGCCCAACTACTGAATCCATCTTACAGATGAGGACACTTGAGGCCTCGACCCCACGGCTGTCAGACCTTGGCACAGGTCTCACGGAAGCGTGAACCAGAGTGGCACCATGACAGAAAGGAAGCATTTAGACGGGGCCTCCTCACGCTCCGGGCCGCCATTCCTGAGGGCACAAGCACCCACAGCAGCGGCCCGCCTGGACGGGCCGCCTTCGAGGAAGGCGTGAGCACTCGGTGTCCCGGCTCCGCTGCGGGGGCCTGAGCCGCGGGCGCGGGAATGGCGAGGAAGCAGGGGCAGGATGAAGTGGTGACAGCGCCGCGTCCAGAGACTGAGTTAGGAGTGTTTGTATCCTGGATCAATTCAGTTCTGGTCTGCAAAGAGCTGTTGAGAACCTGCCGCATCCCAGTGTTGCTCTGGGGGCTGGAGAACAACCGTGAGGGGAGCGTGAGAGGCCCTGGCACCATCCCACGGCGGCGGCAGCTGCCGCCATGCGCACCGCATCACAGATGGGTAGGACAGGTGTCAGGGGCGGTAAGCATGACTTAGAGAACCAGAGGGGCTCCAGACTGACCCTTTTTAGCCCGTAAAATGTCATTTCCTGTCATCACGAGGTGCTGTTGAACCCAACTGCAGTACAAACACGCCTCGATTCAAAACCAGTAAATGAAACTGCCAGGATGGAAGGGGACGGGAGGCGCTGCTCATCGGCCCACAAGCCGGGTGGTCCCAGCGCCAGTGTCCCGCTTTGACTTCTTTCTTTCCGTGTTACACAGAGAGATGCGCTGCCAGGTCCTCCCGCGAGAAGTTGAGGTGGCGCGGAGCGTAGACTAGAACCTCGGCCAGTGCCGCCTGGCCCCCTTCTCCCCGGAGGCGGCTGCGCGCGTTCACGCGGTTCGTGCTCACACACGCAGAGAGACACGGACAACACGGTGAGGACCAGCAACACGGAGCATAAGCTGTCGGAAAGATGAGCAGAGACGAAAGCAGGTTCATTGGAAAAACTGACAGAACAGGCAGGACTGACAGAAAAAGCGGGTAAGGTATTTAGAAACGGAAAGGGTGCTGTAATTTGGAAATCTGTAGAGACTTTTAAGAACTCCAAGAGAATATGAATAAAATGAAGTGGCCAGATGGAAAACTGAGAAAAACACCGCCTAACAAAGCTGATCTGAGGGAACCTAGAATGTCTGAGATGACCCGTGGGCAGACAGGCAGGGTCGCATCGAACCTCAGAGGAACAGATCATTTCTTTATCAATGTTGCAGAAAACAGAGGAATAAACACCCATCAGCTTCCGATACAAGATCCCAGCCGTGCGGCTGACCTCGCGGGTGTGCGTGCACAGACGGCCACACTCGCCCAGCCAGCAGCCCCTGGGATCTTGACGAGCTAGGGGTTCTCTCGGATGCAGGGAGGGCCTAACTGAGATACTCGAGGGCAGAGTGGAGCCACGCAGGCTGGAAGGAATCCTGGGGATGTGTCCTGATGCTGTGATTGTGGGAACAGTGTGGTGTCCGGTCAGGGATGGACAGCACAGCATGGAGCCCAGAAATCAGTCTGCTCATCCGTAAGTCTGTGGGAACTGGTACGGGAGATAGGTCATCTACAGCCTCATTTTGGGACAGCTCTGCGTGGAAGGAAACAAAATTAGACCCTTAGTTCTATTCCAGATGAATTCAAGACGTAGGTGAAAAAGCAAAACTTGGACCCGAGAAAATAAGATGTACAACGGTTTCACGATTGCCGAGTATGGAGGAAGTTTTTGAACGAAATTCTATGAAAGATGTGCTTGATAATTTTAATTACGTTAAAATGAAAAATTGATTTTGACACAAGATCGTAAGCAAAGTAAAAAGAGAAGCTGCAGTTTTGGGGAAGGTGTCTGTGATCATGTAACTAACACATCAAGGATCCCTAAAACTCAGAAGCAGCTCCATAGAAAATCCATCCGTTTGCAGCGGAGGCGGCCTGCGTGGCTGGCCAGGGTCTCCGGTGAGCAAGGAGCGGGCTGACACCTGTGAAGCAGACGACAGAGCCTCAGCACGGCCCGCACTGGCCACCGCCCTGGGCCGGTGGTGACACCCCAGGTTCAGAGTCGTGTTCTGAAACATCAGCACGCATGCGATGCCTGTATGCACTCAACTCGGCCCTGCACGCGCAGACCTGGCAGCTCACGCCAGCCATGGGGATGCCAGGTGGCCTTTTCCGGGTCGTCCCCACTCAAACCCAGGCATTCGGCAGGAGGAAGGAAGGACAGGAAGAGACCGCCTGCGCCTGCAGCTCCCTGGTGCTGACGGTGCCGTCCGACCTCAGGGACACGGGGAGCACCGCCGTGGGAGAGCGCACCGAGTCATGAGCCAACACCAGTGAATGCATAGACTGGCGTCCTGAGAAGCTGGTGTGACCGGTTTCCCCTCCAAACACAGGGAAACAGGTTGTTCGTAGCCCAGCTCAAGCTAGGTGGTCCAGGTGAGGAGCCAGGCAGCGCTTCGGGGAGGCTCAGGGGTCCTGGGGAGCAGAGGGGCCGGCCTCAGTCCTGAGTCCTGTGGATGAACGTGCCCTGGAGGGTCATCCCACCCGCGGGCTGCACCTCATGGCCCGTACCCCTGCCTGCAGGCTGGCCGAAGAGCATCAGTTTTGGAATTCGATTACATAGGCCTGAATCCCAGCTCGGCCACTTACTACTCAGCAGTAGTCACACGGCCCTTTCTCCATCTGTGCGCCCCACCCCCACCCTGCCCCCCAGCCTGGCTCAGCCCTCCGATGTGCTGGCACGGCCATGAGGCTGTTTGCAAAAGCATGCCGTCCCCAGGAGAGCCTGTCGCGGGCCCCATTCAGAGCTATGTAGGAGGCTCCTCCGTTCTGCGCTCAGCTGAACGCTGGCTCTTCTGCTCAGATGGGCCAGAGGCCTGGGTCTGTCTGCCTTCACGTCAGGGCGGGATGCGGGGAGGAGGGTGGGTCTTGGCCCTCCGGCCCTGGTGACTGGCCTGGGGCCCGTGGCAGTCTGTGTACGAGTTCACTGGGTCAATTTTCAGAAGCCGCTGTAAGCCTCTCTCGGGCTGGGAATGAGGCCACTGTGCTGGGAGCTCAGCAAACCCTCTAACCCGTCCAGGGCTTAACCCCAGCTCCCTTGGCGACGTCACTCAGAGAACTGGGTCGTGTGCAGGACACTCTGAAAGGACAACAGAGACTCTCTGCCCCCATCTGCCCGGGTGGGCCAGGATGTTGCTCAGCTTAAGAGGAGGAGACAGATGCAAAATGAGGATATGAGCAGGAAAAACTGAGAATCCCTGGATTTTATAACCGAATGGGCTTCTATTAAATCATTTCCAGGGTCCTTTAGTATTAAATGTGGCCTACTGCATGCTGACTCTTTGAAAATCAGTAACGTGACCACAGTACCGAGTCAGTGTTCATGGGGATCCTGTCTCCACCGGGCTGGTTAATTAGCATCTCGTCCCTTCGCCATGGTGAACGGCCGGAGAGCGGAGGCGCAGCAGGACCAGAAACTGTCCCGTTTATTCCTATTTTATTACGTAGACCACTTCCTGAATTTTAATAGCAAAAACTAAGCATTAAAATTTATTATAATGTGTTGCATTAATGAGCTAAAAAGTTCTTTGGCAAGACAAACGTGCCTTCCAAGAAGCCTCTCTGTGGGAGGTGTGGTTCTGTCTGTGCTGCCCGGGCCGTCGGTCGGCAGAGGTCACCTCAGTGGGTTGTGCTTTCTGTGCTCCTGTGGCCTGGGGCCCCCAAGCCACTCACCCCACTAAGGAATTTCTCCAAATTAAGCCGTTGGTTCTCCTTGGGAGTGAACAGGACAGACTGTAGACCTCACACTGCCTCCGGAGGGGTGGGGACGTTTGGCTCCTTCTAGGGTTCTGGGAAATGTAGTGTCCTGGACCTTCATGTGTGCAGACAGCAGGTAGGACTGACTCTGAGCCGACAGGCCCTTAGGGCTCCACGCGTAGACGTTTGTGCCCAGAGCCCCCGTCCTCTGTGAGGCCGCCTGGACCCACAGCTTCTCTGGCTCCCAGGAAGGGGTCACTGTTGCACTGTCCCCAAGGCTCAGGGGGCCCCGGGCCCACCCCTCTGCCCCACAGCCTCCCTTAGTTGGGCGGGGCCCTGGCTGCATGCGTCGGCTCCGGGCAGGGGGGGGGGGAGGGGGCCCTGGCTGCGTGCGTCGGCTCCGGCGGTGGGGGGGGGGGGCCCTGGCTGCGTGCGTCGGCTCTGGGGGCCGCCTGTGACCGCTCCTCCTGTGTCCAGCTTGGTCTGTTCACTGAGCACAGCGTCCTTGGGGTTCGCCCATGTGGTAGCAGGTGTCAGGATCTCCTTCCGGAGGCTGAGTGGTGTCCATTCCACCGAAGGCAGACATGGGCTTGCATCCGCCTTTTGGCGGTTGTACCCCTGCTTGGACACAGCATGCAGGCTCCTGCTTTCCACCAGCAGAGCCTCACTGCTGCATGCTGGGGCCTCGCTGGGGCCTCGCTGCTGCACGCTGGGGCCTCGCTGGGGCCTCGCTGCTGCACGCTGGGCCTCGCTGCTGCACGCTGGGGCCTCGCTGGGGCCTCGCTGGGCCACGCTGGGCCCTCGCTGGGGCCTCGCTGGGGCCTCGCTGCTGCACGCTGGGGCCTCGCTGGGGCCTCGCTGGGGCCTCGCTGCTGCACGCTGGGGCCTCGCTGGGGCCTCGCTGGGGCCTCGCTGCTGCACGCTGGGGCCTCGCTGGGGCCTCGCTGGGGCCTCGCTGCTGCACGCTGGGGCCTCGCTGGGGCCTCGCTGGGGCCTCGCTGCTGCACGCTGGGGCCTCGCTGGGGCCTCGCTGGGGCCTCGCTGCTGCACGCTGGGGCCTCGCTGGGGCCTCGCTGGGGCCTCGCTGCTGCACGCTGGGGCCTCGCTGGGGCCTCGCTGGGGCCTTGCTGCTGCACGCTGGGGCCTCGCTGGGGCCTCGCTGGGGGAGCCGCTCCCAGGGCTCCTGGCGTCTTGCTGCAGAGGCTCCCTGGAAACTTCTGCTATCCCCCCCCAGCAGAGAGGGGCCAGGGACACAGTGCCTGGGTTTCTGCTCTCGTCCATGTGGCAGATTACTACAGTCCCGCCATGCTGGGCCTGAAGACAGACCAGGAGGTCCTGGGGGAGCTGGTGAGGACCAAGCTGCCGGCGGTGGCGGCCCTGATGGATGGGCACGGCGTCCTGTGGACCCTGGTTGTGTCGCGCTGGTTCATCTGCCTGTTTGTGGACATCCTGCCCGTGGAGGTGAGCACGGCGTGAGCCTCGCTGGGACCAGGGCCGTGCGGGCCGCCCCCCCCCCCCCCCCCCCCCCCCCGCCCCGTGATGCACCATTTGTTTCTCCACAGACGGTGCTCCGAATCTGGGACTGTTTGTTCAACGAAGGATCCAAGATTATCTTCCGGGTGGCCCTGACCCTAATTAAGCAGCACCAGGCCTTTATTTTGGAAGCGACCAGCGTGGCAGACATCTGTGAGAGGTTCAAGGAGATCACCAGAGGGAGCTTTGTGACCGAGTGCCACACCTTCATGCAGGTGAGTGTCTGGGGTGGGCTCTGCTCCACGGCCCCGTTAGCCCGGGGGAGAACCAGTCTGCATGTCCCTGTCCCTTCTGGGCCTCGGCCTCGGTGGCCCCCTCAGCCCTCCCAGACCCACCTGCTCCCGGAGCTCCACGACAACAGCTGCCCCTCCTATTGGGCCGCAAGCCCCATGACAGGCTTCAGGGCGGCTGGGACCCCCATGGGACCAGTCCAGGTTCACTGGGTCAGAGCACAAACCCGTCGATCCGCCATCCCATCGGAGCCCTTCCCCTGCTGCTGACATCTCTGGTTCCGGATGGCTCTCCTTGGCCCCAGTAGGGTTGCACAGGTCTGTTGTCTGTCCTACCCTGAAGGGCAACTTCCTCAACTGGGTCCTGAACCCAGGACCAGCGTGTAGACCACTCAGATCTGCTGAGTGAATGAAGCAGGAGCCAAAAGGCCTGACAGGCCTTCTGAGGAGGCCGCAGAGGCTGGGAGAGGCAAATTTTAGGTTTCCCCCTTTCCACCTGAAAGAATCACCAGCGCGGGGGAGGTGACGGAGGGCGCCAGGAAGGCCAGTGGCCAGGGGGTTCTGCCCGCCTTCCAGGAGGTAGCAAGACCCCAGCTCTGCGTGGGGCATGGGCAGCTGTCAGGCGACCATGGACCGGCGGCCTTCTGCAGGCAGGACTGCCCTAGAATCGAGGACGTTGCCGGTGCGCGACTGGAGGGTCCTCCAGCCGCGTGGAGTGAGGCAGCCCTACAGAGCAGCCTGGACAGAGCCAGAGAGAAACTGGGGCCTGTGCCCCAGGGCTCAGGAGAGGGTGGCCTGCTCTCTGGCTGTAGTGCTGGGGACCCCAGTCGCCAGGGCTACAAGCGTTTTCTGAATGGTAGGGCCCGGATGGGGAAGGCGGGACCGAACCCTACGGCCGACTCATTGAGAGGAGCCCGTCATGCAGGACCGACCGCCTCGCCCAGAAGGGCTTCTCTGTCCCCGCTAGCCCTTTGCTGCCAATGTTAGGGGCAGAGTCAAGCAGCAGAGGGCAGGGGTGTGAGTCTGGGAACGAGTCTGTCATGTGTCCAAGAGTGGACAGGACTCTAGCCCACCCTGTCTGCACCCCCACTGCAAGCCCCTCGTGTGTCAGAGAGCTGCACTGGAGGTGGCTCGGTTTTCCGTTGAATGAGCTAGGGAAGCTCACGTGTAGGAAGCTACACATACGACAGCTTGGGGGTCTCTGGAACGTTCCTAGGTTGTGCGGCCGTCACCCACGCCCCGACCCCACCCAGCAGTCCCCAGTCTGTCTGTGGGTTCGCCTCCGTGTGTGACGCTGGCCGAGGACCTGCGCGCGCACACACGGCTAGTGCTCCAGAAGCGCTAGCATGTAGAGCGCGCCGCAGGTATTCCCAGAGCTGCCGGGGGGGAAGTGCAGATGAGCACGAGGCTGCCAGGCCGGCTCCGCCAGTCTGCCCACAGGGACACGAAGCTGCTGTGTGTGGTCCCGCAGCGCGGATGCACCCCTTGGAGGGAAGTTGTTGGGGAAGTGGCCCTGGGACAGTGTTTCTGCATTAAAGCACGCCGGCACAGTAACCACAGCTCGTGAGTCAGGGCTCTCTGCGGTCCCGTGCAAGAACATCTAGAACGTTCTGGAGAATTAAAAGCAGTGACCTCCCACGAGCTCAGTGCAACCATCGCAGGAAGAACGCAGCTCCATGCCCACGTCCCCGCACCCGGCAGAGGACGCACCTGCTCCCATTTTTCAGGAACGTGGTCTGTTAGAACATAAACTCTACCCTGACCTCAGCACCAGCTTAACAGGCACGCACCTGTGGAGGAATTTCAAAAACCCCTTCTAATGCTAGACTTAGCGTTTGGCCTAGTTTGTTAACCATGAATTTCTTAGCCATAACTGCCGGAATTACCCAAATCGTTAGGCATAGAAGATGTGACGGCGTGGCCCTCCGCTCCCCAAGGGCTCAGTCAGGCTGGTTTCAGAGCCGCCGCAGGCCCTCGGGGTTCAAGGGTCGGCACAAGCACCCCTCCCCCACCACTGGCAAGTCCTTACCTGGTGCAGGTGGGGGTGCTGCTGAGCTGGTTTCTTATGTGGACTTTCTCTTCCAGAAAATATTCACCGAGCCTGGGAGCTTGTCCATGGCCACCATCATCAGGCTGCGTGAGAGCTGCAGGGCCAGGCTGCAGGCGCAGGGCTGACCAGGGCTCCTGTTCGCCGGGGCCGCAAGGCTTCATTTCCAGGGCTGACCAGTTTTTACTGCTTCCCTTCTTAGTGCTGTGAATACTCAATGTCTCTACACTCGTGAATTTTTTAAAAGAATGATTTAGAATTCTGTCATTCTGTAACTCAGTATGGGCTATGAAGTCATAAATTTCTAAAAATGTTTTTGAGATGTTCGCCCATAAAATGTGAGATGTACGTATTTGTAATAAAGTATGTCAACACTATGAGTTTGTGATCGTCTACTGATTGATGAAAACCAAAACAGCAAACGGTCATTAGCGTTATTTTTTTTTTTTTAAGATTTTATTTATTTGAGAGAGAGAGAGAATGAGAGAGAAAGCACATGAGATGGGGGGATGGTCAGAGGGAGAAACAGACTCCCTGCCGAGCAGGGAGCCTGATGCGGGACTCGATCCAGGGACTCCAGGATCATGACCTGAGCCGAAGGCAGTCGCTTAACCAACTGAGCCACCCAGGCGCCCTCATTAGCGTTATTAATGCCAAATATTCTTCCATTCCTTTCTGGGGCACAGCATTTACTGTTACACGAGGTTTGTGCACACAGCACGTGATTGCTCTTTAGACAAGTGATTTTTAAAAAAATGACTTTTGAAGTTACCGTATCATGTGAATAAAGCAGAGGGAAGTGGGTGAGCCTTACGGAACGGCAAGCATCTGCCTTGGGTCCGTGAGTGCAGCCGCGGTCACCCCGGATCCCTGGAGGAAGACCCAGCGAGACACCGGTCTCCCTGACCCCGACCCGGTCTCCTGGCCCCAGTGGTGCCGCTGCGGCTGCAGACAAAGGCCCTCATGGAGGAGGCGTTACCTGTCAGCACCCCCGCGGCTGCGGTTTCACCCCTAGATGGAGGCGCATTCCAAGGCACTGGGCAATGGCAGCTGTGCCGATGGCAAGGGCCCGGCTGTCCTCACTTCCAGCCCAGCCACAGCAGAGGCACTGCCCTTACCCTGCGTCACAGGTGACGCTGCACTGGGACCACACTGCATGCACAGACGCTCTCGTGGGGAGGGAGTGGTGGCCGGGGCAGGCCGCCAAAGCCTAGGGAGCCCCAGAGGCCGCACTTCACGGTGCAGTGCAGCGCGGGCTCACCAGTGTGGGGTCGGCACAGTTGCCGGGGGAGGCCTGACACACACCAGCCATGTGGCCCCAGGGCCTGCCGGTACGCAGGTGCCGCTTGGGGACGCTCCAGTCCCGGGGCTGCCTGGCAGGCAGGTTGGCTTCAACCTCAGCCAGTAAGGTCCATAAATCCTCAGAAGGCACAGGTCTTTGCTTAAAAAGGAAAGATTAAAATGAATCTCAGGCTTCAGCTCCTGCTCTGAAAGCTCTTGAGCACAGCAACGGGGCCTCCTGCTGCCCCCATCCTGGAGGAGATGAAGGCGGCCCGTCTTCGTAGTGCGGCCCTGCAGGAGTCTGCAGCACCTGCTGGCGCTTGTCCTCGTCCTCGCCGTGTGGGTGGGACTCGGTGCGTCCCTGCTCAGTCACAACTCCTGTTTGTCCTGCAAGTTACCCAGTAAGACCAGCAGCAACACCAGCTCTCCCCAAAGCTGGGGGCACTGGCAGACACCTGCCCTCCGCCCGTGCACCTTGGACGAGACCTCCCATGAGCGCAGGCAGAAGGACGAGGTCCAGACAGAGAAAGAAAGAGATGCTTTATTAGCATTGTTACAGCAATGCGTGACATGAAGGGTCCTCAGTGCACAGCCTCCCGAGCGGCAAGCGGGTAGATCAGTGTGATACCCAGTATTTACACAAGTGCAGAACAGGATCACCCTGAACCTCAAACAGAAGACTGGAAATCACTTTACAAAAAGGTAAATAAAAATAACACCCATTTATCTATTTTAAAAAAAGTGCCAGCTCTTGAGTGGCAGAGCATGGAAAGACCAAAGGCCCTGACGCATAGGAGCGCCCTTGCCCAAGTACTGAGCTGTGCCGCCTGGGGGGCAGGGGGCAGGGCCTGTCCTGGCTTCTAAAGCTTAATTTAAGCGTTCCAGATCTTCATCTTTTGGAGTACTTCTGTTTTAAGATCTTCTTTCTCTACTAATTTCTTAAGCATAGCGGCCTAACACCTAGCCAGCCCTCCTCAGAGGTCCTAAGGTCAAGACCAGGGACCCTCCCTTGGCAAGGCTGAAATCTCAGTCAAGAATGAAGGGGCCAAACACCAGAATCTTAAAAAGCCAAATGACAGTGGAGCCAGTGCCCCTCTTAGAAAAGCACTCTTACCCTCCCACCTTAAAGTTCTACTTTGGTAAATATTAACGTTGAACCATTAGCAAAATATTTAACCCAGTTAGCAAAATTAACACCGTCGTTTCAAAGTTACTCTTGTGCATAGTAAATGTTGCAAGATGAACTTCACATTGGGTAAAGCAGATCTGAAATCAGTTTGCAAGAAAGTGCGCCTCCCTCAACACCAACCGAAGCCCGGGGAAAGGAGCAGAGAGCCCGCAGCGGCCGCTGCCCCGCGCCTCTCGCGGCCGCGCTAAATGGTCTGGTAGCCGGCATGGCTCCTCTTCCTGCCGACGAGGTAGGCGATGAGGACGATGAGGACCAGCCCTGCTAGGGCACCGCCCACGGCAATGGGGATCAGCATGCCGTTCTCATCCAGCTGGCACTCCTCCACTGCGGGGACAGGGGGCACGCGGCGCTCACACCGGGCGACCTCACGGGCCTCCCCTGCCTCCCCACCCATTCCCACAGCCCGGCTGGGGGGGCGCGAGTTCTCATCGACTACCGCGGGGACACAACATGCCACACGGCTGCGTCCCCATACCCTGCTCTCACAGGGGAAGACACATGCCGGCTCCGAAAAGGACCTTTGCACCACGGTGCCACGTGCTCACATCTGTAGATGCTGGGCTTTTCGAAGGCAAGGGGATGCAAGAAGGGGAATTGCTCTAAATGATTAAATTTCCAAACAGAACCACAGCCTGCAGACCCTGTGCAGGGTCTGAAATGCTGCCCTCGGTGCTACTCACCAGACCCAAACTTGTCTCCTTGCACCTGGAAAGCCTGAACCCACACTTTGAAGATGTTGATGGAGAAGGCCTCTGTGACCTGCACGCGCTCCTCAGCGTTACATTTGTACGAATTCCCGATGGTAGCCTGAAGGGCCTTCAGAGAGCTGTTGGCGGCCTTAAAGGTGGGATCTGCAAAGGCAGGTGAGACTGAGTGCTCCGGGGCACCTGGACGGGCAGGGGAGTTGTGGGGGTCTTACCTCTGGCGTCAGGAAGAGTCATATTCAACTGGATTCCTTGCAGGAAATACCGGCTAGTACTTGCATTCTTAAAGAGAAGAAGGTAATCCTTAACCACTTGCCAGACACATGTTTACTGTCAAACCTGAAGGGTCATCTAGTAATAAATTTGACTCCTGCATTTCTAGCTTCAGCATGAAGCCGTGGGGTATGCGGTCTGTGTAAGGCATCCCGTAAATCTCGAGAACACAAATGCTCATGAGTTCCTTCTAGAACTTTTTTTACAGAATCAGACTCTGCTAAACTAGGGATTGAAGAAGCCATATTCTAAAAAAGCAAGCTTTTCCCAAAGTTTGCTGAACTTTAGGAACGTAAACTTTATTAGGAGAAACCCAACTGTTAATCAGCTCATCTGCAGTATGTACTACAAACGCTCGCAGACGGTACTTCTATTCTTCCCATATGATTTTGCTAGCTTCACAGAGGACTCATCCCAGACGGGTATAAGGAAGAGAAGAGCCAAGACCCAGAGACGCTGCCCCTCAAGGAAGGGGTGACGACAGTGTGTGAGGTGGGAGGCTGAGCTGAGCGCAGCTGGGCGCGGAAGGTGGCTGTGGGCAGGCCGCAGGCGCTCCCTCACATCTGCCACATAAAGAACCAACTGAGGCATTCCTTAATAAAAACAGGATTGGTGGGGGGCGGGGGGGGGGGTGAGGATCCAAAACACCAGCAAAAAAAGAAGGCGGAGAAAGCAGATTCCCCTTCTTCACTAAGGCAGGGCTGTGGGTTTTGCTATCTTCATCCGATCTTCACTCCAGCCAGCGCACAGAGCGCTCAGGCCAATGGCCGCCACGCAGCGGCTCTGACATCAAAGCCCCCAGAGCACCAGGAACGTGCAGCCTCACCATTCCAAAATGGAAGGCCAGGAGAGAGACGCTCTCGCTGCGGAGCTCCAGGGTCACCAGCTGGGGGCCGCAGCTCCCTCCGGCAGTGGTCTTATTCGGGTTGATGCTGAACACTCTCGTCATGGTCTAAGTAAAAAAAGCAAACAAGTTACCATTCTATTTCATGCCCTGGGTCCTCCATACTCTGGAAAAACAAAACTAATCTTAAAGTAAGAACTTCAAGGCCACCATCATTTTAACCAAAACCAGAAAGAAAACATCCGAAGTTTACTCTAGCACAGATTTCTGGGTTCCAAAACCATTTTTCCTGCTCCTCCTGGTTGCTATTTTCACAAGGACACACACTTGCCCCTCCACCCCATCTCCCGACAGCCACACGCCTCACACCCATCCCAAGCACGTTCCCTGCATAGCCCCAAAGACTTGGTCACCAGTAAGGAGAAATATTATTTCAAAGGAAGAGCATAAAAAAACGTTGGAGTGGTAGAGTTTTAAAGCAAAATTTAACATTCTCTTTGGGGTCAATAAACTTGTCCTGCAGTGTGCCAAACAACACACGTCTTTGGCTTTGGGGACCACCCTACAACTCCTTAATTGTTTCAGGGAAAAGCAGCCCTGGTATGTGGACAGGTGGGTATGGCGTGGCTGTGTGCCGAGAGGCTGACCACAGCACAGGCACAGGCACCGTTCTCAGACTTCCACGCAGTGTCCTGCTGCTCATGTACCAACACTCCCACCACAGAAAGAAGGGCTCTGGGGGCTGAGCCTACCGTGTTGTCCTTCTTCTCGTAGGTGACGTTCAGCTGCAGCCCCATGTTGGCCAGCAGGCAGGTCCCATTGCTGCCGCTCACATTGTACTTGTACACGGGGGGGTTCTCGGGCGCTGGGGATGGCGAAGGGTGGGGAGGCGGCGGCGGCGCCGTTGTCGGGAAAGGCCCGTCTTGCTCACAGTGCGTCTCTGGACCGACAAGTGGGAAGAGAGACAAAGTCCTAGTTCCTCAGAGCTACGGCACCCCCTCAGACTCTCAGCCAGCCCCACCCGCAGAATGCCATTTCTCAGTCTGCTCCAGGATGGCACGTGCCTACCCCACTCTGTAAGTACAGGACTGGCGGGCGCCGCTGTCCCATAGGGCCATCCCCACTCCTGCCACCGCACCATGGTTCTGACTGGATGCTCTTCCAGCTCAGCCTCTGGGCAACCCTGCCCTCACAGATCTATCCCCTCTGCATGACAAACCTTCCTTCGTACTGTGAAAAAAGAAAACCTTCACCATCACCTGCCGCCGGGACCGGCGGCCACACACCACTGCAAATAGCAACAGTTCAAAACCATGTTCTCTGTGCGGCTGCATGCTAGGCATGGTGCCGGAGAGCTCACAGGCTCTGGAGGGACAGACAGCCCGAGACACACACACCAGGACAAAGCTAATGCTGTCAGCATGGCGCCCGTGGGAGAGAAACCCAGGAGGCCCTCAGAAGGATGAGCATCAGGTGGGTCCCTGCAGGACAAGACCAGAGCTGAGAACAGGTACACAAGTCAGCCAGCTGCTGTGGGTGATCTGGAGCAAGATGGGGTGAAGGCACCCACAGGCAGGCACCCTCATGCAGGGAGAAGGCCCAGTAAGTGTGAGTGAAGACTCCCAGGAAGGAGACCACAATCCAGGAGTGAGGGAAGCTGGGGCATGTCAGGCCTTGGCAGAGAGCACATGGTGCACCCAGAGATCTCAGGAGTTTAAATGTGATTCAGGTTCTCAGAATTTGATCCACTATGATTTACAACAAAAATTTATATTCAAAATCAAGGCCGACTGAACCAAAAGCAAAGATAAATGAATGTTCTCTACAGGTGCATCCAGGACAGACCGCTGCCTCCTGTGAAGATGATCCGACATTCCTCAGCACTTCAGGAGACCGTCAGCCCCAAACTGAGCTCTCTGTCTTACCACCCCGTTTCTGTGGGTAATCAAGGGTTTGATTTCTATGATTTCCATCCAAGTCCCACCCCCACCCCGTCCCCACTTCTGCTCCGCTGAGCCGTTGCAGCGCGCCCACCACCTCCAGGGCTGTAGCGCCCACTGGGAAGATGCGGAAACTTCCGAACACCTGATCACTTCTTGCTCCAAGCTCAAACGAAGCTTTGCCCTTCCTCCTCCACATCCCATCTACCTGGGTGGGGGGCTGAGATGGGGAGAGATGGGAAAGTTCGCCCTGTAGGACTGACAAAGAAAGGATTCCACACTCTCTCTGGAAAGCTCACGCATGCAGCGTGCCTTCACACAATACAATCTCGTACAGTCCAATGCCTTTCTAGACAGAAAATAAAGATGGAAAGAGCATGATGGAGTGGGTGTAACCTGGGCTCGTGGTGGCAGGACAAAGGCTGCCAGAGACGTACCCCTCAAGGTGTACTGGCCACACCGCCCACATCTCCCCCGGAGCTAAGCTGCAGGCTGAGGTCATAGCTGCACTGTTAAGAACAGCCTCATAAGTACTTCACAAACTATTACACAACGTGACATAATTATGTGGAAAACAAGAACGAGAACAGGTGGCCTCCCAATCCTGGCCTAGGTGGGCACACGGCACACACAGGGGAGAGTAACCTACACGGATTTGATCAGCATTTTTACACACGATCCACTGTTTTCATAAAGCGGGCTGCAAAATATCAGCCTGGGAACACACACAATGTACCATCAAGACTGTGGAAATCTTCACGGACAAAGCGCCCTCCTCCTTCTAACTGCGAATGCGGAGTCTGTGCTCTGAGCAGCCCGTCCTGAAGCAGAAACGACAGTCCTACTTGCAGAATGCTCAGTCCAAATGAGGAAATCACAAGTAAAATGCATGGAGTGTGCTAAGTGCTACCCGCGCGTGAGAAGGCCTCTGGGAAGACCACGGGCCCCAGGAAATGCAGGCTGTGCATCCTTCCACGATTCCTCTTCGCATGATTTTCAAAAGCTTCTGTGCCCTGGAGGCCCCAAATGATCTGGCAGCAGCTGACTTTCAGGGAAGCTTGCATGCTACAATCAGAGTCTCACACGGAGAGAGCTCCTTTAGCATCAGTTCCTTCACTTTGAGCCACCCTGGGAGTCACTCCTGAGAGAGATATGATGACAAACTGTGTGGGATTGGGTGGGACGTGAACTTGGGGTGAACCACAGTGAAGAGTTCCTATTTTGAACTAACGGTCGCAAAAGCACCCACAAGTGCCACACATCAAATCTTAGACGTGCAAAGATGAATAATAGGATCCTCTGCTGGGCCTGGGGCCCGAAATGCCATTCCCACAGACACAGAGTGGGACACTCTCCCCTGCTCAGACCACTCCAGAATGAGAACCATCCGCCTAACTTTACAGACCTCTGGGAAAGACAACACCCGCTGCTTTCCTCAGCGCTCACCTTCATCAACAGGACTGACAGGACAATTCGGCAGCCTTGGCCTGTGCTCGATTCCTTTTAAACTGAAATCTGTAAGTACCTGAGGCCTTTCCGATAGGGCAGTGCACATGGAGAGGCAGAGTGAACTAAGGCTCTCTGGCCCAGGCCCCCACAACACTACAGACGAGTGAGGCCACAGAACCTGCCCCAACACTTGCAGTCCATCAAATAAAAACTTTACATGGGTTTTTATGACCAAAAATTTACTAATTCTTGGATATATCTTCATGTATCATTAAGAACCCGTAAGTACAGCAAACTACGAGAATATAAAATATACTTAACATATTTGAGATGGAATTTCTTCCCTGAAGAAGCTTACAATTTGGTGACAAAAAATCAAACCAAAAAGAACTGTGCCTAAGAGCCAAAGAAATGAAACTAGCACAAAAGGAGATAAACAAATGGCTCAATTTTAACAAAAACCAAATATTTCTAAAAGCGATTTATGCTGTCTTGCTATATGTGATCAGTTACATCAAATCTCCTGCTTGTAGGAAAAATACACGGGTCCCTCTGATTGTAAACCGCTTGTAGGAAAAATACATGGGTCCCTCTGATTGCAAACCACGGTCAGAAACAGCAACACAGACAAAAAGTAGTGTGACAGGTGCTGGCTAACCAGGGGGCTCTCCAAAGATCAGATCCCAGGCTCACAGGGAGCTGAGGAACAGTGAAGTATGCTATCAAGCTGAGCTTCAACACGGCTCAGGTCATGTCATCAACTATAGCTGACCCCTGAATGACAATGGGGTGAGGGGCTCTAACCCCCGCAAAGTCGAAAATCCACGTTAACCTCTGACTCCCCCAAAAACTTAATCATAAAAGCCTACTGTTGACCAGAAGCCTTATCAATAACACAGCCAATTAACACACATTTTGTATAAGACACTGCATACTGTATTCTTCTAACGACAGGAGAGGAAAAAAAATTGTACAATACATTTACAGTACCATACTGCATTTATTGAAACACAACCACGTGTAAGTGGACCCACACAGCTCACACCTGTGCTGTTCAAGGTCTGCTGCAGTAAATTCTGGGAACAGTGCAGTCCCCGCCTATAGAACAGATGCCCATTCTGGAGCTCCTCCCCGCCTACACGGCTGCTCCAGGAACTCCCCTAGTCACTAGGCCTGAACCCAGGCCACCAGAGGACCACATCCCAGAAAACAAGGAAGACATCACGGGGTGGGAGTGGGGGGGTGTGGCGGGGAAAGGAAGGGGGGGCCCTAGAACTTGTTTGCTCATTTCATTTCTTAGCACTCCAGGTAAAGACTGATCAGGGGTGACTGTAGAGGATGTGAACTGATGGTGACAGGAGCCCAAAAGCCCTATGGGGACTCCTTCCTGTCCAGTGAAGAGTATGCAGGCATGCCATCATCTCACCAAGCCTTCCGGCCTGTCACAGGGGCATGCCAACTTGTAGAGGACATTCTGTGCATCTCTGGGATACCTCTAACACTCCTCTTCCCAACAGATTCACTAAGAGAGCGCTCTAGAGTCTTTAAAAGGCAGCAAGTTTCCTTTCCAAAACAGAGACATATCAGCAAAGGCAGATTTAACATAAAATGAAAGCAAGCTTTGATGAACCATGGGACACAAGGGGAGGTGGGGAGTGAGGCTGAGCTTAGTGACCAAGTTTATGATCAACTCACAGAATCCTCTGTAGGATGGGAGCAGACCTAAGAACAGGGGGCCAGCGGCTGGGACACAGGTGTAGGGAGGGACGGCCTCCCTGAAGGAGCTTTTCCATTTGGAATCACACACATACATCCTCCCCTGGGGGTAACGTGCAGGATGCCGACAGCGAGGGACCGTGTGCACGGGGGGACAGGGCTATGTGGGAACCCTTCACTGTTTAACTGTGAACCTAAAACTGCTCTGAAAGATAAAAATCTATTTAAAAAACAAAATAATTAACCTTAAAAGAAATCAGCCTCTCCACACTGTCGTGTGATTTTAGACCAGAAGCTGGAGCCCTGTCCTGGGCTCTAGTGCCCTCAGGAACTCAGCGGCTGGGCACCCCAGACAGGGGAGACCGGGTCATCTCTGTCTGTGGTCAAAGGCGTTCCACGCAGAGGAAAACAACTTGTATAGGTGAGGAGCTCTACCCCACGACTGCCTGAGGCCCAGGTGCTAGTGAAGTCACTGCACCGAGCCAGCAAACCAGGATGCTCTCATTTCCCAAGGCCTCTGGCAGTTTTTACTTTTCCCTTCTGCCCCAGACTGGAGGGAGAAGACTGTTGGGGACGAAACCCAGCCATCCGAGACCTGAAACCGTGAGCATCAGCTCCTGAGGCATTTCGTGTGACTCTAACCCCTGTGTGGTCACTCCTCTGTTTGAGCAGGCAGGTGTCAGTGTGCACACCTGGGCCTGCTGACGGACACGCACACATGCAGCTCCCCGGACAAGGGGGGTGTAGAGAGGGCCCGTCCAGCCGGTCTCCTCGACAGCTGCTCCAGCTCACACAGACCTACCTTTCTGCCCTGAACACTTGCTGCTGGACATGTTTTTCCCAGTCACAGACAGCAAACATTTTAGACTCTGTGGCTGTCCGGTGGCTTGTGCCCGTCCCAACTCTGCCACGGGAGTGTGAAAACAGCCATAGAAAACAGGTGTGTGAACGAACACGGCTGTGCTCCAAGGAAACTCTAGTTACAGGTACTGAAACTTGGCTTTTGTGTCATTTTCATGTGCTGTGAAATGTTCTTTTGATTTTTCTTAACCTTAAAATTGATAAGCACAACATCCATTTTTAGCTTACTGGCCGTACAGAAACCGGAGATGGGCTAGATGGCACCTGCAGGCCAGGTTCTGGCCCTGCTGAGAGCATGCATGCCTCTCAGGAGGGCTGCACCCAACTGCACAAAGTGCTAACCGGTCCATCATGCCCTTCAGCACCAGTGACTTGGTGCAAATCAGTCACACGCCAGCAGGCACCTCTATGGATCCAGCCACACCACTGGGGACACTGCAAACCGAAGGCTCACAAGAGCGTGGCTAACCACCGAGAAGTACGGACGACTTCCTCGAGGTGGTCACCCTTCCTCACCCTTCAGGAAGAGGACAGTGATCTGGGAGCTGACTGGTAGGACTGAGGAAAAGAGCTTTCTTCAGTCATAGTTGAATGACAACATGCTTTACCATTAACTGAGCCAGGCCCTGAAATATGCACTTTGCATAAATTTCCTTTTTAACCTTAAGGACCTGCTAACACAGGTTATTCTTCTTACCCCACAAGGGAATAATAACCTGCTAACACAGGTTATTATTCTTACCTCACAACCTTACCCAAGACCACAGAGCTAGGAGAGGCCCGGAGCCTTGTCTTGTTGGAACTCAGGGCCCACCAGTGGAGCTGGGCTGGCAGGTGCCTCCTTGGTGCGTCATCCGCCCAACCCCTGCCCTAAAAGGTGCTCAAGGTCCTTCACCATCTGCCCCTTGGCCCTCCAAGCTGGACAGAGGTTAAGCCTAGGTCTTGATGAAAGGACACTTGGCTTAAACTGGAAGAGATCCTGTGCCCTGACCTCATCAGCTCCCCAACAAGGGATGCAACTGCTTTGCCCTTTTAAATCAGTATTAGTCCAACCTCACCTAAAGAGATCACCTTCTTTAGAGAAAAAAAATGTTCGCTGGACAATTCTAAGTGTGAGCTGCCAGCTCAGTCCCTGGCTGCACAAATCTTCACATACACATCTTCCTCAGGCATGGGCTCAAAGCCATGTCTGCATGCACTGGAGTTGGGCCTGGGCATCCGGGTCAAAGGCAGCGTCCTACCTTCCTTGCTGAAGCTATTGTTGGCAAGGTACGCCTGGATGGTGGCATCATGGAGTGTGACAGTGACATTGTGCATGTGAATCTGGTTGTTGCTCACACATCTGTATTTTTTATTTATGTCAGCCCTGATGTCAGTTGCAGATTCCACAGTCTTGATAGCTGTAAAGAAAAAAAAAATCAATTTTTAACTACTTGAAGTACTTGGTTAAAATTTTAGACACTCTCCAACCCAATTTTCTTAACTTTATAACTAGTCAGTTTTGGTTCTTACCCTTGGAGCTTGCATTGGGGAAAATCTGTGTGTCAGACAAGTTATAAATAAAACTCATCAGCTGAACACTGTAACGTGTTGCATTTCTTGTGAAATTGAGAATCAGTCCATGTCCTCTTCCAAAAGCAATCATGAGACTGGGGTCAGAAGCATTCTCTTTACCACAAGAGCTGCTATTTAATACTGCTGCATCAGATGGCAGGTCGAAGGTTACATTCTACAACAAAGGACGACAGACCCAGTCAGAATGCAGGTCACGAAAGGGATTAAGATGTGCCAAAGGAAGACCTTCAGGGAGTCGGACCTCAGCTCCCTTTCAGATGCCACCGTTAGCATATTCATTTTTAACATAAATAAAAACACGAGGAAAATCAGTATTACGTGTCGGTACAGACTAAAAACCAGTGTAAGACAAAGCTGACAATTATTTAATTGAACGTTCTTTGTTAACATAATTTTAATTTATAGCAGAATTAAAACTACAATTATCTTGGTAAACTGAAATAATTCTTACCAGGCTTCAAGTGAGCTGTGTATTTATATTTGAAAAAGCCACTACTACTTGTTTGCTATAAAAATGTTTAAGGAACATGTCTCTTTATGGGACAGATGTTAGCTACATGTGTAGTGAGCACAGCATAATGGATAAACTTGTCAAATCACTAAGTTGTCACCTGAAACTGACGCAACATCATGTGTCAACTGTACTTAAAAAAGTCTCTTTAAAACAAAGAGAAGGGGGTGTTTGCTGCAGAACTATCTGAATTGACCACTGCAGACAAAACAAACCACTACAAAACCACCTAGAGACCCCCAAAAGGAACTGGACCAGCTAACCCAACTGTGGTGATGCTGTCCACTCATGCTGCTCCCAAGAAATGACAGAACTCCACCAGGTGACAGAGATACGGTGATAAAAGAGTAAGGCACACAGCAGCATGCAGGTGATTCCATTTGTGGAACATAGTATTTTTCAAAATGACATTAAAAAAATCCAAACACAAAAAAAGTAAAGTAGCAACGACCACAAAAGGTGTTGGGACCGGTCTCTGTAACTTGAAACGCTTCTGCGGGACAGAACCTGCCCAGGCCTCTTCTGTCTTGGGTGCAAGCACGTTTACATTACCTCGCACACACGAGCTGATGAGGCCTGAGCACCTTGCACAGAGTCCCGAGTGCCCCAAAGGAGCTCCCGTCCTCCCCACCAACACTGGGCCCCACTACTGCCCCCGAGGGGTAATAAGATGATTCAATGCTGTCAACATGGGGGCTGGGCAGGAAAAGTGCGGTTTCAACAAAGAACTGAAAACATCTGGTTTAGAGATACGTTTAAGAGTCAATGTTAAATAAAAGTGAAATGTCCACCAGCAGGTAATTAACAAAGAAAGAAATACAAATGCACCTTATTTGCTAGAAATCTACAAATGCAAAAAGCCTTTTTCTACCCTGCAGAAGTACGAGTTGTTTTAGGAGGACAAGGGAGAGGCGCCTCGGAGTAGGACGGCGCGTGCAGACGGCAAACAGCAGACGCAACCGCGCCCTGAGCCTGGAAGAGTGCGTGAGACGACCGGGGTCCCAGGAGAGGCTCTAACACATCAGGCTGGTCAGCACTGTGACCGTAGAGGGGAAGCACGCACAAGTCTGCGACAACACTCCTACCGGACAGTGAGAGCGCACAACAGGATGGTTTACAAGTCACGACTGTGGCTTCAGGGTACACAGAGCACAGGCGACGGCCCAGCGGGGCACATGCATACACCTACCGTGTTACAGCAACGCCCTTTTCCAAACACTTATTTAAAATAATAATTAAAAAAACCTTCACACACATCCCACACACTGCATGGAAGACCTGGTGTTTCCTACCTTAGGCCCGCTCCTGGTGTCATAGCTGGCCGTGAAGGCAGCGGAGAAGTTGGCCATGATGCAAGCTGTCCCGTTGGCGTCCTTTACCACAAACACCGCTGCTGTGCCATGTACGAGACCTGCTAACTCCAGGAAAGACAGAAATATCCAAACACAGTTTTGAAAATACAACTGGATGCTTCTGTTGCCTCTAGCCATGGCAACAATGGGCTTTATTAGGAAACACCACCGTGCTTCTTAAAAAATGAGATACGTGGATGACCCAGGCCGGGTTCAGCTGGGTCTCTGTCCCGTCCCTCCTAGATACAAGTCTGGGAAACGTTAACTCTAAACCCATCGATCAGTTTCCCAACCTGTTCGACAGTTCTTTAATGCTTGATGTCAGGACACTGAGGGGAGGTCACCTGTCAATTTCCAGATCACCCCTGGGCACACATTGCTCCACGCTCAGTCCTCAGAGGGCCTCTGGAAGATGTGGTAGGGTCCTGGAGGCACAATTCAACCTAAATACTGATCTTCGGCAGAAGCCCATGGGAGAACTGGGGCTATCTTTTGCCATGGTCCCAAACTACTACTTAAAGTTGGACCTCTTGTTACCTCTCATGGGCCGCTGGCAGGGCCGAAAAGCCATGGACTCACAGATCTGAGCTCTTTGCCCAATTTCAGAAAGCGTCTCAAAAAATAATGATTCGATTGAACCTGGACTTGGCTATGTGATGTTAAGACATCAGTCAACATGTCTAGGTAAGGCTGCCATATCCCAGAAAGGGAAAGAATAAAATTCTCACAGGTCTCTCCAGCTTGGCAGCGATGGTGGCTATTTCCTCCTTAAATTCTCAGGGTCAGTGCCATGTCTGGCTTCATGATGTGGTAGAGCAGTAGGTAATTCCTCCAAGCCACATGTGTTAGTATACTCTTCTACAGACGGGCAAAAATAGGTGTTTTCACTAGTTCTAAAGCCAAACACTGTCAACCAGCATCACGTACCATATGATTCAGAAGTGACGTGCCCTCCCTCCTTGCTGCAGCCAGTCCCTGCACGCCCTCTAGCCATCCTCCAGCCACTCCGAGTGTCAACGTGACACAGGCACATTTTGAAGGCATACACTCAGTAGACACTCAATTAACTTTTCATTCTCAAATCCCTGTCCCTAGCAAAGTAAATGACTCCAACAAACACAATTCATTTTACCCTTGGAGCTTTCACAAGATAAAATCTTTAAAGCCAACTACTGTTCAAGCACAAAGCAAAAAGTAGCCAGGAACCCCACATCCCTTCCCATAAGCTTCTGGTCCGAGAAATACCAACACCTACGTTCACAAGAAGCTGCCGCATGAGAATGCAGCTAACTAGGGCAAAGAAGAGACCTGCGCAGTTTCTGTCTGGTTTGCTGTGCAAAACTGTAACCTACATCCTACAATATTCAGGCAAGACTACACTAAAGGCAACTCTGGCAAATGAATTTCCATTGTAAAACCTAAAGAACATTCCACAGCTCGTTTCTGACTCAGTGAAGGCTTTAAAAAAAAGACAAATCACCCCACGCCTTCACAGAAGGGCAGGTTTAGTATACCAGTGGTCCAGAGAGACGCTAGCAGGGCAGAAGCAAGCATGTCAAAGCATGGACAGTGATCCAGATCACGTGTACATGGGCTACTGCCTGCTCCAGTCAAAGGCTCTCTCGGGCCTGAGGCGCCCTCACACGGCTATGGCCATGGCCCGGCTGCTGCAGAGTCATATGTGACTGCACATGCCATGGACACAGTAGGGCGCTGCCTCGCATGGGATCATGCACGTATCACTTTTTACCAAGCTGCACTTCCATAAACGAGTTCCCCAAATCATTAAAACACTTTCTACTGACTCAAAGCCCTTCATCAGAAAATATTTCACATTAAAAAACTTCAAACAGAATTTTTTCACTTAGTAAATATGCTGAGGGTATGGACCGTCAAAGTAAAACAAAGATGTATTACAAAAACAAAGTTAAAGTAAGTTTTACCAGTACTAGATACCCACAATTATTCTGGAGAGATCCAGAAATTTTCAATTGTTCAAACACGAAACTTAGCCCTAGAAGCCAAATTTTGGTCAAGAAAAAGAGCTCCACAAGAGCATTAGAACATAAAATTGTAAGAGAAATGTGTGTATGCTAATGGTCAGAAGTTTCTTTTTTAAAGATTTTAAAAAAAATTTATTCATCTGAGGGGTGCCTGGGTGGCTGAGTCGTTAGGCGTCTGCCTTCGGCTCAGGTCATGATCCCAGGGTCCTGGGATGGAGCCCTGCATCGGGCTCCCTGCTCTGCGGGAAGCCTGCTTCTGCCTCTCCCACTCCCCCTGCTTGTGTTCCCTCTCTCACTGTATCTGTCAAATAAATAAATAAAATCTTAAAAAAAAGTTTATAAAATTTATTCATTTGAAAGAGAGTGAGAGAGAGCGAGAGCGAGCACGAGCAGGGGGAGGGGGAGAGGGAGAAGCAGGCTTTCAGCTGAGCAGGGAGCCTGACACAGGGCTCAATCTCCAGGTCCTGGGATCACAACCTGAGCTGAAGGCAGACGCTTAACCAACTGAGCCACCCAGGCGCCCCTAACCAAAGTTTTTTGTTTTTTTTTTTTTAATTCTGTTAACAATGTTAGCTGGGTAAGAAGAAAAAAACTCTTCTCAAATTAATTAAAATGTCGCAGTGATTTGAGGAGTGGGTGTCCCTCTTCAAAGCTAGCTCCCTGGCCTGCTGGCAATGGCTAACCTCAAGCAGTCCTTCCCACAGGCATGAACTTAATCATTTCCCCAGGGATCATACAAAGGAGTAACTTTGGCTTCAAAGTACTCCCACTGGTAGAAATTCCACTCTCTAAAACAAGTACAGTTGTGAGAAGCATGACTATGACAGACTCCTCCATCACTTACTAGTTGTGTGACCTTGGGCCAGTAGCAATCGCTGCCTTCAGTTTATGCGCCTATGAACTGGAACAAGTGTGCTGACCCCTCGGGGTTATCAGAGTATCAAATGAGCTAGTGTACACAGAGCACTCAGTACAGGGCATCAGCGCTGGCTTTAATGCTCACTGACGTTATTTAAATAAAACTACTCAGACCTCATCTACCAAGTTCATCACTGAATCCTCAGTACCTGACACAAAACGTCAAATAAGTACATTTTATTAAACAAGCACTTGCCATGTGCCAAGCCCTGCACTAAGCACTTTGCAGTTAGTTATCATGACAACAGGTAAATGCTATTATGATTCCCCTGTACAGCTGAGGAGACTGAGAGACAGGGACACTAACTTGCTCAAGGTCACACAGCTAGTGAGTGGTGCTGAGCAATCTGGAACTGGGTGCCACATCTGAACCGTGCTTTCTCTCCAACACTAGCCAAGTGAGCAGATAGGTTTCAAATTATGAAACACTCAATTCTGAAATGAAGACACTGCCATCCGATGGAACAAGTCAATAAATTTCTACATTAAAATTTTTATAAAAGGGGTTAAGCATCTGACTCTGGCTCAGGTCATGATTCTGGGTCCTGGATCGGGCTCCCGCTTCTCCCTCCCCCTCCCCCCTGCTCATGCACACTCTCAAATAATTAAAATCTTAATTTTTTTTTTTTTTTAAGAAATACTTCCTAGTTTGTCTTGGCTTGATGCTTTTAAATCCAGTATTTTTCTTAACCAGTAATACATAATCATCTACGAAGATTTAAATAAAGAAGAAAAAAAAGACCAAGGTTCCATCCCTCACAGGGAATCACAACCCACAGAGGCAGAGCCCGAGTGGACACTTCTGAAGAGCTGACTTATGCACATCTGATTAGGGACTGCTGCTGTAAAACCGGTGCTATGTGTACACACAAAGCACTTACTATGTGTGAGGCACAAGATGGGCTGTAAAATGAGGAAGGGAGACCTGTGTGTAAGTGATCACAACACAACTAAACTGATGTTCTAGGAAAAACTCATGCTACCCATGCCATGTAGCCAAGATCCGTGGATGCAAAGGGAAGGGAGCATCTAACAGTAGAAATTTGAAACCATGGACCCTGAACACTTTGACTTCAAATATAGTTAAGAATTTGGTCACCAACCCAAGTAACTGACAAAAGTCCCACAATCAAGGATAATGTTAATTAGAATAAAACTTTTCAAACTTCCCAAGTGACAGTTCTTCATTTGGAAAGGGGAAGGAAGTCATCTAGTTGACACCAGTGGTTTAAAGAGTCACATTACGAAATGTCACCTAATCCCAAGTGTTGGACACTTTCAGTTCACCCCCACCTTTGCTTTCTACCAAGTATTCAAACACAAATGAATGCAGGAAGAATTCGTAGTTTTGAAGTTCGAATTATTTTTCAGAAAAGATGCTTTCTGGTAAAATTATGCATCAAAATAGACATTTTAAAAAGACCTAAATCCAAATGAATATACCTTTTTAAAAGTTGGATTTCAACTGAATATAAAACCCAAAAAGACACAATGGAATAAGCATTAGAAAGCTTATGACACGTACAGTTCTCTCAGCTATCGCAATGCAGGAAATTAAGGCTGTTTCTCTTCATCTTCAAGGTGAATTTTAAAACATAAAATAGAGGGCGCCTGGGTGGCTCAGTTGGTTAAGCGACTGCCTTCGGCTCAGGTCATGATCCTGGAGTCCCGGGATCGAGTCCCACATCGGACTCCCTGCTCAGCAGGGAATCTGCTTCTCCCTCTGCCCCTCTTCCCTCTTGTGCTCTCTATATCTCATTCTCTCTCTCTCAAATAAATAAATAAAATCTTAAAAAAAAAAAAAAAACATAAAATAGAAAATTCTAATGCTTGTGAGCTCTTCTAATAAGGAACAGTGCTGCCGTTCTGACCTGATAGAACTTGTTCCAGCCACTCCTCCTGTCGTAATTACACCTGCCAGGGAAGGGCAAAGCTCCGGGTCTCCTGCCGGAATAAGGCCATCCCCTTGTGGCTATTCATGCAGCTCAAAGAACTCATTTTACGCAACAGGCAAAACGAAACCGTGAAACTAAATCCGTCCAGTCACAATTAACAGAATTTTAGAGTTTAGAGACAGAGAATTCACGGGCAGGTAGGTACCGGAACGCGGATCCGCATCCACCTCACTCACGGGAGCTCCCACGAGGTGTCCTCTGTACCCTATTTTAGACTCTGCCTTTTAGATAATCTTCCCATGTTATCTGGGAGGGGGCTCACAAAGGGTGCCATAGGGAGAGGTTCCTCACGGACATCTAAACAGACTTCAAATCCAGCCGCGCAGCGATTCCCCTCTAGGAGACAGCACATACTCCTCTTACTGGTGCAAGAAAGACCAAAATCCCTGACACGCCGAGCACCCCGGCCGCTTCTGAGGTCTGTACTGACGGAGTCCCACGTTTTGACTCCGGAGCCAGCGCCCACGGAACAGTGGCAGCGCCCTTTACGACCCCTCACTGGAAACGAACACTGCCATTGTGAGGCCGCGGCCCTGGCTGCTCTCGTTTTACCACCGCGAGCTCTCCTAAACACGTGAGCCTAACCAAGTTCACAGCCACACACGCACCCGTCGGTGCGCGCTCCGAGCCCGACCGGGGGGGGGGAAGAAGCTTAAAGCACGGAAGACGAACTCTAAAAGGCCGGGATCACCGCGCCGTCCTACTGTCTCCCCGGGGAGGCCCGTGTCGCCCGGGAGGACAGAGGACCACGCAGGTCCTGCCGCCTCGGCTGCACAGCTTCACGTAGCCCCCCGCGGATAAACCACACCGGTCCCGAGACCCACATAACACCCAGAGAACGAGTTTAGCGAGCCCACAGAGCAACCGGCCCTTAGCTGACCTCCCGCCCCAGCTCCTCACGCAGCGGCCAGAGGGCTCCGCGCCAGACCCCAGGCGCCGACCTCCGCCGGGGCGAGGACGACTGGCCGGCCCGCCGCCCCCCTCCCCGGGCCCCTCATGTCGTCGGCCACCCCCGGCCCGGCCCGGCACACCCGGGAACTCCCGCCCCGCAGCCCCCTGCCCCGGCGTCCCCGGCCCCTCACCGAGCAGCAGCAGGAGCAGAGGCCGCCGCCGAGCGCCACCGAGGGCCGCCATGGGCGCGAGGGCTGCCGAGGCCGGAGCGGGAGCCGAGAGGGTCGGGGGCGGTTGGGCCGCGGGCGGGCCCCAGACGCGGGCGGGCGGGCGGGCGGGCCGGGGGGCTGCGTGAAGGCGAGGGTCCCGCGGTCCAGAGGCCCGGCCGCTGCGGCGCCCGCGGGAGGCAAGAGACCCTTCGGCCGGCGGCGCCCGTCACGTGAGGCCGCGCCGCGCCCGCGCTGTCACGTGACCCCACGGATCTCGCGAGATCACGAGCACAAGACGCCTTCGCCCCGGCCGTGCCCGCCTCGCACGTGACCCGCAGGCACGTGACTGCGGCTCCACGTGACCCATGGCCCAGCTCCGGAGCCGGGAAGGGGTCCCGCGGCGTGAAGCGGACAGTGGGCGCAGGCGGCGCGCGGGGCGGGGGGGGGGGCCCTCAGCGGCCCTCCCCGCGTCAGCCAGAGTCGGAGCCGGGCGCGCCCCGGAGAAGGGCGGCTGTGTGCCGAGGCCCGCGGCCCGACACGCTGCCCCCCGGGGACGCAGTGGGGCCCGCGCTCACCGGTCGCGCCCGAGAGCAGGGGGGGCTTCCCCGAGGGCCTCAGCACTCACCGTGTCCCCTCTGGTGCCCCCGGGCACTCTGACGGGGCTCCCCCGGGCCGCGGATTCGCAAGGGGGCTGGACGTGGGGCGCGGAAGGCGGGGACGCCTGGAACACGCGTATCGAATGTTTGAGGCAGAACATCGACGCCTCAGAGGACGGAACTTAAGGCGAGACAAAGTCCTGGCCGAAGGGGGTTCAGAGGCTCCAGCGGTTGCCAGCGGCGACACCCCCCTAAAGGAACGTATGGGGCCGGGGCGAGGGGCGTCGTCTATCGAGAAAGTTCGGGAACACTGGTACAGCGTGCATAACCCTACGTGCCCCGGAAGGAGACGGCGGTCTCCCTGCTCTAGAGCCTCCCCGAAATACTCTCCTGCTCACTCGCTATCACCCGAGCCCCTGATTCGCCCGGAGGCTCCCTGGGTCTTCTCCTTTCTCCCTGACTGCCGGCCGCAGCTCCGGCCGCACTGCCCGCCGCTCGCCCGCACGGCTCCGCAAACGCGGAGCTTCCCGGCGCCTCCTCCCTTCTCGTTCGGTCCTGCTGCCCCAGGCCGTCACCGCTCGCTCCTCCGGAAAGGAGGATGGATTTGTGGATTACTGTCACTCACCGAACAGTCCTGGATTCTTGGGGCTTCCCCCTTCGTGTTACGTTTGCTAGCTTTTAGGAAGTTTTGTCTTCTTCTTGTCGTTTTGGTCCAGCTTCCCTTCCCTCCCCCCCAGCTTCTAACACACAGTCAGACTTCCCGCTGGGTCTGCATTTGAGGACAGTGGCGGGGCGTGCACGTCCCCTTGCCAGCCCCCAGCGCTCCATTCTAAACCAGGTATCCCTGGGGCAGGAGTTAGCAGTTCTTAAACTACTTTGTATGTTTACTGGTGTTGAAAAATGGGTAGATATTTTGCAGATAATCGTAATTTGCATGTTTCTCCCTGTGAAGAAAGAAGTTAGAAATAAGGAGAAGGGTGGGTGGGTGAGAATGGACCCTGTGATGCTGGAACTGGCATGTATTTAAAGACTCAGAAGATGGACAGTCATGGAAGCAAACAGTAAATTTACTAAGTAAAAAGCAATAGTGTTTAGTACATGTTGGCAGTTTATACCCCCACCAGCAACCGTTAAAGGGCATGGCATTTTCTTTTGCCTGGTCGTTCATCACACAGGCTGGATCATTTGTTCATATTTTTGTTTCGCGCAAGGTATCCGTCATTTTTCCTTTGCCCAAGAACTAGCTGGCAGACACCCGCAGAAAGGTGAGGTTTGCCAGCACTGGGCCCGCGAGGAGGCGGGGCGCTCCGCGGTGCCGCTCACGGTCACAGCTGGGTCTGTGCCCCGCTCCTCTCATTTACTACCAGGAGACAAGATTTTTCACTTCTCTTTCCCAGTTCTCTTACCCGTTTACCTCAGGAATATTTATTTTGGTTTATTAATGGTACAAAAGGCAAGTAAATCGTGGCTGGAAAAGTGTAGAAGTGTAAATTATAGGGTAAGTTAGGAACACGTCAGCAAAGTAGGAAACTCAACTTTCAAGTGAAACGTGTGCTCTCAAGTGGGGAGGGAAGCGTGAGTCCTGTCACGCAGCACTTGTGAAGACCAGCCCTCTCCTTTAGGACACGTTGGGTGCTGGTACTCTTCTGCTGTTTAAAATAAAGCCACTGAAAGGTTACGCGTCTGCCTCGTGCACATCTCTGACAACTTCCTTTCCATAGATTACTTGAAGTGCTCCAACCACGGCAGTATTCCTTTTAGATGGTTATGAAAAAGGAACTCTCTCATAAAAAAAAAGAACCAAAACATTTACTTTCTTGGAAAGCAGAGTAACTCACCCAGTCCCAAGGCATTTGCAGCAGGAGTAACCGCGTAACTTCAGTTAAGCTCATGTTCCCAGTGACACGCTCACCTGGTCGTGGTCTGTGGGCCCTGGGGTCGGGGGTGGTGTTACCTAGGGCCTATGCTTGTTTGAGAAATGAAATGTGGTTAACCAGAGCCCTTTCCTAATAGTGCAAGACACAGCGGGAATTGAAGTCAACACAGAGATAGTTCAACATTTGTAACTCAGGGTGGTGCTCAGAGAGGCTGGGGTGGATCCCGCAGCAAGACCAGGAGTTCACCTGTGCACCTGCAGAAGGACACCTGGGTTGTTACCAGTTAAGCTGCGGTGAACAATCAAAACCACATCGTTGGGTGGACAAGGCTTTCATTTCTTGGGTAAATATGTCGGAGTGGAAAAGCTGGGTCATCAGGGAATGCATGTTTAAGAAGAAACTGTCGGACGCTTTTCCATCCGTACCAACGTCCTTGTCGACACCTGGTATCAACGGTCTTTCCGATAGCCGTGCAATTCTCTCGTGACTAGTTTGTGTTTTCCTGAGGACTAGCAAGATGAAAAGATCCTTTCGTGTGCATCACCATTCACGTATCTTCCTTGGTTAAGTGTCTGTTTAAACTTTGTCCTAGTTTTTAAAAATGGTTTATTGCTTTTTGTGAATTCTAAGTGTTTTTAAAAAATATATTCTGAATGTGCTACCTCCCAGTACTGTATTTTCTCCCATGACGTGGCTTGCTATTTAATAGTATCTTTCAAAAAGTAAAATTTAAATTTAATTAAAATCCAACTTATCAAATGTTTGTTTCATGACTCATGCTTTTTATGTCCTGAGAAATCTCTGCATTTCCCAACATTATAACAGTTTTCTCCTGTTTTCTTCTAGAAGTTTTATGGTTTAGCTTCTACAATTGGGCCTATGATCAAATTAAATTTTGTGGATGGTGTGAGATAAAAGTCAGTAGCAGTTCTGTAGATTTCATTTGTTCACCACCCCCATAGGTAGATAGCTCTCTGATACAAAGACTTAGCCTTAAGTTCCTTTGGCACCTTCACTGAAATTGACACAGCTGCACACGGGTGCACGGGCGGGCGTGCCGTGACGCTCCCCGCTCCATCGGCTCATCTCTGTGTCTGCCTCTAGCTTCAGAGCAAGTCTCTAAACTAGGGAGAGTTAGCTCTCCAGCTGTTCTTTTACAAGTTGCTTTAACTCCTTCAATCTCCATATACATTCTAAGATGAGCTTATCATCATTGTTCTGTAAAGGAAAACCCTGTTGGAATTTTGGCGGGTACTGGATTGAACGCACATACCAACTTGGAGAAAGCAGACACCTTGACGTGATGCAGCTCTTCGTTTGCTTTATTCTTTAAATAATTTTCAGCAATACTTTGTAGTTTCCAGCGTGCATGTTTTTGTGCAGTTTGTACCTTAAGTATTCCACACATTTCTAGGTACTGTTGTGAATGGGGCTGCACCTTTAAATGTCATTCTCCAGTTGTTGCTAGAATGTGGAAATACAGCGGACCTTTGTCTAGCGACCTCTTGTGACTTTGCTAAGTTGGCATATCAGCTCTAGTAGCAGTTCTGTAGATTTCTTCATCTGCTCTACCCACATGCTCACGTCATGTGTGAAAGAAGACTATTTTACAAACTCCCTCCCGCCTGTATGCCTTTTCTTTTTCCTGTCTTAGCGCAGTGGCTACCAGCTCCTTCCGCGCCATCCCAGCCGCAGGGGGAAAGCTTTCTGTTACATTAAGCATAATGTCAACTTAAATCTTTTGTAAATGTCCTTTCTCAGCTTAGGGAAGTTCTTTTCTATTCCTACTTTGCTGGGAGTTTTTTAAATCAACAGTGTTGAATTTCATCAAATGCTGCTTCTATTCAGATGATTATATGTTTTTATTTCTTTTTTAGATTTTCAAATGTTAACCTTACACTTCTGCACCAAATTTCATTTGGTTTTGGTGTATTACTGATTTTATGTATTGCTGGATTCAAACTGCTAATATTTGGTGAAGGGCTGGTCTGTTGTTTTCTTGTAATATTTTTGTCTGGTTTCTGTGTCAGGGTAATGCTGGACTCATTCCCTCCTGTGTTTCTGAAAGACTGTAAGATTGGTGTTGCTTCTTCCCTAAAAGTTTAATAGAATTCACCAGTACACCCTCCAGAATTCACCAGTACACCTCCAGTTCTGGAGTTTTTTTTTTTTTTTTTTTTTTTTGTGGAAAGAGTTAGAATGACAAATTCAACTATTTTCTGTTTCTTCTTGTGTCCATCTGGACAGCTTGTGAATCTTGTGGAATTTGGCCGTGCCAGCTAAGCTGTAGAATTTACTGGCATAAACTGACTTGCAACCTTCTTTGAAGGACCTGTAACCGTGTCCTTTCAGTGCTGGTATCGAGAATTTTTGTTTCCTCTCCTTCAACCAGTCTGGCTAGAGGCTTATCAGTTTTGTGGGTCTTCTCTATCTGCTCGTTTTCTAGATCTTTAATTTCCACGTTTATTATTTCTTTCCATTTACTTTGGGTTAAGTTGCTCTTCTGTTTCTAGTTTTTGAAGGTGGAGGCTTACATCACTGTAAACCTTTCATTTTTTTTTTTTTTAAGATTTTATTTACTTATTTGACAGACACAGTGAGAGAGGGAACACAAGCAGAGGGAGCTGGAGAGGGAGAAGCAGGCTTCCTGTGGAGGAGGGAGCCCGATGGGGGGCTTGATCCCAGGACCCTGGGACCATGACCTGAGCCGAAGGCAGACGCTTAACGACTGAGCCACCCAGGCGCCCCTAAACCTTTCATCTTTTTTAATACAAACATTTGAAGCTATAAATTTCTCTGTAAGCATTTCTTTAGCTATTTTTCTTTAAACTTTTACATGTTTTCCTATTCACTCAAAATATTTTCTAATTTTCCTTGTTTTATTTGACTCATGGGTTACTTAAAAGTGTGTACTTACATTATCTATTTATATTAGAATTATTGGATTATTTATTTAGAAGTGTATTGCTGGGGATGCCTGGCTGGCTCAGGGGAGCGTGAGACTCTTGATCCCAGGTTTATGAGTTCGAGCCCCACGCTGGGGGTACAGATTCTTTAAAAATAAAATCTTAAAAAAAAAAGTGTATTGCTTAATTTCCAAACATTTAGTAATTTACAGTTATCGTTGTTAGATTTCTAATTTGATTTGTGATCAGAAAACATATTCTGTATAATTTTATCCTCTTAAACATGAGACTAGTTTGATGTCTCACCATAGGCCTCCCTTGATGCATGTCCCCTGGGCGCTGGAAAAGAATGTTCTGCCGTTCGTTGGTGCAGTACTCTGTAATTGGCCAGTCACATTTCGGGTTTTTCCTGATTTTGTTTATCAAGTACTGAAAGAAGAGTGTTGATGCCCCTGACCACAAGTATGGATTTGTCTGTCTCCCTTTGATCCTCTCCGCTCTGTCAGGTTTTGCTCCGTGCATCCTGAAGCTCTGTTACTAGAGGCCTGCACAGTCAGGGTTCAAGGTGACAAATGTGTCCTTTCTCTTTCTGAAGTGGGCTCTTCGTCCCTGGGAGTACTCCTTGTCCTCAGGGCTGCTTGGTACGAATGAGGCCACTCCAGCTTTCCTGATCAGTTTTCGTGGGACATCATTTTTCATTGTTTATTTTACCCCATGTGTGTTTTTCTATTTACCACTGCCTGTCTCGTGGATGATGGGGACGCTGGTCTTAATTCTCGGTCTGGGAATCTTTGTCTCTTAGGGTGTTTGGGTCACTTTATTTCTGCTCTTTATTCCCTTCCCACACTTCCTTGCCCTCCTGTGGGCAGATTTCATCTGTGATGCGCACTGACCCCACTAACCCTTTTGTGGCAGGCGGTACGGAGTAGGAGTACCTTTGTACACGGTAACTCAGAACAACCCCATGAGACAACTAGCATTATCCCCTTCAAGAAGACAAGAAAACCAGGTTTAGAGAATTTAGGTAATTTTTGTAGGGGCACCGGACGGTGACAGAGCCAGGCTCGGACCCCTGGCCCATCTGACTTCAAAGCTGCAGCCTGAAACCATCTCTCTCTCCACTGACTCTGGCACCTCCAGAATGTTCCATCACTGAGAAGCTGACCCAGAACACCGCGTCCATGGTAAAACGCAAGGTCTCGGCCTATAAAGCGGTGGACCTTGACTTGTACATCACTGGTAACAGAAATCCTTACAAATCTGCTCAGGTCTTCAGCCTGTTGCCATTCCTCCGTATCTATGCCTACGTTTACATAATGACCTGTCTCAGCAAGAACATGCACACACACACACATGTACATACACACACACAGACGTACCCAAACATACGTGCAAACACGTGTGTGCACACGCACACACACATATGCAAACATGCTCACACACACACACACACACACACACACACACACACACTCCGGAGCCCCTTCCTCCCAGTCTGCACACCTGCTCGTGTCCTCACCCAGAAGAAACGCTGCCTTGCCCCTGCCATGAGCAGTGGGCAAAGAGCCCCTGGTTGCCACAAAAACTGGACGTTTCCCCGCTCCCGGTGCAGGGACCATTTCTTCCCTCAAACTCCCTCCTCAGTTCCTGGCACCCACACTTGTGTTCCTTCTTCGGCTCTAATCCTTATGCGCGTCTCGTAGCGGCGCCTCGGCATGCACATCAGTGTTTACTGAATGTGTACCGTGCACCAGATGCTGCGCACGCAGGGCTAAAATGTGCCCGAGAAACTCTCCTCGAGGAGACAAGTGCAGCCCCCAGTGACAGACGGTACCACCAGAGCTGGGGCCTCAGGGGAGCAGGGGGTCCTGAGGCCAGCCCCGCGACCCCGACATACACTGGAAGTCAGATGAAGGGGGGGACACGGCAGTGACCGCGCTCAGCCCACCGAGCCTGGGCTCCCTACATCCGGCCCTTTACCAGCCCTGAGAACCTGACAACTTCGAAACCGGGCCTCTGAGGTGCAAGAAGATACTGTGGCCACAAAAGGGTCCGCTGTTAAGATCGAGCACTCAGAAAACAAGAAACGACAGTCCAGCGCAGAAGCACGCATGGCGCAGTGCGCCGTGGGCAGGGGCGAGGGCGGCCGCGGCTGCTGCTTCTCGTGACACCTGGTGGTCCGTGTGCTTAACGAGTTTCTCCTAAAGAAGGTGGGACGGGAAGACACAGGGTAGGCAGAACACCTCCCAGAACTGAGCCGTGAGTCCTGGCGGGACAGCAGCACAAAACTCAGGAATAGAAGACTTTGATTTTGTGGGGGAAAAAACTCCAAAACACAGGTTAGTTACAAGATGGCAGTAGACTTTAGAGCGGGAAACTTTTGGAGCAAAGCCTTCACAGTTCTGAGGAAGATGGCCTGGAATCTAGAGTTTTCTATGCAAACGAGCAGACGGGGATCCAGAACGAGCATCGCCCGTGCGTTCTCTTGCAGTCTCCGAAGGGCAGGCACGGCCGTGAGGGGACCCGCAGGGGAAAGGGCAGGCGCTCAGGACACGGCCGACCCTGGTGACAGGACGAGGCAGGCGTTTCTCAGTCAGCGGAGCCAGTAGATGGCAGGAGAACACAAAGCCACCGCCCGCTCAGTGCAGCGACCCGGGACGTGCATTCTGAGCGGCAGGGACCGCGGGAAGGAGCCGGTCTGTCTGGGATGCTCAGTGTGTGCGCCGGGCGCCGGTGCAGGGCCGCCCTTGGCCGACTCGGGGCCAGGGTGATCCTGACACCACCGCCGGAGACGAGCATCCGGCTTTTAGACAAAATGTGCAGTCTGAGTGTTAACACAAGTACATATCAAGGGCCTAATGTCCTCTTGTTCACAGTAGATTCTCTTGAGAAACAGCAAATTTAGGGACCAAGGAAACGGAGGTTCGCGCGATGACAGGAAGTAAATGACGCGGCTGGCGAGCTGGGGCCCATGCCAGGGGCCGGTGGGGGCGCCACTCTGTTTTTCTTAATTTGTCATTTATTGTACTTAACGTTGCTTTGACAGAAATTCAGACAGTACGGCGGGT
Organism: Zalophus californianus; assembly: GCF_009762305.2. Lineage (NCBI taxonomy): Eukaryota > Metazoa > Chordata > Mammalia > Carnivora > Otariidae > Zalophus > Zalophus californianus. Next base: position 834,935 of record NC_045597.1, read on the forward strand.
ACACAGTGCGCAGCCCGCGCTGCCCCGTCCTCGCACTCGCTGCTTGGCGCACTCCCTCCCGCGCACACACTGCCACGTGCCGGTGGACGCCCGAGAAGTCTGTGCTAAGACGGCACCAGAGGCGGTTCCACGGGAGTGAGCGGCAGCACGCCGCAGAGTAACTGCCTGGAGATGGACTTTGTCGGGTCAAAGGTTCAGGCATCTCCGAAGCTGAGATACGCTTGTACGTCTGCTGAGAGACTGTCACCCCACATCACCGCCCGGCCGGCCACGCGGGGCTTCCCACCATGGCCCCAGGACTCCCCAAGCTCCCACCTCTGCCGACGCAGCCCCCACGTCTACAGCAGGCATGGTTCTTCCCGCCGGGCCTCTTCAGTTCCCACGGGGGCAGCGGGAGGCTGGGGAGGTGGGCTGCGCACCGAGCGGGGATGTTGGCCACAGGCCTGTGGGCAGTGGCCTCCCTGTCCCCGTGGCTCTCCCACCACCTCCACTGCCCCCCAGGCCCTGCTTTCCTGCAGCCCAGCACCTCCAGGCCGTCCTGTCACGGGGCCCCCTCACCCTGGGCCTGGAGATGGGGTAGGGGGCTTCCCTTCCGCTCACTGCCACCAGCGGGCCAGTCTCCCCACTCCGTGAACCCTGGCTTCTCTGAAGCACACACCTTCCATCTCTCTGCCCAGTCCCCTCTGGACACGCACGATTCCTCCCCCGGCGGCCAGCCTGCGTGGAGCCGGCTGCCTCCACTCCTGCCCACCTGGCTGGCAGCCCCTCCTGGCTCAGGAAGCCTCTCCACACGATGGTGCCCAAACATCTGCGACGCTCTGAACCGACGTGTCTCCTAGTGACCTCTTGGAGTCCACCCTGCCTCCAGCCGTGGCTTTTCTCCTTTCCGGAAATGACAGTGGGCGGGCGCACCCACACCCATCTCCTCGGCCCGCTCTGTTCCTTGAAGCTCACCCGGGGCACGGACACCCTCCACGCCACACGGGCCGCCGGCCCACTCGCCCACCGGCAGCGCTATGCACACTCACGTAATTAGTGCTCCGAGTCCTATCCAGCACCTCCCAGGGATGCTGTTCCCCACGTAAAGTTTCAGAAGGCCACTTGTCACTTGAGAAATACATGTATCTTATTTCACGGTTAGACTTTTTTCCAATGAGAATTTAAAAAAAAAAAAACCTGTATCTCATGTTTTCTTCTTCTATTTATGGCTTCATTTAACACTTAAATCTTTGACCATTGGAACTTATTTTGGTGTCAAGGACAATCCACCTGTGGTTTTCTCGAGGTGGTAATTCAGATCCTGCCCGACCATGCACCCCTCATGTTGCACCACGCTCCTCTGCGTTTCGGTTATTTGTGGACTATTTGGTTCCGGGAGGCCGCTGCGTGCCAAGAGCATGTCACTTCATTGATACCACGCTAGGGCAGGTTTTAAAACCACTTGTGGCCATTTTTGCCCATCTGCTTTTCTCCTGTGACTTTGGGATCACCTGGCCTGTGTTCTAAGGAAAGGGCTGTGTGGCGTCCTCAGGCACTGCAGATAAATGAAGATCAGCCACTCCGCTCCTTCCTCAGGCCTTCTGTCTGCTCCCTTGTCATTTAAACACACTTTTCATGTGGATATTTCCTTGTTTGCTACTAGGAATTTTGTCATTGTTTTGTGGCTATTGAAAACACGACTTTCCATTATGTTTTGGCTTTTCTGCTCATTTTGTGTTCTGTTAAAAACTTAGTTCTTTTTTTGGTCACAGCTTCTTCTCTGCTTCTCTTAGATTTTCTGCGCTCACCGCCTCTCCAGTTTCGCAGCCCCTGCCCCCCTCACCTCCCCTACACCATCTGTTTGGCCGCGTTGACCTTTCACTGCAACAACACCCTCCCTGGCCCCTGATTTGTGAGAGGATGGGACAGCTCGACTCCTGAGAGGGTGGCCCCGTCCGCCCTGCTGTCCTGGATGTGGATTTTAAGTCGCTGAAGAGTTATGAGGAATGTGTAGTTTGCATACCACAAGTTTTATTAATGTAATTTTAAGGTCAATTAAACTAATTTTATTCAGAGTTAAGTCTACATTAAATTACAAGATTAACAATCTCTAGAGACAATGAACGTAGAATTTAAGAAGTAGAAATCTATTTGGTCTTTTATAGACCACATATTATAGAACTGACAAATGAAAATTTACAAATATAGAAATAATGATAATTCAAGGGTGAGGATTTTCACATGGAAACCCATAAGATGTCATATTTTAAACAAGCATGTTTCAAAAAGGGAGAAATTTTTTAATAATTTAGCACAAAATTAAATTATATAAACTTGGCATATCCCAGAAAATATTGCTTTAAACACTCATACCATGATCAAAATTCCTTTGGTAGCTTTTAATCAAAATGAAACATGCTATTATGTAAAATATAAAGTACTTTTAAACGTTACCAGAAAAGTATCTTTGTTACAGTTACATACTAACATCATCGTCCCCTGCTCAACCTCACCTATACACACACAACATGAAACCAGGTGCCAAAAAAATCCTTTTAATCTTTTGACAAAATAACCTCTGCTTCACAATATCAAGACTTGAAGTCTCCTAGAAAACTTTTTACAGCGGTCACAGCACAGAGAGCAATGGCCGTCCCTGCGCAGGACTGTAAAAACAAACCAAACTTTATTCGAGCAATTAAACAAATCAAACAGCAGTTACCCCGATGCAAAAACAGGGGCTGCTAGACGCAATCTTGGAAAAGTAAACACAAACACACTGTCCCCCAAACCCCTAAACAGAAAATTCACAAACAACTCAGTGGAAGTAGAACAAAGACGCGCATGGGTTCCTGTAGCAGGTACGCCCGACCCGGTGTCGTCCCGGCACACAGGAGAGGTCGCACCGAGAAACCTCGCTCTAAAGTCAGTCATCAGAGCTTAAAACGTATGGAAAATAAAGGAAACAAACAGATGCCAGTATCAGGTTGCATAATCAATTAGCCAGTGTCTGACACCGACTGTTTCTTCCTAATGCTTGCCCACGAAGGGCTCTCGTTTCTAATAAGCGTCCCGTCAACTAAGAGAGCCTGCCTTCAGGAGTCCACCAGTCACCTCTGCAGCCCGCGAATGCAGCCCGGGGGGTCTTTTCAGCTGTGCATTCATGATCACACACACGCACCACACCAAACCTTCAGCTTTCTGCCCCAAGAGCACCATCTTACAAAGGACACTCTTTTAACCAATAGCTTCTTGTCCAATCTCAAAGTCATTCTGCAACAGAGCAACAGAAACTATTTAAACACCAAAGAGAGTTAAGAGGAAGGACTGGAGGGAAAGACACATACGCCGTTTGCAAACCCTTAAACTTTGTGAAGGGTGATGCAAGAATCATCTCTTTTCCTTCGAACCCCAAAGTCTCCGTGCTGGCTCAGTGTCAGAAGTCCTGGAAACAGCACGAAGTGCCTCACTGCTCTGAAGATACATTCTGGCGTCTCGCTGAGAGAAGAGCGGGCCGGCACATCAGGCCACGTAGTGGTACTGATTCGGATTGTCCTTGTCTCTCTCCATATAGTCTCTGTCTATAAGGGATTCAATTCTCTTTTTCAAATCTCCAGGCTGAAAAAGAAAAACAAAACCCCTCCGTTATAGCGGCATTAAATTTACAAACATAGGGGAACAGAACATACGCAAGAAGTATGTGATTCTAATTATGTACATGTATTACATTCATGATTATAGAAAACGTATGTATCTATATGTAAGCTATTTATAATTATCAGCTAATTACAAAATGAACCTGATGGAAGTCCCTACACTTGAAAGACAGTGCTAACCTTACCTCTTGATGGCAGTGCTCGCACGTGAATGGACGGTCAGAGCAGGCCGCGCGTGATCAAGGGTGAACGCGTTCCTTACCAGCACGCACGCACGCACGCACGCACGCACGCACGGCAGACCCTACCCCGGGGTAACACACCCCGTCTGTCTGACGGGGAATCTGATGTTATGTCAGGGCATGTCTCCCAAGTACTGTGTCGTGTTACTGCGTCCCGAATGTGCTCTGTGGAGGGGGTGGGAGCCCAGGCGGCCAGTGCTCCTACGCTGAAAGCACGAGGGGCAACATGGAGGCTGCCTGGGAAGGGCGCCCCCGCTCTGCTGCGGGAGGAAGCACACTCGTGTCGCTTATGAACAAGCTTCTCCCTGTCCAAGGGCACACGCTCTCTATCAAAAGGCCTAGCCTTCTGTTCAGTTCATACATTCACAAGATACGGGATCGGGGCTGAATCGCCGCTACGGCCGCTACACACCTCCCCCGCCCTTCAGTCCTTTAACTGCTGGGTTTCTCATCTGCGAAGGGAAAGCAAACACTCGCCCCACTAGAGGCAGGAAAGAATGGTGCCCACAGCAGGGTTCTGTGACCGCCCAGGCACTGTGGAGTGGAGAATGCACCGTCTCTGGAGGGCACAGCTGCCCCGTGCTTGTTCGGGTAAGACAGCTCTGGCCGCGTCGGCGTCTGCTCACTGACTCACTTAACTTGACTCCCTCAGTGAGGATGGAGGGTCAGCTGCTCTTCTACCAAACTGGACAACACAGAATCAGGGAACTTCCACCCCAAAGGAACATGGGGCCAGGCTCGGGCACTGAAAAGCCAGGTCTCATGAGAGCCCCATACTTTCCAGGTGGAGGCTCATGTTTCAAAGAGCTTTTCCTGATGCTTCCCTAACCGGTCCGTACTCCACATATGTCCATACGTCCAGGGCAGTAGCTCTCAGTCCATTCAGGGTCGACTTTCTCATGTGCGGAAACAAGGAGAGATTATCAAAACAGAAAATGCTCTGGAGCTTGTCAATGCTGAGTAAATGAGCTGTTAGTGGGATTTCCTCAGAATCCTAGGGCATAACCTGAACAGCTATATACTGAGAAACACGGTCTGAAGCTCTGCCACGTGCCTCCCCCTCCTAAAAAGGTATCAAGTACAACATCCCTGCAAGGGGGAGTTTTAGGGACCTCTCGTTCCCAGATGGTGACAAACAGCATTTGAGACAGAGACTCCACTGTCATCGCTCGCTGGCTGTTCGACACTCGGTGGGCACACAAAGGTAGACTAGTGCCGGAAACGATCACCTGTGACGCAGGACAAACGAGTCTACAGCGTTAAGAACTGAACACGCTTTTTCAATGTTCAGCACAATACTACAAGTTTAATTAAGCTAATGTACATTTACCTTTACTGGAAATTTCAGCTGATTATACAATTCAGAAACTAGAAGATTGTGACCAAGAGTCTTTCTCATCTTCATTATTCTGACAATAGCAGCATCAATCTGATACTGTCTGTCCTGAAACACGCGCTCAGTGGTGCTGACTTGTTCTTCCACCTGCGTATGCACACAAAAGAGTGAAGTTTAAAGATATATTTTGGCGTTATTTCATATTGTTGAGTTTGATGAGAAACTTCTGATGCAAAGAAAGGCCAAACTTTGGGTAAATCCTGTTCTGTTATGCATTTTTATCTGTTCAAGCAAAACCTAGCTTCCCAAGGACAACACGACTTCAGTACCAGACCTGGAAAAATAAGTCATATTTCTCTTATAAAAAAAGCTACAAAATACTACCAAAACCCTATATAATCCTGGATTAGATCCAGTAGCACAGTAAAAACAAAATAAAACAAAGCACAACAGCTATCAGAGATTACTCTGGAAACGTAAGCTTTGCTCAACATCAGGAAACCTACTAATGTAACTAATATCACCACAGCAGTTTCAAAGTTAGATTATATGATCATCTCGACAGATGCTGCAAAGGCATAATAAAACTGAAAATCTATTCTTGATCTAAAACAAACTTTAACATATAAGGAGAAATTAAAAAAAAAAAAACACACCTGAACATTCAGGATAAAAAGCTGTTATCAGAAGCAAACAGCAAATACTGGTAACAACTTCATGTTAGTTACACAGCAACCTAATGGAGGTCCGCAGATCACGGGTGGGCAGGGGAGAGGCAGGGCTGTGCATGTATGTGACGTATGTATGTTTCAGAAAGACAGAAGCCATGCTTTCCAAACGGATCCATGACCCTAGAAAGGTTAATGTTCCCTGTACTTAAGAAAAAATGAGGAAGTGAAGAAAAAGCCTGGTAGCACTATTTTTTCCTAAAAATGTTATTTTGGGGGTGGGGGCGGGGTGCCTGGGTGGCTCAGTTGGTTAAGCGTCTGACTCTTGATCTTGATCCTGGGTGTGGAACCTACTTAAAAAAAAAAAGTTATTTCAGAGGTTCTAGCTATGCACTAAGAGAACTAAAGAGGTATGCTGAAAAGGAGCAGACACATAATTCTTTGTAGATGCCCTACAAATCCAAAAATCCAAGAAAATCAACTGAGAAACCATCAAACCATGAGAATTTTATAAAGTGGCTGGATACAAGATAAATACACAAAGATAAACGATATTAATGTATACATACTGGTAATAATTAAACATGCCAACAGGGAAGATCCCCTTTATCAAGTGCCAGCATTTTACTGGCCTTCTTGCCTAAAGTCTTCAGTGCCTTCCCCAAATCCCTCATAGGTGTGACCTGCCTCTTCAGGCCTCACCTAGCTCAGCTTTGCCTTTGGTGGGAAGGCCCTCCCTTACCCACGGTATTAGACTGGCTTTCCTGTACTTCTCCATTGTAACTGTGACCTCAAGTCTAACGAGCTCATCAGTGTGTAATCATCTGCTCAAAGTTCCCTCAAACAGAGACTTGTAAGAATATGTTATTGTTAATGGATGAATTCTCAGTGCTTCAGAGAGGACCTGGCCCAGGGAAGGTGCTTAATAAGTATTTGCTGAACTATCTACTAAATATGCAAGGCTTTTAGTGAAAACTCCCGTGAAGAGATTTATATTCATATATATACAAACACAGATATGAAACAGATTCAGTATGGTAAAAATGAAAACTGGAAATTAACGTAATACACTCTGAATAAAAAATGTCCATGTTCTTATTTGGAGGCAAAGACAAGATAAAATTATTCTCAAGCTCACTGGAAGAATAAGTTTATAGGAACAGGTACATTAATTAAAAGAATTTGGGTGCTGGCTATGAAACAGAGCAATAGAATCTGCAGAACAGAAGTGAGAAACTGACCCATACTATGTGAATTTAATAAATAAGAGTGACAATTAAAATAAGTTGTCAGACAGTGGTATTTTCAATTCAGTTTTAGAATAGGAAGTGTAATTAGATTGCTTTTTGATATTAAAATAATTTCTATGTTGCTCAAGGAAAAACTTAAATGTAAATACTACTAGAAAAATACAAGTATTTTTTTATTTTTCTTTTAAAGATTTTATTTATTTATTTATTTGAGAGAGAGAATGACAGAGAGAGAGCATGCGAGGGGGTAGGGTCAGAGGGAGAAGCAGACTCCCTGCTGAGCAGGGAGCTCGATGCGGGACTCGATATCCCTCGAGTCCCGGGACTCCAGGATCATGACCTGAGCCGAAGGCAGTCGCCCAACCAACTGAGCCACCCAGGTGTCCACAAGTAATTATTTCTTAAATGTTGGGGTAAAGGAAGGTTTTTCCTAGGCATGACCCCCAAGTCAGAAACCATAAAGGAAAAGACTATACTTAAGAATTTAAAAACTTCCATGTGGGGAAAAAAAATCTCAAAACACAAAATTATCTGTCAGAAATGATGGTCAATTTCTTTAATATATAAAGGACATTTACTAATGAGAGAGAATATGCCAACAAATGTGCCAGTGACTTGAACAAGCAATTAATCAGAAAAATGTATAAACATGAGCCACACCAACATTTCTAAAGTGCTGACAGGTTCTCGGCCAAGAGGTTTTGTAAACACTGTGCATGTAATTCACACAACCTGTGGTGGTATTGTGTCTTACTCCAAAAGCCGAAGACTTGAGGATCAGAAAGACTATATAATTTGCATAAGCTACTAACTGGCATAAAGATGCTCAAAGAAATTCAAGCTAAAATGGCAATGAATTACTTCTGTGCCCATAAGAACAGGGTGGGCAAAGGGCAGGTAGAGGGAGGGCTGGCCCTCTTGTGAAACTGGACACGGAAATCTGGTAAAAATCTGTCAAGACTTCCATTTGGCAAAGGGTGGTCAAACTAACAAAAGTACACATTCTTTGACCTTATAACTCCAGGGCAACAATTTTAATTTTTTATTTTTTTAGATTTTTAAAAAATTCATTTATCTGAGAGAGGGAGAGCAAAAGAGAGCACAAGCAGGGGGAGCGGCAGGCAGAGGGAGGAGCAGGCTCCCGATGAGCAGGGAGCCCGATGCGGGCCTCCATCCCAGGACTCTGGGACCTGAGCCGAAGGCAGACACTTAACCCACTGAGCCACCCAGGCGGCCCACGGCAACGATTTTATACTAAAGAAACATTCTAACAGGCACACAGGAATCTCTGCGCCAGGATGTTTAATGTAATGTTATTTCCAGTAGAGATGGAAGGCCCTTAAATGCCTTTCAACATGGGCACTGCCAAGCTCCCGTAGATTCACACAACCAACAACTCTGCACCCATGAAAAACCCAAGTCCTGATGTGGACAGAGGCCCATAATACAGAAAAAGAACAGGTCACACAATGGTACATACAAATGGCATATACAGAGTAATCCCATGAAAGAAAAAAAAGAGACTATATATTTACATCCTAGGAGAAAGCAGCATGAGTGCAAATAAAAGTGCCAGTAGAGATTATCTCTAGGGGACAGAGAGAACAGTCCCACTTTGAAATTGTAACTCCAACACTGTACACCTTTTAACCACTCTATCAGAAATTCCGAATATTAAAAAAAGATGGATCAAAGGATATATGCATTTAAATCTTTAACAAGTATGTCAAACTGCCCACTAAAAGCATTTTTCTTTTAAAGATTTTATTTATTTATTTATTTATTTGAGAGAGAGAATGAGAGAGAGAGAGAGCAAGAGAGGGGGGAGGGTCAGAGGGAGAAGCAGGCTCCCCGCTGAGCAGGGAGCCCGATGTGGGACTCGATCCCGGGACTCCAGGATCACGACCTGCGCCGAAGGCAGTCGCTTAACCAACTGAGCCACCCAGGCGCCCGAAAAGCATCTTTTAAAAGATAAAAACATAAAAGAGAATGCCTGTTTTCTCACATACTTGCCAAGTCTGGGTATTATCAAACTTTTAAACATTTCCTAAAATTGAAAGATGAAAAGTAGAATATTATCTTAATTCGTATTAAAAAAATTACGCATGAGAATGAACATCTTTTATATAGTTTACTGGTCTTCGGCATTTCTTTTTGGGTAATCTAAACTTATTTCTAACTGGGCTACACCTGAACACCTGTAGGTAAGTGAAGCAACCAGTGTCTACTGCTCGGGGTGGAGAAACTGGGAAACCACTGCAGATCAACTGAAGCTGTGCTTGCGTTTCTGAAGTGACCTGGAGCCTTCACAAGGCCTCTCCACTCATGTACATGCCCGGGGGCCGGCTGGACACCCTGTTCTGTACGCGGGTACCAGGGGTGCCACTGCCCTCCTGGCCTGCATGCTGACAACACCCCAGGGGCGCGAGGGCTTCCGCATTAGGAAGGGCCTGAGGGCAGTGGTGCAGAATGGGCTCTGGATACAAGACAGCCGAGCGCCTCATCAAAGCTCCAGACGCTCCACCTGCACAGACCACAGCCACAATGTCGGTGGGTCTGTGACGCCCATGACCCCCAGCACTGTCACCCCAGACCCTGGCTGAGGCCAAGGCTGAAATGCGCTGTGCAAAAATAAGAAGGCAAGTGACTGGGTTTTGGACACCAGCTCTTGACGCCAATGGAATCCGGCACAGGAAGCTCTCTCACTCCACTCTTGTGAAGAGGATGATAACTTACACTCATTTCTGTCTCACGTTCACTCCCACCGTGAATACGAAGTTAACCAGCGCTATGCTAGGGCGCTCAGAAAGGACTCTTAAGCACGAAGGGCCCCTCAGCGAGTGCCCTGAGGGTGAAACAAGGAAGTCCCTACGTACGGTTTCCTTCATCTGGATCTGGTTGATCTTTATCCGAAACAACTTGTGCTTGAACTCCCCATTGAACGTGAACGTGTCCCCGTCTTCCACCTCCTTCCCTTTGGGACTTTTAAGCAGAACTCGTGCTTTCCCACAGGCCAGGGACTGAAGTGTCCTTCGCAGTTCGCTGTCCTCTGCAAGGGAGAAAACCAGGCCACCACCACGGTGAGTGACTCAGCGAGAGCCAAAGGAGCTGTGTGCTCAGGGTGGCCCCGGGAGAAGGCGAGTCTGCACCTTCTCTTCAACAGACACGTGTTTTAACGACACCGACCCCAGGAGCCGCGCGTTCACCCAGAGAGGGCTCTCACCTATCCCCGTGGCCATTTTTATTTCTTCAAAGCTGAACCCGTCCCCTTCGTTGAACATGAGAAGCACCAGCGTCTGGAAGAGGGACACTTGGAACTCCTTCTTTCCCTGGAAGAAAACGGGCGTGGCACGTGGGGAGCGGTGCACACAATCTTTGGAAAAGCCGAAGAGTTTTCTTTTTGCTCTCAAACTGTGTGGGGTGCGGGGCTAGGAAATTACTAATCAGCCAGCAAACAAGAAGAAGTTAAGTAATTGATTATACAAGAACAAAATGAAACTGGGCCTTGGACCCCACACCAGCATCTCCCGCTCCTATTCACCGAGTGTCCACAGGCAGAGGCCCGCACACGCACGCGATGAGCACGCACGTGGTGAGCACGCACGCGGTGAGCTCCGTGTGGAGGAAAGCTGCGGGATCTGGGGGAGGGTCGGCTGTGCAGGGGCAGGTGAGGTGTGTAATTTCCATACGCTGTGTACAGGTTGCCTTGTTTACAGGGTACAATACATCAGTGCCTTGTAACAGTAGCAAAGTAGAAATTTTGTAAATTTTCTGCTTAGTGTATACAACCAAATTTTATTTACAAAACTGAAGTTAAACAGGAGCATGAAGGCTCTTTTGTGACCTGCTTCTTTCTGTTATCAGTACACGGAATGCACTTTCCTCTCGTATCATGTCCCTAGCACTGCAACAGGTGGGCTTATTCATTACTCTGTGAAAATGTCTCATTAAGATGAATTTCTAGAACTGGCGTTACCGTGACAGAGCCTGTGACTAGAGGCTGGGGATGCGCTGCTAAACCACCCTCCCTGAAGCTCACGCGCTCCCCCTCCCACTAGCGAGAGGTGCTGTTCTTTCAAGTTTTAGCCTTGATCAATTCTGTAGTTAAAATGTGGTATTTTACGGCATTTTAATCTGCAACCCTGTGACTAGCAGAGAAGCAGAACATATTTTCATTGCATTCGATTTTTTGAGCCTTGCTTTCATGAGCTACCTCTACACATCCTTTGCTCTTTTTTTAAAGTACGAACGCTTCACGAATTTGTGCGTCATTTTCATGCTAATCTTCTCTACTGTTCCAATTCCGGTCTATGTGCTGCCCAAGCCAGCACTCCTTTGCTCTTTTTTCAGTTAGGTAAATGCTTTTCTATTTTTATTGATTTCTTATTGACTTTTAGAATGTTAATCCTTCAACTATTTAATTCTACTGACCCAGAAAAGCCAGTGCTGAATTACACTGAATAGTCTTTTTTTTTATTTGCTACCAAAGTTCAACCACAATTTAAACAATGCTAGGAACATATTTATAAAAAATAAGTGAGAAACAGACAAAGAACTTACTTCCTTAAACTCTGCTTTTAAAACAGCATGCCCCAATGTAGTCTGCCACTGAAGTTTTCGACCACTGTGCTTTCCGAGATAAAATGTCTTAAATACTTCCTGAAGTTTAACCATCTGCCAAGCACAGGAAAACAACAGATGTAATGATGCTAAACGCCATTCATTTAAAGACCACATATTGCTCAATTTACAGAGTTTTTACAATTCTTCACAGCTGAATCTGGAAAGATAAAAGATCAGTTCTGTATTTTGACTGCTGCTTTTCTGGATTATTCTATGGCCTGTGAAGATGTGCGCCATCGGGGTTTCCTCCCGCCTGCAACGCTGCAGGAAGTGGTGATTGGTGCACTCGATGTACACACAGCCTGTGCTCTGCAGCGTCCACACCGCACACTGGGCGCCCCCAGCCTGCGGCACAGACCGTCCGCAGCACCGAGGTCACCCCGGTCAGAGTGCCAGGTCTCGGAGCTGCCGGGTGGGCGCTGTCAAAGCCCGCAAGCGTGCCCACATGGGAAGCACGACGTGCCACTGTTTCCATTGTTACTTTCTGGGAGGATTTCCCGTACCTTCCAGACCTCCCACTTCTTTATTGCTGTGATCTCACTTCTAAGTTCCTAGGCCCCTCCCCCCTCCTCCTCGTCCAGGTGCCCACCCCCTCTGCACCCCGGCGGCATGCCACTCTCCCTGATGGACAAGCTCTCTGACCTCCATGACAGCATTTCCGCGTGCACTCTCCGGGGCACCACACGCCCCCCCCACCCTCCCCGCTCGGCTCCCTGGACGTCGCCACCACTCTGCACCAGGACAGCCGACGGTCTATGCTGCTTCAGGCTTCAACGAGAGAGATGACCCTGAATAACAGCTTTGCGCGCACAGTCTCCCCTGCCCTCCGTGTCTCGTCCATGCCTTCTGGGCCTTCCTCGGTTGCTCTCCCACCCACCCTGGACACAGTGGCACCCTCAGCTCCCAATCCTGAGCGCCAGCCACTCGGCTCATTCCCCTGTCGGTGTCCTTGGCTGCTCCCAAGTTCTTAGGATAGAGGCAGAAACTCTCCCGAGGCTTGCCACGGGCCCTTCCTTCCAAACTGCTGACTACACTGGCCTGTCCCGTGCCTCCTCCACTTGACCAAGTGCACCATGCTGTCCTTGCTCAGGCTGCCACGGGAACCCGCTGCCATGCCCGCTCATCTTTAAGGGCTCCTTCCTCACAGAGGTCTTCTCCAGCTGCTCTCTCCGACAGCATTTACAGCAACTTGTGAACCTCCCTCCGGACAGAGAGCTCAGGGGGCAGGGCCGACGGAGGGTATGTCACTCTTCTGGCCTGCGGCACCCTTCCTGAGTCCTCCATCCAAGTCAGAATGCCCATCAGCCTCCCATCCGCGCGAAAAACCTGTCCTCACGCTTCAAAACTATCCCCCAACACCCACTACCCATCGCCAACATCAAATCCCAGACACGACGGTCATTTCTTTTCTGAATCTTTTAGTGTGTATCTGAAAGGCAGCGACTCTTTCAGAACACATATCTAATACCGTATGACCCCCAAGCAATAAAGGCCAATACTGTGATATACTTCTTAAAAACTTTTTCCCTGAGATTAACTCCTGGGAGTGGTACTAACAGTGAGAGGACAGAAGCTAACGCTGGGGGATTACTATGTGCCAGTTACAACCCCAGGCTCAAAATGGATCAGAGACCTAAGTGTAAGAGCTAAGACTATAAAACTCTCAGCAGAAGACACAGGAGTGAACTTTCATGATTGGGCCGTGGATTGGGCCACAGTTCTTAGATATGACACCAAAAAGTAACAACAGAAAAAAACAGATCAGACCTCATTAAAATTCTAAAATTCTGTGCAAAGAACACCATCAAAATAGTCAAAAGGCATCTCACAGAATGGGAGAAGATATCTGCAAATCACATACCCAGTAAGGATCTAGTGCCCAGGATATATAAAGAACTCTTGCAACTTATAGCAACAGAAAGACAGGTAACACAATTACAAAACAGGCATAGAACTGCACAGAGGGTTCTTCAAGGAGCGACAGTGGCCGATGAGCACACGAATGACGCTCAAAGGTACCATTATTCGTTATGGAAAAGCAGATCAAACCAAAATGAGACACTGATTCACACCCGTTAAGACGGCTAAATCACAAATGCGGATGGGGATGTGGAGAAACGGGAAGGCCTGTGTGCCTCTAGTGGGGGTGGGAGAGGGAGCAGCTGCCGTGGAAAACCAGTAGTTTCTCCAACAGTTGAACAGGATTACCACACGACCCAGCACTTCTACTCCCAGGCATGGACCCCAAAGGAACTGAAAGCAGGGACTCCGGTATTTACACGCTCCTGCTATAGCAGCGACACCCACAGAGGCCAAAAGGTGAAAGCCACTCAAGTGTCCATGGAAGGACGGATGGACGGATGGACAACATGTGGTCTGCGTGCACCCTGGAGTATCACTCAGCCCTAAAAAGGAAGGAGGCACGACACAGGCTGCAGTGCAGATGGGCCTTGCAAACAGGATATGCCGAGAGGAAGCAGAGCCAGACACCAAAGGCCACACAGTGTGTGGTTCCCATTATGTTACCATCTGGAACAGAGAATCCAGACAGCAGGTCAGCTGGTGCCTAGGTCTGGGTGGATGGAATGGGGGTGGGCGTGCTCAACGGGTGCAGGGTTCTGTCTGGGATGACCTAGACGAAGATGCCACCCAACTGCACAGGTTGAAGTGGGAAATTGTAGGTATGCTTCACCTACAATTGAGTTATTTGTATTTATATTGTAGGTATATTTTTAAAAGGCACAGTATGGTAAGCCTCAAACATCTTTTGCTAGAAAACAAAAAAGTACTAAAAAACCCACAAGGGCCTGTAGAAGGACAAAGGGCCTGTAAGGCGCTCCACCAGCCGGATGCGGGACAGCGTGAACATGGAGACAAGTAACCAAGGGTCCGTGAGTTCATACACACAAAGACAGAGAAAGCCACTACTTGTCAACAGGACTCAGGAGTTGCCCAGCGGGAGAGTCTGACGGGGAAGAAGAGGAGTATCTTCCCACAGATTACTTCAAAATTACAAAAGGAAAAATACGAACCACAGTCGAGAAACCAGCTAACGCCTTAACCCAATGACGACATGGGCCACCACCAACAGACGGGGCCGACGGACAGCAGGGGCCTCCTGATGCAGTGCTGAGCAAGCCCGTGAGGCCCGGAGCGTCCACACTGGGACGGAAGGACAACCAGCAAGCAGCGCCTCCCTGCACCTGGGCCGCCACCTTCTCAACAGTCAGCCAGGGGCCTGGCGGGGGGCGGGGGGCTGTGTCAGAAGGACCCAGACAGGGTCAGAGGCAGTCACTGAGCAACACTGGTATCCAAAGACTACAAGGACACTGGGTCTGTGATGGTGGGATTTAAAACCCTCTCATTAAATATCTCGTGACAGAGAACACATCTGTGCACAGAAGGCGTGCAAGAAGTCTCTGGCGCTTTGGCAGCACCGACACACGAAAGGCAAAGGACAGATGCCCTTTCAAACACTTACTTCTGGAGTTAAATGCACTTCCATAGGCGTGTATGTGGGCCAGTAACCCATCGTAAGTATGTTCACTGTTAGATCTATAGAGCCCGGGTCACTCTGATTCTGCATATACTAAAAACAAAGAAAACAAGATAAAATAAGTACTGTAGAATATCATCCAAAATCACTAGCTCATAAAAAGGTAAGTGGTGTAATTTTCAAAACATGGTTCAACATGTGTTTGTATTTAGTCCCAAGAACACATTCCACTGAAGACACAGGACACATTCCAAAGCCACTTGGGATACTTCTCCTTCTTTGGTTATGTTACCAACACAGGATACTATTACACTTATTAAATCAGATTTTTGTTATACATCTTTAGGGATTACTTTTCTTTTTTCATTTTGAATTTAAGTTACTCAAATGTGTGAGGAGTGTCATTTTTAAGGCCGAGAGCTTGACATAATGTAAAGTGGGATCGCTTACATACAGCCTTTTTACTTGAACAGAAACACAGCTTGCCTGCTTGAACTGGACCATGATGTCCTTGGAGAGCTCCATGTCCTTGAACATGCCTTCCAGCTTGCTGGTGAAAGCAGCGCCACACTCTGGGACACAAGCAGAGGGCGTGAACACCACTGGGGACAAGGCCCAGCACAGAGGAGGGACAGACCCCGGGGCCCACATGCTTACCATGCTTTAGTTTTGACAACATCGATTTCTCAGCATCTACTGAGGCGCTTTTCCCAACCAGGAGTCTTTTGGCCAAATCTTTTTTATAAAATGCTTCGAAGACATCTTTCCCTATTTATAACCAAATGAGAATGACATGAGACATCAGACAGTTAATACGGAAATATTCCCTCCGACTGTGGACAGTCTAAGGGTCCGTTCTGCAGCAAGCTGCTCTAACATGGAAGCCTCCTGGGACGTTGCCACAAAAGAATACTTGCAATGCAATAGGCGGGTGGCCATCCCTCTACTTCCTGTGTTAACACGGAAGTGGAAACGTCTCAGTCAAGTTTCCTCAAGAAAAGACAGGGCCCAAATCCAGATGTCTGGACCAGGTAACCTTTTCTCCATGCTCAGTGTTAATAGGAACAGCGTAGAGTGTTTCTCACCGTGAATGAACCTGAATATTATCATGACCTTGTCAAGAATCCTCTCCAGCTCTTCGTCTGTTGCTTCTTTATTACCCGCTCTCAACTTTGAATCAACGTGCTTTGCTGTGAGATTGAGTTTAAATTATTTGAAGAATAAGTATTTGCTACATGATACATTTTCTAAACAGAAAAAAGAACATCTTTAATTTCTACAAGCAAAAGGCAGACGACAACCCCCTGGAACCTTTCCAAAATGACATTATTATATGACAAAAGGCAGATAATTTGATTTTCTAAGATATTTTCAAATTATGTGAGAATAAATACTTGAATCACATGCCTGGGTTTCACAACGCATCACTGCTCCACTGGAATGGCCTGTCTTTAACATGCAGCATCCCTGTACCCAGGGGTGAGAGCAAGCCACTCGGCCTTCTTGTTGCTGAGACCACACAGATCAACCATGAGGTTTGGCCAAGAATTAAATAGCCATCTTTGGAGAAACCACAGTCCATAAAGTGGTACAAAGGCCAAACTAAACTGCCTTGTGAATTTCTTTTGTTGCTGCGTTTAAGATTTTATTTTTTCAAGCACTCTACATCCAATGTGGGGTTCGAACCCACAACGCTGAGATGCAGAGTTGCATGCTCCATCGCCTGAGCCAGCCAGGGGCCCCTCTTGTTGCTGCTTTTATTAGTTTCTTTCTTCACGATTTTTTATTATGAACTACTCTGAACATACACAAAAGTGGAGAACTGCATGATGAACCCCACATTCCCATCACATATCCTCAACAATAATCAATAAGCCCAATGTTGAATCACTGTATTTACTATTTCTTTCTTTGCCCTTTGCCTAAAAACTTTTACTGATTAGTGAGAGGCTATGAATCCTGAAATATGTTTTGGTATTACGACAACATAATTGGATAAAGTCATCATTTAAAAACAGTTTCATCTTAAACCATGTTATCTTCTTGTTATTTTAGTTTTTTTTTATTATGTTATGTTAATCCCCATACATTGCATCATTAGTTTTGGATGTAGTGTTCCATGATTCATTGTTTGTGCATCACACCCAGTGCTCCACGCAGAACGTGCCCTCTTTAATACCCATCAGCGGGCTAACCCACCCCCCACCCCCTCCCCTCTAGAACCCTCAGTTTGTTTCTCAGAGTCCATCGTCTCTCATGGTTCGTCTCCCCCTCTGACTTACTCCCCTTCATTCTTCCCCTCCTGCTATCTTTTCTTTTTTTTTTTAAACATGTATTATTTGTTTCAGAGGTCCAGGTCTGTGATTCAACAGTCTTACATAATTCACAGTGCTCACCATGTTATCTTTTAAGACCTCATCCAAAAAAAAAAACAAAAAACAAAAAACCTCATGCAATTTTATCCTATTTTAGTACTGATGAGAGGATGCAAAGGTAGGGACTGAGTAATACCTTCCTGCTAAATGCGCTCTAGAGATCAATCAAGTCATCCTCATAACCCAGAGACATTCGTGTAGGACAAATCCTCTTCATCCAGTTTCTGAGCACAAATTACTTGCACTCAAGACAGAACCAGGGCTCATTTTTACCAAATACAGCTCTGGAGCTGCTAGTGTAGGAAATGCACACGAGAATAAATTTGTCTCTTCCTTCTGTGGCGTCAAGCTTCGTCTTTACAAAATTACTACTATGTTCACCCTTGCGGAAATGCCACACGCTTATGTATATACATAACACATACACACGTTTTTGAAAAAAACGTGTACCCTAATAAGTTGTAATACAAATCCTTCCCCACCCTCCCCAAGAGGAGCTTAAACATTTTGGAAAAAAATGTTTGCTGGAGTCCTGCCTCACTTTCCTACATTAAAAAACTACGGAAGTCTGTTCTCCTACCTATCAGCTCTGCGGGCTTATTTGGCCTCTTGTTGATAAACGTTTCAAAGGACTCCTTCATCAAGTTGATGAACTTCTCGTTTCTCTGGAAGCACACTTCTATCACATGGTCCACCCGATCCTTAAAATCCAGCAGATCCTGTACCATATCTTTGTCTTTTTCAGGATTGATCACAATTGTTGTCCCAAAAGTCTACAAGAACACACACACACACCAACTCATCCACAGGCAATGGTACCACACATTTTCTCCTGCTCTCAAACAATCATGATACTTTTATATAAATTAATTACCGTTGGTGTTAAATACTAAATAATCTCAAGTTCCAGATTCAGCCCACATTCAAAAAATTAAGTGAATATACAATTAATGCTTCAGTGTTGCAATTCTGCTTCTGGAAGAATTTATAAATTGGTGTCCACAGTTTTAGAAAACCTCTGACATATGAATTCCTAAACAGAACTCCCATTAACCCAATACACCCACTCGGCCTTCTTGACTATAGTGTTCTTTCTCCTCCACTGCTAACCAGCAACAGCTCAGTTTGTAGCCTGTATTTTTAATTCAAACACACCCTATTCAACATCACGAAAAGCCTGTGTGTGACAGTCACGGCTTCTGAGGAAATGCACTCCCAGACGGCACAACCTGCGCTGAGTACAGCTCCTACCTGATGTGTTTACAAAGAGGGAGATGGCAGGCCCCAAGTGCAGCCCCCGTGCTCAGCCCTACGCCGGCAGACCGGGACCTACGGCCTGCCCCTCCAAGGAATGGAGTCCTAGAGCGAGCAGCAGGCTTGCCAGCATCATCTGCCAGACAGATCCCTGCCACCCCCCGACGAAGGTGACCTTGCCACCCCAACTGCTCTTTACTACAAGAACTTCCTGTCCTGCCCCCTCCTGCCTGTAAAAGTCTCCCGTATCTCCTGGGGCTCCTTTCTATCTGCTGGATGGTGCGCTGCCCAGTTCATGAATCACCAAATACAGCCACTAAGATCTTCAAAATGTAATCAGTCGAATTTTGTCTTTTGGTAGAAATAATATATGTTTTTGGAAAACTGACCTTAATAGCACATACACGCATACTTAGGTGTCACATACGTAAGTGGGGGGGACACCGTATGACCAGCAGGGCTGGGACTTTCTGCTCTGTACCCTTCTGCGCTGACGGCAAATAACACACACACTGCCCAGGGTCATCTTTCCTGTGATAGCCACACACCTGTGTTGTGTCTCGATGTGACTGCTTATCCCTGATGGACACTCAGGAGCGGATTTTTACTACCCGGACTGAAACTCCTGAGGGAACCTCCTCTGTTCGGTGCATGTCCCTGCTCCCCGAAGGGCTACTCGTCAGCAACACCTGCATTCTCCATCAGACTTTCCGTAACATGAAGCTCTATTGCTGATCCAGCGTGAGTCCGCTACGACTTTCAGCTCCAATACCGCTGTATACATCTCGGGGGGTGTGGTGCACGTGTGCATGAGTGTTCCATGTGTACACGAATATGCAATTTTAGGACTGACTGTTCCATAAAGCAGCATGCAAGCTTCCCATTATCCCTTCTATTTAACGGAATTTTTTCTTGTGGTAATTACAGATTCATGTGCAGTAGAGAAAGTGAAGAGATCCTTACACACTTTGCTTAGCTTCCCCCGATGCTAACATTTGGCAGAACGATAGAGCAGCATCACCGTTGGGGTACGGGCACTGACACCCTACACCCACCTTCTCCAGACTGCCCCAGTTTCACCTGTTTCTCCCTCCCGCGCCCCCACCCCCCAGTGTGTACTGTTCTCTGGACTTATCACTGGGGGCAGCCTTGTGCACCCATCACCGTGGTCGGGCGCTGAGCACTCTAGCACAAGAGCTCTCCTGCCGCCTTCCCATAACCACAGGCCAACGTGCCAAGAAACAACAAAGTATTGTGAAAGTAATAGTCCTGGATGGCTAAGAAATGAAGCAGCATACACAGTACATGGATATTCCAAAATGTGTAACAATTCTCATGAGCAAAGGCATGGATGTTTAAAAAGCAGATTCACAAAATGGCAACTCTTTGCAAATCGTGGTTGGAACTGGAACTGGAGCCCAGGCAGCTGATGAATGGCAGACTTTCATCACACCTGGTTGTAGGCGGTGCTCACACTGTTGGTGTTATCTTTAAAAAAAAGGTTTGCACCAGCCATCTAGAAGGAAATGCGAGACTGCTATCCACCCAAGCACCTGCCACAAGAAAACCAGGGTGTCTCCAGACTGTCCTCCTCTGCCAGGCACCGCACACCCCACAAGGCATGGTCATCGCCCGCCGAGACGGCCCCACACACCTTGATGTAGTCACTCCAGTGCTGCAGCAGGATCTGCTGCCCGCCCTTCACACGGCTGAACAGCTGGTACATCTGAGTGAGGTCGGGCACTCTGTTCTCATCAAGCAGGTGGTCCAGCCCTGACACCGCACAGCAAACGTTAAGCACATCACGTTAGCGAGTCGGCGTGGTGTGCACCACGCAACACCTACTATGTAAGTCACAAATGCAGGGACTGCAGCTTATTTCTATGTAGGAAGTAGGTCTCCAGAATCTGAGAAGACCCTGTCAGGCAGGGTCATCTTCTGAGCACGCGGGCAGGTGTGTTCCTTAATCCCTCGGGTCATGGAAGCCCTGGCCTCACTCACAGCGGCCTGGCCCGCGCTCCCCGATCGCCCCCGGCGCCTCACGGCCCCATGTTACCTCTGATTGAGTCTGTCGCTCAGCGGATCTGTCACAGGGGGAGTTACCAGGTCTCATCTTTCAGCTGATTATTTTTCTTTTAATTTCTAATTTATGTTTGTAATTCTGGGTCTTCCCATGATTAAGCTTTAAGGTCACTACTATCTTGAAATAGATCCCGTAGCTCCAACCTGACTTTTAAATGGTAACATTAAATACCTGAGAGCTATAAAAAGTAACGCCAAGTACAAACGTGTTATAAGAGGTGAGACTGGGCTCACTCTAATGTCCAGGGAAGGAAGCACACCTTGAAGGGCAGGAATTAACAAGGAGAGCAGACTGAACGAATCAAACAGCAGGTGCACGGTGGCTGCTGGAATCACTCCTCCCCAGCGCCTGAAGAGCGACATGAGGGATGTAGCGTGGAAGAGAACACTGCTCAGTCAGCAATGTCACGTGCTCGCTCTTCCAGGAGACTCAGGATGGGAAAGTGCACTCTGGCTTATATCCCCAGCCACCGGGAGGTTCAGCTGGCGTTCAGCTGAGTGGAGGACGTGGGGAGGAAGCCCTGAGACAATCTAAGGGCCTGTCCAAGCAGCCTACACCCGTGGCATTCTGCGTGTGGGCCAGCACCGGGGAGCACCAATCCAGCGATGGAGGACAAGCGCCGCACAAGGACCCAGCCGCAAAAGCTGTGGCTGGGTCTCTCCGCAGCTTTGGTCATGAGCGCATTCCATGGGATTTCTACCAGAGGCTGTTCACTATTTCTCTGAACTCATTTTCCCCAAGGGCTAACATGTTTGTTATTCCTAATGATTTTTAGTGATTGTCGTATTACAATAAAAAATGTCCTTTACGTCGTCATGTGCGATGTCTCACTTGATTTCTTAATAAATTAAGGACCGTCATTCGGTCTGACACAAGTTAGGAAAACCTACCTTTGTGCAGAATTGCTGTTAAATGTTCTCCTAAGAGCTGCTTCTCCACACAAGCAATCAGTGGCTTCCTACATGAGACAAAGATGAAAAGTCAGAGATGAAGTAGAAGGAGAGAGACTGGTCAGCTGTGAAGAAGCGGACTTTACGGTCACAGACATCACGTGGAGACAATCAGAGACAGACGGACACCACAACAGCCATTCCCTCTGACCACGAACAATCTCCCTGCTGTCCGAGCAGACGCTGAAGTCTATCTACTGAATAACATAAAGGGACTGGGGGTCCAGGGAGAGGGGGACACCAGCACACACCGCACCCTCAGCTTGGCCGGTGGTTTTTGAAAGGAGACTTTGCCCTTTGAGTGCGAGGCACCCTAGCCTCCCCGTCTTCCACTGCTCAGCCTGCTCCGCTCCAGCCCCATCACCTTCCACTTGGGATGGGCGTGTCCCCTCCCGTGACCACTTATCAAAAATCCTACTTATCAAGGCTCTGATGTGAGGCTCACGCTGCAGGAGTGTTGAGCAGAACAGAATGAGAAACTGGAACATCCGTAAATGTGGCTGCCACACTCACAGGGACACGCGAAACTACTCTTCCGGGGTGTATCATCCACAATTCCTTTACTTTCAGTTGTTATTCAAAGGTCACAACATGTGCTTTAGTCCCAGGATTATTAATTTTGGGCATCTTCCTGAGCCTTTGCTTCATAAAGAACTTTTCAACAGAGTATCTTAAACCTCAAGGTGACTCTAGAGAGAGGTGCAGCAGACGTTGTCTCCAACCCCCAGCCCCCACTCCCCAAAAGGTCAGAGGTCAGAGACTGGGCCGACTGAGGAGCAGGGTGAGGGGGCGAGGGGCCAGCCAGCACCTTCCCAGTCTGCCTCCAAGAGGGAGAGCAGGGCCATGGGATTTGGGGGTGGAGGTCAAAGGTCAGAGGCGGACAGCAGGGCCAGCGGTACACCTGCTCTTGCCCTGAACGGCGTCACCCCCGCGCATCAGCGGCCAACGGGTGGTCTCTACCCGTAGACTACGACGAATACAGCCGCTATGAAAACCTGCATACAAGTTTAGTGTGAATGTACGTTTTTATCTACATATTTAGTAGGAGAACCAGTGCATCGGAAAACCCTGTAACTCCGGACAGCACTTTGAGGAGCTACCGAACTGTCTCCCCAGCAGCTGCCCGGTTTACATTCCTGTCGGCGGGGCACGAGGGTTCCCTTCTCCACATCCTCGCCGAGGCTCTGCCTGCCTTTTAAATTTTAATCAAAAAGCCATTCTGGTGGGTGTGAAGTGGGACTGGGCGTTGTGGTTTTGATCTGCATTTCCCTGATGACTAATGATGCTGAGCAACTTTTCCTGTCTTCACAGAATCCCTGCTTCTAGGCAACCTATGGCCTAGACTGCGGTTCTAGAAACCCAATCATGGTCTTCATCCCAATGGTTCCGTGTGACGCCTACCGTAGTGCGGGTGCCGGGACAGGTCCCGAGCTAAGGGCAGACACTACAGACGCCTCGTGACCAGAGGTACAGTCCTGGGAAACTCACTGCCTGAGCACCCAGGTGCCCAAAGACTGACCTCATAATCCATGGTGACAACTCACTGATTTTGCAGTATGAGAATTCCTGCCAACCAACGGGAGAGCGGCTCCTTCCTGCACTGAGGGGCGAGAGTCCTGGGGGCACACAGAAGCCGTCCCTGGGGCGAGGCCTGCCAAGTGACCTAGCCATGCTGTCCAGAGTGAGGTAGGTCACACAGTGCAGCAGGAGGCAATGCCCTGGGGCTCTCAAGCATGCTCTTCTGCGTGGCGTCCATCCACGGTGCTCGGACTGAGGGCAGGTAGGGCTGGAAGGGGCACTCTGAGCCCAGCCCTAAGGCTGTTGTGGCTGCTTATTTGTCCTCAGTCTCCCTCTTCCTGACGACGACTTTTTATTTTGTGGTGGCAGAAGCCACCTCAGTCAGTGCTCCTTAGACCCACCTGTGCCTGAGCCTGGGTGTGAACCACCTAGTACTCCTTCGCTTAAATCATTTACAAATACTCTTTTAAGCGATGCATTTTTTAAAATTGGGGGGGGGAGGGGTTTAAAGTAGAGCCTACATACAAGAGTGTTATTAGCATATATAAAAGCGAACAGGAGCACCATGCCCAGTGCCTCTGGGTCATAAAGGAGAAGGTTCCAGCAGCGCCGGTACCCTGCCTTTCCTTCGACCTGAGCCCCTGCGGGCAGCTCCCTTGCTCTGCTACAGGATCTACCCTACATAGAGCTCCCTAATCAGTACACCAGCTAGCTCGGCCTGTTCTCCAACTTTGTGCTACATGGAAAATATCACTAATAAAAAAAAAAAAAATGTAGCAGGTACTCAACCAACACTTTTATCCACCCTTGACTTGACCCACTGGTGCGACCTGATACCATTTGTCATTTCCTCTCCTACTCCTTGCACCTCCCTGCTGCCAGCCTCCAGCCCGCGGCCCCTCACGCTCCGCAGCTGGAGCTCTGTGTCCCCGCAGCACCCCGAACAAGGCCATCCTGGCTTTGGCACGACTGTCACTCTCTGCAGATCCTGGGCTCCCCGCAGGCCCCTCAAATGTCTAAAGGCATCTTCCCTCTCCTGACCCTCTATTTCCTGTATTCTCAAAGCGCCCTAACTCTGCCCCTTTCTCTCATCCCGCCTGCTCCTGGCGAGTCACAAGTTTTGCACGTTTTACCTTCAGTCTCTGTTCTAACCCCTTTCTGCTCTTGCCTCTCCTCACTTGAATAAGGTTATGTGCACAGTGAGAAGCAGACACTCACACAATTTTTCCCCAGCTACTTTTCAACCTCAGGTAGAGAAAAAAAAAAATTGGATGAAAAGAGAAAATAATGTGACTTAGTACCATAAGAAGTACAGCTATCTTACATGTCTAACTAAAAGTTTATAATCCAAATTTTCCAATATTCAACGACACCCCATGGATTTAACAGAATCCCTGTCTCTAAACTCAAACATGCCAAGCCTCTCAGCCTGAGGTGCTCCGTTTGGGCCCTAGCTCACGACACAGCACTTGTCACTCACAAGTACTCAATGATCACAAATAATATAAGCAACAAAAATACTCTCAGGTAGTACTGAATGCCAGCCAGGAAAAGGGTTCACTGTGCTCAAATTGCAAGAACCAAGTAAATGAATAGTACTTACTGTGTGCTGTGGTCTAAATACGTGATTACTCGGTCTCCTTCTTCCTCTAAACGCTTACTTACATGGTTAAGATATTCTGGAACCTTCCAAACACAACATTTAAACATGTCAGTAACAAAGATTCTTTTTTCTTTTTTTTTAGGTAACAAAGATTCTTGGTGTTACGTAAGAAACTGAAACGTTCTCGTCCTTATAAAAATTAAAAAAAGGAAAGCAGAATATATAATCAAGTCAAATATTAACTCAGATGAGTGGGGGGAGTGAAAGTGGCCAAAGGGAAGCGTACTGGTGGTTAGGCGGATACACAGAAGAAACTTCCCTTAAACTCGGTTCTGGAGAGCAAACTGGATGTCTAGAATGAGGGACGGGACAGCACGTCACTTGCTGTGCCCTGCTCATCATGAAGCTCAGGGGCAATGCCACGGGTCCCTCCTACACTGAGGCCCTGTGGGCAGGTGAGCAGCAGCCGGGTCAGAGGGTGCAGGCCTAACGCACCCCCTGGCCCACAGACAGCAGGGTCAGCAAAAGCTAATCAGAATACTGCGTGTTCGAGGACGCCAAACAGCCCGGCTGCAGATCTCAAAACGCACTTCACGCTTCCAGGGGTAAAGGGCATTCCTGCTGTCACCTGACGGCACAGGAAAGTCCCCATGACACGGGTCTTTGGCGTTCTGACCTCGTGGTGGAGCAGGGCTGGGTATGGGGCATGAAACTCCCTCTCCAAAACCAGGATGAAGAACCAACAGTCGGTCCATCCTGTGCAATGATGAGTGACATTTGGGGGAGGGTCCAGGGGAGCTTCCTTCAGGCCCTGCTCTCATACTTTTGAAAGTGGCTACCAAGATTTGGGGTTCATATCACTACTTTATGTTTTTTCCTGTGGTTTTCTGGATAACTTCTTTTAATGTCTCACACAAAGGGAGGATTTGGGGTGTGTTTGACCTATCTTTCTTCTTTCAGATTTACCTTTGATCCTCTTGCTTCAACTTGAGTTACTTTATTACACATTTCAGAAGCTACCTTACTGCCTTTTTTACTTAGGTTGAGGGGGGACAGAAATAAAAAGTTTCTAAGTTAAAAAAAATTAAATTTTTACTGTAATAAGAATGAAGCTCGTCCCTGAGAATTTCAGCTAGACTGTGTCTTTCAGAAGACTTCTAATAAAATGTTTACATGGAAAGACAACTTTCTAGAAATTACACTTAAGATGCACATCTACAAAAAGAAAGAAATTCTTTGTCTCACCTCTCTTTCTTGCATTAATCTCTGGCCTTCTGCAGCATATAAACAATTAGTTTCTTCCAAAAATTTCAGTTCAAATGAATCTTTATATACCTAAAAAATGAACAAAGTTACCGACCACTTATAGTAAAGAAACCTACCTTAGCAAGTGCTGACATACCCAAGACTTGCAAGGAGCCCAGCTGCAGGGGGCGGCCCCGAGGCTCAGGGAGCCCGGCAGCCCAGGCCGCCCGACACGCTCTCTGCTCTGTGAGGGCCGCAGGCCCTTGTCCTTGCCCTGGAGGGCCGGGTCTGTGTCTTAAGGGCTCTCTCCTCTGTGGCCTGCTCTGTACGGCTAGCCTGAGAGTCACTCCCCTCGCACCATGTTTGTGGGGTTTTGTATTTTGCACTGAAACCCTGCTTTACATCCACTTGTTTCAGTGTAAGCAGCTGGGCAGGGACGCCTTACCTGAAGGTCAGACAGCATACTCAGCAGACTTCTCAACAAACTGCGATCCACTGCCTCACCATTTCTCTCTCGTTCAATTAACAGCAGAATTCCATCAATACTTTTACTCTGAACCATTTTATCACTGATGATATGGTTTCTAAAAAGTTCCAATCCCATATCCCTGTACAAACAGGAAAAACAAAACTCTATTTCAGTTCCACTTTTCAGAAGTTCTAGGTAAAGCTACAAGCTACACTGGGACTCTCATCCCAAAACTGCTGATCTGCTAACTCTCTAAATCCACGTGTCAAGTATGCCTTTGTTGTATTTTCTGTTTCTGGCCAGTCTAGTGTGCTTTGTATTTGCTTCCTCAAGGCTGCTTCCTGGGGCAGGCTGGGCTTGTCACTGAAAAGTACATGGATCTTGCCAACACTGCGGCTCACATCCTTCTTCTTGGGGCGGGATTTAGGAATCTCCATCGCCCCAGCCCCTGTCCTTCCTTCCGTTTTCCATCTCTGGTCCCTCTCCAGAGCATGTCATCCAACTCTTCCTCCCCTGGCACCGGGGCCTCTCCTCCATCCGGTCCTCTCCACTGGTGAATGGAATGTACAATGTGACTCTAAGAGTCCATCATCCTCCCTCGGCTTGTCGCCTGGGGAACCCCAGCTCGGTCATTGTGCACAGAAACCCTGGGATACCAGGCTCTGTGCTCTGTGCAAACACCTCCATGGGTCCCTTATGTGCCAAGTACTGAGGAGGCAGACAAAACTGAGCTCCTGGACCCGGTCAGGTCTCCTCAACGGGCAGCTGGGGCGGTGGTGGTGAGCAGGAGCAGTGGTGAGCCATGCCTGTGGCAGCAAGCAGTGTGCAGAGGGGCACGGGTTCTGGAGAGCCCCATCTGTGGTGAACCTTCTCCTACAGCACACACCACAGGAGGCCTTTCGTGTTCCCTGGAGGAGCTGCAGGCCTGGGTGTTCTGCGCTCGTCCAAGACGCAGCAGTCGGGTGCAGGGGTCAGCCATGCAGCTCAAGCCGACCACCTGGGTCAGAGTCCTGGCCCCACCCCTGGCTCACAGTGCCTCTGGGTCCCTGCCTGTCCTTCCTTAACTGTAAATGGGATCACACATTCAGTCTTCCGCCTGTAAAGCCCTTCCACACCGGGCCAGGCAGGTGGCCCGTGTGGGGCTTAGGAAGCGCTCACTGTCGGCTCTCACCCACCTGCTCTGCTGCGAGCCGCTGCTTTAATCTCAATCCCGTCGCTCCCCACCGTCAGTGATCAGGGTGCCCTGTGGGCTTCATGTCCCTGCCTCCCCCACAATCAGCTCGCCCTGGGCAGTTACCGTTTCCACATAGGCTTCCTTTTCTCTATTACCACCTCTTTCTGCCTCAACTACCTCAGCACTCCTGCTCATTCTGCAAAGCTCAGGCCTAGGATGAGGCTCACCCTCCCGCCATGTCCTGCCTGGGGCGTTTCTTGTAGACCTGCAGTGAGGCTGGTTCTACCAGACGTGGCTTTCCCACCTGCTGCCGCGGCCTGAGGCCAGTACTGTCGATGCTGTAAGTGATATTTATAGTTTCTGTGACATGGTTACGCTATGAACCATGCTTATGAACTAACAGTTCAGATTAGGCAGCCCAACAACCTGGGAACAGCAAATCATGGGAAGTCTCTGCCTCAGTTTCTCCGTCTACAAAACGGAGAAAACAGTAACCCCTCTAGAGCTGTACTGCAGACTCGGTAAGCTGGCAGGTGCCAGGCCTCTTACAACAGAGCCTGGCACAGACTAGCAGCCATGCCATTCACGTCGTCCTCAGTACAACATCCTTATCGTTTCTCTGGACAAAGGCCGCCCTCTTCGTGCGGGGCCAGCAGACTGCAGATGCGTGTGGGTGTCTAGCAGGATGGGTACGGGAGCAGCGGCTGGAGAGGGAAGGGGGAGGAAGGGGAGACTTTCAAGGAGTGTCCAGAGCTGTACAGATGTCAGGTAACAGAAAGTAAGCATCCATGGGATCTGGGAACCAGGGGTCACCAACACCTCAGGAAGAGCAGTTCTAGCCTCAGGTCAGAGGGAACAGATGCTAAGGAAACTGCAAAAGCAAGCCGCTTTTCAAAGAACCTGGGTTTAAAGGGAGCGGGAGAAGAGCCCGCGGATGACACGACGGACAAGTCCAATCAGGTCACAGGCAGGGCTTGTGGAAGCAGCAGCGGGCGCCTCGGGCACAGGCAGCGAGGCGAAGGGCGTCCGCGCAGGGTGCGGAAGTGGGTGACAGAGGGGGGAGCTCCTAATTCACACCATCCCCGCAAGCTGCTGCACGGTAGACGGGCCGACTGAAAGCAGGTCTCCGTGTGCGTGGTTGGTTGGCGGGATGGGGAGGCGTGGGGGGGGCTTCAGGGCCCCGGGTCATGACCCCTCACCAGCCCCAGTCGTGCTCAGAGCTTCACCAGACCACTGGCTGGACCAGCTGCCAGACGGTCCCGGAGGGCCTCAGCCTCTCCCTCCCTCCCGTCGGCTCCAGACGGCCCTGGTGCGCAGAGCCCGGTGACAGAAACGGGCCTCCCCACAGAGCCACCTCGCTGACCTACCACCCTCACGGCGGCACTCCAGCTGTGCAGTGTACCAGAAGGGGCTCCCCTGGGTGCAGCCGGCCCCAGCTCTGGCCCTAAGACTGAGGTCCACCTGGGTCTGGACGTGTGCACTCGAGATCCCGGCTGACACAAAGGACCAAACGGTAGCAGCAGACACAGCTCGCCGACTCGGGCACTCACCAGATAGAAGGAAGCATGGAATTCTGAAGGACGTAAGTGCGATCCAAAAACAGGAAAATACTTCTGATCATGATCTGGCAATTAGAAAAGCATTTATTTACATAACTTGCTAACTAAATATCCAAGATTAGGCCTTCTGAACCACAACTACGGTAACTGTCTCAAATCTAAGAATAATTGTTTCTTGATGATGTTCCCCAAGACCCTCATGATTGATTTTCACCTCTTTTATCCAGAAAATCTGATTATAAGGATTTTAAACCATTTAATCTAAAGGATACCTTTGAAATCTGGTCATCTCTTGACTAATGTGGTAAATCTCATGGGCCTAAAGAGACGCTTTTAAGCTTTTTAAATAATTAGTGCTCATTATGTTGGCACAAGGCTGTTGGCCACGTGTTTGACTCTCCTTTGTAAGCAGAGCATGGAGGGCACAGAATCATCAGCCACCCTGTGATTCTCTTACCACGGAAGCTACTGGACTTGTGAGCAAAGCCTTCCTAACAGACGCTCATCGATTCTGACCATCTACCAGGTTCCTGGGCCGGAAAAGAGGCTCATTCATTGTCTCGTTTACCTCATTTAGGAAACAAAAGAATTCCACCCACTTAGCAAAGCTACTCATACCATGATTTCACTTACAACCAGGCCACATGAAGAACTCATATACATAAAATCAAATTAGAATCAACCCATGTACAAAGTCTAAGACTTTGTCCAGTTATGGTAAAAACCTAGAAGTCAGGCTCGATTGTCAGGCACAAACTAGGATCAAGGGATCAAGGAAAACTTTATAGAGACCCATTCAGGAATCATGAGATGTCAGGTTGGTGTGAAGATCGTTAGCAGCCAGCTCCAATCCAGAAAAGCAGCATTCACACCCTGCTTTGCTCTGCTCTGTTGTTCAACTACGTTGAGCTGGATGGAAGCATTTGATCCTAAACAGAACTTCCCTATCTCAGCCCACGGTCTGGCCCATGCCATCTTTAGGTGGGTAAGGGAAGGTGGATGAGGCCATGCTTTGATTAAAAAGAAAAAAAGACAGCTGGATTAAAAGGGGCACATCCTCCCCGCTACGCCATCTCCCTTCTGTCTGGCTACACCAGAGGTGAACAGGTCCAAGAGGGCGTGTGCAGGGGAGACCAGATAGCAGAGCAGTGGCGATGGAGGTGCCGGAACAGCACATGTACCTAAAAACCAGGGTTAACAGAGTCAGTACGCTTACCATTTGTCTGCAATGATCTTGCCAGCATGTGTTAATCTTCTTTAAAAATAAAACACTAT
Source organism: Zalophus californianus (assembly GCF_009762305.2). Taxonomy (NCBI): domain Eukaryota; kingdom Metazoa; phylum Chordata; class Mammalia; order Carnivora; family Otariidae; genus Zalophus; species Zalophus californianus. Next base: position 865,690 of record NC_045597.1, read on the forward strand.
CTAGTGAGTCTGTGCAGATCTGCTAAGGAAAACATGACAAATGCCGGCCAGTTTAGTTATTGTAATTTTAACCCCTTCACTGCCACTCGACACAGAACACTGCCCATCACTCGGCTGTCAGAGGACCAGAGACGTGGGTTTTCTCCATCACTGCATCTCACCCCGCATTCGTGATAAATGCACCTGCACACCCCTGCCTTTCCCGAGTCCCTTGAGGAGCCCTGCTGGCTGAACTAAGGCCCAGGTCACAGGCTTCTGGGTGGCTGGACCTAGGGTCCTCTCCCACAGAGGACGAGGGGCCAATTGTGAGCCAGGCTGTCCTGGTGGTGGGGAAGCAGGCTGACTGTTCATAGCACCAGGAGACTGGCAGCTACAGGGAGGTGGCTGAAGTCTAACTTTAACTCATGGCTTCAGTGAGAACTGACGTGAAATCCCATTCATGCACCAAATTAGGAATGCTTTCAGCTTGATAATTAGAATATGTTTTTTAAGGCTCAAAATACTGCTTATAGGAAAAAGAAACCCCATTATGGGCTCTCAGAGCAAACCACAGCCAAATGCCTGGAGCACGGCCATCACAGGTGTGTGCAAAGTCACGGTCCTAAATGTCTGCCCGCTGCCTCGTGGCTTACAAAGCACCTTTCACACGTGTGCTCAGTCAATCTCTTCAGCCGCGTGCAGACGGCGCTCCATCTGTGCAGATCAACAAAGCAGCTGCTCAGGTGGAAAGACCTGCGTCTCCTAGACTTCTGTCCCTCTGGTTCTAGCTCTAGGACACTGGACCAGCGACGAGCTTCCCTCGGCCGTTTCCTCAGAACGGGTGTGAGGTTAGAGGTAAAATCCACAGCACACAGAGGAAAAGCCCACGGCCGGCGTGTGATGTGTAAAAGCAGATAGGCGTCGGAGTCTCCTGTTGGCGGGGAGGTGTGAGGAGGGTGGGACGCAGCCAGGACTTTGGGCAGGAGACAGGTCGAGAGAGCCACGGGCGGCCGACAGGCACATCTGCATCCTGTCACACCAGTGAGGTGAGCTGACCGCAACCACAGTGGTCCTGGCCAGACATCTTACTTTTCTCTTGAGGCTTTGCTAATAAATTAAAAATAGTAAATCCCAGCAAAGACCTACTAGTTCAATGGTTAACACATTATTCTCCAAGAAGTATTTTATAATTGCTCCAACTTATAGCGGCCCTGTGATAGTAGAACCTTACACAAATAGTCTGAAAAAACAAGGACTGAGTCACAATCACATCTAGACAAGTGCCACCGCAGTGGGGACCCAGCAGCCCTGGCACCCGGTGCTGGGCACAAGCCACTCACTGTGTGGCCGATACCCTGGCCAGTCTCCACGGGCTGTCTGCACCAGCTAGGGGCCAAGGTGTCAGTGAGGGCGCCCAGGGTGAGACGCACACCAGCCAATCCGACCGCTGCGGACAGGCTAGGTGCTGTAACTAAGCAAGCAGCACCCTGCCTGGCGCAGGGTCTCCTTGGGAGGGAAGGGCCCTACGTGCAGAGCTCACCAATGAGAGATGCTTCTCCTCAAACAGCTGGGTGAAGTAACTTCTGGCCACTTCTCATAGAAAACAGCACGGAGTGCTCAGCTGGGCCACACAAGGGGGCACACAGGGAGCTCCAGCCCTCCATGAATCAAAACCTAAAGCCTCACGTGAGCACCGCTGGGGAGCTGGTCCAAGGGCTTGCACTTTACCGGTTCCCCACACCGTCCGCTCCTGTCTGGAGAAGGGCCAGACCGAGCTGAAGGTTTAAGCAGCCTACTGAGAGGAGTCAGACAAGTCTTCAGACAGCAAACAAATACCCAGCGGCAACATGCTCATGCACCATGGAAAAAACTACATCTACCTGTGACTGCAAAAATTAAACAAAGAGAAGAAAGAAACCAGAAAGACAGTGCTTACGCCGGAGGAGAAAAGTGATAGGTTCTATCTGTGCCACGTTTTCTAAAGCAGGTTGTCCTGCTGTGAATGCAGCAGCACACATAGCAGGACGTTGGCCGTGGTTCCCAAGAGGTGCTTGTGAACTGAGCCCGGGCGCACAGCACGTCCCTCCTGCTGCATCGTCTGACGCCTGGTTCAGTGCACGTGGCAGTGGCTGAGGTGCGTGGGGACGGCCCTGGCTTGGGGAAAAGGCCTATCACCAACAGCATACGGTAACCTATTCTGGAAGGAGCAGGTGAGTGCAGAATTCATCACACACGTGAACCTCCTGGTCTCCCCGAGCACTCTTCCTGCTGGCCTCAACAGAGCATGAGGAGGGGAGCAGTCCTTTGAGCTCAGAAAGCAGCCCCACACGAAAGACAGGAACACCCCAGACACAAGAGAAATCCGAGTACGCTTATCCTGGGCTATTCCTGCCCTGAGTGTCTGAGCACCTGCAGCAGCTCTGACGCTGGCCCCTCATCACCCACCCCTCCTGCGAGGCACAACATCTCCTCTGCGCAGACTGGCTGCCCTGTCCTCACCACGGAGTCTCAGAAATGCAGACTCTATGCTCCTGCCAGTGCCCCCACCTCGGGGTTTAAGCTCTGTCTGCCGGTTTGTTGCCAGGGCCTGGAACACAGTGGACACTGGCCTCCCTTGCCACGGGTCTCACCCGGCTGGACTCTTGCCCCCCCACCTGCGAGGGCTCACAGACACGCACAGACTGAAGTCCAAAGCCTGCGGAGTACATACACAGATTCAAACTCAAGCCGCAACCCAGAATTACAGCCTCAAACGGCAGCAGTTCTCCCGGGCTCCAGTCATGCCAAACTGCTCTGGGTCTTCACGAGCACCCCCTTCTGATGGCTCCCGCCCTCTGTGGCCGGCTACACCCTACCATCCTGAGGTGACTCTGGCATCACCTCCTCCGGGAAGCTCTGCCCCCGACTCTAACATCTGAGCATCTTAGAATTCCAGGTGCCTCCCGCTCCTAAAGACGTGTAACGTGGCCAAACGTCTTTGTCTTTTGTCTTCATTGAGATACATGCTAATTTTTATGGCCGTGGTCTGTCACAGTGCCGAGGACACGTGGCCACCGTCTCGTACCGTCTGGTGGTGGTCTGGACAGGAAGTGAGGACTTGCTGAATGAATGACTTCATGGACGTGTCCGTGTGACCACAAGGTAGGGTTAGCCGGCAGGAGGGTGAGTTTATCAAGGAACCAGGACGTGGTCCCGGTTAGATGAGGGCTAGAATGGCAAATAGTGCAGCAGCTCCCCCGCACGCGTGCCAGTCGGAACGGGAACCTGGGGATCGGCTGGCGGCCTGCAGGAAGCCTGGGCTCTGGTACTCTTCAGACGCCAGCACCCTGACCGTGGCTTCCCGGGCCCGTCGCCCAGCCCCCTGGACTGCTGAGCGGCGGCACTGAGGCAGGAGGGCACGTCTGGGACATGGCACACTGGCCGTCTTCCAAAGGCCCGGCAGTGTGGTCACCGGCGTCCCGAGGGGCACAGCTGTGCTTACAGACACCGAGACGAGACAACCAGAGGGGACCCTGCTCACCCACTTCTGCGGGGACCCCCTGCCCTAGGCCGCAGGAGCTTTACGGCCCCGGCGAATCCAGAAGCCGCGACAGCAGGCGGCAGACCTGTGTGGCTGCCTCAAAGGCTTCGACAAGCTCTGAACACTTCCGTTTCTCAAGGTGAGGCCATGGGACGGAAAGGCTCCTTCAGCTAGAAAAGAAGTCAGAAGTGAACAGGCTGCAACTACCGAACCCCACAAGAGAAGAGCAGTCCCAAGCAGGTGCCTGCAACAGGAAGCCCACGCAGGAGGCACGTGGAAGGCTGAGATCGTGGGAAGGCTGCAGACGCGGGCGGAGGCCAGACTGTAAAGGACTCTGCCGACAGGATCCAAGGAGCTCCGCTTCCCTGACAGAAGCCGGCCCTCGAGAGGGTGCTGGCCAATCCGCCCCCACGTCCTATAGCCTGTAACTCCCTCTCTCGACCTTGGGAGGGCTGGGAACATGAGGGTCACACCACACAACTCTGTCTCAGCAGACCAGGGAGGGGCATTTTCCTTCTGGTTCGGATGAAGCAAATAACCATGTTGCCTAAGAAGAGACCTTGCGGCGAGAAGCCAGGGGCGGCCTCAGGGTCCGAGAGCACCATCCTGCAACGGAGGGAGAGGACCTCTGCACCACCGTGGCGAGCCTGGAAGGCGGCTTCAGGCGAGACCCCAACTGGCTGGCCCCACGCTTTCAGCCAACCAGACCCCGAGCAGAGAACCCACTGAGCCGAGCCGTGACTCCCTACACACGCGGCTGAGCCTACAAACGGGTGCTGGCTTACGTCGCCAAGTCAGTGGGAATTTGACACATCAGAAAAAACAGACAGGTTTTTTCTTTAATAAGATAAAAGGATGGCAGCACAAAATTAAGACTCTTCCAGAACTTTTCCTAAATACTTCAACCAGACCCATTAAGTGGACACTCTATTGTTTTAATAAGATGAGTAATTTAAATGGTAAAAATTCCACTTAAAAAAAAAAAATCTTAGATCACATGAAACAAAAGTTAGGTTTTGGTGTATAGATAAATGCGAATTTTGAAAGCTGTCGTTTTAATATTAAGGATACTCATTAGTTCTTTATCCTATTAATGTTCAGTCTCAAAGGATTTAGGTAATGAACAGAAACTCATGAGCCAGAAAAAGGATATTCTCTAAACTGAAGGATCTGCGCTTGGACATGATCTTCACAGACCTGCCGAAGCTGTTTGTAGAGTGTTGGGGAAACTCTGTGAGAACAGAGATTTTCAACAGCCTGAAAACAAAAGGAACAAGTGAATTATTCACCATGAATAACAAATTAGGTCTTTAAAAAGCCCTGTGTGTACACACAGCTAAAATCACCACCATCACAGAGAGGCACCCCCAACCCGCCTCATACCTACAAATGCACACAGTCAGTGTGCACTCCCACAGTCCAGTGCAAGGTGATTACTGTCTGAACCCCGGGGTCCAGGCAGGGTTTGGGAGGAATGGTAACAACAGCGGATGTGGAACACGGATTTGACAGCATGCCCACAAGAGCCACGCAGCACAGCCGCACCATGTCTGAGCGTCCACAATGCAGCAACCTCTCAACCTGGCCACACACCACCGCCACCTGGGGACCTCCAAACAAAGCTGGACGCTCCCACTCATTCGTCTGAGGCGGAGGACGCAGGAAAGGTGTGTGATTCTAATGTGCAAGCAGCGTGGGATCACTGCTCCCGACCCTCGGTGACCACCTCCAAACAGGTGGGGGAGCAGCAGGGCAGTTTCTGCCCATGAGGAGCCAAGGAAAAATTGTGATTGCCCAGGAGACACAGGCCATGTTGCGTTGTTTCCTATTTACCTTTTTTCAGGATACATGTATAATTTACTTAAGTTTGTCTTAAGTTAATGAAGAAACAAGTTTTTTGGGCAGAAACATTTTCTTAAAATATTTTTACCCACATCAAAAAAAATATTTGTAGATTCTCACCAGTTCTAATAAAGTTTTTCAAATTTCATGTACAATACCAGCATCTCATTCAATCCAAATGAGATACTAAAAACAATGTCGTTTTTTCTACTGACTAGTTTTGAACCACTTAAAAAAAATATTGGGGACACACTGCATAGAAACTCTTTAGAATCTAAATCTAACTCAAATACTATATTCCTGAGGAAATAAAGATAACTTAAGTTTTTATAAAGCTGTTCATTATCATAATACTTAAAACATTAATAGTCCCCATACTTAATGTTACAAGAATTGCTACATATTAACCTGAGTTAAATAAATACAGTAATCGTTGCTATGAAACACATGCGTGTGTACAAAGGCTAAAGGAGAAGGGGCAAGGATGACATTAAAAAGGACAACTTGTTTTTTAGCAGCTTTGTTATCAGTGTACCACCACCACCATAGGAAAGGTCCTATTTCGTCTTGCTCTAGAAATAAAGGCTCGTCTACATTCTGTGCTGAAATCCCTGATTTCTTTCTTAAACTCTGCAATTCCTTCACTTTGTAGTCCTGTCTTTATAATCCAAAGATCCTTTTCCTTAAGAAACCCAAGATAACCTGATGACAAATGCTTTCACTCCAGTAAGTTAGTCATTAGGGGATCCCAAAAACATAATTATCATGAAATGTTTTTAACGTAATACACAAAGAAAACTATCTTCTTTGGTAAAAATCAAGATAAGCTTAGTATGTTCTTCATAGAACACCATCTCACTGAAGGAACCACTTTGAATGCTCTAACTCCTGAAGCGGAGTCAATGTCCTAAAAACAATCCTTCCCCAGTTGTGACATGCTGTCACTGTTGATTTTAGAACCCTGCTTCTCATCCTATTTGGACATACTGTTTGCCCGAAGCACACAGATTTATTTTGTATTTAAAACTGAGAATTTGGGGGCCTCTTACAACCACCAGGCAAACCCAGAGGAGCCAGGTTTGCTGTGGGTGCTGCCCGTTCTTCGAGTCTTTGCTGAGTCACTGCCGGCGTCTTCATATTACAAGCACCACACAGAGGGGCGGCCCCGCTCTCTCAGGGCCCTGGCCAACTTCTCCGTGTTACGGGAGCTCCACCACATAGAAGCCCCCCGCCCCAAAGTAAGTTTGCGAGCTTTAAGTAGTACTCTGGGACTTAGAAATGCCTTCCCTGTACTATAAAGTACTGAATCTGACCTGCACAGGGAAGGTGCCTTTCACATTCGCCACTCACCACTCCTATTTTCAAGAGTCCTAACAGAGAAGAGGAATTTAACTAATCCAATGATTAGAGGTGGGCAAGCAGCACCTGTGTCAGGATAAAGGCGTTTTCCTTGCTCCCACTTAGCCGGTGGAAACTGCTTGTCTGAACCGCCCACAGCTCGGCTCTCTAATCTAAGTCTGTCAGGCCTCCACACCCAAGCCCTCCAGGCTGTTGTCTGTGTTAGGACAGCCGAGCACAGCAGCATCAAATGCCTGTTTATTTGCAAGGCCAAGCCCTCAGCGCTGAGTGCACTTGTCCCCTGGGGGCGGAATACCCAACATGGTGTTAAAGTGAGCTGTGGGACGCACAGCGTCCATGAAATGAGGGTACCTGGTTCTGGAAGATGATGTTTCACGTAAAGGCCTTAAGGGCCAAAGCTAAGATTAGAGAGACAAAAGAGTAAAAGGTGCCATAGTGTGAGAAATGATAAAGAAAAGCAGGCTGGCACCAAGAACTATTTATGTAGATGAAGGGAAAATGAGAACTAACCCTCCGCTCTGGGGAAAATCACACTCCGGGCCAAGCCCTATAAAGAAAGGTGCACTGGCTGGGGCCTACCTCAGAACCCACTTCACAGAGACTTCACAGAGACCGGCACATCGCTCTTCTGACTGACACACACACACACACACACTCACTCGCGCGCGCGTGCACGCACACGCACACACACACACACACACACACACACACACACACTCGCGCACATGTGCGCGGCTCAGGGTGGAAGGCGGCAGCGTTAGCCCCCCGTTAAGCAATAACCAGTCTTGAAGATGGACCCTACTCAATGGCAGGCCCACTGAAAGGTGATGAGCTCACCACTTGGGAAGAAGGCACCGATGGGGGCTCTACGCCACCAGATTCCTACCCATAAGAAATGAGTAAAGAACGTAAAAATTCAATCAGAACTCAGATCTGAGTGGATAAACTAGGAGAGGGAATGCCATAGAACAAGGGCTTCCAGGAAAACCAGTACCAGTGTGGCCATATTTACCAGCTCTGACTGCACAGCAAACTCCCCGTCCCAGGTGTTAGACGTAAGCCACCTCCAGAAACGACTGACCCTGTTGAGTGCTGACACCACTGATTTATGAAATCCTTTCTTTCTTTTTTAAAAATTTATCTGATACAGAGAGAGTGCGAGCACAAGCAGGGGGAGCAGCAGAGGGAGAGGGAGAAGCAGGCTTCCCACTGAGCAGGGAGCCTGATGTGGGACTCGATCCCAGGACCCTGGGATCATGACGTGAGCTGAAGGCAGAGACGCTTAACGCTCGAGCCACCCAGGCGCCCCTATGAAATCCTTTTTATTAAGCCAAATAGATTTGAGTTTGCAGATTCTCCTGTTTTTGAAGAACTTATGTATTGAGTTCACTGTTAATTTGTTACTTTCTCAAATTGGTCCATCAAATAATGTGTTTATATATGTCTACTAACCAGTCCTTTTCACTCTGTCTCATCCATTTGAGCCATTCTATTAATGCATTCAATACCTAAGTCCACATTTTCCTTCAGTAAATTATCACCAGGCAGGAGAATTTCAGAGACATCAGTTCGACTCGAGACAGCACAGCCTTCCTCAGAACAGCAAGTCCCCCATGATGGCTGTTTCTGGGCATCAAAACTGCCTGAAATCAACATTAGCTCTTCTCTGAAACCCTTCTTGAAAATGCAGTCTTCAGTTTTCTGTTGTTTCATTACGCTGACAAACAGGACTAAAACATATAGACTGGAGACACACAAGATAAACTTTCTTCCGCAGGTAGTAATTACAGGTCTAAACTCAGGTCTTTAAAAACAGACTGAAAAGATCTATGCATTCAAAATATTCTCCTCCCAGCACTGCAGGAGGGAAGTGACTGCGGACGGTGCATGTGTATGTTTGTGAAGACTTTCCCATCACCACACTTTGAACCTCCCTCTTCACTGAACAGAGTGATAGGGAAACAACAGGCAGACTATAGCAGACACACGGGCTTCCAGGTAGGCCTCCTACAGGGTCTATCTGGGTAAGGGATACCCTGATGGGGAGGTAAGAGACCCCACTTTGGGAAAACTAATCAACATCAAAATATCCTGAAAATTTCCTCAAACAAAACAAAACAAAACAAAACAAAACCCAAAATAACTTTCATACTTTGGTAAGAATGGTTACTTTCACATAAGATTCTTTGGCAAAGTATATACCACACCACCTCAGCAAAAACAGACTTTATTTCGAAACAACAGGTCAAATGCACTGCCTACTTTATCACAGATCAGGATAATACAAGCGGTCAATAACTACACAATGACGTCACTTACTATTTCTGTCCCATATGCTTCCAAAAGATCTGAGCAGCTCATTCCATAGCCCTGTACTTGAACTCCCCGGGGAACATCTCTGTGAGTGGCCAGGAGCCTGCCTGTGCCCACGCCTCTTTGTAAGTCAATCAACTGATCCCCAGCGGGCTCTCTTGCGGTGCCTCCTAGAATGTATAATCCCATTTGGGGGGTAAGCACCTCTAGCCCTCAGGGTCTCAAGACATACACATGGACACCCAGGGCATTTACAGTATCTATGGTGACCATCACGACACATCCTTCTGGGTAAAAGGTACGGCAAGATCATTCTACCAAGAAAAATGATGGGGGTAATCGATACCAGATAGTCAAATCTCCAGGAAAAGAGAAATAAGCAGCCCTACCTGCAAGGTATAATATTTTATTAAACTAAAAACCTATGAGTTTAGACATTTGACAGGACTCCTACTTCTGGTCAAGATGAAATAAAGAGACTAGGCTACCTTCTGCCTGAATTTACCAAAAACCGAACAAACTATATGAGGGGCACCTGTGTGGCTCAGTCAGTTAAGAGTTCAACTCTTGATTTCAGCTCAGGTCATGACCTCAGGGTTGTGAGATCGAGCCCAGTGTTGGGCTCTGTGCTGGGCGTGGAGTCTGCTTTGCTTAAGATTCTCTCCCTCTCTCTCCCTCCCTCTCCCTTTGCCCCATTCCGCCACCGCCCTGCCCTCTCTCTCAAACAAAACAAAACAAAAATGAAACACCAGCTTTCAAAGCACGGCACATTGGCCTATGACAGACAGTCATCTCTGGGAGGTGGGAAACAAACCCCAACGCTCTGACTTCCTACATCCCTGTTTCCAGGCTGCGGAGCAGGGGCCGTGAGCTGAGGCTTCAGTCTCCAAGACGAAGGCCCAGAGGGAAGAGATCCGGCCAGAGAGGAGCTTGGAGATGAGCGAGGAGACCTCAAGTGTCTCCCTCGAGGATTCAGCAGAGCACTGACCAGGACCTCTGTGTGAGGAAACTGTGAAGTTTAGAGACAACAGTGTCCGGTACCCAGACGGGACCTGGAATAGCACCTCCCTCCACATGCCAGAGTGGAAAATCACAAAATACTAGGCACTGAGTACTCATCCAGGAAGGTTTTGCCCAGCCACGGGGCAATTAGCCTTGGACAAAATACTGCTCTAGTCCTGCCTAGCAAATCTTAGTAGTAAGACTTTAAAAGATCAAACTGCTTCCAAATAATTTAATAGGTCTGCAGTGAAGCTAAGAATATTTATGGAGATACAAAAATAATCACACTAATGAAAATTCACAATGTCTGACAGTCAAAGATTACCCGACATGCAAAAAAGAAGAAAAACACAACCCTTAGTGGGGAGGAAAAGCAGTCAAAAGTGGCCTGGAATTGACACTAAAACAGCTTTTCTAAGTCTATTCTCCGTGTTTAGAAGTTACATAGCGACAGGGAAGGTACAGAAAAGATTCAAACTGAGCACCTGGAGAGAAAACCAGTGCACGAGACAAAAATTTCACCAGATGGCAGTCCTGGCAGATTAGACGTTGCAGAAGATTAGTGACCCTGAAGACACGAGTGACCTGAATAGTTCTATAGCCACTAAAGAAATGTGTAGTTTACGAGCTCCCCACTAAGACAACCGACGTTAACGATTCACTAGGAATTCTCTCAAACATTTAAGGAAAAAATACCAGTTCTATACAAAATATTATAGAAAATGAAAAGGAGGGAATATTTGCAACTCTGAAGCCAAATGCAGACAAATATAGTACAAGAAAACAACAAAGCACTATCTTCTGTGATCACAGATGCAAAAACTAATGAAATATTAGCAAAATAAATCCAACAATATATACAAAAAAATACACCACTACCAAGTCAGATTTATCCGACGTCTGCAGGATGGTCTTACCATCTGAAAAGTCAATCAAAAAAACAAGAGTCTTACGATCATCTCAACAGTCACAGAAGAATTCATCAAAATCCAACAGGTACTTCTGGTAATTTCTCAGCAAACTAGGAAAGGAGCTCCCTCAACCTGACAATGGGTATTTTTGAGAAAACCACACCTAACACCATACTCAATGACAAAAGACTGAAGGCTCTTCCCACAAGGAACAGCCGCCAAACAAGGGCGTCTGCTTTTAACCACTTCTACTCACCATCATTCTGAAGGTTCTGAACAGGGCATGGAGGTAAGAGAAAGAAATAAAAGGCATGCCGATTAGAAAGGAAGATGTGAAACCATCTCTGTTCATAGGCAACATGACTGTCTATGTAGAAAATCTGATGGAATCTACAAAAAGCTACTAGAAGTGAGGTTAGCAAGAGAGCACACTAGAGCGGTACGTAAATAACCCTACTTCTACATACTAGCATAAACCAGAGACTAAAAGTTATACTACCACTTATAACACCACCAAAAATATCAAACGCTTATGAGTAAATTTCACAGAAGATGTACAAGACTTATACACTGGAACTAGAAATAAGTAAAAATCAAAGAAGACTAAACAGAGCTGTGCCTTGTGATCAGTTGGTAGGCGTGGTACCATCAAGACATCAACGTTCCTCACACTGATCAAGAATTTGACACAACCCTAATCGACATTTCTGTGGAAAATGGCAGAGTCTAAAATTCATATGGAAATACAGAGGACCACTACACATGCACTCAAGTGGCTAAAATTAAAAAAAAAAAATCTGATAATACCAAGTGTTAGCAAGAACATAGAAAAACTGGAGCTCTCACACACTGCTGGTACGGATAGAAAATGGTATAGCCATTTTGAAAACAGAAAATGTCCTAAAAAGTTAAATACACACTTCCCTTATGACTCTGAGACTCTACTTCTAGATATTTCCATCCAAGAGGGATGGAACATGTTTCCACATGAGACTTAGGCGTTAACATTCGTAACAGCTTGATTCATAACAACCCCTAACTGGAAACCCAAATGTCCCTTACCCTGGTGAAAGGTGGCACCCATTCTCCCCAGCAACAAACAAATTACTGTCACACAGTAGGCCTGAGCGAAAGACGCCAGGTACAAACAACTGCAGGATATGGGTTCCACTGATGAGACTCTAGAACCAACAGAAAGGACATCGGTGGTCAGGGGAGAGGAACAGACTTCTATATTTTATTGTGGTGATGGTTGTTTATACCTCAGTATAAAACTTATTGAAGTACATGTTATATGTAAGTTCTACCTTAAAAAGTTGATCAAAAAACATAATAAACTCACACAAAGTTAATGCAAAGAGGGGATGTATGTCCATCAAACTGTCAATAGTGGTCTTCCTTGGATGGTGGGAGTATAGGTGGTTTTAATTTTCCCCTTTGTACTTTTTTGTAATCTCCACAATTTTTATAACAAACACTTTTAGGCAAACAAAAAATTTTTACTTCAAGTCTCTTCATAGAAATTGTGGTATCATATTGTTACCTAAAATATAGGTGATAGACTAGTTAACGAATGCTATTCTTAAAAAATAAGATCAGGAAGAGCCAGTCTGCTGATAAACAGAATACGCAAAGTAATATTCACTTTTGACCATTTATGTTAGAAATGGAACATCTTTAAATTAAACAAAACAAAATCTGTCTGCATATCTTAACTGCAATAATCACAAAACAAAATGAAGAGCGAAAACCTATGTTAACAAGTAAAACCGTAATAAGTGTCGTACATGACACAATGTAATTGTAATAGTAATTTGTTGCATCGTTTGGAAAACGATGAGAGTCATGTGGCTACTAGCAATGTTATCTTTCTCTTGTAATGAGATAACTTTAAATAAATGTTTCCCGACAGCATGAGCCCGAAAATGAAAATCCCACAACCACCAGAAAACAGAAACACTCAATGACTTGGGGGACAGGCTGTCGCAGGACCCCTACTGCTCTCGCAGGTGGCAAGTCTCGTATTTTTAGGACACTCTTCATTATCGAGTCTGAAACAACACCGAGGACCACACCAACCACGTCGGCCTCACCCTCCACCGGAGTCCAGGCACCCAAGCGAGCGAGCGGTACAAGGGACCGGCCCTCCAGTCCCGAGGTTCTGGTCCCAAGGCGAAGGCCCCCAAGGTCCGCCTTCCGCCATGGGGGCGGAGCCTCACCTGGTAGAGCTCTTCCAGGTTGTATCTGATGGAGGTGCTACTTTGTATGGCTTTCACCGCCTCGTGAAGCTTCTGCCAGGTGTCCTGAGTGTAGTTATCGGGCAACTTGGGTCTGTCTGCGGATCCAGAGAGCATCGGTGAGGAAGAGGAGCCGCGCGAAATCAGACCTGCTTTAAGACACACTCCACAAAGGGCACGTAAAAGGCACACAGGCAAGGAACACAGAAATGAGGTTTTCCCAGACAAGCGTTGTGTTTATCGCCGTCTCGGGTTACAGACTCCGCCGCCGGACCACGGTCGCTGAATACGCCCAGTACGGAGGGCAGGCAAACGCACGCACAAGCCGGCCCGGCCAGCCGCCCTCGCCGCCGTGCGCGCGGCACCGGCCACCGCAGGGCGGGGACCGCGGGGGGACGGGGACCGCACGGCGAGCTCGGGGCTGCTCCGGCCGCGCCGCCCGCCGCCCCCGGAGGCCCGAGGGCCCCCGCTGCTCCCCGCGGGCCGGCACTTCCGGCGGCCGCTCCCCGCCGCTCCCCGGGACGGGCACTTCCGGCGGCCCGCGATCCCGGCTCCCGGGAACCCCGCTGCCCCGGACGGGCACTTCCGGCGGCCGCGGAGCCCCCTCCCCGAGACCCCCGCTCCCCGCCGCTCCCCGGGGCCCCGGCTCGCCGCCGCCCCCAGGACGGGCACTTCCGGCGGCGGGGGCGCGGACCCCGCCCCGGCCGCCCGCCCCGCACCCACCTCGGAAATTCTTGATCACTAGTTTCTTGGAGCCGCCGCCGCCGCCGCCGCCGCCGCCGCCGGGCTTGGAGGAGACGGCGGCCGCGGCGAGGGACGCGGGTTTGGTGAGGCCGTTGGTGTGCCCGACGAGCGCCGACAGGGCGCCTTTCCTGGGGGTCTCGTCGGCCATGGCTGCGGCCGGGAAGCAGCGGGCGCCCCGCCCCGTCCCGCCTCCCCGGCCGCGCGGGCGGGCGGGCCTCGCGTCAGCGCCGCCCCGGCCGCCCAACCGCCGCCCCGCCGGCCCGCCCTGACCCCGACCCCGCCCCGGGCCGCCGCGCTCCGTGTGGAACTTGCAACGGTCGAGGGCGGGCGGCGGGGCGCAAGCCCGGTCAGCCCCGGGCGAGCCCGAGCCCCCAGGCGGCACGAAGGAGGCGTCCTCGCCGAGGGACGGCGGCGAACAGTGGCGCAGACACCAGCCTTTCTCAGCCTGGGCGCGCCGCCATGCCGGCCCGGGGCGCACGCTCCGGCGGACTCTTTCCGTCCGGAACCAGCGTGCGGGGAAGGCCAGGCGGGGGGGCGCGCGGGCCGGGACGGACTGTGGGCCGGAAGTGAAGCGGCTGCGGCCGGGCGCGCAGGCCCCGCCCACTTCCGTCGGCGGGAACGGCGATGGCGCACATCACCATCAACCAGTACCTGCAGCAGGTAACGCGCGCAGTCAGTGGGGTCTGGAGCGGGAGCCCGGCGGCGCTGGCGAGAACGCGTGGGCCGGGGCGAATCGGTTCGCCCCCTGTGCCCGAGCTCTTGGCCGCCAGAAGGAGAGCGAGGACGGCTGAGCAGGCGCCCCGACGGTGTTGCCCCCGGACCCGGGGTGCGCCGATGGGCGTTGGCCTCGAGAGGGACGCGCGGAGGGGTCCGAGCGGACCTGGGAGGCCCGTCAGCCGCGCTCCGTGGCGGGGGCTCAGCCGCTGACTCGGGAAGGACGCTGGGAGGGGGTGGAGGCAGCAGGTGGTCCGGCTGCGAGCGCTGGTCCAGCCGTCCCGTGGGGCCCGCCTCGTGTGCGCTTCTGGCAGTTTATAGCCTTCGGGAGATGTGTCTCCACGGGAATCCTGTCCGTACAGCCTATAAACGCCAGAGCCATACTTAAAGCGTGGGTGTTTACGGGTTCAAAACTGGCGTTCTTTCCACTAAACTATGCTAATTCCCACAACTAGAACCGTGCTGATCGGGAAAAGAGGGAGTGGATTTTTAAAATGTCTGGAGGAAGCATTCCCTGGGTGATTAAGAATGTATGGTTGAGGGTCTGGGAGGAGAATGAGCCCCAGGTTTCTAGCCAGGGCAACAGATGAGCAGAGCAAATTTGGAGGGAAAGTTTACAGACTCCGTTTTGGACATGTTGAGTTGGGGGTGTGTGTTGACAACCAGGTAAAGATCTTTAGGAGGCAGTTTGGAGATAGTCTGGCATGACTGGTGATGAGGGAGCGGAAGGCCAGCTGAGGACAGGCAGAAGCTGACACCCCACACCCCCCCCATGGGATATACCTGACATTCCTCAGGCACTCCTGGCTGCCCTAAAGGAAAAACAAGTAGTTAATTTATAGAGATTATAATTCTGCAAGTCATGAGTCTCCGTCAGTTTACAAATGTCTTAGCAATTTATAAAAACAAAGCATTCCTATCAATAACCTAGCTTCCAGAAGGGAATGTAGATACCATTAAATGCCCTTATAACCTACAGCCCATTGACAGATCCTTGAAGTGGGCAGAGTGTAATGTTTCTCCAGGAAGCCCCCAACTGTCTTCATGTTAATGCCTTGCTAGAGGGAAAAACAACCTTAACTTGACAATGGCAAGGCCTCCGGTATCCTGTGAGTCTTTTTTAACATAAAAAATCCTTTGGAACCTCCCTTTTCCTTACCCCCCCAACTCCCGAGTATATAATCAGCCACCCTTCACAACCCCAGCGCTTTCTGCCCACGCGTCCTGTCCCCATGCTTAACCACCTATTTGCACCAAAGACGTCTCAGGAATTCCTTCTTGGTCGTCGGCTCCGGACCTTACCCCACCAAACCTCACCTGTACTCTAAAACCCCATCGTTTGGTGTCCAAACGTGGGGCTTCCGAGTGTTTTCATCTGGACTCTGAGCCACGGTGCAAACTTGGTGGGTACTTTCTCTTCTCTTCCTTTACTCTCACTCCAGGGGCTTCAAGGAGTGTGGTCTTACTGGAACACTTTCATGTTGATTGCCCAAGCTGCATTCTTCTAGCCTGGGGCTACTCTACGGGGAGGAGAAAGTCTGCTTTTTGGCTGGAAGTTAGTACCCTGGCTGGGATGGTAATAAGACCCAGAAACTTGATGCTCTCTCTTTATTTCTGTCCTTATACGAAGTTGTCTGTCTTGGGCTTGGGACAGCCACCTAAGTCACCAGGACGGCTGCCAATCTTAAGACTCCTGTGTCAGGTTCCCCCCCCCCCCCCTTTTTTTAAGATATTTATTTATTTGACAGAGAGACAGCGAGAGAGGGAACACAAGCAAGGCGAGTGGGAGAGGGAGAAGCAGGCTTCCCACTGAGCAGGGAGCCCGATGCGGGGCTCCGTCCCAGGACCCTGAGATTATGACCTGAGCCGAAGGCAGATGCTTAACGACTGAGCCACCCAGGCGCCCCAGATTTCCTCCTCATTGATCTAAGGGGATCCCTTCCACATCCCTGGTCTAGCCGCTTCTGGCCGTGGGACCTCCACTCAGAGCCGGCCGAAACCAGTACCCAATGGAATTAAAACCCAACTTCCTAGGGAAGTTGGCTGTAAAGACCACATGTGTTGGAATGTCACTTAGACGATAATGGATTTCAGTCTTTACAGTTTTTAATCAATGTCCTCTACTAACTACTTAAATTATAAAATTGGGTAATTTCCCCTTGTAAAACTTTTCTAGTATTTTCCACGGGTTAAAAGTGGCAGGGTGATAACACAGCTCTCAGGGCTTAGGACTGCATGGCATGGATATTTTAGACCATTCGATAGCACCCATCTGTAGCCTAGGGTATGGGGAAGGGGAAATCGGCATCCCACTGGCGTCCATCCTACGGGGCCTTTTATGGCAGGAATGCCTTCAGGGGAAGGCAGGGTGGTGACCAAAAGCGGTTTCTCATTTGAGGGACGCCTCTGGTCGCTTTTGACACCTGGAACCGCTGACCTGTCCTGCGTGGGACGCCGCCCAGGAGTCGGGGGGTTGGTAATGGACCTTCTTTACTTTTCTGAGCACAGGGCCTCGGTAGGCTTCTTCCCGAGGACTCTCCCTTAGGGTGCCTTTTTAACCCACTGGAAACAATTTGGATTGCAAAATTTGGGAAAGGACTGATCTGTAACACTGCATGGCCTCAGGAGATCTGTCAGTTAGATCTCTTTTGCAGGAAACAGGATTGTAATCTCTATAAGTTAACTATTTGTTTTTCCTTTAGGGCAGCCAGGAATGCCTGAGGAATGTCAGGTATACCCCATGGGGTGGGGGGGTTGTGGGGTGTCAGCTTCTGCTTTGTCCTCAGCTGGCCTTCTGCTCCCTCATCATCTACGTTCTCAGAGGGGTCTTATTTGATGAAGTAGTTGGGGGTGATGGGAGGAATAACCACTAGTGCTTGTTGAACTCTTAACTAAGAACCAACCACTGTCATGTACAGTGGCTCGTTATTACCACTTGTCCTGGGAGGTGGGTCCGTTGCAAGCCCCATTTTACAGAGAAGGTTCAGTGGTTTTCCAAGGTCCCTGGGCTAGTTAGTAGCACATTCGGACCAGGAGTTCTGGCCTTAGAGTCCGTGCCCTTAACACGAAGCTCACTGCCTCTGTTAGCCTAGGTTTCAGCCACCATTTCCTGTCCTAGTCAGAACCTACCTATTTCTCAGGTTCCAAAGTGTACTGTTTTTTGAATCTCGGTGACCTTCTCAGTTAGGACACATTCCGTATTTCATACTTCACAGCATCCTCAGCCAGCAGCTACCTGTGGACAAGTCATAGGTCTTTTGTTTCCCTTCTTTGTGATTGCTTCTTAAGTAGCTATCAGGTTGGCAGTTTGGTTTTATTCTGCTCACGAGTTTCTGAGTTCTCTTGTTGGTTTCTTGGATGCAGGCAGAACACATGCATTCGTGGGTCAGAGACCAAGGGTCTTGTAGCTCAGCTCAGCGCAGCTGGCAATGTGGGGTCAGCCTGCCGGTTTCCTTGGACCAGTGGGCCCAGAAGGGTGCCTGTACCTGCATCCAAGAGAGAAACGGAATTTGGGGAATCCATCCATTTTGTAGCAGGCGGTGAACAAGCCTGCTTTTTGCTTGGGATTAGGGAAGGGGGGAAGACATTGCTTTGTTTCTCAAAGTTATAAACAGCCCTGAACAGTGGCCCAAGTGAAGGAGCTAGCG
Source organism: Zalophus californianus (assembly GCF_009762305.2). Classification (NCBI taxonomy): domain Eukaryota; kingdom Metazoa; phylum Chordata; class Mammalia; order Carnivora; family Otariidae; genus Zalophus; species Zalophus californianus. The sequence goes on from NC_045597.1 coordinate 883,958, forward strand.
GTCAGGGCCTTGTGGGGCCAGCACATCAGTTTGAGAGGCCCAAGGAGGACTGTCCTTCTAATGGTTGGCGGTAGCTGGGATGTTAGCGTTCAGCACCTCAACATGCCTCCAGTTTCATTTCTGTTTGGAGAGGACAGGTTGAGTTAATTTACCTTAACGGTTTCCCAAGTATTCTACTTTTAAAAATTGTATTTAGAGGGTGCCTGGGTGGCTCAGTTGGTTAAGCGACTGCCTTCGGCTCAGGTCATGATCCTGGAGTCCCGGGATCGAGTCCCGCATCGGGCTCCCTGCTCGGCGGGGAGTCTGCTTCTCCCTCTGACCCTCTTCCCTCTCGTGCTCTCTATCTCTCATTCTCTCTCTCTCAAATAAATAAAATCTTTAAAAAAAATAACATACAAAAATCCTTTAAAAATTGTATTTAGAACAAGATCAGTTTGCATGTGCAGTTGACCCTTGAACAATGTGGGGGTTGGGGCGCTGACCCCCCCCATGCAGTTGAAAATACACATACAACTTTTGGCTTACCAAAAACTTAACCGATAGCGTACTGTTGACCAATAACATAAACAGTGAATCAGCTTGTTTTTTGTGTTGTGTTCTATATTATGTTCTCACTACCGAGTTAGCTAGAGAAAAGGAAACGTTGTTAAGAAAATTGTGAGGAGAAAATGCATTTGTAGCGCTCTGTTGTAAAAAGTCTAGGTCAGACCTGCTAGTCAGGGGTCAGCTGTGCTTCTCCCCACAGCTGGAGCTGCTCCATATTACTGGAGTTTCTTTGAGGGCTGGTATTCTTTGTTTGGTGTCCTTTACTTCATTCTTCTGTCCATTCTACAAATTCTTATTTCAAATGGCAAGTTACTTTTTAAAAACTATCTACATTTAAAATTGTAATTTTCCTCCAAATTTTTATTGTGAAATTTTTCAAACCTGCAGAAAAGCTGAAAGGAGAACATTGAAGATGTGGACACCCTCACCTGGTGCACCACGTTTCTGTGTCCTTCCCTCCGGGCACGCGTGCTTCTCTCCCCTGAACCATTTGAAAGGAGGTTGCTGCCACCGAGGCCCTTCCCATGGGCCTGAGGTTGTTCTGCCATCCGGCTGCGGAACATCATCTTCAGCACAGCCTAGAAATGTAGCGTCAGCGTTTTCTGCTAGCGCATTCAGACTCCACATCCACCCATGGTGCTGTTTGGAGCCTCCTTGTTACCTGCAGGGTCCAGTCAGATCACACTCCAAACATGGTGGTCTTGCTCTTTAGTCTTTCATCTAGAAGAGTCCTCTTGCCAGTTTCCGGGAGTGGATTTGTTTTATGACAATTAACTTTTTAAAAATGTCCAGGGCAGTGGACTCATGGCTGTGTCACCGTTTGCCTTTACTTGACTCTAGTGAACAGGTTTGGGCAAACCTGGCTAGTGTAGACGTTCTATAGCCTCTGGAGGCTTGCATTTGTGCTCTCAACTGCCCGCTCTGGCGTCCAGAGACCTTTTCCCATCGTATTGATTCATAATCTGTTGGACGGACTGTGAGAGCCTCTGAACATTCCACCCCACACCCTTTCCAAAGTGCTTTCAGCTTTTATTCGTGATCTTTTCCCAAGTGGGTTATTGCATGAGTGTTTGCCAAGTGGTGATTCTCTCACTCTGTGTTTGTTAGCTACTACTTCATCTGTTAAAAATGCTTTTCCCTGTGCTCCTTTTTAAAAAGTATCGTAGATTGTTGTTAATGCCAAGTTATAATCCAGAACCAGTAATAAGATTATTCTTATTCTTTCTGAAGCTCAGCTTGTCCCAGATTTGGCCACTACGAGCTCCTTCAGACTGGTTTCTGGGGCTTTTTGATATGTCTTCCTTGAGATCTGCTTTGCTTTCTGGCACAGTAATGTCCATGCCAAGCTCACGGACTTCTTTCCCTATTCCAGCACTGGCCCAGACCTTTCTCCAGGGAGCTCTAGTTCTTCTTAGTGGTAGTGGAGTTTGGGAAATGAATCTGAGTGCTGGGTGTGTTCATTGCCACTGCATGGGGTAGGGAGAGTCATTACTTCAAGGCCTTGTTAGCAGATGGAGCTAGTAAATGTATTTTTTTAAACATTTTTTTAAAAGATTTTATTTGACAGAGCGCGAGCACGAGCTGGGGGCGGGGGGAGGGAGAGGGAGAAGCAGACTCCCCTGCTGAGCAGGGAGCCCGATGTGGGGCTCCATCCCAGGACCCTGAGATCATGACCTGAGCCGAAGGCAGACGCTCCACCAACTGAGCCACCCAGGTGCCCTTGTATTTTTAAGAAATTACGTGTTCTGGGGGCACCTGGCTGGCTCAGTTTGGTGGAGTGTGCAACTCTTGATCTCGAGGTTGTGAGTTGAAGCCCCACGTTGGGTGTAGAGATGACTTAAAAAAAAAAATTACAAGTTCTAAGAGTAGATGAATTCCCCCCTCCCTGCAACCTCCATCTACCGCCTTAGAGCCAGGAGGTCACGAGGTGACCAGCAGTAGCCAGGAAAGAGAACTTTTTCCTGGGTGTGCCGAGAGCCAGCTGCACCTGATGAGGTCTGCAGTCTGGACCAGGCCCCAGGGACACCACGGGGATGTTGCCACGGGGCTCCCCTGGAGTCCCCCCACAGGGTCCACCAGGGGCTGCTTACATGGGAAGGCCGCGGCGTACTAACAGCCACTAAAACAGGTGACCAGGTGGCTGTGGCCCTAGCGTCCCCTGAGCTGTGTATCAGTTCTTTGAGATTTGTCCATGGTCTGTTGTCTCTTTTCTTTGGTGCCTGCTGTGACAGTTTTGGTGGCCTTTATCAGCTTCCTTGAGGTAAGGGCACCGATGGGATCAGTACTTTCCTCACACAACTCTACACAAATATCTTTTCTTTCTTGTTGTAAGGTAGACCGTAGACATGGGATTGCTGGCTTCTGTGGTTTTATTGGGCAGTTGAGTGCCAGATTCTTGATCACGTCAGTTGTCTTAGGTGAGATGGTGTAAACTTTCCCAGCCGATGCCCTAAGGGGTACAAGAGTCCAGGAGCTGGATCCATTTTGCCTGGATGTAGGGTTACTGCACTGGGGGGAGAGCAGGTGCGTGCCCTCCCTCGCAGGCTGATCCAGCCACTTCTCACCTGCAATGTGGGGGAGCTCCAGTCGCTTTCTGTTGTTGGTCGTGGCTAGTCCAGCCTCCCCTGCCACGCTTACCGCTTCTGGGGGTGCATCTCGTGACTGGGAAGTGATGTGAGCGCCTGCCATGGGTGTGCGGTCTGCACCTTCTTCATGTCGTCCCTGGCTGGAGTCTCATGTGGGCATAAAATTGACAGAGCTAATCCCACTGTAGATGAATCATGCTGTGTGTGCAACTTTCTCTGTGTTTGTTTTCCTCTGCCCGTTCGGATTTCTAAGTGCTTGTTTGGTAAATAAAATCTTCAAACCTCATTTGGTTTTCTAGTTACAGAGGTCTGCCGCAGCACAGGCCCCCAGGACGGAAATCTGTAAAAGCCTCCTGAACGCCCAGCCTGCACCCCAAGGGCCCAGGGACAGGCACTTCTTCCTGTGCTCCCATGTCATACGCAGTTTTTCTTTTCCTTCCAGATTGAGTTAGGCACTTTCCTGTGACTTTGGGTTTGTCTTTTTGTTTTGTTTGGGGTTTTGCATGTGTGTGTTTGTTTTTGCTTAACAGTAAGCACATTGTGGACACCAGCACATCATCACCGCTGGATCGATCTACTTCCTGCTCGTGGCACCATCTGTTTAGCTTTGCCGTTCCCTGTTTCAGTTGATGTGCCGGTTGAGTGGAATGTGGCTTTTAAGCTCTTTTTTTCCCCATAAGCTTTATAAGTGAATTCTCAAGTGTCTGAACGACTGAGTAAAACTAAAATAACGTGCCTTCCTTAATCACCACTGGCTTACCCTGCTTGTTTGCTGTTTCTGACAGTATATCACCTGTTTCTTTGCCGCCGAAAGATCTCATTTTGAAACGTTCCTCTTGTTTGCTGCTGCCGAGAGCCCGGCGTGTTCTGTCGTTGTTGTGGCTCCTCCAGAATCAGGAGGATGGATTTTCAAGGCGTACGACATGTTGTTTAGGTTCTGTGAGGACAAAACGGTTTGTTTTCTATTCAGCTTATCTCTTTTCAAATGTTTCAGGTCTATGAAGCCATCGACAGCAGAGATGGGGCATCCTGTGCAGAGCTGGTGTCTTTCAAGCATCCTCACGTCGCCAACCCACGGCTCCAGGTGGGTGAAGGAGCTGTACCCACAGGTGCTCCCTAAGGAGAAGCTGAGAGTTTGAGTCAGATGGAAACTAATATTTCTGCTCTTTTGAAAATTTTTGAAAATTTTAACATTCATTTACTGTATGTCTGTAATTGCAGTTCATTTATTGAGCACGGTGTGTTTGATTCCAGGCTGAGGTGTGCATCTTATGCTCTGTAATAACTCCCAAGTGACCCTCTGAGCCCCAGAGACATGCACTGTGGAGCAAGGTCGTCTAAGGTCATCCAGCAGACAGGCAGTGGGCTAGGCTGTGCCCAGGCTGGTCTGTCCCCAAAGCCCACAAACGTGTCCTGTTATAAGTAAAGCTTAGTGGGGCTGGGCCGTGTCTGCTCATTCCTGTGCTGTCCGTGCCACGGACGCGTAGCTGGCTAGGTCAACGGAGATCTATAGCCTGCAAAGGCAGGGGTGTTTACCATCTGGCCTTTTATGGAAAGCATTTGCCAAACCCTGCTTTAAACTATAAGTGTCCTTGATTTAGCAGATAAATGATACGCAAGGCCTGTCTTCTATAGGAAGTATTCTTGGCATTTGGGGAAGTCCCATTTGCTCATTGGTTCCCTTTGTGATATTGGAATATGGTCCTGTTGGGGCAGTTTTTCTTTTGAAAGAAATAGGAGCTCTGTATATTGGAGACCATACTGGGCAGTGTACAGGCTGCACCTCAGACCAAATAAACCAGTTAGTGGAGTAGAAGCAGGCTCTTTTTAAAATTTAGGGTTCCTTGGGTGGCTGTCCTGTGTGACAGTGTTGAAAACCATTGCTCTAAGAGGCTCGCTGGCCAGACACTCCTCAGCTGGTGGCATGTGCCTGCCATTGTACCACTGCGGGTGGCTCTGTCCTCCCTCTGTGATCCAAGGCCAATCCCCATTGACCTTCTGAGCTGGCGTTCCATTCGCGGGTGGCCATTGTCTTAGTTATTTCACCAGGGACGGCGGATGGGGATTTTCCTGCTGCTGCCCTTTTCCTTCCCACACTTACACACATGGATATGCGTACATATTAGTGCATCAGGGACTCACAGACTTCTCTAATTCTCGGTTCTGTGTGACCCCTGTGGCTCTCTTATGGTCTAAAATTTGGCCATGGAGAGGGAAGAGGGCATTGGAAATAAATGTCAGCTAGCCTAGCCCAGGACATAGAGCAGGTGGCTCTGTCACCAGGAGGTGAGGAGGGGGATTCCTAACGTGGCGTCACCTCTCGCCGCGTTCCTTACGGAGCACACAGGAGCTGCTTCATAAACACTTCTTCACTGACTGGCTGCTGAATACTAAGGTCCACACAAAAGTGCCCTGAGTATTCTTTGGACTGCGGTAGGCAGAGCAGGTGTGTTTGGTGCCCCGTCACCCTATCCCCGGCCACGACACATATGTGTGAGATCACAAGTGCCAGGTGCCCACCCTTCCCCCTAACTGTAAAGTGTGTATTCTTTTGAAAGAGGTTCGTCTCAGTCTCTTTCTGCACATTGCATTCTTTTGCTGCCTTTTAATTTTATTTTTGTCATTTTCCTCTTATTTAGATGGCCTCCCCGGAAGAGAAGTGTCAGCAGGTTTTGGAACCCCCTTACGACGAAATGTTTGCTGCTCATTTAAGGTAACCCCCTGGGGAGGAAGAAAAATAAAGCAAATCTGGAAATTGCTGAATCGACTAGGGATTTTATTTAACATCATCTTAGGCTCAAGAGGCGCCTGGGTGGCGCATTCATTTGAGCCTCTGACTCTTGGTTTTGGCTCAGGTCATGAGATAGAGCCTCAAGGCAGGCTCTGCCCTCAGTGGGGAGTCTGCTCCCTCCCTTTCTGCCCCTCCCCCCACTCACATGCATACACTCTTTCTCTCTAAAATAAATAAATATAAATAAATAAAATCTTTTAAACAACACATCATCTTAGACTTGAAAAGATGGATAATTTGCTTTGAAAAGAAAAGTGCATTTGTTTTTTGGAGGGTTTTTCGGTACTTTTTTAATTTAAATTCAATTTAATTAACATATACTGTATTATTAGTTTTCAGAGGTAGAGTTCATTGATTCCTCAGTTGCATATAACACCCAGTGCTCCTTACCTCACAGGCCCTCCTTCATGCCCGTTTCCCAGGTACCCCATCCCCCCCCACCTCCCCTCCAGCAACCCTCAGTCTGTTTCCTGTGATTAAGAGCCTCTTACAGTTTACCTCCCTCTCTGACATCTTGTTTTAAGAAAAGCACATTTGTAATTTCAATTTGTTAAAGCCTATGAAAATTTTGTGAAGCTTAAAATCCTTTAAATTTTTTTTAAAGATCTTATTTATTTATTTGATAGCACAAGCACTGGGGGGGGCAGAGGGAGAAGCAGGCTTCCCACAGAGCAGGGTGGCGGCGGGGGTGGGGGGGTGGGGGGGTGGGGGGGTGGGGCGGTGGGGCTCGGGGCTTGGGATCATGACCTGAGCTGAAGGCTGACGCTCAACCGACTGAGCCGCCCAGACGCCCCTGAAATACTTTGAATTTTTAATAAACGTTTTTTTATTTGAAAGATCACGTATGCTTTTAAAAGTTACGGTGAACTGTGGTACAGGCCCTCCTCACGTTGGCTACGTAGCAGTTGTGTGTTGAGCGGGCACACGGCTCACCACTGCCTTCTGTTTCCGTGGAAATAGGCCTGTGCTTCACCTCTTCACCTTGCCGGCAACGGGGCTAGAGCTGCAGAGAGCACATGAAAGACTTGCTCTTCAGGGACGTCTCATGTCTGCTGTTTTCCCTGTTGGAGGGCGGGGCTGGGCAAAGCTGGATGTCCCGAAGCACGAGGCATTGGCTCGCCCTCCTGCCTGTGCCCCTCCCGGGCTTCCTTCTCTGGAGAAGTCGGGGTGCCACTGGTCTCCTGGTAGTGTGAGGCTCCCTGCCATCTCCTTTCCGTAGGTGCAGCGGGAGGGCCGTGGTCGGCCGTGACCAGTGCCTGGCACCGAGAACCTGCTGCAAGTAGGGTCTCCTCCTGGGGCCAGAGAGCAGTGTCCCAGAGAGGCATGTGGGTTTCCTCTCCCCCCAGCCTGTTTCAATTCAGAGTCACCCGTGTGTTTCTTGTTCTCCTTCTAGTTCCTGTAGCCTTAGCAGGATAAACAGCGCGCTCGGGCGTTCTGGATGGAAGTGAGGGGTGGGGCATGTGGGGCTCGATTGCAGGTCCTGCTGCCTGTGTCCTCAGCCTGTGATGTTTCCCTCACAGATGCACTTACGCGGTGGGGAACCACGACTTCATCGAGGCGTACAAATGCCAGACTGTCATCGTCCAATATCTTTGTCGTTTGTGTAATGGTTTAAGATCTGGAGACATCAGGCCACTTTCCTTCATACTTTTAATTAGAAAGGAATTGAAACTAAACTTTAGGAAGAGAAACTCATTTAGCTATTTCATTCAGGTGCTTAAATGTATCCTGGGCCTTAAGACTGTCGTCCAGTTACCCGTTCAATGAGGAAGAACATGGGTGACGGTTAAGTGTTTTACTTAATTCTATTGTGAGTGGTGGTATTTCCTTTAAAGCATTAAGTATAGCTACAGGGACTAGTTAGTCCCTTTGGCAAAATACGAGAACGCGCCAGATTCCAGGCATAGACGGACAAGAGTGGACTCCACATGTCGTCACTGAAGTGTGGTCACTGAGACCTTCAGCCAGCCAGTGTCTGATTTAAGTCATCTAAGTGCTATGTCCTAGCTGAGGCCTCCGTCCTAGTGTTCTAGTATTTATGTGTAACTCTGGATTTTTAGTTGGCTTATTTTTTTAACGTTCTTGTTTAAGTATACAAAGGAGAAAGTTGGCTACTAACTAGTTTAGTCTCCCTTGAATTTAAGAATTCTGTAATCAAGGAAATAAACTTTATACTACAGATTCTAAAGCCTATTACATACGTGATTATCTGGGTTCAGAAAAACCAAATAAAATGTTTGAAGTTCCCAGTTAAGAAAATCTTACAATAGTCTCTTACTTTGGAGAATGTATGTGTAAAGCAAACATGTTTGCTGTACTAATACCTAATGATATTCAGATATTTGTAACTTCTACGTTTTTCCTTCCAGAACTTGCCCCTATGGTATATAATCTTCTAAACCTAAAATTCAGAATCCTCATAATTCTTCTTATCACTTGTAGCATTGCCTTAGATTTTGTATGTTGTTCCTTAATATAGTACATCATTCCTGCGTGCATTTCAAGCCCACAAAGAAGAAAACTGGTAAGTATGAACAGAAATAACTGGAAACTGGCAAATGGCAGGGTTTAGTTTTTGGGTTTTTTTTTTTTTTTTAGCAGAAGCTTTCTTTTTTTAATTTTTTTATATTTTATTTATTTATTCATGAGAGACAGAGGGAGAGAGAGGGGGGGGGAGAGAGAGAGAGAGAAGCAGGGGAGAAGCAGGCTCCCAAGGAGCAGGGAGCCCGATGTGGGACTCGATCCCAGGACCCCGGGATCATGACCTGAGCCGAAGGCAGACGCTTAACCATCTGAGCCACCCAGGCGCCCTTAGCAGAAGCTTTTTAAAACTTTAAGTAAATATGTGTTGTGTTTTCTATGTGGATATTTAACGTCATGTGTCGACATAGGATATTATCAACGCGGATACTGGAGTTTTAATGGTCAGTGTAAACTTTAAGTGGCGGACCAGCCAGATTGTTTGCAGTATGTTCACATGAATATAAAGCCTTGTTTTTATTTCAGACCTTCCATACCCCAAAATGTTTGTCAATTGTCAATGCTGAACTGACTTCTGATTTTAACTTGGATAAAAGGGCAGATCAGCTGCAGTTCACGTGGAGTGACTAGAGTGAATACGTGGTAATTGGGTTATTTTAAGTTCCTTGACAAAGTGATTCTTATTTTATGATTTATTAACTGTAGGTAAATACTGAAATTTTATGTTTTCTAAAATAACTGAAGGCTTGGGCGCCTGGGTGGCTCAATTGGTTAAGCGACTGCCTTTGGCTCAGGTCATGATCCTGGAGTCCCGGGATCGAGTCCCGCATCGGGCTCCCTGCTCAGCAGGGAGTCTGCTTCTCCCTCTGACCCTCTTCCCTCTCGTGCTCTCTATCTCTCATTCTCTCTCTCAAATAAATAAATAAAATCTTAAAAAAAAAAAACTTAAAAAAAATAAAATAACTGAAGGCTTGCAAATACATTTTGCTAAAAAAACAAAGTCAAATACCTTCTTTAAGTGAAGATTTGTCTTATACATAAAAGCATTTCCACCAGCTAAATTAAAAAAAAAATCCTTTTATGACATTTTGTCTATTACTTTTTCTGGGTCCTGTTAGAAGGTCTTACTAAACCACATCTTGCTTTAATGGAGCTGCTTGGAGAGTGGTTGAAGGGAAGGAGAAGGTCCTGAATAGCGTGAGGAGGTGCCGTCTGGGGCTGAGGACCCTGGACGCACCAGGATCTGGGCTTCTGGGGAGGGTCTGGGGCAGTGGGTGAGGAACACTTCAGTATCTGTGCTGGTCAGGAAGCCCCGGCGCCGCAGCCTGCCCTGCCCTGACGGGGGATGAGGAAGGCGGCAGGAGCCTCCGGGTTCCTGGAGGGGTGGTGGCCCCGTGGATGGAGGTAGCTCTGGGTATCGGGAACAGAATCTTGGACCTCATGGCCTCTTCCAACGTACTTGCTTTTCTGCCCTGCAGGGCTCTGCCTGTTATGTATGCTGTAGCACTTGACCTTCGGATATTTGCCAATAACGTAAGTTTAGTTCTTGTCACTGTTCTTTTAAAACTCAAACTCAGTTTCTATCTTTTGCTTAATTTCATGTCATTCTTCCAAAAGTTTTGAGGGTTAGGATGTAGGTTAGCATGTTCCTGATGTAGAGAGCGAAAGGGCAGGAGGTAGTTGGACTAACTGGGTTGGTGGGTTTTCATGCCCCAACGTGGGTGTAGAGGGAGTTTTTGTGTGTGTGTTAACCAGTTATGGCAGGTGGCAAATTTTTTTAAGGGGGCGAGGCAGTAACACGAGCAGTTCTGCATTCTCCTGTACTGTTAAGATGTGGCTGTCCCCTGTCTTGAAGAATCCCACCCTAATGTAGATGCAGGCAGCAGCTAGGGGTCTCTCTCTGGTGTGAGGAGGTCGGTTTGCCCTTTGGGGTCAGCATAAGGCAGTTTTGTAGCAGCAGTTTTGAACTAACACACCTTTATGGTTTTAAAAATTATAACTTCCCATTCCAAACAAGATGGAGTAGGTACAGTTTTCCTTTCCATCCTGCTGAGAATTCTGAAGCCAGCATGGCTTGCAGACCAGCAAGTGGTGGTCTCCTGCATTTGCTTCTTGCTTCCTGTCCTGGACTGGGTCCCAGAGGAGCCTCAGATACAGGAAGGCCGACAGGCAGAGATGAGGAGGCCCCAAGGAGAGCAGGAGGGAGGTTCTGGACAGACTTCTTCAGCAGTCCCTGCCACAGTCCCCCAAACTGTGCCAGTCCCCAGCCCTTCAGCAAAGCCCTCGGGGAGTCGGACCCAGACAAGCCGGCGGCAGCTCCCCACCAGCATAGCATCTGCTGCTAATGCAAGATAAACAGGATCCACGTGACCTCATACCCCAAATATCACTTAACGGAGAATCTCAGCCTGTGAAGAGACGATCCACAAACACCGGATGTTGGAATTCCCTGACTTGCTCGCACCTCGGCCATCCTAAATAAGTCTCAGGGAAAGTCACGAACATGCTTGAAACAAACGAAAACATAGATGGTCTCAGCAAAGAAATAGAAGATGTAAAGAAGAACTGATGGAAATTTCTAGAACCGAAAAATATAACTTAAATGCAAATTAGGCTCCAAAGAGCTTTGTTTATATATCTATTTGTATTTACCGTATTAAAATTTTTTAACTGGGATTTAAAAAAATTCATCTAAAATAACAAGCCTTTTATGTGGTCACATAAGTGACATTTTAAGTGAAAAATAACTATATTTTCCAGATGAACAAGATGTGCTGAGAAGAGTGCTGGATTTTTACATTTTAATCTTACAGAAGCCACCTGACCCCGTGTCCTTCTGCAGGCACGGTGTTGCTGCTTGAATATATGAAGAGGGTCTGGCCTCACACAGGTGTAGATGGAAAGGAGAGGAGTATTTTAATAGCCTTTCAAATAATTGTGGATACTCTTTTTCCTGTATAGCAAAAAGCTCCAAGAGGTAGCTGTTAAGGGTTAGTTACCGTGTGTCCTCCGAAGCTTAGCATTGAGCATTTTTGCTGTTGTACTGGAATCCGCTGGTGTATCCTGGTCTCTGGATGGACTGTGTGCTCTCGTGTGATCTTGTCGCATCAGACGTTGATCATTTGGAAAGTTTTGGTTCACCGAGTTACAGAGGGATTCCAAATGTGGGCGTGTTTCATTGTTTAAAAAAAAAAACCCAAACCAAAAAAACTCCCATTTGTTAATGTCTCTAGTGACCTTACCTGAAAAGTTTTGGAGTAATGAAATGCTGCCACTTTCATGGTGGTTGATAACAAGTTACCCAAAATTCTGATTTTTTTTTTCTTTTTTTTGAAAGCACAGATGTCATTGGCCACAAATACTGTCAGGTGTTTGCTTGGAGTTGATGGGTTGTGTTTCACTTTCGAGCAAACGGTCCTTCAGATACCCTCGCCTGGACCGCCTTGCTCGTCTGTTAGTCGCTGGTCCTGCACACTAGCTGGCAACTCCAGCAGCTTCCCAAGTGCTTTTCCTGGAGAAAACCATACTGTCATTTCATTACAAAGAATGTTAAAATATTTGTATATTCAAGAGCCAAGACTTAGGATTTACTGTGTCGTCAGGGACAGTTTGAAGTGAACTTGGTGTTAGTGGTTGACTGCAGGACTGCGTGGGGTGATGTTAGGGACATAGTGTTGCCGCTTCAGTTTGGTGTTGCTGGAGAGGCCCCCACGTTTTCACCTACCAGAGTGCTCGCATTGTCATTGCAAATGACAGTACAGTAAAGGGACAAATAATGGCTGTTGGTGTTGTCGCGAAAATAGTTTTGACTGCATGGATCACGTGCATGTGTTTTGAAGGCTCCCAGGGGTTCGTAGACCGTACTTTGAGAACCTGTGTTAGGGGGTGTGAGCGGGAGCCAACAGGTCCCAGGAACAAGGGGAGAGTCAAACCTGGTGATGACTTTGGTGTCTGTCGGAAGTGTGTGTTTTGGGATTTTGACTGGCTGTAGGTGGGGGCAGAGCGTGAGCCCATAAGGAAAGGCTTCTGGGGGGCACAGGACTCCGTGCCCCAGACCCAGAGAACAGGCTGACTTACTAGTTTGAATTGGTGGAAGAGAGCTGATTTGTGTAAGAGTCAGGTTACGCTATTGATTTCTCAATTTTTAACAACGGTAACATCAATTAGAAGATCACCAGAGCCACTTGGGACTCTGACCCTCAGCTGTAGCCATTTTTGGTCCTAGCAGCAGCGGTGGTTTCTTTTTCACTCAGGAATCGAGAGGAAATTAAACGGGACTGTTTGTGTTCTATCAGGCAGACCAGCAGTTGGTAAAGAAAGGGAAGAGCAAAGTCGGGGACATGCTGGAAAAAGCAGCTGAGCTGCTGATGAGCTGCTTCCGCGTCTGCGCCAGTGACACGTGAGTACGGCTGTGGAGGCGGGCGTGCCGGTGGGTGACGCTTGTGTTCCTCCCGCCTGCGTGCGGACCCCATGGTCGTCGTCCCGATTTGCTTAGCTAGTCTGCTGCTGGGTCCAGGAAGTGAGAGAGAGAGAAGGTGGTGTGTGACGTTTGCCTGGCACGGTGTTTCTGCAGCACTTTCCTCTTGCCCCTGGGTCCGTTCTGCACCTGGTCTGAGCCCTGTCCGCGGGAACGCGCCCAGCTGCTGGTGCTGAGTGCAGGTGTGCGGACGCTCGATTCTCCAGCCGTCTTTACTTTGTCTTCCTTCCTGTGCGCTAGGTGGAGAATTCTAGGTAGACCGCTTTTTCTGCTAGCGCTCTGGCCGCACCGCCTCCTCACTGTGTCTCCCGCCGTGTGACTCCATGCTCCCCTTTGTTAGGGTTCGTCCAGCTTCTTGGATCTCTGCACCGATGTGTTCTGTTAGAGCCTTCCGAGGGTGATTGCTACGTCCTTCCTCCCGCTCCCTTTTGTCTGCGTTCTGTCTCCTTTGAGACGCCAGGCTCACATATGTTAGATGTGTGTCCTGCCACGGACACGGGTGCCCTGCGTTCCCCTCTTGAGCCGTACGTGTTTATTGTGGGGTAACTGGCTTTCTTGATGTGACACCCAAACACAGTAACCTAAGAAAAAGTAGATAAACCAGACTTCATCAAAATTAAAAACTGTATGTTCCAAATGATGCCATCCAACAAGTGAAAAACAACCATAGAATGGGGAAAATGTTGGCAAATAATGTAGCTGACAGTAACCTGTATCCAGAATGTGTGAAGATAAGTAATCTGATTTATGTGGGCAAAGGCCCCGGATAGACATTTCTACAAAGAAGATAGACAAACGGCCAGTAAACCCACAAACAGATGCTCAACATTCTTAAGCAAGGAAGCGCAAATAAAAACCACAGCAGGCCTCACTTCACACCCAGCAGCGTGCCAAGCGTGCAGGGGGCTGCAGTGGGCTGGGCCTCAGAGAGACCCCTCAGGGGTTGCTTCCTGAGTGTCTCCAGAAGAGACCGGTCACCGGTGTTAGAATGTTTGGTTTGTTTTCTACCCTCGGAGGCAGACAGTGTTAATCATCCCCGTGTTGATTGGAGGTCACGGCGCCAGTGAGCGACAAGAGTCCTAGAGGGGCCGGCCGCTATCATGGAACAGGACTTTGTTTTTAAACGCTGACCGCGGTTCTACACTGAATATTCGTATATGGAAGGGATCTTAGGGATGGTCTTGGGGAGGGTTTCTTTGTCCCCGGCTTGTGAGCAGCCTGTGGTTCCATACTGGCGTGTTTATTTCATATGCTTTGATCCCATGCCCTGGGATTTTGAGTGTGCAGGCGGCCTGCCGCTGGCCCCCCTCTCCGGTGCCCTGTCTGTGGGCGTGCAAGCTGCCCCTGAGAAGAACCACTGCAGGGTGCAGATACGTGGCAGGCTCCACTGTGCATTGTGTTGCAGCATTGTGTCGTGAAGATCCTCGAGCATCTGACCGTGTGGACAGAATTGCACAGGGAACACCTGTAGACTCACCACGTGCACCTTTGGCGTTTACTGTACATGCCGCATGCTGTCCAGTCACGTGTCTTTCCTTCTGTGCATCTAGCAGTTTTCTTTCTTCTAAAGGTTATGCGTCCATCAGAGACTTCCCTAAATGCCACACTTCTCCTTTGTAGTTGGAGGTAACGTTTACTGGCAGTGATTCACACGGATATTGACTGTATTTTGACGTGTGTGTGTGCGTGTGTGACCCAACCCTTCCTGAGGCCGCGGACATTGTCATCACGCTGTCCCCTTCCCAGGCGGACCCTCACCACGGTTCCAGTCTCCCGTTGGTGACCGCGTGCGCTGCGTCTTGCTCCACGTTGTCGTGTGTTTCCGAGTTCGTCTTGTCCTCCGGATGAGCGAGCACACGTCCCGTTGAAAATAACAGATGGGTTGCCGATGAGGCAGTCGGCGGCGGCCCACGTGCATAGTGGTGTCGTCTGTTGTAGCTGGTAGTTCAGCCTCTGCTTGGGCTGCTTATTCCATGGGCATGGCTTGAGCTGTGGGGTTTTATCTCGAGGTATTAATTTTGTTTAGGTGTGTGTGTGTGATTTATAAACATTGACGTGTAACTTAAAAAGAATTGTTTTCCTGTAGTCGGGCCGGCATCGAGGACTCTAAGAAGTGGGGGATGCTGTTCCTGGTGAACCAGCTATTCAAGATTTACTTTAAGGTGTGATTCCATGTGGGCGCCTTAAATACTCTGTGGGCCTTTCCGTTCTCCCTGACTCCCTGAATGCCGTCTCCGTGCCAGCCTCCCTGGCATCGCCGGGAGGTGATCCTCACCTGGCCGTATCCAGTCGAGTCTGTTGAGCACCTGCTAGGTGCAGGGACTGTCCTGTTTCAGCCTCCACCCCACGAGGGGAGCCCTGCATCTCCCGGGGAAAGCAAGGCGCCAGTGCCCTGAGCGGGTGGGATTTAATGTGAGGGGTATGACCCCAGGCCTTCCACCCGCTGCTGTAACAATTAGCTACGGAGTAGGTGGTGGGTGGATGGGTCAGGAGGTCCTTCCTGCTGCACGAGGTTGTCCAGGTGAGGGGCGGCCCTGCGGGGCACCAGCAGCTGGTGCCTGGCCCCTCTGGGTGTCATCTGCACCACGCGGCATGTGTTTTAGTGTTTCTTACTAACACTTATTAATCAGTTTTGATGATGTAATTGGCATTGTAATTCCCAGAGGAGGCAAATACTTAGTAAAGTGGAAGCTTTTGTTTGTCCTGCTTGTTTTGTTGAATAATACTTGGAACGGGTTGTTCCAGATCAACAAGCTGCACCTGTGCAAGCCCCTCATCAGAGCCATCGACAGCTCGAACCTGAAAGATGACTACAGCACCGCCCAGAGGGTGACATTCAGGTACTACGTCGGGCGCAAGGCCATGTTCGACAGCGACTTCAAGCAAGGTTGGTTGTTAATCTTTATTTCTCGTGTTTTAAAAGACACGATCCTGAGCAACGTCCGAGAACGCTCACTGCCTCTTAGTAGCACGTAAGGTGGCAAGCGGGGGGGACCCCTATCCTGCGTGTGCACATTTGTTTGTTGATGCTGGCGCCTTTCTCGTGGGAGTGATTCAGCACCACTGTTCTTCTCTGGCATGTGCCTTCGTGGCGGCCCAGGGTCTGGGACAGGGAGCCCAGGCAGCCCCCGGCTCAGCCACCGGTGTCTGTGTTAGACACCCCAGGGGCTGCCAGAGTGGAGGGCCGCTGCGTGGCGTGGTGCTCGGGCCCTGCTCATGCAGGCAGTGCTCTCCAGAAACCACGGTGCAGGGATTGTCTGTGCTGACTTCTCAAGGACACAAAGCCAGGTTTTTTCTTTTCAACTTTAAGATTAGCTGACACGCGGTTTTTCCTTACGGTCTCCTGGGCCGTACTGGGACCAGACTTTGTAAGCCCGCATCCTTAGCAGCTGTGTGCACGCGAGGCACCGGGCCTGGAACGGCTTCGCTTACCCTGTGTTCCTGGCCGGGGATTCTCCGACAGCGGAAGTGACCACGCTGCGGGGGGGGTGCCCTGGTTTCTCTTCGATGGGCTTGTGCAGACCAACCTCATTTTCTTTCACAGAAGTTTTAATAGACCCACGGCTTTTGAACAAGGGCTGTCCTCGGTGGTTCTCCTGGCTTTTTTTTTTTTCCTTAGAATAGAAAGCCCAAGAATAGAAGCTTTTTTTTTTTTTAAAGATTTTATTTATTTTACAGAGAGAGACACAGTGAGAGAGAGAACACAAACGGGGAGTGGGAGAGAGAGAAGCAGGCTTCCCGCGGAGCAGGGAGCCCGATGTGGGGCTTGGTCCCAGGACCCTGGGATCATGACCCGAGCCAAAGGCAGACGCTTAATGACTGAGCCACCCAGGCGCCCCAAGAATAGAAGCTTTTAATTTATATTCTTTTGAAGTTTCTCAAGTTTGGTGTTGATAATGTTTTTCCTCCAGACTCATTTGAATACAGCAATACAGCGAGAAATGATTGATTACTATTAGTGGTAGGAATTGATGGTTCCTGAGACAGCAGCGTTTCACGGGATGCAGTGGTGGGATGCGGTGCGGACGGGGGCCACTGAGTGCATGTGGTGTGACTTGTATCTACAGCGGAGGAGTACCTGTCCTTTGCCTTCGAGCACTGCCACCGCTCAAGTCAGAAGAACAAAAGGATGATTCTCATATATTTGCTTCCGGTAAAAATGCTGCTGGTAAGTGATTCTACTCCGCTCTTCGAGGTCTCGGTGCTCATTGAAGAGGTTGATACAGTTTTAAAAATGTAGCAGGTGTTGTGTAGCTACATAGAGCCGCCTGTGAACACACCCCAGAAATGGATAGGGGAGGGTAAGCTGCTTGGTGTGTGGCCTGAACCATTTATCTCCACGGCTGACACTTTCTCTTAAAAGTATCTGCCTCAGAAGTTCAACGTATGCAAGATAAAATAAATGTATATTACTTCTGTTGCTCCTAAAAACGTAATTTAATAGAAACAGATTAAGCGAGAAAGAAAAACGTTGTGCCAGCCTCTCTTTAGGTAGGTATCTTATTTAGTCACCCAAAGTTAATTTGATACTTGAAATGACAATTAGCAAGTTAATTGACTAAAACTTCCTCAAAGTGATAGAGCTTCCTTTCCTCCCACTTAAAATTTTTAAAAAATTATCAGAGCAGTACACACGGTTCAAACTTGAATAGCTCAGGGTAGCTTGTAAGGGAAAAGCAACAAGTCGTACCTTTATCCCCGCGTCTGAGCCTGCTTCCCAGAAACAACCAGTTGTAAATGGCTCAGCCGATTCTTCTGGAAGGCGTTTCCGAGTTTCCAGCCCTTACACCGGCCTGTCTTCCGCCATGTCTTCCCCCTTGGATATGAGCCGTGAGGGGCCAGGCCGGGTGCCCCTGGGGCTCTGGCTGCCAGACCCGCATTGGTTTGTCAGCTGCTTCTGAAGAAATAGGTTGCAGGTTTTTAAGATGTGACTTCCTGATAGGGATTTTATCACAGGTAATTCTGTTAACAAAGAAAGGCTCTTACTCTGGGAAATGGGCAATCTGTCTCAGGGTCACATGCCGACCATCGAGCTGTTGAGGAAGTATCATCTCATGCAGTTTGCCGAAGTGACCAAAGCCGTCAGGTATCGTGTCCTTTTCCATTGGGGGCTTTCAGACGCAGAATTCATCATCAGAAGTCTCACACGTGTTGTGCGAGGGCTGGTCCTGGGCTTTGGTTTTCCTGACTGTGTGTGCACATTTCTCCCCACACCCAGTGAGGGCAACCTTCTGCTCTTGAACGAGGCCTTGACGAAGCACGAGACCTTCTTTATTCGCTGTGGCATTTTCCTTATCCTTGAAAAACTGAAGATCATCACCTACAGGAATCTTTTCAAGAAAGTGTGAGCTAAGTGTTTTCTTTTTAGTAAGTTTAAGTTCTCAGTGTGACTCAGCCCCCGCACTGTGAAGGGCGATGACCCCCTGAGACGGGGTGTGCACCCTTGTGGACGAGGCCCCAGCACTGCCCTGAGCTTGTGCAGGTGCAGTCAGACCTCCAGGCCCGCCCACGGCCGCCAGCTCCATGCACCCCAGCACCACGCGGGCACGCCTCAGTCAGGTGTCCCGCGTTCTGTCCCGCAAATGGGACAGGTGCTGTGTCCTTTATTCATAACCGACTAAGCCAGCCCTGCCACTCCTGTTTGTCAGAAAGTTGAATTCTGCATCCGTCCCTTTTCCCAGCTGTGGGTAGTCTGTCCAGAATAGTGAGGGCCATGCGTCCTCGAATCCATAGGGTGTGGTTCGTGGTAAGGGGTGTCCTGATCACAGAGACGTCAGAATGTGGGATCACGTGCTTCTTGGACTCTGAGATGAATATGGGGAGATGGAGACACACCTGTGCTGGGGTCCTGTTTTCCCTCCTGACTCGGGATGCCTTTTCGGCCTTTGGAGTGCTTGAGTCCCGTCAGTAACCCGCGTGGCCCTGTGCTTGCCCCTCCCAGGTATCTGCTGCTCAGAACACACCAGTTGTCTCTAGATGCCTTCCTGGTCGCCTTGAAGTTCATGCAGGTGGAAGACGTGGACATCGATGAGGTCCAGTGCATCCTGGCCAACCTGATCTACATGGTGAGACGCCCCCCAGCCGGCCGGGTCTGGAGCCAGAGGCTCTCATGTAGTGGCTGGAAAGCCGTTGGTGTTTGTTAGAACTCCTGTTATCCCGGGAAGTGACCAGGCTTTGAGGGGCCGTGGGTGGGCGGACATCGTCTGTATGTCCCTGTTTGCGCAGCGTCTCTGCATTTCTCCGTTGTGTTTGGAGCAGACCGCTGACACCCAGGGCTGAGGAGGGGTGAGCCAGCCAACAGGCTTGTTGTGACCCCGGCCGTCTCTCTCCCCCAGGGTCACATCAAAGGCTACATATCACATCAGCATCAGAAGTTAGTTGTTAGCAAGCAGAACCCATTCCCCCCACTGTCAACAGTGTGTTGACTGTGCGCACGCCCCGAGGACAGGACAGCCGTGTCTCCTCTAGCTTTTGTCTGCATGGATGGACTCGGTCCTGTGTCAAAAGACGGTATTGTCTGCAGCCAGACTCGGGCTCGTTTGCCAGCGCACACGACTCCTGGAAACCTCTGTGGTCGCTCACAAGTAACATCCGCCATGCGGACAGCTGGAGCTCCCTCTTGAGAAAACGGGCACGTTCGTTCCCATTGGAGCTGGGAAAGCGTCCGTGGGGGGTTCCGGCTCACTGTTCATAAAAGCGTCTTCCTTAATTTTTATAACTTTTTCTGTAAAACATTCTGAATTTTTACAGGTGGTATATTCTTTATTTTATCTTAACATTTTCATTTGTTAAATTAGAACACTGTACACCATTAAAATGCTTGGTTAACTAAAAGGCTTCTTTTTATTAAATGAATTTACTTTGATAATTTTCCACATTTTACAGCCTGCCGTTTTCAGAGTGTGCACATTTCCTCTGTTTATGCAACACTTAACTAAAGAAGAAAGCGATCTGGGCTGTTGTGGCTTTATCTCTGCAGCCTCCTCATACCCGGGAGCCACTTCCGCGGTTGCGCAGAGAAGCTGCCCTTGAGGACGTGGGTTCCTGCTCCACGCTGCCCGACAGGCCACCCCCGGGCATGCTGGCAGGAGGCCCGCAACCTGTTTGCTGGCGCACCTGCATGAGCTCAGGGCTTGGGGGAGGTGACACCAGCTGGCCTGCAGGGCTGGTGACCACTGGAGGCGCGTTGGCACTGAGCTCGGGCTCCCAGTTCCAGTGCAGGTGGGCCTCACCAGCGGTTGCTCCCGCCTCCTCACAGCCTGGAGCAGGTTCCAAGAACAAGTGTCCCAAAGGGCCCAGCCAGCCTCCCACATCACACTCTGTCACCTGCTGTAGGCACGTCCACATTCCAGCTGAGGGACGTATGTGCCCTGGAGTGCGTGTGCGGAGCGTGTGCGGCGGATTTATGATCGCCAGGTTCTTGACCTCAGGACAGTGTGGCCTCCGGGCGGGCACAGGATCACCGTGTGCTGGGGCTCCCTCGGGGGCTGGGACCCTGCCGTCCCATTCTCCGGGGCACCATTCTCTCATGACGGGCGTGAGGAAGGGTGAGCTTGTGCTGCTTCCCAGGGTTGCCCTGCAGCCTAGTGTAGACCTGCGTGCTCCTTCGAGCCGTGAGTAGTGACCCCGAGAGTCCGGGGTTGGCTGGTACTGCCACGGAGGAAACAGACTTCGGGTTTGGTGCCTTTGTTTGGACTCAGCCTGTGTGCACAGTGGCGCCCTTCACGTTCGTGGGCGCAGAGCATTCGCGCCTGCGGTTGGTCCACGTGCAGCCAGGGGAGCAGGTCTTGGCTCTGCCCAGCGGGAGGCGGTCTGGCCCTTGTGGAAGTCCCCTTTTCTCGAGTTGTGCCCGCCTGGTCTCTAGAACCCTTCCAGTAAGTTCTGTGGGGAGAGGGGGTCAGGGCTCTGGTTTACTGGTGCCCTGGGTCACAGCTGCAGGCCACACCGGCGGCATGTGAGGCCTCTACTCAGCAAAGCCAGGCTCGAGTGGGAACAGTGCCGTGGCGCTCGCCACGTGAGCACCGTGCGCCCCGTTCGCCGGTGTCTGCAGCACAGCTGTTGGAAGCCGTGCCTCCTGACCTTACAGTAGTTTGAAAACCATGCAGCCCCGCTGCCCAGACTTAAATTCACTCCCCTTCTCTCACCCTCCCCTGTCGCCTGCATCCATGAGCCGGGTCTTTTCCGGGAAATGGGCCGGCACGTGTGCGGATTGGCCCCAGAATGTTTCATTCTGGGGTTAGGTATCAGAAATGGAGAACGTTCGTGGTGTGTTTAAGAATCGTAACACTCAGGGCCCCTGCTGGCTCAGTTGGTGGAGCGAGTGCCTCCTGATCTAGGGGTTGTGAGTTCGAGCCCCACAGAGAGTGCAGAGATTGCTTAAGTAAGTAAGTTTAAAGAAAAAAAAAAGAATCAACATTTAAACTCTCTGTATTTCACTCAAAAGAATATTTCAATCAACACTTCTAATCCTTAAACGAGTCCTCCCTCCCGCAGGCCGTGGCGGTGCGTCTGTGCGAAAAGTGGCCGTGGCCCCTGGCCGTGCACCTGTGCGTAGAGCCGGTCCTCGCTCGTCCGGGAACAGCTGTGCCGGTTCCTTAAGGAAGAGTTAGCGGGCACTCAGATGTACGCGGCCCTTGCACCCACTTGCTCTCGCTGGGGCCTGTGTGGTGCGCTCCGAGGGCAGGACGGTCTGGGGCCGACCGCGCTTCCGTGTCTGCTCGTGTGAGCCACGTGTCCACAAAGACGGTGGACGGTGACTGCGGGTCTGCGCTCTCCAGCTTGGTCTCAGTCCTCCTTGGGAGAAGCTGCTATTCCTCCCTTTAGAGACAGAGGTAACCGTGAGGCTGACGGCCCACCGAGGGCCTGCGGGCAGCTTCCGGAGCAGAGCGGACCGCCACAGCCGTGAACCGGGGGCTCCTGGACCCGGTGGGAGTTGGCACCGGGCACAGCCTGTGGGAGGCCCACTGCCTCCTGACCTCTCGTGCTCCTGAGCCTTCCTCTACAGCACCTCCAGCCCGTATTCCCCTCGGTCTAGTGGCCTGCAGGCCCCCGCCTCCATGCCCTGGGTGGCTGTGGCGTGGCCATGGGGGTTTGGAGAAGCAGCCCCGCTGAACAGGAGCTTCCCCGCTGTCCTTGGCTCTGCAGGCGGAGGACGGTTTGCGCTCTGCCCCAGAGCTATCAGGGAAGTGGCCCGTTTGGCTAAGACCTTGGGCGCGCAGGGAGGCGTGGTGGGACGGGAAGCTAGAGGCTGGCAGGTACTTGCTGAGCCCCCTCCGTGCGCCAGAGTCTGGCCGGGTGCTGGGGGTTGAGCAGGAAGCCGGGCCTGGAGGGCCGGCCGTGTGGGGCCAGGACCTCACCAGTCATTCCACACAACGAACCAGCCTTCCAGGCAGAGTGCAAGTCAGGGAGCCGCAGAGAAGCCATCTGTCAGACACCAGGAGAACCAGGTGCCACGGCGGCCAGGCCAGCGTGAAGCCGCTTTCCCACCGAGCTGTGAAGGCTGGATCTGCGTCAGCTCAGGAGCCGGAAGGGTGGGACGTGGGAGCATCGCAGACGGAGGTAAAGGACGGCAGGGGGCAGCCTTGCAGTTTCTGGTCCTGGACGGGGGGGACGGGGGGGGCGGGGGGGGGGGGATGCAGGGGGGGGCAGCGCGGCTCCAGGACAGGAGCTGGAAATCAGGGTGTAGACAGAAGGGCCAGGTCGCAGCTCCTGGAAAGCTGCTTAAAAGATGACTGTGTGGCCCTTGGCTGTTTCTTTGTCCCTCCCTCCATCCTGCTGCCTGGGACACAGGTGTGATGGCTAGAGCTCTAAGTGCCATTTTGGGGTATGAGGATAAGGGCCACTTGATGGAAGACTGAGCAGCGATGGCTGCGGTCATGCTCACCTTTCTTTCGTTTTATTTTTTTTTTAAAGATTTTATTTGAGAGAATGAGATAGAGAGAGCATGAGACGGGGGAGGGTCCGAGGGAGAAGCAGACCTCCCGCTGAGCAGGGAGCCTGACGCGGGACTCGATCCCAGGACCCCGGGATCATGGCCTGAGCCGAAGGCAGTCGCTCCACCGACTGAGCCACCCCGGCGCCCCTCTTTCGTTTTATTCTTTTGCTCCTCCTGTTTCTTGTCGTTGTGCCAGCCACGTGATGCATTTACCAAAAGTGATATACAATGTTTGTCCACGTTCCACTTTACTGAGGGCATTTCTGGCTGCCCACCTGATCCACAGCCCTGCCAGAACTGCAGTCCCACGGACCCCCTTTGGTGGAAGGCCCTGTGACTGTTCCGTGTTGCGGAAGATTGTGTACCGTGCCGCAAACGGTCTGATGTCACGCGTGGGTCTCTTACAAACCACGCTGTCACTGGCACGACATGGTGAAGGTTCTGACCGCTGGAGGCACAGGACCCGCTTGGTGTTCCCCAGTCCTGCTACTTGCTGTGTGGAAGGTGCGCTTAACGGGGCCGTGCGGGAGAGACCGGCGCGTGCCCCAGGGGTCAGAAGAGCGTTCCAGCACCACATTTAAAACATCAAGAGAAGGAGGGGCGCCTGGGTGGCTCAGTCGGTTAAGCGGCTGCCTTCGGCTCAGGTCATGATCCTGGAGTCCTGGGATCGAGTCCCGCATCGGGCTCCCCGCTCAGTGGGGAGTCTGTTCTCCCTCTGACCCTCCCTCCTCTCGTGCTCTCTCTCTCTCTCTCTCATTCTTGCTCTCAAATAAATAAATAATCTTTAAAAAGACAAAAACAAAAATATCAGGAAGAAGTTAAAATAATTTTAATAATGTACTCATCTAACACAATAGACCCAAAATAGTATCATTTCAACATGCAGTTTGAAGATTATAAATTCGGGTTTACGTTCTTATTTCAGTGTGTGCGGGAGGGAGAGCGGGGCTGAGGGGCTGGTGTGCAGAGCAAGCTGGGTGGTGGCGGTTGTTGGGACAGGCTGTCAGCCCGCTGCTGGCTAGGCCCTGCGCGCCCGTGGCCCTCTGGGCGTCGCTCCAGGAGGACCCGCATTGCGTCACTAATGAGAGAGACGGGAGGGCCCGTGCAGGCAAGCTCGGGTCCATCTCACGCTGGAGAAATCCCCACCTGCCCCCATGGCCGCAGGAAAGGCCGAGTCCTCGGAGCAAAGTCTCCCCCAGGGCTCGGACGGTCAGGACAAGGAGGCCCAGGAGCAGCACCACGTGGCCGGCCCCGCCACCGCCAAGGACGCGCCTGCAAACACAGGCGTGAGGACGTGGGGCTGCTGAGAACGGCCACCGGCCCTACAACAGGGCACAGACGGGGACTTCATTGGATTGATTCAGTGTTTCACACCTCTTTGCCTCCCTGTCTTCCTGTCCGAGGCAAAGAGCTGAGGCCAGAGTGCCGGAGCCGGCAGGCCTCCCCGGAGTGAGGTCCCAGGAAACGGGCAGCGGTGCCCTGCCTGCAGCCCCCTGTGACAAGGCTCAGGCTGCCACATTGGCGGCTCTGGGCAGGGGATGCAGGCTGAGCCGACAGTCATCCGGAGCTCACCCGCCAGGAGGGCAGGGGGTCCCGACAACGACAAGCCCCACTGCTGGAAGGAGAGCGGATAAGGGGCAGCGTGATGGGGCCCCATCAGGGCGAGAAACCCGCGCCCGGCGAGCAGAGTCTATAGGGGCTCGGGCCGACCCCGCGGGCACAGAGGGCCGACCCCGTGGGCGGCGGCTGCCTGGAGCCCAGCGTGGAAGCCAGAGTGGCCGGAGGGATGCCCGAGGCAGCTCAGCAAGCGTTTCTGTAAAGGGACCTAGTGGACTACAGCCTGGGGCCTTGCGCCACGTGACCATTGGACCCAGGTGGCGTTTTGTAAGAACCAAGTGCGTTCTCCAACCCGAGAATCGCTCTCAACACCGCGGGGGGACCTCGCAGCCCATTCCGGGTCCAGCCACACGATCCCCACGCATGACGACTCCCAGGGTGATCTGCTCCAGAGAAAGCTACCTGTCCTGTCTGTGATGAAAAAGTCATTTCTGAGACTGAACATCCTACCTCTCGAGGACGTTCCCACCGGGGTTTGGTGTCCTCGGTGACCGGCCTCGACCAGCGATTCCTGTGGTGGCCCTAGCTGTGGGGCTGCCCCTGCACGGAGCCCCAGCCCACCGCCCTCCATGAGGCAGCTCCATCCCGCCACCGAACTCTGGCCTGGCCTGTGGAAGCCCCTCTGTGTTTGGGGGTGACTGTGACCCTTCACATTCAGTGGGCTCATTGGGATCGTCTTGCGACCTCTGCCTCTGTCTCAGGAGCAACGCTCACGCCCTGCCCTCTCCCCCTGTGGCTCCCAGGCCCCACCCCAGCCGCCACTGCCCGTGTCCCCGAGGGACCAGCCTGGTGGAGTGCCGTGTGCTCGAGGCTGTCCCCAGGCAGACAGCACCCCTCACGGGAGGTGAGTGGTGCGGGGCACGGGGGCGAGCAGGTGCGCCCCATCGTGCCCCAGCACCTCCTCCAGAACGTCAATGAACTGAGTCTACTTCTGGATGAGGGGATAAGTCGACCCGGGGAGGCAACGGGGCTCCCCTCGCTCTGTTCTGCCTCGGTCTCCCCCTCCGATGCACCCGGCAGCCCGGTCGCTGATCGGCGGCCAGCAGTGAGAGATGGGAGCCGTGGCAGTGAAGGCAGCTCTCGCCGGTGGGTCTTCCGCGAGTTCTCTGGGCCCCACACCACCTTCGACCTCCTGACCCGTGCAGGGCGTGCCGCCGCACAGGGAACAGAGGACCGCGGTCTGTGCCGCCGGGGCCCCTCTCTGGGAGGGCCTCTGACCCACGCGGCCCTCGGCTTTCTCTGCTTTCCTCAGCCCAGCTCTGGGAAACTGTGTCGCCATTCACAAAGATTTTCCTAACCTTGCAATATCTACTGTTTACAAAACACTCTGCCCAGCTTGTGACATTTGGGGGCGTCTTCATACTGGAACTTTGAAACTTTGCTTAGTGAAGTTACGCAAAACACAAACTGTGCAGGGCCATTTGGAAAACGCCCCGGCGGGTCTGGTCTGAGGTGACCCATTGTGTTTTCTAAAGCACTTTGCTTCTCATGGCCACTTAGTTGGGGGCCTGGAGCGCTGCGGACGGTGACGGGAAGGGCTTGCCGCGCCCCTCCCACAGCCCCACCCGGGCAACATGCACGCGCGGGGTCACTGAGGGGCCGCGTCCACACTGATTTAACGCTGGGGACTGGGGCAGCCAGCCCTGGGGGCGCAGGAGCTGCTCAGGGGGCGGCGGTGGCCCCGGCTGATTCCAGCATGAAGCCAGAAGAGAGAAGCAGCTAAGTCCACGCAAAAGTGTCCCTGCCCCTGAGAGGCTGTCGGAGAGCCTGCCCGTGAGGACGCGCTCCCACCCTGTCTCAGTGCTGGGACCCCTGCCCCACCCGATCCCTGCTCCCGAACCTAGTTACTCCAAGTGTCCTGAGCCACGTGGCAGCCTCGGGCACTCAAAACCGGAAGCCCCCACTGCACACAGGAACGGCCCATTGCGCGTTTGGTCATCCCGGGGGTCCAGATCCTACAAAGGACAGCGTTTCCCGAAGAAGCCCCGCATCCCGGCGAGGGAACGGCAGGCTCTAGTGTTGCAAAGGAAAATTCTCTAGGGCAGAGCCAGAGAAAACCAGGACAAGGGATCTGCCCAGACCTCGTCACCGCAGACGGGAGACCTGCTCCAGGCGCCGCCCGTGTGAGCACAAACGAGACACCAGCGGCTGCCAGGGGGTCTTGAGGGAATGACTTTAATGGGGGTGAGGCCTAGGGCCCCCCGCGGGCACTGGGGCCGTGGACCTGGCTTTCATGGATCTGTCAATCCACTTGAGGAAGTTGGTGACCTTGGTGTAGATCCCGTACTTCCCTTTCCGTGCACATCCTTCTCCCCAGCTGACGATACCGGTGACGAAGTAGGTGTCCTTGAACCGGGTGACGTGGGGGCCCCCGCTGTCCCCCTGGCAGGCGTCCTGGGGCTTTGAGTCGTAGCCGGCGCAGAACATGTTCTGGGTGATGCTGAAGCTGCTGGACAGCTTGCACGTGTTCCTGTCCACGTACGGCACCTCCATCATCTTGAGGGTGTTGGACGGGCGGCCCTTCTCGTGGGTCTTCCCGAAGCCGCTGACGATGCCCGTCTTCTGCGTCATGAGCGTGGACTCGGCCCAGTCCTTCTGGGGCAGGCAGGCGGGGGCCACGTTCACGCGGAAGGTGATGGGCGTCTTCAGCTTGATGACGGCGATGTCGAAGTCGTAGGTCTCCCTGACGAAGCGGTTGTGCTTGATGATCATCTCCACCTCGTGCGCCACCTCGTCGCCCTCCTCCTGCTCCGTGTCCCGCTCACCTGCAGAGCGGCGAGGACAGGGCGGGGGGCTCCGCTCAGGGTGGGCCGTGCGCTCACCTGCACGTTGCTGCTCAGAGCAGCTGTTACTGTGTTTGTATGAAGAAGTGGAATATGGTCACTAGAAAATCTGAAAAATGAAGGGAAGCATAAAGCAAGTAAAAGCGACCTCCAGTGTCGCTCCCCAGGGGCGACCGCCGGTCACACTTGATAACCGTGGCCAGCGCCTCAGGCAGGCATTTCCTGAGACTGTCACGTGGCGGGGTGCCGGCTCTGGACCCCGCGGTCGTTGGAGGGCGGCGCGGCCGGTCGGAACAGGGACGTGCTGTGTCAATTCTCAGGGAATGAAAACACAAACTCAAAATGTCTCATTAATACTCTTAAAATTGATTACACACTGAAATAATATTTTGGGTATACTGGACGATGAGATATTACTAAAATTAATTTCATCTGGGAACTTTAACACTATATCAGAGAGAACTAGCGATCACATGCGTGGCTGCATTTGTGGCTGGTAGAGAAGGACAGACATTACAAGATAATGTGACGGGCCGCCTCCGGGCTCAGACCGTTGAGGAGGAGCTCTGGAAGCCTTCCTGGAGGAAGGGACACTGAGGGGAGGCTCATGGCACCGGGCCTGGACTGGAGCACGTCAGGGAGAGCCCCCCGCTCCGTGACACCCCCCACCTGCGCCCCCAGGGTTCCGTTGTGTCAACCCGTGGTTCCAGCCAGCGGCTCTGAAGATAAGTGCCAGGGGGCCCTGCAGGGCGGCGGAGGGGTCGTGCCACCACTTACCTACCCTCACCGTGAATTTCTTGGCCTGTTGGAGACAGTGAGCCGCTGTGAGGATGTAGTACTCGCTCAGGATGGTGCCCCCGCAAAACCCCTCATTTTCCTCGTTGATGAGCAGAGCCTGCAAGGAGCACACCCGAGTCCGCCAGGTTGGGTCTGGCTTGGAGAAGAGGAGTGGGGGAGCTTTCCTCTCGGCCTCCGGGCCTGCGTCAGGGCCTCCCCATGCCGCCCTCCAGCCTGGAACCTGCAGACTGCTGCGAGTTCCAGGGGCCTTCAGCCACTGGCCTCCCTCACTGTGGGGCTCGCGGTGGGGCGGTGGCCCCTGCCCCTGCCCAGTTGCCCCCCAGCCCGTGCCCGGACCCCGCGCGGGTTTGGGCAGCTCCTGTGCACGGAGCAGCGCCCTGGCAGACTCAGCGGACGTTCGCCGAGGGCCCACTGCGTGCCGGCGAGGGTGCCCGGGGAGCCTTCAGCCGCGCTTCCCCTGGCTTTCTGCGCCTGGGCCGCAGGCTCCCAGGACACGAGCAGTCGCACACCCTCCAGAGCTCCCGTGGACCCACGGTTTTTGACGTGAGAAACCTTTGCTATGTGGCTATGAATTAGAGCCCAGACCAGGCAGGCGCCAGGCTTTGGGGACAACAGTTTCTGGTGTTGGGACAGGTGTGCCCCCGTTCAAGGGCAGTGTCCTTGGAATCCATGTGGGTCCCCCTGGGGGTGACCTTCTCCCCGCTGGGACTGGAGAGGGAGGGAGCTCGGGCAGTGCGCACGCACCACCCCTTCCCCCAGAGAGCGGGGCTCGCAAATCTGGAGAGGAGCCCTTCCTGCTTCTCCTGGAGAGTTCCACACCCTGCGAGCAAGTGGGTGGGAGTTCCTGGCTGGGGGCATATGCCCGTCAGTGGGACAGGGAACAACCTGAGGTTCTGAAAGAGCCCTTGAAGACCGTGTGACTGATCAGCTCCTAAGCCAGCTCGGGTGACCAGTGGCGGAGAGTCAGGCTCCCGTACCCGCATCCCACCTCTTCCTCCCAACACGGAGGGAGGCTAGGAGTCAGGAGTTCCCTGCACAGGACCCCGATGCCCGGGTGCATCCCCCCATCCTCTCTGCCTGCGACCAAAGCCACCACCATGCCACCCGGGGGCCGGGGGTGGGGGCAGCTCCTCTGGCTGCCCCCCCGCCGCGGCTGCCCCCCCCCCCGCCCCCGTGGCTGCATGTGCGAGTCACACACCCACTCCAGCGGGGTGGCTCGGGTGGGCTCGCCGCCCTTCCTGGATCTAGATGTGCACAGTTCAGGGGACAGAGCAGATCTCACGTCCTGCACTCCACGCCCAGGGCCACGTCGGACCCACAACAGTTCTCTGTGAATGCATGCTGCAGGCAAGGTGACTGCACCCTGAATCGCTCCTCCCTGGCCTCCTGATAATTCAGGCAAATGCACGCCCGTTGCGGAGCTTGGAGTGGGAGCAAGCTGAGCTCATTTCTAAAGGTTGTTGGAGTTTTGCTTGTAGGTGAAGCCATTTTGGCTTCTAAACCCTAAAGCCGGAGTTAGGATTGCCAGATAAGATAGAAGACCCCCAGGTCAACCTGAATCAGATAAATAGCAAACAGTTTTTAGTGTAAGTGTGTCCCCCGTAGTCTTCGGGACATATCCACATTAAAAATTGTTCATTGTTGGGCGCCTGGGTGGCTCAGTTGGTTAAGCGACTGCCTTTGGCTCAGGTCATGATCCCAGGGTCCCGGGATCGAGTCCTGCATCGGGCTCCCCGCTCGGCGGGAAGTCTGCTTCTCCCTCTGCCCCTCCCCCCTCTCCTGTGCTCTCTCTCTCTCTCTCTATCTCATTCTGTCTCTCAAATAAATAAATAAATAAAAATTGTTCATTGTTTATCTGAAGCTCAAAGCACAAGTCCTGTGTTGTTCTCTGCTACATCAGGCAACCTTAGTCCAAATCAACAAGGGAAGAGGGATTTTTTTTCCTTGGCAAACACATGGATGCACTCTTCTCTGAATTACTACCTGCCTTGTCAGGATTCACATTTTGGTCAAAAATCTTTTTACCAGATTAGAGAGGAAGCAAGGGGAGTGACTCTTTCTGCTGGTGGTCAGAAGAGCAAGCCAAGGGCTCGGCCGTGCAGGGCAGCGCCCCCCCTGCCGACTGAGCCTGCAGCCCGGCCGGTAGCCATGGCGGGACTACCTCTTCTTTCTGTCCTTCACGGGCACACAGATGGGGTTGGACGGGGAGCAGGGAGGGACAGGGCCCACTTGGCATCTCTGCACCGTCCGCCCCGGAGCAGCGGGGTGTGTCCGCCGCCTGCGCCACCCAGGCCCGCTCCCCAGTCACCTGCCAGGGACACTCGCCGTCTTTGCAGTTCTGCCCACCCACGATCCGGACCAGGCCTCTCACGTCCTCAGTGCTGGAGTCTGTCCCGTTGAAGGGCAGCAGGAGCATAGTGCTCTGGGTGGGAGGCAGGTCCCCAGGGTCGGACTGCTCCTGCATGCCGGCTTCGGCTTCCGAGGGGCCCTCGCCACTGTGAGCGGTCTCCGCCGACCTCTTCCGGCGCCCCGTCGTGGTTTTCCCGCAGGGGAAAGGCTCTGAAAGAATGGCCGGCTTCAGCAGAGCGAGAGCCTCCCTGCCCCACAGGCACAACTCTCCCGACCTGACCTGGGGCGGGGGGGGGAGAGTGGGGGGAACAGAGGGGACCGCCGAGAGCCCGGGTTACAGGACGGCCATTGTCACAAGGCAGGGAATGTGTCCAGCTTCTGGAATGCCCGAGACTCTCCACCCTGACCGGAGCTGTGGGTCAGGCAGGGGGCCAGGCTTTGAGGAGCACGTGGGGCCACCGTGAGTTAAGAGAGAGAGGAGTGGCCTCTCAGAAGCTCTGGTCCAGATGGGCCTGCAGCGGTGAGGACCCCCTGTGTAGGTCCCTTCACCGGGCCATGCCCTCTGGGAGCCTCCGGGCCAGACTGACGGCCCGGTTCTCATCACAGAGAAGGAAACTAAAGCCCATTGCTTGGGGCCTGCCCAACCTACTCATTCTTGGGGGTCCGTGGTGCCCCTTGCAGCTCCTGCACCCCCCCAAGTCTGTGGCCCCGATAGCCCATGCTGCCCTGCACCTGCTCCAACTTCCAGCCTTCCAGGGTGACAGGGCGTGCCACGGTCACAAGCATGTCGTGGCTACTCAGGGCTGGCCACGAGCCAGGCACTACCCTGTCTTCACCAGCACCCGGGGAGTTAGGCAGTCCTGCTGGCCCCAGTCCTCAGTTCCCAGAACCAGTGGGATGCTGGCGGGCCTGCCCACTCCGGCCCACGCACTCCTACCTGTGGAGATGCAGGACTTGCCGTTGTCTCCGAGGACGTACCCGCCGGCGCAGGAGCATACCACCGAGCTCTGCTCCTCCCTGCAGAACTGCTCACAGTCCCCATTGTCCACGCTGCAGAGCTTCCGCGTGGCTGCAGGACACGACAGACCGGGGAAACTGAGGCCGCACCTAGCCCGGAGGAGGGACGGCAGCACCAGGGGCCCATCCACGCACCCGCCAACCCCACCGGGGACCCGACAGCTGCAGCAGAGGGCCAGGAACACGTGGCCGATGCCTCTGAGCTGGGCCAAGCAAACAGGACAGGCACCCAGAGCAGGCGACAGGCTGGGGTCCACTCCTCTGTGTGTCCACACTGCTCCCGCCCCACCACTCCCCAGACCGCATGGGGACGGCATGGTGTCTGCAGCGCCCTGGGCGCCAGACTTCCAGAAAGTCCTGCAGAAAGCCCAGCACGCCCCCGGAGGGCCCTGGACGCTGGTGGGTCTCAAGTTCAGCCCTCAGAAGGGCACGCGGCCCTCCCCACAGCCGCAAGCCCTGAGTGCGGAGGCCGCATGCACGAGGACGGGCCCTGGGGCTAGGTGCTCAGGCACGGACGGGCCGCGTGGCCACGGGCCAGTCCACTGAGCCTGGAGGATCCCCCCAGAATAAAGGGGCCGGGATGCATCTCAGACACTGGGGTCCCGGCTCCGGTGCGGCAGCAGGAGGGACAGGCGGGGGCGTGTGCTGGACTCAGGCCACCTGGCACGGCACGGGACGCTTTTGACACGCAGAGGCCGTGGAGCTTCCGGCGGCTTCGAGGCTGGGCCGAGCACGTCCCCGCGGCGTGGCGGCTCTGACTAAGCCAGCACGCACACCACACCCAGTCCCCAGCTCACATCACTGAGGCCACCACGGCAATTTACGTTACATTCTGCATTTGGGTTTTGATGATGAAATGATTACAGTGAGAAGATCAACATTAGCGCAACTTTAGAAACGATGCATGGTGGCTCGGGGCTGAGCCACGCGGTGAGCCGCAGAGGCGGCTCTGGGCTTTGGGCGGCAGGATTCGCAGCTGACAGTCCCCGCGGGGACCAGCCCAAAAAATCCAAGCTAAGAGCGCACTCTGCAGACTACAAAGGAAGTTACCCGGGAGAAATGCGAAACTTCCTGTATCAGGGGGAAGCTGGCCTAATACAAATCTAATTTTATTAAACTAATCACCATATCAGGAAAACTCTCAGTGACTTCTCCATGTAGAATTCATTAAATATATCACAGTTTTGTAATTGGACAACCCCGGACGGTTTGGAATTGACATTCGCACTAACAGTTGTGAGTGGAGGGCGGTGACTCAGAGCCGCTGCCAGGACCGCAAAGAATTCCGTAGCCAGTGAGGGGGGGCGCCACCCCGGGAGAGAGACAGCCCGATTTCGTCTCTGCGTTATGGGCCCAGCACTCCACGAATATGCCACAAGCCTCTCAGAGGAAGAGACGTGGCTGCGTGTCTCTCACCGCACCCGAAAACCGAGCGGATTGTAGGAGACGTTGGGCTCTAACTTTACTGCATCTGCTGTCCCTACATGGCACAGCGTGCGGGAGCGCAGACTCAAAATCGGGAGGAACCCGAGACCGTTTCCCTGGGAGGTTTGGCTCCTTCCCTGGCCCCTGGCGTCAGGTGAGCCCGAGCTGAAGGGACACACCGGGAAGAGAACTCACAGAGCTCACAGTTTTTGCCTTCATATCCTTCCGAGCAGGTGCACGTGTACTCCCCGAGGCCATCTGCGCACTGGCCCTCATTCTGGCAAGGACTGCTCTCACACTGGTCGCCGTCTGCAGAGACAGGGTTTGGGAACCAAGCTGGCAGGCAGCTCCCATGGTGGTGGAAATGGCTTTGCTCTGTTGATCTTGGCACGTCTGTTCAGAGAGCTTGAATAAACCTGAAATTCTTCCTGTCTCCCTGTAAACATTTCTCCCATCTGGACCTCATTTTACCCCCACCTTTTGCCGCTCAGCGTACGTGATGCTCTTATCTAACTGGGCCATTGATAAGCTTTTCTATTTCTGCTGAGATGTTTGGCAGTGTGTTTTCAACAGAGTGAGGAGCTCTGGGCTCTGGGCTGGTGACCGTGCTGGACCAGCTGGGAGGTCAGAGGGCGGGGGATTCCCTGACACTTATTTCTAGGCTCAGCACTGACAAGACCCGTGTTTGGGGGCCTCGTCCCAGATGGTCTGGAGGTAAAACCAAAATGCAAACATTACTGTCCAGCACTAACATGGGACTTCACATTTCTTGGTGCATTTGGACAATCTAATTTAGAGACAGGTCCAATGGCCATTTTGAGAAATTTGAGAAGTGTTACCAGAATGAGACATGAGTCATGATTTATACCATTTCACAAGCTGCAAACATTCAATCTTCTTAGAAGACCTAATCTTTCAGACTCTATTCTTTGTTTCTACCTAATACCTTGGATTAAAAAAATTACCATAGAGCTTGGTACTCCTCAAGTGAGAGTGAACTAACTAAATCTACATTTAAGTAACAAAACCAGAATTGGCATAAAGTTACAAAAAATAATTTCACAATAACTATTATGAAAACACTCAGAGAGGAAAAGTCTTAGGTGAGTAAGAAATAAGCAGGAGTGGAAAGGAAATTCAGGAAGTAGTTTCAAACACTCAAATACAATCTCTCTCTATTTCAATGTCTGAATGAACCCCATTCAACATTAAAGTAGAAAACATCTCACCTCTGTATTTATTCCAGAATTCAGTCTAAAAGGGAAAGAAGATTTTAAAATACATTAGGGAAAAGACAGACATTTCACACAACCACCACGCTCTGCCTGAATAGGGTGCTTTCCCAAACGGAGGCCTTTCCTGGCGCACTTTGCTCTGGGGCTCCTCAGCCTAAGAGGGAAGTTTTCAGATCTGCTGTGTCTGTACAGATGGGACTTTGGTCATCCTAGATGCACCAGCTCTGTTGAATGTTGAAAACCTATTTTTAAGTTAATCACTGAGGAATGGATTATACCAGAAATGGTTTGCTCTGTTTGCTACACCCAAGCGGATCAATGAATGGTTTTGAGTTAAGATATCTGGGTCAAAGATTCAATAAGGGACCAGATGCTTGGTGAATAATCATGTTAAATTGAAAAAATGGTAATTGGTGATTAGGTTAAAACAGGGCACCAAAAGCCTATATTACACTAAAAAATAGTTCATGGTCTTAAAAATCACTTTTGCTGTGTTCCCTAGTTTGAACAGTGCACACCCGCCCCCAACTTCAGGTGCAACCTCAGGATGTGGTCTTAATGGAAACAGGGTGTGGGCAGTTGTGATTAAGGTTGGAGAGGAGGCCCCACGGGCTCAGGGCCGACCCTGAGTGCTCTCAGGAGAGACGGAAAGGGCACGAGAGCCACACGCGGAAGCGGAGCAGAGCCCGAGGGATGTGCCTACGAGGCAAGGAGGGCCCAGGGCCCCTGGCAGCGCCCGACACTCAGAGAGGGAGAGGCGTGGAGCTTGTTCTCCCGCAGACCTGCAAAAGGAACCTTTCCACTTTCACTGTTTGTGGGCCCTAATCCTGGGCGCCCAGGGAAGCTACACTTTCATAGGGACCGAGGTCGGAATGACTCGGCAGAACCTCAGGGCACGGTCTCTGTTGCTGCCCCCAGTGCACATCGTACTTCGTTAGTGGATAACTGAAAAGACTAAAGACAAACTAAAGAGAAGAGTAAAAGTCTCCCTGGGGCTCCTGGCGGCTCAGTCGGTCAAGCCCCAGACTCTTGATCTCAGCTCAGGTCTTGATCTCAGGGTCCTGAGTTCAAGGCCTGCGTTGAGCTCCATGTTTGGAGCCTACTTTAAAAAAATATATATATATAATTAAGAGTAAACGTCTTCCTAAGTTCCCATACCTCTGAAGCCTACAATTTTGCACATACTAAAAGCATAAGATAAAGTTTGGAATTTTCTGGAATGTTCTTCATGATGATTTGTAATTCTTGAAGTAACAGGAAGCATATATAACCCTGTACTAAACATTCCTTCCCCAGAGCTCTCTTCTTTGAGAAGGTTGTGTATCCTGGGCAGCGGTCCTCACCTGGACTCAAACAAGCCTCTATTCATTTTTTTTTTTTTTTAAGAAATTCTAAAGGGTTTGTACATTTTGTGTTGACACCTGCGAACACCTTGATTTGGACTTACGGCCTCCGGGACTGTGAGAGTGACTTCTGCTTGTTCTGTGGTGCTTTCCAGAAGCCTCAGGAAACTCAGACACTGTCTCTTTAAAATTTCAGTGAGAAAAGAATCACACAGCAAAAAACGACTATTTTGATGTACAATTCTGTGAAATCCAGCACATGCCCGCATTTGTGCCACCACGACCTCAGTCAAGACACAGAACAGCTCCAGCCCCCCGACATTCGCAGCCCATGGCAGCCGCACCCCCAGAGCCACAAATCTGCTCTTCGTCCCGGCCGAGACTTCGAAGCACCTCGCACAACCTGGGGAGACCAGCTCCTTCACTCGGCACGATGCCTCCGAAACTCACCCGAGTGCCTTGCGCACCAGCGGCTTGTCCCATTGCTGAGTGGAACACCGCCACTGTTGATCCAGGGGCCACCCAAACAAGGACACCTGCATCACTGCTAGTTTGGGGCTATGGTGACTGGACTTGTTATAGACATTCACACCCAGGTGTCCGTGTGAGCAGGATCTGTGCTCAGGAGTGGGGTTCGCGGGGTCAGAGGGCAACAGCGTTAGGAGACGCGATCCAGCAGAGTCCAGGCCGCTGCACCTGCCCGGCGCGGGTCCCGTCGGTGGTTTCCAGCCTGCAGGGAGGGGTCCGCACTTCCGTAAGGGCCCAGGAGGTCGTGAGTCTGCTGCGTGCACTTGCCAACGGGGCGTCCGCCCTTGTGACGGGTCTGTTCACGTCTTCCGATCCGTGTCGTCAGTCGGTCACTGATGCTCTTCGGCTGAGTGTGCGAGTTCCTCATGTATTCTGAATACAGATGCTTTGTTGGGTGTACAGTTGGCAAGCATTTTCTTAGTTAATAGCTTGTATCTTTATTCTTCAAGATTTTTCACAGAGCAAGTCTTAAATCTTGAGTAAAGTCTCATTTACCCGTGTTCTCTTTGATGGGTTGTGGTTTTGGTGTTGTGTCTAAGAAATTTTGCCTAATTCCATGTCATGACAATTTTCGCCCTGAAGTTTTATGTTTTACCTTTAGATCTATGATCATTTTGAGTTAATTTTTGTTCCGTCGTGAGGTTTAGGTCAAAGTTGACCTTTTCTGTATGGAGATAGGCAGTTGTCCCAATGCCATCAGTTGAAAAAGACAATTCTTCCTTCATTGAATTGTTTATGAGCCTTTGTCAGATAGCAATTGGCCATATTTTCATGGGTCAATCTATGCACTTTCTAGTCTATCCCATTGATTTCTGTATCTGTCCCTCTCCCAAAACACGCACTAAACGCCTCTGCGGTTCCTGTAGCTTCGTAGGGAGGCTTCAAGTCACGTAGAGTGATTCCTCTCCTTTCTCAGAGTTGTTTCAGCTACTCTGATTTCTTTGCTTTTCCATATTTCCACATTTAGAGTTGGCTTGTCTCTGACGGAATGTTTACTGGCAATGCATTAACTCTATAAGCGCAGCTCCTCAGGTGCCCACGTCAATTACGGCGGTGGTCGTGGATTTGGGCAAAACCCGCCGGCTCCGTGTCCCCGTGTGCGGCCCAGCCCAGGGAGGCATGGCTGAAGCCGTGAATCATTTTTTAAACGAACACCTTACCTTTTAGAGTTGATTTAACAATACCTCCGGACGGCCTCACGGCCCTCCTACCAGACAGGACCTCACGCTGTCCTCAGTCGCCCCCACTGCCCCCGCGGGACAGGTGGCGGAGGAGGACTGCCCTCTCCCCGCCCTGCACACACGGGGGGCCCGGGGCTGCTCTGTCTCAGCCTCCACCCTGGGGAGCCCCTGCTGCAGGGCGCCTGCGCACCGGCCCTTACCGTCTTGGCGGTGTCCTCAAAGACTTCGCGGGCCTCCTCGAAGGAGCACATCTCCTCCATACACTCTCTTTCCAGGTTCCCTTTCTTCATCTCTTCCAAAAACGAGTTCGCCCTGCGGACCCGCCCCAGGATGCTGCTGGCGCGCTCCGGGCTGAGGAACACTGGCGACAGGCAGGGACTTGTCGCCCAGAGGGCCTCAGCAGCGGCCTGCTCTCCCCCCGCAGGATCTGCTCACCCCTGCACTGCAAGAGGGCCCCTTCCTCGCACCTACCTCCCTCGTGACCCCATGAGTGACCAGGCTCCAGGTGCCCCCCAGCCCCCCTGCACGGCCTGCAGAGCTTCACACGGCTGCCCCAAACCCTCCCTCACCTCTCCCTGCCCTGGGGTCCTGGGACTGCCACCTCCTGGTCCCCCTACCTGCGCCCAGCCCACCACCCTTCCAGGGCTCAGCTCCCGTTAAGGGGGGAGACGCGGTGCCATTGTGAGAAAGCTTTTATCAAGTCCTAGGACACACACACACACACACACACACACACACACACACACACACACACAGCACTTTCAAGAAATAGTACTTACTACAACATTTCTACTTGTTTCTGTTCCATTTCACTTAAAAACCCACTGAACTGGTCTGTGACTCTCAAATGAGTCATGACCTGCCCGCTGAAATATCTTGGATCCAAGAGCCTCGGGACTCCTCGCTCGGGCTGTGCTGAGGCTGGGTCGCCCACGCTCTGCCAGCTGTCCACGGAGGCCCCGAGGCCCTTTCTCGCCCTGCACCCCGTCTGCCTTCTTTCCTGCCCTCACAGAGGCTCTTCCTGGTGGGCACCTGCGTCTTGAGCTCTGTCCTCCCCTCTCTGCAGGGCCGGTGGCCTGCCCTCCTCTCAGAGCGCCCACTCCCCATGTGCAGAGCCAGACACTGGACCCAGCAGCCAGGCAGCTGAGCTTCAGACGCAGCTCCAGCACCTGCTACTTAAAGCTGACAAAGGGGTCACTCGCTGTGTCTCAGAGTTGTGTGAGTTTGAGGCTGGGACACACTAGGTGCTCACTAAACCTTAGCTTCACTCCCGCTTCCGATTGCTCTCGCCTTCCAAGGCGACACCGAGCTCAAACTTGTCTGTGGATACCCCATCACCCCAAAGGTCTGCCGCGCTACCGAGCACGCAGGTAGCTCCGATCTTCTTCCCCCTTCTCACTTCCTACCGCCTCCTTGTCCCCCCACACCGGGTCCCTTCTGCCTGCCCCTCAGGCTCTGGCCCTCCTCTCCATCCAGGGCACGAAGAGCCCCCGGGATGCCGCTCCCCTGCCCTCTCCTCTGGCTTTGCTCTGCTTGCCCCCTTTCTGGGTCTCTTCTCTCTGGACAGCCTAGGGCCTGGAAGGTGCAGAGACCCCTCTCTGTCCAGCCTTGAACTGGGCACCCCCTCTCCTGACCAAGCCAGCCTGAGGGTGGAGGCACCAGCTTCCATCTCATTCTCTTTCCGCCACGGAAGCTCCTCTCTGCTGTGACCCCCCCGGGCCTCCCCCAGCTCGCTCTGGCCGCGGAGGGGGCACGTCTCTCTGTCTCTCTTGGTCTCTCCCTCTTCCTCTGTCCACGAGCTTCTGTGTGCGACTGCCGCTCCCCACCCACAAGGAGGGAGGCACGCCTGGCCCTGGGCTACCCTTGGCTGAGGCCACCAGGCCCGGCCATGTCACGGCACGGGACGGGCACCACTCTCCCCACTGTGGAGATTTGTGGCATCACCCTGACTCCCGCCGTCCCCCCTCCTCCCCAGGGGCCACCCCTGCAGTGTGCAGGGCGAGGGGGCACTTACCGCTGCCCCCCGGCAGCGGGAGTCCAGCCAGGGAGGCGCTGAGCAGGATGAGGCACAGTGGGCCCGCCATGGTGTGGCCAAGGACAGCGCGTCCGTCCCGCTGTGACAGGTCTCCGGGGCAAGGTTCAGTCACCCTGGCTCCAGGCGGCTGGTCGTCTTTCTCTTATCACTGCCTCCTGATTGGAGCCTGGGCGGCGAGGGGGCCGGGGGGCAGGTGACCGCGCGGGGCCATGGCCGCCCTGCCCCTGCAGCGCTGGGGAGGTCCTGGCGGGCCTCCTCCTCCTCAGCTACTGCGTCTGGAGGGGCACAGGGAGTGTTAGGGGACAATAAAAGCGTCATTTCATCGTTTCCAGATGTTCTGTCTGCTCTTGTTTCGTCCTCACGAGCGTGATGAGAGCCAAGGGTCGTTTCCTGTCTGTCCTCCAGGGGGAGAGCATCAGCCCACGGCCATCTGACGCACACGTGGGGCTCGAACCAGGACTGCAGGTAGCGGCGCGGCTTGGGGCCTCGGTCTCCAGGTGGTATCCGGCGGTGTGCGGAGCGCCACCGTCGCAGGGGGTCTTGTCCTGTGTTCTGCCTGCGCGTCAGGCTGGTAGCCCCCCCGAAGTCCAGAGGCTCCGGGAGGCAGGCGTGTCCCTCTGGGCCACAGGCTGCTGCACATACCTCTGGGAGCACTGCCCCTGCCCAGCGTGGCCCGTGCCGCCGGCTAGACGCGTCAGCCTGGGACCGGGAGGGGCTGCGCCCAGGCCGGCCCTCCCAGCCCCGGTGCTAAGCCATGGAGGCGCCTTGGAGGTGCACACGCAGGCCGGGGCCCAGCTCCACTGACCGGGCTTTGCCTCGCACACCCGACTGGGGAGGGGCTCGCAGTGCGTCTGCTTCCTTCGTACACCAAGGCCACTGGCAGTGGAGGGGAGACCGGCCACCCCGCGGCCCAGCCACAGCCCCTTCAGGGCAGGGAATTATAGAGGGCACACGGCCGGCTCGCTGCCCGCAGAATGTGGGATGCTCACCTGCTTGGCTTTCACCCCGGGGAGGTCCCAAAACCAGGGCTGTGTCCCCTCAGGACACACGACAGCACCAGGAAGAGCTCAGGTCTGTGCCAGTGGGAAGCAGCTCACCCCACGGTGGTCAGGCCAGGGAGGGAGGCATGAGGGCTGCGCGTTGGGTGCAGGGCCCCTTGTGGGGGGCAGAGACAGAGACAGGGACAGAGAGGGAGAGAGACAGGGACAGAGAGAGACAGAGACAGGGACAGGGACAGAGACAGAGACAGGGACAGAGATACTGCACCGTGCGCCACAGCGCCCACCACAGCTGACGCGTTCTGCATGTGGTGAGTGGCCACCAACGCCCACGGACGCCCAGCCTCACTGTGTCTGTTTGTTCCCGCTCTGTCCCCAGCGCCTCCAGGGGTGTCCGGCACACAGTAGGTGCTCAGCGGAGCCTGACAGACTGAAGGCGCTGGGCCAGGGCTGGTCTGTGGGGCGGTTGCCGTTATGCGCAGAGCCCAGCCCCGCGGACAGGCTGCAGGGGTGACACAGCCTGTCTCTGGTGCATTCAGCTTGCTGGGGGGACTGGGTCCGGGGTGAGCCCTTCCCTGTCTCCCACCCCCCGGGGCTGGGAGAGGACACGAGAGCCACGCATGGAAGGAGGGAGGAGGTCGGCAGCCGGCCGCGTCCGCGCACACCAGGTGTGCCAGCCTTTAGGGATGGTGTTGGTGTTGCCGGGCACCCATGCTGCGGCAGTTCCCACTGACGGCTGGGGAGACCGAGGCAGAGCCAGCAACCCCGTGTGCGGTTGGGTGGGCTCCTGGGGGAGCCCTTCAGCCCATCCTCCCCTGTTCCGTCCAGGAAGAGGGGTGGGCCAGCTCCTGAATCTTGATGCGGAAACTCCCCTCAGTGTCTGCAGCCTGAGCCGCGGAGCGGAGGACCCCAGAGGTTGCAGACCGGCTTCCCCAGCCGTGACACGACGGAGCCCTCCCAGGAGCCTCCTTTTACGTGCTCAAGACCCATCCTGGCGACCAGCATCAAGGCTCCCTTTTCGTAGACAAGGATCCACGGCTCAGAGCGGGAAAGCGGCTTGGCCAGGGGCAGGAGGCAGAGCCCGTCTGGGACAACATCGTGCCTGCCTGCCCGGTCGCTGAGCCCCGGGCCGGCGGCAGGCTGGGCAGGCGGCAAGCCTCTTGTGTCAAGGCCTGGAGGGTGGACACGTCGGCCTCTGGGGGCAGAGCATGGTCTCTGTCCTAACAGCTCTGGGCTGCAGTTCTGGGTGGCGTGTCCCGATAACACCTTGACAAAACCAGGTGACGGACCCGGTGGCCGGAGCGTGTGGCCCCTGGGCCGCCCTGTGCTGGACACGGCCTGACCGTTCAGCCCAGCAGGTCCTGACGCCCAAACGCACCGGTGTTGAGCACTGCTGGTGCTCCAGGCACCACCCCCCGAGTGTGTCCCGAAAGGGGGCGAGGTGCCCGCAGGATGTATTAGCCACCTGGCCGCGTTTGGGGGCCCATTTTTGCATCAGCTCCCCCCATGGACGGCTTGTTTCTAACTCCTCCATGGCCTATGTGACTAGGCTGAGCAAGCTGCACACTCACCTGAAGCATTTGATAAAAATGTCACCGGGTCCTTCCCCTGATTGCGCTTATGGGACGGGACCGAGGAACATGGGGTTATAGACCAGGACCTTGGCAGGAAGAGAACACCCCGTTCTATAGGGTTTGGGGAGCCCATCAGGGTGCTCTTGGATTTGAACACCAGCCTCCATGGAGGAAGGCTCGTCACAGGGGCACTGTGAGCCCGAGAGTAAGATCGGCCCCAGCACAAGTGCCAGGGCCTCAGCGGGGTGAGCGTGGGCATGCCACGGATGGCGGGCAGCCCCTGATGTGCGCGCAGGGTGTGTGCCATTACCAATTTATGGTAGAAGCAACATAAACAGAAAGATCCGGAAGGATAGCCACCGAAGTGAATGGATGGTGCTTCCAGGGTATGTGAGGGGAAGCTGACATGCTTGTATGGGAGAGAGAGGCCACACCGAGCATGCACCCCGGGGCCAGCCCATGGGTGTGGGGCCCTCAGGCAGCAGTGCCTCCCTCCTGGCCAGCCGTCTCTGTCTCCATGTCTCCCAACGCCCTCCCACCCCAGGAACTGCAAGGGTGTTTCCAGGTTTGAGGGAGGGACTGGCAGCAGCTTTATTTGGGGCCGGCGCTGGCCCTGGGGCTAGGGCAGTGGGGCCCGGAGGAGGCCTCTTAGGGTCGTGCTGGAGCGCATGAGCCTGCGCATCCACTCAATGTACTGGGAGACCCTGGTGTACACCCCGAAGTGGCCCTCGTTCGCACAGCCCTCCCCCCAGCTGACGATGCCGGTCAGGTACCAGGTGCCCTGGAACTTGGTGGCATGCGGGCCCCCACTGTCCCCCTGGCAGGCGTCCTTGCTCCCGTCCAGGTAGCCGGCACAGAACATGTTCTCGGTGATGGTGGGGGAGCCCTCCCGCCTGCGTGACTTCTCCTGGCAGTCCTGGGTCATCACCCGGGGCACGTCGATGGCCATGAGCTGGACGGCCGTGGCGCCCTTGTCCAGCAGCCGGCCCCAGCCACTGACAGTTGAGAAGCGGACAGAGGCCAGCGTCCTCTCGGAGAAGGCCTTCTCGGGCAGACACAGGGGCACCACGTGGTCGGTGAAGGTCACGGGCCTGCTCAGGTGCAGCAGGGCGATGTCATGGTTCGTCTTGCGGGGGATGTACTTGTCGGGGATGATGGCCCGGGTTACGTGCCTCTCCTGCTCCTCACCCTCATCCTCGCTGAGGTCATGCTCGCCTGCAGGGGACCAGCACCGCTCACGACTTGCCCCACAGCCTCCTCTTGGGGCAGACAGGCACTGTGTCCAGCCCCAGGCTGGCGGGAGCAGCGCCCCCAGGCGGCCCCCACTGGGCTCTGCGCAGAGTGTGCCCGGGGGTGAATCTGGGGTGCTGAGGGTGCGTGAGGAGGGGCGCCCGACTGCCCCAGTCTTGCCCACCCCCTCCCCAGGGGTGCCCAGCATCCCATAGCCCACCAGGCGGAGGGCGCACGCCGTGGCCCACGTGACCCAGGAGGCTCTTGGCCCAAGTGAGATGGGAGGAGATCACCACCCCTGAGACGTTCTGTGGGTGGGAC
Source organism: Zalophus californianus (assembly GCF_009762305.2). Taxonomy (NCBI): domain Eukaryota; kingdom Metazoa; phylum Chordata; class Mammalia; order Carnivora; family Otariidae; genus Zalophus; species Zalophus californianus. Next base: position 927,206 of record NC_045597.1, read on the forward strand.
AGAGTCCGGGGGACTGTGGCCACTGTGGGCCCCGGGGACTCTGGGGTCTGCCCGGACATGCTCATCTGGTTGTGGAAACCAGTCCTGTTCACAAACCACTCTCAGCGGGCGGAGGAACCACAAAACCTACCCAGTACCACGGTCAGGTTTGTCCAGTTCTTGACTGTTTCAAAGCAGTGAGCCGCAGAGACCACCCAGGCAGTGTCGAGCAGGGTGCCTCCACACAGCAGCGCCCCGTCCACCTTCAGGACAGCCTGGACGGGCACAATACACAGAGTTCACGGCCCCGGCACGCTTCCCTGGGGACCCACCTCCCCAGCTAGCGATGGCCGTGGAGAGCTCACGGACACCAGCCCGACCACGGGATGTGGCTGCTGGTGGCCCCGCGTGCCCAGCATCACCACCCAAGCTGGCCCCAGCATGCTCAGTCTGCGAAGGCTGGCCCAGGGTCGTGCTCTGGGCACGTGGGGGCAAGAGGTAGCGAGCTGAGGCGCCCAGCGCGATTCTTGGCACACAGCAAACCCTCCATACGTGCTCCCGTTTCTTCTTCCTAGAAGCAAGGAGGGTGCTGAGCAGGGCCTGAGTGAGGCTCCGGGGAGACATTTGTCCTGCGGTGGTTTTGCCACGGCTGTGGAAGGAGCCAGAGCCTCTGGCCGGCCGGCCTGCAGACAGGGACAAACTGAAAGGCCAGAGGGAGGCCTGGCCGAGGGCGAGGCAGGGCCCCACGTGTCGTGGTGAGGCGGATCCACCAGGGAGGAAAGAGACTGGATGTGGGGTCAGCGCGTCGGAGGCCTGATGTCCTGAGCATGGACAGCAGGACCAAGGGTGCCAGGGACGTGCTGCCTCTTCCCCCGAGCCGGCAGCTGCTGGGCCCCTCAGAGGCCAGTCCTCCCGAGCAGGTGAGAACAGCTGCTTGGGGCTTGGAGACATGCCCCTGCCTGTTGAAGGCAGGACATGAGTGCCCGAAAATCAGCCAGCCTGGCTGACAACGGCTCTGGGATGGCTGTTACGGCTGCATCTGGGCCTGAGCTTCCATGGGCCCCAGTCCCCTCCCCCCCGTAACACGGGCGAGGGGGCCCTCTCTCCCGGGGGTGGGGGTGAATGGCACTGGGGGGTCCTGTACGCGGGTGGGAGGGCGTGCTTCCTGCAGCTGCCCAGACAGCCCTCCCAGGGCTCTCTGCTGTAAACACAGAAAGCCACCCCCATCACCCCTCCCCTGCCGCGCAGAGGTGCGGCCAATTCCGGGCGTTCTGCTGAACACGGAACACGGCCGTCCCATTCGGACGTGTCCAGCTCACATTATCCCTCTGACACCAAAACGCGGGGTTCTGCCAAGCTGAGGAGTGGACCGCGGACCACGCAGGCCCCACACAGGCCCGGCTACCCGCGTGAGGTGGGATGGGGCGGGGGCAGGCCGGCGGGCAGGCCCCGAGGCTCCTGAGGCAGCAGCAGAGCGGGAGGACCGGGCTGCTTGGAACCGTGGTCAGGCCACGGGTGAGCAGGGAGCCTCCAGTGTCCCCAGTGAGGTTGTCACACATTGCAAACTCAACAGTTTACCTCGGGCGTCCCCCCCCCCGAAGGGTCCCGAGGGTCCCCGAGGGTCCCTGGGTCGGGCTCGGACACCCGAGTGCACACATCCTGCTCTTGTGAGGTGCCGGTTTTGGCCCAGTGGGTCTGGGGGCCTGAGGCTCTGCATTTCCTACAGGAACCAGACCACAGGTGGCCCCACACACCTGCCCGCGTGCGGGGGACAGCCTCCACCTATAGGAGGCCACGTTGCAGCTCTAGAATCAGTTTCCGGAGGCAGGTAGTGATGGGCTTGGGCTGGGTTCAAACCTGCCTGGGCCGTCTGTCCCTGGAGGCCTCGGTTCCCTCACCTGTGGAGGGCAGGGAGGCCCACAGCCGCGAGGGGACAGGGGAGGCCGGAGCCGAGCTGACATCCGGAAGGACAGAGGGGAGCGGGCAGCTGGGGCTTCACAAGGAGGAGCAAGTGCCCTGCACCAGCAGGGGAGACTTGGGGCTGGGGTCCAGCAGCTGACCGCCCCCTGTCCCTTTGGGGGCCCCGGAGCCTTACCTGCCAAGGACACTCCCCTTTGGGGCACACTTGGCCACCCACAATTCGGCCTTGGGGGTTGCTGCCATTTCTCTTCAACAGAACAGGTATTTTTCCACATGGATATTCCACTGTAGAAAGCAAGTCACCGGGCTGAGGGGGTAGGGGGTTCATGCCTGACAACGAGCTTGTGGGGGGTGGGGTCTGAGGGCTGCCCGGGCAGGGCCACCCGTGTGGGAGCTACTGGGCCGGCAAGGCCTGGGGCTCCTGCCGGAACAGAGGTCCCCCCTCTGGAAGCTGGGCTCTGCTCGTTTCCCGGCGGAATGACATGCTGCCTAACTGACTGAGGAGGATGAGCAGCCCTTGGGCAGCGGCGCTGCCGTATGGAGGACACTCTGAGCTCTCAGTCTCCCCAGTAAGGTCCCTGGGCTGGAGGAGAGACTGTTTGGAGATGGCTCCCAGCCCAGGGACCTGCGGCGGGGCGGGCAGAGCCTCGCTCAGCTCCTCTGGGCCTGCTGCGAACCGGCAGGCGGCCCCGCACCCTCCAGGGAGCTGCTCCCAGGGCTCTGTCCTGCGCGCGGCCACCGTGGCCTGTTCTCGAGTGGGCCTGGGCCGGTACGAGGTCCATCCTGCCCTTCTCGTCCCTCCCAAGACGGCTGTGGCCATGCAGCAACGGGGGGCTGCTCCTCGGGAATGAAGTAGAGCAGAGCCCTGAGGGCCCATTACCTGTGGGTACGCAGGACACCCCGTTGTCTTGGAGCGCGTACCCCTTGTGGCAGCGGCAGGAGCGCCCGGCCTCAGCGTGGTCACTGCAGTACTGCTCACAGCCTCCATTCTCATTCACACAGACCAGCAGGTCCTTCTTGTCTGAGGACAGGAAAGGGACAGACTGAGAGGGGCCCCTGCCGGTCAGGGGGAGGCCAGCCCCTGCTCTGCATGACCGTGGTGCTTAGTTGCTGCTGCAGGGACAGCCAGGTACCAGTCGGCTCTGTGCTTTCATCCAGAAGGGTGACCTGGGCTTGGGATGGTCCCACGTCTGAGCAGCTTAGCCAGCTGGGACAAAGGACTGGCACGTGGGGCCTCCGTGCCCCCCTCCCAGCAGCTGATGGGAGCTGGGGAGGGCCCATGGAAAGCAAAAGGCCCCTGGGGACAGTAAAAGTGTCCACTGAGAGGGGAGACCTGCTGGCAAGAGGCCAGGCAGATGAGCTGGTTTTACAGCCAGGCCCTCCTGCCCCGTGAGCTGGCCAGGGTTGACCCCTGGCTCGGAGAGATGGAGATGAGGAACATTCCTCCTGACTCTGAAGGGCAGTGCTACAATGTGGAACACAGTGTTAGCTCACTGTGTCTGTCCAGGACCCCAGCAGGAAGGCTTGGCCTGGAAGTGAGTTCACACCAGGGCTCCTGAGGTTCACGGTCCTGGGGGACTCACACTAGGGCTCCTGAGCATCACGGTCCTGGGGAATTCACACCAGGGCTCCTGAGCATCATGGTCCTGGGGGACTCACACCAGGGCTCCTGAGCATCACGGTCCTGGGGAATTCACACCAGGGCTCCTGAGCATCATGGTCCTGGGGAATTCACACCAGGGATCCTGAGCATCACGGTCCTGGGGGACTCACACCAGGGCTCCTGAGCATCACGGTCCTGGGGAATTCACACCAGGGCTCCTGAGCATCATGGTCCTGGGGAATTCACACCAGGGCTCCTGAGCATCGTGGTCCTGGGGGACTCACACCAGGGCTCCTGAGCATCACGGTCCTGGGGAATTCACACCAGGGCTCCTGAGCATCATGGTCCTGGGGGACTCACACCAGGGCTCCTGAGCATCACGGTCCTGGGGAATTCACACCAGGGCTCCTGAGCATCATGGTCCTGGGGGACTCTCACCAGGGATCCTGAGCATCACGGTCCTGGGGAATTCACACCAGGGCTCCTGAGCATAAAAGGCCAGGCAAAGATACTGAGGCTTTCCAACCCCAGATAACTGACAGAAACCTCATCCCTTAGTTTTGCCTTTCCTCTCCCTGGCCTCTGGTTTGCTTAGAGCAGAAGGTGGTTGTGGCCCAGAAAAGCACTTTGGGTATAAGAATGTACATTTGTACGGTAAAGGGTTGAACTCACCCAGAGAACTCCTAGGCGGTGACCTCCACACCCGGGCTGGTGAAGTTGGACACTTTTAATTTAATCTGCCTGATAAGAATGTTGTTTCCCTGGGGGCTTTGGCCCATACCGGGTGGTCTAACAATGTGATTCATGGTAGGGTCTTGGGCCACACGGTGTCACCTCCACCTCTGGAGGGGCTGGAGACTAAGGTCAGCCATGCCTACATGACTGAGCCCAGTACAGTCTCTGGATAAGGAGGCTCAGTGTGCTTCCTGGGGTGGAGGTTACACCCCCTAAGTCTCGTCACACATTGTTCTTGGAGAATGGAAGGCTGTTCACGGTACTTCACTGAGAGAGGACAATGGGAAGCTCATACCTGTCCCTCTGCTGACTTTGTTCTGTGTCCTTCCACTGTAATAAGCTGTAATTTTGAGTATATCAGATGGTCTGAGGAACCCCTGAACTTTGCAATACTTTAATATTCAAAAGGTGAAAAAATACCTCACCCTTTTGTAATAGCAGGAAGGGAAGATACGGTTTTCCTAGCTGTCTCGACTGGGAGCTGGGCAGCCATGCGGAGCCCTCACCGGGCTCTCTCCAGGTGTATCTGCATCTCCGAGCACTGGGAACTCAAGGGTTTTAGGTTTCCCAGAATGGATAGGGGGCGACCAAGTTTGAGAACGAGCACCTTTAGAACCAAGGCTCTCATGTTGGCGGTGGAGCAGGCCGTGCCCGTCAGCCTGCTGGGGGCTCTGTCTGCAAACTGCGGGATGGCTCACTTGTCTCACAGTTCCGGCCCTGGAAACCGTCGAGGCAGAAGCAGATGTAGGACTGGAACTGGTCCTCACAGGTGCCTCCGTTCCGGCACGGGTTCGAGGCGCACTGGTCCCCATCTGTGGAGTGCCTCGGTGTTAGTGTGCTGAGGAGAGGGGCTGGTGGGTGGGCTGGAAATGGGCCATTTACCAACTCACCGGTGTAAGAAATCCAGAACTGCTTCTGAGGAACAAAGAGGAAGCAGAGTGAGACACGTCCACCAGAGGCACATACATACGGTGTCCACAGACTGGACTTGGGAGCTGGGCTGAACGGCGGGGGGCGGGGGGCTTCCGACCTGTGGCCCTTCGAGGTGGGCTCCGGAAGCCAGACTCTTCCTTTGGGGATGAGGTGAGTTTTTCCAGGGGGAGGAGGTTTGTTCCTAACCCTAACCCCTCCACCCCAGATCGCTAAGGCCACCAGAGGTCACAAATTTCCCTCTCTCCCACTTCAGAGTTCCTGAGTTTCTGCCACCTCCAAGAAGTGAACTTGGGACAGGACATATGTGCTCTCTGAGCCTCGGTTTCCTGCTCTGGTGATGAGGAGGAAATCCACACACATGTGTGACAGGAGGAGGAGGCGGCAGTGGATGCCACGGGCTGCAATAAAACTGATTCCTGAGGACACTTCTGGCCAAGCAAGCTGAAACCCAGGATTGCTGTAAGAATAAAGTAAGAGGAGAACTGTGGGGCATGTGTTGAAAAACCAAGTAGTGCACAAATGCAAGGAGTGACCATCCTCAATGTACCTGAAAAGGGTCATGTTAGCCTCTGCCTCAAACAGGCTTGCCTCCTGTTGAGTGTGAAGCGTGTCCCATGAGTGTGAGGCGTCCTGTGGGTGTGAGGTGTCCTGTGAGCGTGAGGTGTGTGTTCCGTGAGCATGAGGTGTGTGTCCTGTGTGAGGTGTGTGTCCTGTGAGTGTGAGGTGTCCTGTGAGCGTGAGGTGTGTGTCCTGTGAGTGTGAGGTGTGTGTCCTGTTAGCATGAGGCGTATGTCCTGTGAGTGTGAGTGTGATGTATCCTCTGACTGTGAGGTATGTGTCCCCTGAGTGTGAGGTATCCTGTGTGAGGCGTATGTCCTGTGAGCGTGAGGTGTGTGTCCTGTGTGAGGTGGTGTCCTGTGAGTGTGAGATGTGTGTCCCATGAGCATGAAGTGAGTGTCCCGTGAGTGTGAGGTGTGTGTCTCGTGACTGTGAGGGAGCCTGTGAGTGTGAGGTGTGTGTCCTGTGTGAGGTGTGTGTCCCATGGGTGAAGTGTATGTCCCCTGTGAGGTACGTGTCTTGTAAGTGTGAGACGTCCTGTGAGGGGAAGTGTGGTTTTGTCTCCCCACAATCGGAGGGGCGCCCCCGTTGGAGGAGTTGGAAGGGCTGTGGTACAACTCGAATATTCCTCTTTCAGAAAGTGAGAAGAGCAATGAGCCCACTCTCTGCATCGGGCCTCGCGCATGTGGAGGCTGTGGTGGCTCCCTAAGGGTCTCCTCACACAAGTTTTCCTGAGGAGGCGTCCGCAGGCGGGCGCTGCCGTGAGAGGCTCGCCCAGGCCCGGCGCTCTGAGGGCGGCTCTGTCGGCGGTGCCTCCCCAACGCGCGGGCAGTTTGCGGCTCGGGGACCTTCCCTGGGAAGGCAAGGGACCCGTCGAGCGTGCTGTTCACACTATATTTTCTGATGCAGAGTTGGGGCGCCCGGTGTGGCAGAGAGGGGGACGCCCCTGGGAGCGGGTGGGGCGGCTGGGGCGTTGCAGGAGCGCCGACTAACCAGAGTGAAGCTGTCCTTCAGAGCCCGGGTGACACGGACGTCGAGGGCTGTGCCTGCCGGAGCCACCCGTGCGCACCCTGTGTGGCGAGCCTGGGCGCACGGACCCACAGGGGCCCACGGCACGGAGGGCGCCCCTGCAGGGCGAACTCACCGTCCTCTGGGTGTCCTGGAAGATCTCCCTGGCCTCCTCAAAGGAGCAAAGCTCCTCCCTGCACTCTCTCTCCAGGGAGCCGGGCCTCAGCTCCTCCAGGAACGAGTAGGCGCGCCTTTGCCTGTGCAAGACGCTGTGGGCCTCCTCCTGGGTGAGGAAGACTGAGAGATGGGAGTCCCATGAGCGCCACCACCACCCACGTCCTGTCCCCGAGTCACGGGTGGCAGGGCTTCCTGGCCGGCAACAGCAGCATGGCACAAGCTTTGTGTGCGAGCGTGCGGAAATACCTTCATTATATTCAGACTTCACACACTCATCCCTTCCGGCCCGGTCGCCTCACTTCTCGCAATTTATCCTAAGGAAGGACTCAGAGGCGGGCACGCAGGCCTCGCCGTAAGGAGAGCCTGGCCACAGCAATCTGAGCCAGTCCGTGACGGCGTCCCCCGCGCCACGAAATGCAACGTTTCAGAAGACGTAATATGAAATGAAGTAAGATAATAAAATCACACATACTGTCACTAAAATGTAAAAATCCACATATATATGCAGATGTAACTTAGTGAAAGAATGTACATAAAAAATTAACTTTGGGGATTAGAACTTATTCTGTTTCAAAACGTGTACAATCAACTTCTATAATGAAAATATGTGCCCGCTGCGTCCCAGCAGCCGGGATATTGCGTGGCAAGTGGTGGGCTGGCTGTGTGGGGGTCCTACCAGGGACTGGGGGGTGGCTGGGGAGGGGCGGCTCCGGTGGAGGCGAGGCTGCTGCGGCCACACGGGAGGAGCCAGGAGAGGCCTGCCGGGCACGGTGGCGGGGAGACGGGTCTCTTGCACCCGGGCCATCCTCCCCAGCCCTCCCTGAGCTCCAGCCCGTCCCTGTGGCTTGCTGTCCCCCTGCCCCACCAACCCGGACCCTTGCTCTGCTTTACCACAGTCTCTCCCTCTTTTTTTTTTTTTAAAGATATTTATTTATTTGAGAGAGAGAATGAGAGAGAGAGAGCACATGAGAGGGGGGAAGGTCAGAGGGAGAAGCAGACTCCCCGCTGAGCCGGGACCCTGACGAGGGACTCGATCCCGGGACCCCGGGATCATGACCTGAGCCGGAGGCAGTCGCTTAACCAACTGAGCCCCCCAGGCACCCCAGCCTCTCCCTCCTGGAAGGCACGTTCCTCACCTTCCATGGAGATGCTTACACTGACTTCCGTGCCCACCGTAAGCAAAGGCCACCCGGGACCCGGGTGGAGCAGTGCAGGCTCCTCGTGGGCCTTTCTTGGGGCAGGAGGCCGGCTGACGCTGACCCCCCGACACCCCCTGTCTGGCTGCCGGGGCCTTCCTGGGTCCTCCCTCCCGGGTCCTCCTTCCCGCTGTTTGCTGCCAGCCCTTGACTTTTGATACCCTTCAGGTTTGGGTTTTCTGCTCTCAAGGTGCTCCGAGCCAGCCACCCCACTTCCACTTCAGCCCTCCCTCCAACCACCAGAAGCTGCACATGTCCCCGAGCTCCAGGTCTCTAGAGGCCACCTCCCTGTAAACGGAGGGACCCGCATGCACAGCTGCCCGGGGGCCTGGCCTCCCCCCCTCCAGCCCCTGGGCCCCTGCTTTTCCCGTCCTGGTCCCATCTTGGCGAACGGCTCTGCCCCCCCGCAAGAGTACCTGAGCTCTCGCAGCCAGTTCTGCCCTGAGCTCTGTGCACCTGCCCCCCGACCCCAGCGCAGGGGCTTGTGTGTCCTTGGGGCCCCTCTCCAGGCCCTGGCCTGCTGCCTCCAGCCAGCCTCTCACAGTGACCTTGGTAGCTTCTTGCAGGTAGCTGTGCCCCATTTTGCTTATGAGACACAGGGTGGGTGGGTTTAGAGCTCACCCAAGGCCACTCAGGTGGGGAATGGGACCAGCTTGAACACCTTGGGTTTGAGGTTTCTTCAGGACACCCAGGCAGACATGCAGACTACGTCATGCTAAGAGAGGACCAGGTGATGGAGACGAGGTCACAGAGGTCGGGGACAACCGTACGGAGACCGAGGCTGAGGCTGGGAAAGCCCCTGGGGCCCCCGGGGCAGACTGCACCATTGGGGGCGGGCTGTGTGGGAGCAGCTGGGCTGCAAGAGAGGCCGGGCAGGGTGGGAGCAAAGCCAGGACTGAGGGGCAAGAGCAAGGGGGAAACTGAGTCCCAGAGGAGAGGTGAGTGCAGCCTGGAGACCGGCGGACTCGGCTTCCGGGAAGGAAGGGCTGTGTCCGGTGGGGAGGCTTCGCAGGAGGGGACGGGGCAAGGGGGGGGAGGGGCAGCTCCCAGGCCGCGAGGCCGAGGGGACCACCTCTCTGCTTTACAACGACAGCGCTTCGCGCGTGTGTATTCCTGGGGGGCCTGCCTGGTCTGGAAGGAGAGGTTGAGGGAAACCCAAGAACTCAAGGGTGGGGGGTGCTTACACCCACTGGAGGCGGGCTACCCTCTCTACCCTCGGAAGACAGCAAATGTGCACCAGACAGCCTTCGGGAACCAGAGGCAAGTCTGATAATTGTGGGGAGTCAGGGAAAGCCGGGCGGGGTGGGGGACGACCCTTGGCCAGTACTGTCTTCCTGCCCCGAGGAAGGACAAAGGCAGCCCTGCCCTCCCCGGAGCGGAGGTGCTGTCCTTTGGGCACCTGCAGGAATCGGGCCGGCGCCCCGTCCCATCCCAGGCTAGCTGTTGGCGTGGGACAATGTCTGACTGTGTCGCAACCACGGCCGCCCCGCCGGACCCATAAGTCTCCAAGGGACCGCTTATAAATCGCGTCCCTCTATCTCCGTATTTAGGCCCCTCAGCACCATGGTGGTGGGGTGTCTGCGGTCACAGCCGTGTCCCTACCCTGTCCCTGGCACTGGCCGACCGAGAACCAGGAGAGCAGAGCGGGAGGGGGCATCCCACCCCACACCCCTGAGCCGGAATCCTGGGTGCAGACCACATGGGAGCCGCCAGCCGCAGCAGTGTCCACCATGAGGTGGGCTGTGGGAGGCACGGATGTCAGCAGCCCCTCACACAGGTTTACAGGGACCCCTCCACCCTGACATACCTGCGGCTGGAGACCCCTGCAGGCCCAGGAGAAGGCAGAGGAGGGCCAGCTCACCCGCCCGGGAAACCATGGTGAGACCCGTGGCGTCACACGGTCTGTTGACATTCCGGGGTGGGGGTGGCGGGCAAAGTCCTGGCCTCCACGCAGGGTAGAGGGGTGGGGGAGGGAGGACTCGCCTCCCAAACCCGGGGGGAGGGGCGGCGTGAAATCCCTGCCGGGAAGCCCCCAGTCCCTCCAGCACAGCTGCGTCTGCGGAGTGGGGGCTCCTGCGAGGAGACGGCGGTGTTGGGACCTGTATCAGCTGCGTGCACTTCAAGTGCTGTTGGGAACCCCGAGGCCCCTGGGTCTTAGCGCGGCAGCTGGACTCGGCATGGACTTGGTTGGTAAGCCGTGCCATGGTAGTAACTCCAGGGAGAGAGAGGATCTGGGGTGTGGACGTGAGTACCCTCAAGGGGGCTGCCGCGGACACCTAGCCCGGGGGCCTGGCCTCCCGGGTGAGCCGGACAGCCTCGTGGGGGTGACCAGGAGGAGGGGCACCTGCCGTCCCGAGCCCAGGCCGCCAGCTGGGGTGACCCTCCGTCCAGGGTTGGCAGTCGTGGAGGGCTTTCTCGGGATGCCAGGCTTCCTGTCCCGACCAGGACCGCCCTGGGCCCCCAGCGCCATCGGTTACCCCAACCAGACAGACATGGGCGTCCAGCCTCCAGGGCGCGTGGGCGCGACCCTCTGCAAAACGGCGGAGGCCGGACGCTCTGCTCGACTCTGGTGTGGGAGCCACACGGCCCAGCTCCTTTCTGCAGAGTTCCAGCTCGACCTCCAAGTGGAAGCATTAGTCCCTAGGGGAGGACGGGTTTTGTTGATCCTTCTGGAATTTCTCGTTGTTACTTTCAGTAGTTGCTTGGGAAATTGTTCTTGGTCAGCGAGGGACTTGGCCCTTTCTGCAGGCACCGGAGCAGGGCGTTCTGCGGATTCCCCAGGACGCCACGGCCGTAGCAGCCACTCTCGAATCAGACAGACCCCTGGGCATCGGGCCCCATTTCCTTCCAGCGCGGCAAGAGCTGCTTCATTCCTGAGCCTCCGTTCCTGAATCGGGCTGATGTCTCCTCTGAGACGTGGAGGTGCTGCGGGTCCCGTGCTGGTCCATGAGCAGCACCTGTGCGCCGGGCCCTCAGAGGCCGCCGCGGAGCGCCCCAGGCGTGCTCCCTCCCTCCCGCCCTCCCTCGGGCGCAGGAGCGGCCTCATCCTAGCCTGAGCTCAGGCCGTCCCGGACTCCTGGGGGCCCCTCCGCTGGGGCCACTGGGACTACAGCACCAGGAAGCTGTCCTCTGCCAGCTCTGGAGGCCACAGGTGGTCCTGGAGCCACGTGTCTGTGGCAGGGCCTTGCTCTCTCGGGAGGCTCGAGGCGGGGACCTGCCTGTCCCTTCCAGCTGGCCCCTGCGTCTGCACCTTGAAGTTCCATGGGCGGCAGGCGGCTCCCCGTTCGGGGGTGCCTGCAGACACCACACTCCCATCCCGGCCTCGGCCGGCACATGGCCTCGCCACTGGGTGTCCGTGCCAGTCTCCTTACAGAGACACCGTCTGCCCTTGGGTCGGGGCTCCTAGTCAGGCTCACTCATCTAACCAGCTACTGCGGCAAGGGTTCTGCTGCCGAGTGAGGCTGCGTTCCGGGCTTCCGGGCAGTGCAAACATAGGGAAGGCTCTCAGCCCACGTCCATGCTCCTCTTGAGTGGGACTGGGGCTGAGGCTGTTTTCAGAGCAGCAGCGTCTGGTTGCAGACTCGGGGCGACTGCCCGGGAGGTGCAGGAGAGGGATGCTCCTTCTCTGAACACCCAAAGCTGCGGGCAACCGGATTTCGTGGGCAGCACCTGCCAGGCAGCAGAGGTCTGTGTGGGTTTGGGACGTGTGCTGGGCTGAGCCCTCGAGTCCAGGGGGGGCGTGCGTCCTCTGGGGAGGTGGGGACAGCATAAGCTAGTGCGGGATGTGGCCTTCTGTCCGTAAAGGACGGCCAAGCGCCGGCACGGAGCAGTCCTACCCCAGGCCCCCCGTTGGTGAGTGGAGGTGGAGTGGGGCAGCCCCGGGGCACGCTGGCATCAGAGGGCTGGGCTCAGGGAGCAGGAGCCCCCAGCCCGGACCCTTCGCCACGGCCACACAGTCCACTGAGCGAGGCAGGCCCCAACAACAGTGCAGGGTTGGGTCTGAGCCTGGGGCCTAGGCCGCGGGTCCGTGGAGGGGCTCCCGGGAGGTCAGTGTTTGCTACATCTCTGGTCTGGTCTTTACTTCCAGCCCTTGTGCGATTTGGTTGTGTGGTGTCTTTTAGCAAATACCTGTTGCATCTGGTTTGATCCCCTCCCGACGGGTCGGCTTGGCAAGATTCCGGGGTGTGGGTGAGCACAGCTCCGACCGGCCTCCGTGACTCCTTGCTTCCGTGGGTCACGCCTCCCTCCCCCACCACCGTCCCTTCTGCCCCCGGACCCTCCTGGCTCAGAAGTGATCACTTAGACTCTTGTTCCAACATGGCGATTTCACCGTTTCTTTTGTTACCTTTACACTGTGGACACAATATGCATGTTATTCTATTTCCATCATTTTCTGACAAAATGAAGCATATGGGACATCGTCTGGGTCAAGCTCACCGCCTGCCTCATTTCTCATGGGAGCTCGAGGTGCTGTGCAGATGTACGTGAGCACGATAAACAACGCCGCACATGAGGAATTCTGTGCAGACAGCGAGAGGGGCTGATATTTATTCAAACTCCATCCATACAATAAAGAACTCTGATTTTTAAATTTCATTACATCAGCAGAAAGAAAAAAAAAAAAAAGACCTGAAACGAAACAAGAAGCAGTGACGGGACAGGAGGTTTTAAAGTGCCTTAACGAAGATGGGCCCCCAGTGGTGGTGACACGGCCGAGGCGGCAGGGGTGGACTCTGGACGAGCAGCGCGTGGAGGAACCTGCAGAAGCGTCACGTTCCCACAACCAGACACCGAGGAAAGCTGTTGGGACGCACTGCAGAGGTGGGCCAGAGGGGGCCTTGCAGGCGGCGGGCAGGCGCAGCGGGCACGGCAGGCGCGGGGCTCAGGGAGGGCTGTGAAGTGACAGTTTCCAGCATCGCGGGGGCCGTGGTGCATCCCTGACACGGGACACCTATGTACACACACCCACATATGCACACGTATAAAAATATCTGCCCCCACCAGATACAGACAGTGTTTCCGAAGAACAGAATTTGTTTCTGAAACACAAAAAGGTAAAACACAAGAGTTTTCTTTCTGGTTCTGCCTCGGTTTCAGTAATGAACTCCTTGCGTTTCCGAGCTCGGGGGATTTACCGAGCGCGGGAGGCGGCGGTGGGGGCCTCCGGAGGCTGGCGCTTTCACCGAGCCCGCGCGGGTACTGCTCGCTCAAAGGGCACCCTACAAAAACCACATCTTTACTTATTCTTTAAAAACAATAAAAAATCCTAATTCAGTGAAGCTAGTTAAAAAAATCAAGTTCCATTTTTTTGTAGAAAAGAAGCTAAATATCTTAAATTATAGTTTAAATATTCTTTTGAAAATTAACCTGCACAGATAAGGGACTCTCCTTGGTTTCCACTGCCTCTGTTTGTAGAAATGCTGCTGGATTTTATCGGGGGGCGTGTGTTCATCTGCCTGTAGCCCGGCGGGCCTTGGCGAGGGCTTCTGTCCCCACGAGAGCCCCCATACCTCCCAGCAGTATAAACAACGTGCTGTTGTGTAAACCCCGGTAACAGAAAATAGTTTTGTATCAAATACAGTATCAAATTGTCATTTCATGTAAACACAGTGATTCTTGGTAAAGATTAGCGGCCAGAGTACCACAAAAAATGGCCATGGAATTAATCCCTGCTTTAAAAAAAACTTGTAAAAGACAAAACAGTTCCCCCACCGAGCTGCTGGGTCAGTGGACTCGTCACTCCCACAACATATGCCTATTCCTGCAGGAAGCACCAGACCAGAAATGCCTGGAACCACGCAGAGCGGCTGGGACGGGCTCCTCTCCACGGCCTGGCGCCCTCGTTCTGTCCTGGTTTTCCTGGAAAGCTCAGTGTACCTTGGTCCTCCTGTGCAACTGGCTTCTGCACCCTCGTCGGCGGTGGTCCCGGCGTGGAGGCCACGGGGCAGAACCTTCCAGAACCTTCCCTCTGCGGGCCCCTGCGTCTGCACCTCGAAGTTCCGTGGGCGGCAGGCGGCTCCTCGGGGTCTTGTCAGGGTCCTCCTTCCCCAGGGTCTTAGAGCACCGTCCCCTCACCAAACTAAGCAAGCCCAAGCAAAGGAAAACTTAGAGGCTCGCAGGCTGCACGGCCTCCTGCAGGGCCCGGCGCTACCCCTGGAGGTCTGAGAGGGGGGCCCCACAGCTCTCGCTGCAGCTGGAGGAGGTGCTCAGCAGGGTGGACCCCGCACTGGACTCTGCGGGAAAACCAGGCAAGAACGGCTGCGGCTGTGCATCTGCACACTCAAGCTCACGGCTGTGGAACCCCGCGGGCTCGGGGCGCGGCCTGCGCGGGGTGTGGGGGCCTTACCTGAGCTGCTCAGGCACTGAGCCGAGCCGGACGTGCTGAGGAGCGTGGACAGACTGCTGGCCGGCACCCAGCTCTCCTTGCTGGAGGTCAGGTTCCTGACATACCTGAAAGGGGCGTGGGCCGGTCAGGGCTCCAGCTGTGTGTCCCCCGTCCCCACGGGCGTCCTGGGCCTGAGCCCACGGCCGGCATCTCACCAAAGGCCCTCGTCGCCCTCGTGGACCACCTCCACCACATCCCCACTTCTCACGGCAAGCGCGTCGGGGCTTTCCTTCTCGTCGCCCGTCACGACCGTGTACTTTCCTGGAACCTGGTGGCGGAGCACACGGCGCATCAAAGGGCACAGTCCGCGGCCCCCACACCGCACGAGGCCGCAGCCGCTGTCCGCTGCAGGCACGGTCCCAGGGGGGCGTCCAGCAACAGGAGGACAATGAGCATTTCGTCAGGGCCCTGCTGTTTGTGGGGCTTTTGATGGGACTGTCACCTTAAACAGGAAGAGCTCCTGGTCGTAAGAAGATGCCAAGTCTCTCACTGCCACCGTGTTAAAAACCCAACCGACCAGTACAGTGCCCCTGGCTCAGGGCTGGTGGCCTGGCCTCGCTGCAGCCGGCCTCAAACACAGCCCTCTACCCCAGAACCTCAGCGCTTGCCGTTCCCTCCTCCTGGAACGACCTCCCCTTCCTTGGCTCCCATCCTTACCTAACACGCCCGCCTGTATTTGACCACCTTTTGCTTTGCCTCCTTGTGAGAGTGGAGACTTGTATCTTTTGTCCTCTGCTCTGTGTTTGGTGTCTAGACTGCCTGGCACCCAGTGTATGCTCAGCATGTTCACACAGACGAAGCGCTGCCATGTGGAGCCCTGGAGCTTGGACCAGGACAGCGCCAAGTGTGCACTAAGTATCTGTCAGCGTAACCCCCACTCTGATGGTTCATGCGTAAACAGCTTCTCTTTGCAGCTTGTGTTAAAGAAAGGGCCTGTTTAGTTTAGAACCCAAATCTGCGTTCGAACAGTTGAGTTCTCCAAAAAAGTGAGGGAGAGCCACACGCACAGCTTTGCGGATGGTCCTAAGGGCACCCTCCTTGTCTGGAGGGCAGATCAGGTGTGAGCGAGAGAGCCTGTCTGCTGGGAGTCTGACATGGAGGGGGCTGGGCACAGAGCCACAGCGAGCCCTGGTGCCTGAGAGTCCCTCCCCCACCCGGCGGCCACGAGAGCCACAGCACCACGACGGTGGCACTCTGGAGCTCTCCCACCCGGGGGCCAGCAGTACCAGGCTGACCGCCCCGGGGGACCCAAGGTTACCAGCTTCCTGGCGCCCACTCTGCCTTCCTCCTCTGCATCTGAGGAATTAATCAGCTCCTCGGCACTGGACCAGCCGTCATTGTCCTCAGGGGCCTCAGAGGGCTGAGACGTTTTGCTCCAACCTGAGAGAGAACAGACTCCAGTGAGGACCACCCTCAACCAGCCTGTCTGAAGGTGGTCTGCACAATTCCCGCCACCCTGCAACGTGCGCCCGGAGGGGCCTGCCCCCTCCCTGGAGCTGGACACATGGCGGACTTCCAGAATGCCTGCTAATATGCGTGCCCCCACTGTGCACCATCCAGGGAGGCCCCGAGCACCGGCTTGCATCGCCAGGCCAGCCCAGGGGAGGCAGTGAAGCCAGCCCCTCAGGGAGGTGATCCCACAGGCTCTGCTGTGATGCCCCTGCCGTGACGCGGGGAACACAGAGCCCTGAATATCACCAGTTGGAGATGCCACCATCCATCCGTGTTGGAGCAAACACGGCCAGAAGGAAGGAGTTTGCAATTAGTGCCTAGCATGCACACCCATCACACCGCCTGGAGGACCACTCCTCACAGCAGCAGCTGAGGTGTGCGGCGTGTGTCCTGTGCCGGCATCATCCTCGCCCATGAGGTCAGGGCACCTCACGGCACAGGCCAGCAGACGCCGCACACAGACCCGAGTCACACCTCTGCACTTCTGGGGCCACAGAGTGCGGCTGGGCCAGCACGTGTGGGGAGAGAACTTCTGGGGAATTTATGAAATGTGCGCATGTCCCCTCATCAGTGTTTCCCCTGCCCTGCAACCCCAAAGAATAACACCTGTATTTCCCATTTGCAGGAGATTTTGGGAAGAACACAAGTGGGGGGGAGACCGGGGGTGACGGATTCCCGATTCCAACACCATAAATGCCAACAGTAACGTGAGAGGTGGAGCCCACTCCTGTGGCACGAGGACCACGGGTACAGCCTGGGGTCGGTGGGAAGACCGCGCGCCGGCTATGGGCTTGGCACGCCAGTTCCAGATACCATGTGGCCTGGGGCAAGTGTGCTTTCCCCAAGGACGTAGGGCTCGCTCCCCTCTGTGCGGCAAGCTGCTGGACAGGCCTGTCCCCGAGGCCTGTGGTGTTTCAAGTTGGCCATGAAACGCTTGTGCTAAAGGGACACAAGGAGTCTCGTCTTCATAGGAAGGGAGCTGGGGCCTAGAGCTCCCCATCAGCCAGCAGTGCTGAGCCCGGAAGGAAGAGTGTGAGAGCCACAGAGGTCCCTGGAGCCCCAGGGCCCCACTCCACATAGGCAGGCCCAGCGTCGGAGAGCCCCTGAGCCTGGCCTTCTCAGGGCTGGGCCGCAGGGCGAGTGGCGGGGTGCTGATGTCTGTGCAGGGATGGGGCACTGGGTTTCCTGCTGCAAACCACCTAGCCATGCGCACCCTTGCTCGTCTGGGGGTGTGCACAGCGTGCCAAGGGCAGATGGGGCACAGGCGGTGGGGGGCCTTGGGGCCCCAGTGCCAGGCATCCTCGCTGGGGGGGCCTCCTGCTGCAGCCCACCGCCACTCACGGGGCTCCCGGCAACACAGAGGCAGACGCGGGCCTGTAGTGCTCCCCTCTCTGCCCCGGGGCCCCGGGGGGAAGCCTCTTTACAGGCTCAAGCAGCTGCCTGCGTTAAAACCACGTTCAAACGAGGGCGTTAGGAAGGTACCGAGGCCCGACGCACGTGAGGCACCAACTGGGGCGCGAGGAGACGTGTTTGGAACCGGACAGCACCCCTCGATCCACGCAGATGTTGGCGAGTTTGTAAGACATGACGCCAACACGACCATGAACGTGGTCCCTTCTATTCTCTGCAAAATCGTCCCTGATATTGACACTGAGTAAAATTTTAGGCAGATGAAGCTTCTCGGGGGCAAGTGTGTAAGCGTTTGTGAGAGGGCCCAGGAGGCTGGTGGCTCGCTGTTGTCCGCCGCAGAGCGGCCAACGGGGAGCAGAGGAGTCGGAAGGGAAGGGGACTGGTGGTGGGGCCCCAGGTGCCACGCTCAGGTCCCGTCTACGGTGACCTTGCGAAGCCGCCGCATCTTCCTATCACAGGCGAGGACACACAACTTGGCTGAAAGGCGGTAGGAACCACGAGCAAGTGGCCACAGGCAGGGCTCAAGCCCCTTCACCAGCTTCCTGCACAAGGGAAGTCAGCCAGGGCAATGCTCAAACGTCTCCAGGTCTTCAGTAGAAAACAAGGCTGTCAATGGAGAAGTGACCCCTGTCCTAGGCCCTGGGACCTCAGTGGCGGCCCCTGGGCGCTGTCCACCCACATGAAGGCTGTGGGAAGCCCCTGGCCTCCGAGCTGTCACGTGGGGGCAGGCCTAGAGCTGCCGTCTGGGTTCTGGACACACAGACCTGTGCTCAAGGCCGAGTGTGCTGGGTGACCTCTGGGTGGTCCTGGGGGGGTGTGAGGTCAACTGCACCCCTTGGGAACCTTCACAATTATTGGAAAATTCAAGAGGATTCAAAGTGAATCCCTCCCTGCAAACTTCAGACCCTCAGCCTTGGCCGCGGGGGTCTTTGGATTTTTGGGGGGACATGCTTTACCCTCATGATATGAGGGGCAGAAAGTAGAAGGCCTGAGGTCCAGTATGGAGCTTGGCCCCACCTGTCTGTACAGCCTGCCATCCTCCCATGAAATGGGGCATCGGCAGGATCCCATTGGTGGCTACCTTCTGTGCTTCCAACAAGAAGCTTCGGGACAACAGCTGCCGCCGGGGTGAGGCTGGTGCTGTAGGGGCCTGAGGGCGGGGTGCCCCACAGCCTGCATGGCCGCTGTAACGGCCCAACCCAACCTGCATGCTGGCCAGGCTTCAGCAGCCTCCAACTGGTGGCCCCTGGGGGTTCTGTAGGTTCTGGGCAGACCCGGTGCGAGTCCAGCTGAGACGGGTCCAATATCACGGTATCTGTCGCCAGAGCATCATGCTTTTGGAGAAAACAGTGAATCTGCTCCTGGCTAGGAGAGACCTATTTTGTTTTGTGTTGTTGGTGGCGAGCAAGGGCAAGACAGTGTCCCTAACCGGATGGGTAAGTGGAGGTCCGGCTACATTCAGAAGGTGGAGCCACTCTACCTCGTAAACCAAAAGGCGTTGGGTCGCTCTTTACTTCGTGTCGCTTAGCTTTTTTGTCAGGGCTGGTAGGAGAAGCTGCAGAAGGAGGAAGAGGCAAAAATACGTGAGGACCTGCATGCAGGGTGCGGGGGGGAGGCGAGAGGAGCAGTGTTCATGCTGGGAGGGGACACAGACCCCCAGCGGGCTCATTGTCACTGTGCAGAGTAGCTTCCTGTGAACAGAATGAAGCTAGTGGACGGTCCCTCGCGCGGGGGACAGGAGAGGCCCCGGAGAGCAGGAGGAGGTGAGGCGGCACCCGCGTTCGAGGGGCCACGTGTAGGTGCATCAACTCTGCACAAAAGTACGCACAGGATGCATACTTGCCGTGCTCATCAGCCAACTATATAGCTCCAGAATGTGTCCTTCCTTTTTTTTTTTTTTTTTTTGAACGTTTGAGGCCAACTTAACACTACTTTACAAGTTGAAACAAAATTGAAACCAAAACCCTCCGGTTTTCTGGACCAGTGACAACTGGCTTTTAGTTTCAGCCAGGGAGTCCAGTGCTTGCTCCCTGAGCTACCTCCGTGTGCGTTCCTCCGCACAGCTCAGCGCCAAGCAGCACTGAAAGGCGGCCCAGCTCTTGGAGATTTCCGTGCGAGGGACCCTCTAGGCGCCCTGTGCCTAGCGACCACCCCTCAGGGGCAGGCGACACCAGCTCGCGCGCGCCGTGAGGAAGCAGGACACCCGCGGGGGCCGAACGGGACCGAGCAGGAAAGGGGCGGGTGGCGCAGGGGGCGCTGCACCATGAAAACCAAGAAAAGCAAGTGACAACTCTGGTTTCTGAGCGAGCCTTCGCTGGAAAAGCCAGCTTCCAACGTTTCAAACCCGAGGCCCCGCGGAGAGAACTCGGCTGCGTGCGCCAGAGACACGCCAGCACCAGGACACGCGGTTCGGTGGGGAGAGCCGGGCGGCCGCGCGTGGTGATGCCGCGGCCGCCCACACAGATGAGCACCGCACGAATGGATGACAGACAGGCCACCACGGTGAGGGGCACAGCCACGGCATGGATTTGAGCTGGGTGCCTTTTACCTTTCTGAGCTCTGAGGTTAGCAAAGCCCTGCAGAGTAAAGCGCTTTCTGGAAAGCGCGGAGCTTTCTGAGGTAGAGCTAGTGACCGTGTCATCTACAAAGGAAGAGAGAGGGACGGTGTGGGGGCGCTCGGGGCACACGTCCGGTCACGCGGGCTCTCCTCTGGGGCACCCCGGCCGCCAGGAAGGGCGCTTCCCTGGGAGGTCCCGGCGCGCAGTGCAGGCAGTGGTCCGTGCGTCCCAGACACGCCTGCTCACAGACACGCTTGACGCAGCTCCCGGCGCAGACACCCACCTCTGCCCTTCTCGGGGGGCTTCGGCAACGACGTGGAGCTCACGTATCCTTCCAGGCTGAGGGGGTCAGTTTTCCTTTCTTCCAACTTCTTGATGTTCCTCGTGCTCCCTTTCGAGGGACTAATGACGTCACACACACCGGAAAAAGAAGTAGAAGTAGAACGTTGCAGGTTAGTGTTTCAAGCCCTCCCTGAGGATCCGAGGCTGCGCCGTCCCTGGGGCCCCACCGGGTCCTTCAAGCCCTTCTGGGCTCCCGGGGGTAGAACCACACGAGAACAAACACCACATGCTGGGTGCAGGTAGGGGGTGGGGGGTTTCTCTGAGTTCGGGGGGTGGTCTTTCTCTTTTCAAAGTGTTGTGCTGTGGATTATTTCCCTGGACCATAGCCTGTCCCACCAAGCGTCAGAGGTGGCTCACAGCAGAAACAGGAGAAATAGTCACAAAGCCGCGTGAACGCATACAATAACAGGAAAGCTGAGGACAGAGAAGGCACGATGAAGCCAGCGTGAGGCCGGTGTGTCGGGTGTGGCTCTGCACCTCGGTCCCCACAGCCCCTGTCCCTGTCCAAGGCGCCACCGTCGTGGAAACATGGCGGCTGTCACGCTCGCCAGCTGCACGTCCTGTGCTGACTTAACAGGAAATGACCCACAGATGGAAATCAGAGACGGTTAGGAGCTGGCCTCTGCCCAGGGTGGGGCCAGAGACCCTGTCCCCGAAGCTGGCCCGCAGGGACAGACCCCTAGCACGCAATGCCAGGGGACACTCCGGGGCCTTCTGGCACACCCAGGGTGACCCAAACCCCAGTAAGGAGAAGCGGGTCACTGGCCGCGTGGATGCGGTGGCGCGTGCGGCCCTGCACTTTCCCCGGCTGGAGGCGCTCACCTGGTGCTGGGCGGTGCGGGCAGAGGCAGGCTCTGGGACTGCTCGAGCACTCTGTGCTGGCTGGCTTCTGCAGGGAGGGAACAGCCCCGCTCACCGACTTTACCCCTCATGCTGCAGCACCGCTGAGAGCTCAGAATTTGGGGGGCGCTCTGGACGTGCGCAAAAATGCGCCTGGAGCCAAAGCCAAGAGCAGCTCGCGGCCACAGCGGCTCTTACCTCTGCAGGCTTGCAGCTGGCTGGTCAGCACCTTGCGGATCTCACTCACCCACGCAGCTTTGATTTCAGGGCTCGGTGCCTGAGGCAGGAAAGGAATGCCAGGAGGTGAGAACGCACGTTCCCTAAAGACACTGCTTTTCGTTTTACTCCTGAAGCTTCTGCGGACCACCTTGGGAACGGACCATGGGAGCACGGCCCTGGAGAAAGGAGGTGATGGACGGTCCCCTTGCCTTGGGACTGTGCCACAGGCACGACACGGCGGGAGGGCCTGTGGGCCACATGAGGCGGGGGGCCGACCGCCCGGCCTCCCCCTCCACACCCTCGCTGGCGGCGGACTCAGTGGAAACCTGGGGCACAAACTGCCCTTTGGGAGCACGTTTCTCCGGGAAGTGGCCTGTGGCATCGTTTTATGACGAGGAAGACGGGAGAAGCTCCCAGGGCATGAGCGGCGCGAGCCACCGTCCTGCCTCGGTACCACGTGTGCAGCCAGAGGGCAGTGACAGCTGGGCCCTGGAGGCGGGGCCGGCAGAAAGCCAGAGTGCCGGCCGCCGTCCCTGCGGCTCCTGGGGGCCGGTGCCCGAGCTGGAGCCGGGCGCCATCGCCGCGGGCCTGCCGTGCTGGTGCGCGTGCCGGGACAGTGTGCCGCAGCCACTGCATCCCACGGGGCTGCCACCCTGTCTCTGAGCGCGGAGGGCAACCCGAAGAGGCCTGTCCTGAGTGCTGGCCGACCCCGTCACAGGCCCCAGGGGCGGGCCACGTGGGCTCAGGGCGCACTCGCTGTCCTGCCACCTCCTGCCCTCCCCAGCGCGGCAGGGGCCGTGAGGGGACCAGGACAACCTGGTCACGTGTGTAACACACGAGCCCGTGTTCCCAGCCATGCCCTTTGTGCACCCTAACTGCGGGTTCCCCATACTTCCTCCTGGGCCCAGCTCAGGGCAGCCCCCCTACAAGGCCTCTGGGAGATAAGGCTCCAAGGAAGCTTCCAGATGTCTGCCCTCGCCGGAGAGGCCCGACAAGTCCCCGAGGCCTGGCCCGGGAGAACGCGGGGCCTACCTGTACAATGTACACCTCCTCCCTGGCGTTGTACCAGATCTCAAACTTCCTCACGTCGCCCTTCACGTTCTCTGTTATGCCGACGGCCGCCATCTGGCCACACAAAGCAGGGAGACAGATGTTCGTTATGTGTGACATGAGAGCACGCCACCCTCCCGTCTTTGAAAGGGGTTGGTGCATACTCCAGATGCTGGAAGTGGTTTTGGGGTGGGGGCTGAGGGCATCAGGGGTCCTGGACTCCCGCACCCAAAGATACGAGTGGCATGCGCCAGGAGCCGGGCGGTGTGGCCGCGGCTGCTAGAACCTTGACCGGTGGCCCTCTCCGCTCCGTAGGGTCAGCAGCTGTAGGGAAGAAGCCTCACTTACGTTCAGGGACTGCTTGTAGCTGTAGGAAGGGGCTTTCTCGTACCCTTCACCGTTCTCCTCCCTCTTCTTGCAGAAGAGCACAGCCTTCTCGTGCAGGAAGAGGTGCCGCTGCATGGGCTTGAACCTGGCCAGGTCCTTCACCTTGGTGTGGCCCTTCTTGTGGTCCGTCCAGACACTGAAGGAGCCCTGCATCAGCAGCTTCCCCAGGTCACTCAGGTTCCCCTAAGCCCAGAATGAACGTGGGGCCTTATATGCACGTTGCTGAGGAAAAGCAGCCCTCCTTGGAGGGCTGCGTCCTGTAGGACCCCCGCTCCGTAACACTTGGGAAAAGCAGAACTGTGGAGACAGGTGAGGGGCCGGGGGTGGCCAGGGGCTGGGGGAGGGTGAATGGATGGAGCACGGGGGCTTTCGAGCAGAGAAACTCTGTCTGACACCGTCCTGGTGGACACAGGGCGTTCCACGTCTGTCCAAACCCATGGGAGGCACATCCTGGACTCTGGGTGGAGATGATGAGCCAGTGGAGGCTCATCCCCGTGACAAAGGTCTCTTCTGCTGGGTGTGGGGAACGGGGGGTGCTGTGCACGGGGGCACAGGGGCATGGGGGAAGTCCTCGTGCCTTCCCTTATCCTGCAGCAAACCTAGCACTGCTCTAAAAATAAAGCCTGTCAAATTCAGAAGAACAGGGCGGGCGTGAATTGACTTACAGAGAAGTGACAAAACTGCCCTGATTCGGGCACACGAGGAAAAAGCAGAGTCTGACCTTCACGGCCGCTTCTCCCCTGTCCCCAGCCCACAAGCGGCGGCCAACACAGATCGGCTCTGAGCACCGCCGCCCTCAGGGCTCCTGCACTGACAGGCTGCTCGGAGGGGTGGAGGCTCCCTGCAGTCGGGGTCACGCCCCAAGCTGGGGGTCCGCTCACCCCAGGCCTGCCCCAGACGCCAGTCGGAACTGGGTTCCCGCCAGATTGCAGGGACACGCATGCACACGGGTGCTCCCTGCACAGCTCTGCACGGACGGCAGGTGGACCGTCACCAGGCTCGCCGGCGGGACGGGGAGGCCCTTACGTCGTAGCCGGTGATGGCGATCAGGTGCATGGAGTCGTTCACAGCCTTGAGGATGCCCAGGATGGAGCTCAGTGCCTCCTGCAGGTCCTCGGCCCCCTCGCAGCTCTTGCTGTATTTTAGCATCTCCTGGGGGACGAGGAGGCGTTCACACAACCGCGGGACACGGGACTCCCCGCTCTGGCCCTGGGCACCTGTGTGGACCCTCAGGACACATAGCGTGGCTCCCTGCGTGGCCGGGGAGGTCCAGGATGCCACCCCCCCCCCACAGCCTGCCTGTCCCAACGGTCCTGCCTGGTGCTGCAGACAGGGACACCCCCTGAGCCAGACGCTCGGCCAGGCCTCCCCAGGGTGGGTGCCTCTCGCAGGGCCCTCGCAGAGGGGCCGGGACCGTGGCGCTCGGGGGTGGCCGGGGCGGCCGCAGGTGGGGGGGGGGCTGCGAGGCCGCGAGGGCGCAGCGGTGGGGGGGCGGGGGACACAGGCAGCTCACCTTGAGCAGCAGTTGGTACTTGGTGATTCTCTGCACCGGCTTCAGCAGGTAGGAGTCCAGACTCAGCTTGTGGTCCAGCTTCCTCTGACATTCCTGCAACCCAGAACCCGCCCGTTGGGACCGTCTCAGTCCCTGTGTGAGTGCGGTAGTGCAGGAGGCCGCGCGCTCACAGGGGGCTCGCCCAGACACACCTGAAAGAACGGGCAGTCGGAACACTGTCTCCACAGGCTCTCGGAGCGCGGCTTGTTCTGACAATACTTCTCGTAGATCTGGAACTCTTCCATCTGACCCGGGGACAGAGCGTGTCACGGGGCGCACCCCGTCCCCTCCTCCACCTCCCATGCCGCATCGCAAGCCCACCAGGGTTCGCTTCGGAGCTGCGTTAGTCCCTCCTGCACACAGACTAGCACCACACAGCTTGCTTTTTGCCGTGAGAATAACAGACTAAAAACAGTGGCTAACTTTCTAACGAAAGAGCCCGCAGAGCTTGGTGCTCAAACGTGCGTGTGCACAGAGCTGCCCGGGGGGCTTGTTAACACAGAACCCCCTGCAGGTTCTGAGTCGGCAGGTGTGGGGTGGGACCTGAGAACCTGCATTTCCAGTAAGATCCCAGGATGCTGATGCTGCAAGCAGCATCCTGAACCAGTTACTGGGCTTTAGATAAAGCCCTACCTCAGGGAGACCGGGAACATCTGCCCTTCGTGATTTCAGTGGGCTAGAAGGAGACTGTGATAGGGTTTAAAGTCATGATTGTTTCATGCAGTAATTTTAACAAGGAAGGCATGGCAAGGCGCACATTGAAAAAACACATACCCGTTCCAGGAAACACCTTCCAACCAACTCTGGGCAGCCTGCGTAGTCTTCCAGCTCCCTTAGGAATATTCTAGACAGAGAAAGTTCGCCAGAGGTCATGTGAAGAGCAACCCGGAGGAGACGTTGGTCACAGATGAATGGATGTCATTTCCCAGGTCACGTTTATTTCTGACTCTGGACAGTCAGGAGATTGTGAGCAGGGCCCCGCAGCGCAGGCCGGGCTCTCCTGGGGGCCTGGCTGCAGCAAACTCGGGTTTAAGCAGACCTGACCCCTTTGTGGGTCCCTTCAGGTCGCTGATGTTGGTGTTCACACAGAAGTTAGGGCTGCTGCTTTCTGCCCGCTGGACAGGGACAAGGAGGCAGACAGAAGCCAGTGCAGCTGTGAGAGGCCCACCCAGACCCATTGAGCTCCTCAGGGGTCAATCCTGCCTCGAGGGAGAGCTCCCTCGGGTCAGTTCACAAGCACTGAGGCCTGGCCCGAGCCCAGGATGCTGAGGGACCAGGCCACTTGACCAGCGCCCCCTCCATGGGGCGAAAAGGAGCAGTCCGGGGGCTCCGGTGGCAGACTGGTGCCTCCTCTGGAGGCAAGTGGGTGACCGAGGCTGAAAGGAGTCCCAAGCGCCCCCACAAGCCCAGAGGAGGCTTTCTCAGGACGCATAGGCCTGTGCTGTCTGTCCGACTGCCACCGTGCAGCCTGCATCCACCCCTCACGTCCTTGCCCACGAGCTCCCGCAAACGGCAGCGAGGAGCCAAGGGTGGGTGGATGGCCGCAGGAGCACTGTTCGCGCTTCCCCCAGAGCCATGGCGGCCGCAGACGGCACTCGCGGGGGGAGAAGAGGCAGGACACAGGGGTGTCTGCTGCTGCCTCCTTTGCAAGGACGAGCTTGGGGACAAGACGGGCCTTGCTGAGTGGTGCGGCTTCGGTGCCGCCCCAAAGGGCCAGATGTACACACGGAGCGGGACTGGTCACTGCTGGCCCGGCAGGCGTAGGGGGTGCTCCTGTGTCCTCAAGGCCCCAGGTGCTTCCCAGCACACCCGTAAGGGCCTGGCCAGCGCCTCCCCACTGAGCCCACTGCCCCACAGCAGCGCCTGAGAGCCTGTCCCTGGGAGGGGGAAGGATGCTCTCTGCCCACAGGCCACAGCCCAGGGCCCGCGTGTGGTCTGGCTCCCTGCAGGCCGCTGTCTCAGAGGCAGACCCCACCGGACAGGTGTGGTCAGAGGAGGGCCTGACCTGTTATGAAAGTGGTAAATCTCTTCCATGTTTCCAAAGAGAACGTCCTTCTTGTTCTGGAGGCCCGGTGACACGAGGTGCGCCATGAGCGGGTTATCCAGCTCAGCGGCATAGCCCTGCGGAGGAGGGGAGAGGTCAGGAGGCACGCCGGGTTCTGGAACAGGCTCTGTGGGCTGCCAGCAGGTAGGGGACGCCTCTCAGGGTTTAGAAAGTGAATCCACCCTTACTTATTCACTGACCATTTCTGAGATGACCACCCAGACAACAAGCACCGAAAAATGTGAGTGAACTACAGATGGCACCATTTTTAGGGGTTGTGCTGGGGGGGGGGGGGAGTTCCATCCCCTGCCTCTCAACCTCTTAAAACTCATGTAACTGGTATGAAGGAGAAAAACGTTATGTATACCCCTTGATGAACCATTCAAATGTCTACACCCCTGTAACCACCACCCAGACCAAGATCCAGAACATTCCAGTGCCCACAAGCCCCTGCCTTCCTGGCAACAGCCCCCGAGGCTTCCACTCTTCTCCTTCACCCAGACTGGGTGGCTCAGCTGTTCCTGCAAGGGACTTGCACACAGTCCTCCTGTTGCTCCGGCCACACTCCGGGGTCAGCCACGCTCCTGGGTCAGCCATGCTCCCGGGTCAGCCACACTCCCGGGTCAGCCACGCTCCCAGGTCAGCCACGCTCCGGGGTCAGCCACACTCCCGGGTCAGCCACGCTCCCGGGTCAGCCACGCTCTGGGGTCAGCCACGCTCCCGGGTCAGCCATGCTCCCGGGTCAGCCACGTTCCGGGGTCAGCCACACCCCCCGGGTCAGCCACGCTCCGGGGTCAGCCACGCTCCCGGGTCAGCCACGCTCCCGGGTCAGCCACGCTCCCGGGTCAGCCACGCTCTCTTGCTTGCTGCTGGTATAGGTCCCTGTGCAGATGCACCTATGTCTCCTTGTCCCTGGTCCCACTGATGGACACGTGAGTTGTTTCCAGCTTGGGGCCATCTGAGTAAAGCTGCCACCCTCCTCTCATGCTCTATGTGTGGGGTGAGCCGGCTAGCAGGCTCCCGGGGTGCCCCCGCCACCCCTGGCACAGGCTCACCTCCAGGACACAGAGCAGCTCCTCCACGTAGACCCGTTCCGTGTCCAAGAGCTCGTTCATCACATGCCTGTGAGCAGAGAGGGGTTAGGGCAGGAAGGGGTGCAGACAGAAGACCCCCCAGAGCGGGGGTGGGTGTGGGAAGAGGAGGGGGTCAAGAAAGAGAAGCGGCACCAGCCCGCGGGCGCGGTGCAAGGAGGAGCCAGGGGGCCGTCAGGGGTGGTGAGCACTGCTACACATCCATCTCTGGGGAATCACACAGGCTCGTCACCTGGGGCTTAAGGAAGGGGGGACACATGCCATTTCAAATCATCAAAATCCTGCCTGCAGATCCAGGGACAAAAGGCTTTTCTAGGAAAAACCAGCTTTGTCTTGTCTCTGGACGTGGACTCGCCAAATGGACAGACGCATGCACGCCTGCACGTAGCATGGCGCATGCCCGTGTGTGTGCTCCCTGATGCCCGCTTTGCGGTGGACGCTGACAGAGCCCACCAACTCGGGCCTGCTGATGTTCAGACTCCCCGTGGCCAAAGGCTGAGATCTGAGACGGTCGCACTTGCTGTCTCTGGACCAGAGCCACTCACCTCCGCAAGATGGCCAGGCTTTCCTCCTCATCCCCCGTGGAGCTGCTCCGGCCCTGCCGGCTCTCACTCATCTCGCTCTGGGGAGAGAAGAGCACGCGGTGCATCGAGCATATTCAGACAGGAGACGGTACAGCCCTACGTCCTGACTCTGAGGAGCCCAACCTCACTCCCCGCTGGGGAGGGGTCGGAGGTCCCACGGCACAGGCGGGGCGGCCCTGCAAGGGGAGCCGCCGTTGGGGGGCGGCCTGGACAGCGGCCTCACCTTGGCCCTCCTGTAGGGCCCTCTCCGGAGCGCGCTGCCCTCAGAACTGTTCTCAGAGCCTCTCCGGCTGCCTGGTTTGGAAAGAAATGAAGAAGGGAGGTGTGGCTTCGTATCTCGCTGCCTGGAGGGGAACAGCAGCACCTGGGAGCCCGGGATGGTTGTAGGGAGAGGAGCAAGCCCCCTGCCCGCCCAGGACGGGGAGGAAAGCAGAGGAGGGCGGGTGGGAGCCCGGGAGGGAACGGGGAACCCAAGCACACACACGTGGGACCCGGACAACACGGGGCC
This sequence comes from Zalophus californianus, assembly GCF_009762305.2. Lineage (NCBI taxonomy): Eukaryota > Metazoa > Chordata > Mammalia > Carnivora > Otariidae > Zalophus > Zalophus californianus. The sequence continues at coordinate 955,737 of NC_045597.1, forward strand.
AGGGGTAAGGTCTCCTCTGATGGATGCCACATGCTGTGGAGGAGGGAGCCGGCTCTCCAGGGTCTCACCGGCTTACGGCACACGCGCCAAAGCCCTGATGTGGATGGCAGGCAGACGCCGCCGCAGAAGGGGCTCTGGGAAATGGTGTGGCCACCTGCTCAGCCTCCGAGGAGGAGACCACGAGAAACCGGGGCCGCTGGGGGCTTTGGGCTGCAGTCGGAGAACTGTTTTGGCAACAGCACTGAGGAAGATAGGCTGGGGCAGACTGGAGTCAGGGAAGAGCCCCTTGATGGCTAGTGGACGGCACACACCGGCTGCGTGCCGATAAAACTTTATTTACAAGGGCCCACCGTGGCCTGGAAGGACGGCGACGGCACACACCTGGGGAGGGGCAGGGCGATTTTGTGAGCGCCTCTGGCCGGGGGGCCACGGGCTGCACGGGCCGCGTCTGCTTGGCTGCCAGCTTCTTCAGGCTTGCCTGTCTCCGGTGGAACATCTCCTCCATGCCCTCTTGCTTCTGGAAGACCTTCTGCACGTGCTCCTGAAGGGACAGGGTATATGGGCTCGTGAGCAAGAGACACCACCAATTTCAGAAGCACACCCTCCGCTGAGCTTGGGACACAGCCCCACGGGGGCCACACAGCAATCCCGCACTCCTGCCCTTGCTGCAGACAGAAGAGGTGGGACCCCCGTGCGACTGGAGGCTGAGAGGCCGCCACGGGTCTGTGGGCCCCTGGAGGAAGGGCGCGGGCAGCCGGCTGGGCGGGGGAGGGGCGCTGGGCCAGGGCCGTATGCAGCAGGACTCGCAGGAGGGGGCCCCCAGCAGGACCCTGGGGGCAGGGAGACTGCCCTGGGAGGGAGACGCTGCTGGAAGGGATGCTGAGCCCCACGACCGCCCAGGATGCTCTAAGAGGTCAAGCCGGGATTCTTCCGCACACCCCGGAGCGGCTTCCTGCCGTCAGCACAGGGCCCGGCTCCGCTTACCATCAGGTCTTTGGTGAGGATGGACTCGTAGTCCTGGTAAATTTTATTGAGCTCTTGGATCTTATTCTCTGCACCGGTCTCCAGGAATTTCTCAATTTCCTGCAGGGCCGCCTCCGCGCCGTCCTGGGACTGGCACTTGTCCACAGGCTGTGAGGCTAGCAGGTAGATCCCCTCATCACACCACCTCATGGACTGGGGCAGGGGGAGAGAGGGGCGCCGTCAGAGGCCGTGTCTTGGCGTGTCTGGTAGGCATGCTCTGCCCGGGCCCTGCCGGCTGCCCCACCCGCCGCCGGCCGCCGCCATGCTCTGGGAATCTCTGGGCACGGATGCGCGGCGCCCCGAAGCCACGCACACCGCCTGGACGGACTCGTTCACGCAGAGAAAGTGCAGGGAATTAGCTGCATGCCGGCTTTGGTCCTTGTGGCGAGGGAATTCTAGAAAACGGCAGCCGTGACTGGCTGGGCTCAAGAAAGGCCCACAGACCGCAGGGCGGGGGCCAGCTCCCAGCCCGTGCCTGTGTCCACGGGGAAGGAGCGGGCCACGCGGGAGCAGGAGGGCGGGGACGGGGGTCTTACTGCTTCCAGGAGGCCGTGCAGCTCCAGGGACTTGCTGAGCAGCCCCCTCCGCCTCTCCACCTCGGCCGCGAACTGGTCACAGAGGTGCTGGAGCTCGTGGCACTTGGGGCGGATGGAGTCCACGGCATAGTGCTTGCTGTCAATGAGCTTCTCGCCCTCCAGGGACAGGGCGCGGGCCCGCTCTACAGAGGCCTATGGAGACAGCCGCCCAGACCCATGGCTCAGCTCAGGTTGTGAAAGCAGGCAGCGTGCGGTTTCTGGGAGGGACCCGTGGGGGTGGGGTGAGAGTGGGAGGGGTCGTGGGCGGGGCTGTGCTGCCACCCCTCCACTCGTGACGTCCCCCACCTGATGGCGAGAGAGCCCCCTCCCGCGTCTTCCTAAGTGCTGCCATGGTGTCATGAGCACCACCTGCAGGCTGTGCCCTGCCCACACCAGCCCACGTCCCGGGCCTCACACTCGACTTCTCCTCAAAGCTGGCAAGGTCCTTCAGGAGGTGCCCTGCGTGCGCCAGGCTGTTGCCCACATCGGTGAAGGTTGCTATCTTCTGGGCCAGTGTGTCTAAAGAGGCTTTGACCTGAAACACAGGAGGGGCAGGAAGGCCCAGGCCCACGTCAGGTATGGAGGCATGGCCCAAAGTCGGAAGGGAGGGGGGAGAGAGGAGCCAGGTCCTTCTCAGGAAACAGGGCAGAGGGACACATCCTCAGAAGTCTTACAGCCTACCGGACAGCTGTCACGGTGGTGAGAACAACTCCTTCCTTCTAAGACCGGGAACAAGGCAAGGAAGTCCACTCTCACTACGTAGCCAGTGCAAGACGGCGAGATACATGCACGCACGCATGCATAAAGCACAAACAACCCAGAGACTTACAGATGGAAAAGGAAAGAATCAAGCTGTCCCTGTTTGCACAAGACCTAATCATCTATGTAGAAAATCCCCCAAACTCTACAAAACAATTAACAGAGTAAGTGAGTTCAGCAAGGTTTCAAGAAGCAAGATAAACACACAAAAATCAGTTGTATTTCTAGGTATAGCAATGAATACATGGACACCAAAACTAAAAACACCATCTACAGTTGCTTAAAAATGAAATACTCGAGTGTAAATCAAATAGATTACATACTAAACTGGTTTGCCGAAAACTGCAGAACATTGATGAGAAAAATCTAAGTAAAAGGTGTGACAGACATGTTGTGTTCATTGATTGCAAGACTCAACGTAGGAAAAATGTTGACTCTCCCCCAAATATAGATTTAGTACAGTTCCTATCAAAACGGCAGCAAAACTTTATAGATCTAGAAAGATTATTTTTTGCGGAAAGGCAAAGGAACTGGAGAACCTAAAACCGTTTGAGGACAAAGAGGCGGTGGGAGGAACGGTCCCCCTGATTTCAAGACTTAGTGCATGGCCCGAACCAGCAAGACTGCGCGTGGGGTTGACGGATGGATGGGACGCACACCTGGAAGCAGACCCAAACGGATACGGCTCCCTGACTTCTGACAAAAGGGGGAAAGCCGTCCAATGGAGAACAGAACGCCTTTTTGACAAACGCTGCCAGAGCCCCTGGACACCCAGAGACTAAAAACTGAACCGTGACCTGATTCTCACCCCACGCAAGAGCTAACTCAAAATGGATCAGGGCTTAAACCTAAAACTGTAAGACTTTTAGCAAGAAAAGCCCAGGAGAACGTACTTGGGACCCAGGATTTAGGATGGATGCCAAAAGTATGATCCTTAAAAGAAAAAAACTGGACTTTCTCAAAACGAGAACATGTGAAGGGTTAAATCGTGGCTTCCCCGCACCCCCAGAACCCTAATTATTCAGCAGTAACAAGAGTGAACTTGCAACACCTGCATCGATTCTGCGGCATGAAGAGAGCCAGACCCAGAAGGCTACATATGTATGACCCCGTTCTAGAACATTCTTGAAATGACAGCATATGGAAACAGAGCAGATCAGTGGTTGCCAGGGGGTCAGGAGGCGAAGGGTGGCTGGGGACGGGGGTTCAGCAGAGGGAGGGGTCGAGGCTCAGCAGGGCAAAGGGAGGGGTAGGAGGGGACGTGGGTTTAGGAGGGCAGGGGTGGGTGGGGTGGGAGGGAATCATGTCTACAAGAGGGAAACCCGCGTCCGAGTTGGGGCGGGATGTTCCGTGTGCCGACCGCGTCAGCGTCTGCGCTGAGATCCTGAGCGCGGTTTGGGAGACGTGGCTCTGGGGGCAGTTGGCTGGAGAGTAGGGGAGAGGTCTGGCTGGATTCTTTCACAACTGCACGCAAATCTACAACTATCCGTAAAGTGTCGTTTGTCGTGTCTGGTGAGCCCTCCTCAGCGCCCCCAGAGGAGATTAGGCAGGACCATCTTCTCTGCTCCCACAGTGTGCCGTTCGCACAGGCTGGGGTTACCTCTCTGGTCCCAACCAGGGAGGCTGGTCCCCTGTGCACCGAGCTCCCGCACGTGCTCAGTGCTACTGAACCAAACCCGTGTTCCCGAAACGGTGACATTTCGGGACTCTGGGGGGACCGGAACGCTTGCTTCTGCTCCCCTGGCCCTTACCCACGGCCTTGCGACAGCGTTCGCACTGGACTCAGGGTTGTTACTTACTTCTCGCGCATTTGGGACCCCCCCACCCCACCTTGACCAGAAGGACCAGGAGAAACATCATGGGGCAGGGCGAGGGCACATGGACGGCTCAGCACGCTCATGAGCATAAATAAGTGATCAACGGCTTCTGTTGAGTCCTGCCGAGACCACTGACACCACGGCTGCGTGTCACCCCGTGTCACTGCCACGTGTCACCCCGGCGCGTCACCCCCGCAACCCCTGTGCTCCAGAGCCCAGCATGACTGTTGCTCTCAGTTTTGTGCGCCTGGGTCGCGTGAGCAGGCACAGGACAGATGCGTGCTGGGCGAGGGAGCGTCCAGATGGCTCCTGCACTCGGCTATAAGGAACACAGGGAAGCGCACGCCCACGGCAGAGAGTGGAACCTGCCGTGGGCAACAACTCACCGGCCACATGCCTCAAGGTCTCGTCCCACTGGGTCTTGTGGCTCCGCGGGGCAGACAGAGACCTGGGCAGCTCAGCCCAAAGCAGCGGGTGGATCTGGGCCACCTTACCGGCTTCCTGTGCCCACAGCCAGCTGCCCACTCCGGCCACTCACCTCTCGAAAGTCCTGTTCAAAATGCCGGAGCTGCAGACACTGTTGGAGTTTCTGCTGATGCTTTGCCCAGAACTCATCGAAGGCAGCCTCAGTCTCGCTCAGCTGCGCCAGGAGCCTGGGGAGAGGAGAGGCTCTGTCTGTGCGGGTGTGGGGTGTGGGGTGCGGGCTCTGGGCTCCGGCTCCACGGCCTGCCCACACCATCGCCACCTCTCTCCGGGACTGGACGTGGGATTCGCAGGGCCAACTGTGCCCGCCGGAGAGGCACAGCAGGGGTGACCCCGCCGGGCCACTGCCCACACACCTCATTGCACTGGGCCACGCCAATGCCCACTGGGAGCCCGTGGCAAAGGGCTGGGCTGAACGTGTTAGCAGCTGAAAGGGCAGTGGTCTGGGCTTCTCACTTCTAAGTTCGGGCATGAAGGGTGCAGTGACCTGCCACCATTCACTGACCCCGCTCCCAGGCCAGAACGCCTGCCAGATGCCCATGGGTGTTAGCCCATCAGCGCTGGGGTCAGCTCCAGCCCCCTCTGTTCATGACTCCACACCTGCATGGGGCCCCCTGAGGCTGCCCCCCCATCCCTGGCACAGCACGCCTGCCCGCTGTGTAAACTGCGTGTAAGAGTCCGCCTGGGTCTGGGCCTGGGTCAGCCCGTGGTGGGCTGGGTGTCACCCGCGGGCCATCCGGCTGCTGGGTTCCCATGCACGCCTCGTCCCCGGACAAGGACCGGGCCCAGCGTGGGGCTGTGGGCGTTCCGGGGCGCTGGGGTCAGTCCGCACGGCGCTGCCAGGCGGCTGGAGCTCAAGGAGGATGTGCACGTTGTCCTCTTTCTAGGACGGACAGCATCCCTGGGTCTCAAAGGCACAAGCCAGCCCGGTGGGCGGGGACCGGTGGGTGTAGAAGGGTTAAGGCCTCAAAGGCCTGCAGGACCCGGTCAGCACCAGCTCCCTTAAGCGTCCCCCGTGCTAGCAGAAAAGAACCTTCACTCGAAGACAGCTTCCTCCCCGGAACAGCTGCTTTCTTTGGGGTACGGAAGACAAGCTTGTCAGTGGTAAGGACTTGCGGTCCCCTTGCTTCCCGTTAGGATGAGGACATGGGGCCCCTGTGTCCTCTGTTGCTCTGGCCTCAGCCTGGGCCCTCACCTCTGCACAGTGGTCTGGTTATCCAGCTGGTCCTGGTTCAGGCTCTGCTCCCCGCTCTTGGCCAGTGGCTCCCTGATGTTCTCCAGGATGCTCTGCCCCTCGTCCAGGGCCAACCTCATGTCCTCCTGTGGGGACAGTGCGTGCCTGGCACCCCGGGCTCACTCCCGCCTCTCCCTTAGAGCTGCCGAAGGACGGCGGGTGTCCGGAGACTCCTCCGCTATGGCCAGGGCATGGCTAGGGCTACGGTCACTTGGGGCAGTGGGAGCAGGGAAGACACCAACAGGAAACCAGACCTGTAGGTGCCTGCTTCCGCGGCGTCCTCGCTGCCAGGACCGAAGGGCGTGTGGGCTTCTGGGGGTGGGGCCAGCCCTGACTCCAAGCCACACCCCGCCCAGCTCAGGCTCCCCGGAGTGTGGCCGGCTGACTTACGGACCGATGCAGTCCCCTGGGTCAGCCTCCGTCCCCCACCTGCTGTCTGGGACCTGTGGGCAGACATCCTGCCCTGCTTGTGCTAACAAGCAGCAGAAGCTCAGGGCCAGTAGCCCGGCCGTCTGGACGCCCAGGAGCCACTCAGAGGGAGGCTGCTCTCAGACCCCGTGGCACTCAGGCCGCTTTCAAGAAGGAGCACGTTTCCATCCTCGGAGAGCTTACCAGCTCACTGGCACCAAAACACGCCTCTGAAGTGGCCTCAGCTCAGTTTTGCCTGATGCCCTTCCCCGTCCCCATCCCACACAGAAGCCACGCATACCTTTGCTCTGTCCTTCTTCTCTGTATGCTCACAGAGCACCGAGCTCGTCGACTGCACGTCGTTGGGCAGCTCCGTTTCAGCCAGCTCGGTCCCGAAGGACTGCAGCATCTGAGCTGTCTGCTTAACCATGAGGGCGAAACTTTCAATCGCCTCGGGAAGAAGGAAAACACCCTCACCGAGCTGTGCACGCGTGCGTCCTCCTGCCGCCTGGAAAGCAGGCGTCCGGTGCGGAGCGCACGGCCATGCTCGGGGCGGGGGCAGGGCAGGGCCCAGCCAGCCTAACCCGCGTCAGCAGTGTGGCTCCTGAGCCCCACGACTGCTCCAGAAGCGTACCAGGCACTGTCTACGTGGGATCTCATCAGCTAGAGTCATTCTGTGCTCCGTCTCTCCCCCACCCAGGGGCTTTCCTTTCTGTTCTGTCTCTGAGCCCAGAGAAGACCACTCCCGAACTTATTACTCATGTTGTTTCTTTAGATGACTGAGGTCCACTGAGACCATCTCCTCATTCTTGGGGAACAGAACTGAGGTTATTGGGAACATGTCTTTGGAAAAGGCAGCATCGTCATGCAAAAGCTATTCAGCCAATCAGGTCGGGATTAGGGGGACCCACAGCACACCCCGGGTGCGGGCAGCCCGGAGGACTCACTGTGCGGTGATACAGCCACCTGGTGTGGCAGTAATCCAGGGTCCCGCCCAGGTCCTCGGTCAGCTGGGACTTGTCGATGTAACCGTGTAATTCTGGTACTGAGCTCAGCATTATGACCTGCAGGAGGAAAGAAGCCGCCCCCATAAAGAGACCGCCCGGCGGACCAGGAGCGATGCTCTCCCGACGGTCCCTAACAGCGGCCGCGGGGGCAGGGGGTGTCTGGCTTTGGACCCTGGCTTAACTCCTGGCTCTGCCACTTCTGGGCTGGTCGACCTCCTCTCTGTGCCTCAGCGCGAAGTGGGCCTGTGGCGACTGATCTCGGCATCGAAGGCAGGCATTTGAGCCCCGACAAGAGCTGGGCACACACTCAACACTGGACGTCCCACAGGTGCTCTTGGCTCCCAGGCGGGGGAGCGCCTGGCGGGAACCGAGCAGCACTCTGACTCGAAAGGACATCGTTTTGTCCCCTATGCCCACGGAAACTCAGTAGGCTTATTACAGGTGCCCTTCCGTGGGACCCAGGAAGCGCTTCACACAGGCTTGTCTATCTCTCTTGCCCTTTCTGGGTCACTCTGTCCATGAGTTCTGGGTAAAGACACAGCCTTTGCTTGGCAAGCCATCGGACAGACACTACAAAACAGGTCTTGAGAGGGTTAGAGAGGTTTAGACCAAACGGTATCGGACACCATCTTGTGTGTTATTGAACGCCGTATTGGTTTAGTCGCCCAGGTGGTTCTGTCCCCAGGGGACGCCTGACACCATCTGGAAATGCTTCTGATCGTCACGATGTGGGAGTGCTGCTGAATCCCACCCCTGCAAGACACAGCCCCGCCACAGAGGATAACGCAGCCCGAACTGTCCACAGGCCGCTGAGATCCCGTGAGCCATGGCCTTCAAGCAGAAGAGGCTGAAACGTCCCAGAGGTGGGCAGTGAGCTCAGCAGAGAGGACTCTCTGCCCCTCCAGCAGAAGGCCCCATCTCACGGCCTGCGTGGCCAAAGCCTGGCCGCCTTCCTCATGACTTCTGCGTCTCAGCTAAACCCTGCACACACTCTGAGTACGTCTAATCATGACAGAGAAGGTGTAGGGACTGTTTCTCTTAACATTCTCTGTCCAGCACGAGGTCAGCACACAGCACTGACACCGGACATGTTGATAAAATGAACACATTTTAACAACGGCATTCTTGAGAGGATGTTTTCTACACTTTTAAAGGGTTATCTAAAATGGATCAGCAGAGGGCGCCTGGGTGGCTCTGTCGTTAAGCATCTGTCTTTGGGCTCAGGTCATGATCCCAGGGTCCTGGGGTCGAGCCCCGCGTCGGGCTCCCTGCTCCGCGGAAAGCCGGCTTCTCCCTCTCCCACTCCCCCTGCTTGTGCTCCCTCTCTCGCTCTCTCTCTCTGTCAAATAAATAAGTAAAATCTTTTTAAAAAAATAAAATAAAATGGATCAGCAAACTGAAGAGCCGGCGATGATTTTGAGAACTCACTGATTTGGCCCAATAGTGCCATTTGCAGGGGAGACCACCGCCCTTAGGACAGGCCCCGTCTGGTTTCCTCGGACACGTCTGTGTCGAGACCTGTTGCTAACGAGGTTCACTTGCCCCTTGTAGGGCAAGGCTGTATGCCCAGGTGTCACGAGGCTGAAGGAGGCTGGGCACTGGTGGCTTTCATGCTGGGACACCGCCGTAAGCGGTGTCTCGGTGGTTTTGTCCTTTTGCCCGTCCCCAGGAAAGGGGCCATCAGAAATAAAGGCATCCAGGCCTGCAAACAGTGAGTGCACTGGTGTCCCCAAGACCCCGAAGCCCACGGTTTGGGGCTGCCGAGTACAACTTGCTCTCGAGCCGGGGACGCCTCACTCACGGCCCCTGACTGCGCAGAGCGCCGAGCATCCTGTACACCGAGGAACAGGTACAGACCTCATGGACCACCACCACCACGGACTCTCAGGTTGGCAAAAGCGATCTGGTAGATACCGTCGGGAGCTTACGAGGCTCCTGGGACTGGCCCTGTACGTTCTCGTCCTCTTTGCAACAGAAAACAAGTGATTTCCCGGAGAACAAAGGCACCCGGGGCGGGGGGGTGCTGCCTGGTGGCCCCCTGCCCCATGCTGCTCCCAGAGGAGCTGGTGAGACTCGAGCAGGCTTCACGGGAAACAGGCTTCCTGGCGGCACCCGTGTAAGGGACCCTACGCGGCCTCGTGTTCTCAAGGATGGGGGCTGGTGGCAGGGAGTGCCCTCTCGGGGCTGCCGGGGCCACTGAGCAGGAGATGAGGCAGGGCCACCCACCCACTGGACGCTCCCTCCGCAGGCCTGGGGACACTGGCCCCATTCCCCTGGCCCCTGGCTTGTCCCCAGCACCGGCAGAGCCTGGGTGTTCCTCACTAGGAGGCTGACGATGGCTCTCAGCTTGTGGGGGTCTCTTGTTCTTCGGCCTGACCCTCGCTCGGTGAGAATGTTCTAGATTCGTGGGTCTCACACAGCTGCACCTCCACAGTGACCCGCCCGAGGCACAGTATGGATGCGCGCTTCCCGGGAGCAGAAAGGGGGTAAAGGCCGTGTGAGAGAACCAGCAGTTCCCAACAGGTCCGCGCGGTCTGTGCGCCCGCCTGCTGGGGGGTGCGCCCGTCAAGCGTGGGCCCAGAGCGCAGTGACCCCCACTCAGTCCAGCCTGCAGAATGACCAGGACATACTTACCGGCACCTTCATCTTGAAGTCATCTCTATTGAACTTGAACGCGAGGTCGGAGAGAGTCCTTTGGAAAAACCCCGTTGGGCGCAGAACCAGGACGAGCTGGAGGTTTGCTGGGAAGGACGCCTGCAAGAGAACAGAAGGGCCGTGGGCACACGCGCATCTGGGCGCGGGGTCCTCACAAGGGCCGTGGGCACACGCGCATCTGGGCGCGGGGTCCTCACAAGGGCCGTGGGCACACGCACATCTGGGCGCGGGGTCCTCACAAGGGCCGTGGGCACACGCACATCTGGGCGCGGGGTCCTCACAAGGGCCGTGGGCACACGCGCATCTGGGCGCGGGGTCCTCACAAGGGCCGTGGGCACACGCGCATCTGGGCGCGGGGTCCTCACAAGGGCCGTGGGCACACGCGCATCTGGGCGCGGGGTCCTCACGCGCCTGCAGCGGACGGCGTGGCCTGGGCAGGGAGAACGTCATGCTGGAAAAGAAGTGGCTGCTGACACGGGGCTCTGTAGAGACAGCCCCCTTCTTAAAAGAAAAGAAGGTCACGCTGCGGGGCAAGCACGTGATGTGAGCTATCAACTGTAAAATCAAAAGCTTATGACACTTGTTTCTGGCTGCATGGCGTCCCCCCAAATTCACACGTCAAGTCCAAACCCCAGTGCCTCAGGATGTGATTTGGAGACACGGTCTTTACAGATTCGACCGAGTTTATGTGGGGTCATTACTGCGGCCCTGAAGACGATCTGCCTGGTCCTTACGGAAGGGAGACTCTTGGGCATGGACACCCAGGGAGACGCCGCGTGTGAAGACAGGGGACACGTCTACCAGCCAAGGAGCGCCAGAAACCTCCAGAAGTGGGGGAAGGGACTTTTCTGCCTCGCGGCCCCAGGACCAACCTCGGACCTCCAGCTCCAGACCGTGGGGCAGTGGCTCAGGCATTTCCAGCCCCCCACTCTGTGGGCGCATTGGGAGGACAGCCCCAGGGAACCAAGACACTTGTCAAATAAAAACAGCCATACAGACACATAGACGTATTCCTAAAACAAAGATAGAAGAAAGCTCACACCCCAGCGTACGTGCCTTTAGATACAGTTACATGAATATATTCGGCTACCAGCTCTGCTTACAAGGGTGCGTGACCTCGGGCAACTTACTCACCTCCCTGTGCCTCTGTTTCCCCATTTGTAACACAGAGACAAAAAGTGCCTTCCCAACGCACACTCGTAACGCACACGCGGCGGTGCCGTCCTTGCACGAACCCTCAAAAACGAGGCGTGACAGATATTCAGTAAAAGCCTATTCTAGGCGCCGATTATTTCTACACGCTGATTTCTGGGCAGACCCCATTACTAAAAGAAGACATGCTGAAGGAACTGAGTTTGGTTTCTGGGTAACCGGGCACAACGCAGCTGAAACATGATATATAGCCAAGACTGGCACAGCCCGAAACAGACAAAGCAGCACGGAGTGGGGCGGGAGACAGCGGCTTGCCCAGGGAGCCTGCGGGGAAGCCGTGCCCGCCACGCTCTCCACAGCTCACACACCCGTGCGTCTCTGCGTCTTCACCGTCCACCCACCGTCCACCCGTCTTCACCGTCCACCCGTCCACTCCGGCTGCGGCCACACCCCGGGGCCCCTCACATCCACCCTGCCCTCAGCAGGACTGGTGCACGCGAGCCCCAGGCTCCTGGCCTTCTCCCCTGGCCCTGCCCCGTCCTGGCAGGCGTCCTCGGGAACAGAGACACACCCGCCAGTCTGAGGCCCTGGCAGCAGGACCTCGACAGCATGTGTGCGCCGGGCCACTTCCTTCCCGGGAAGCAGTCACTGCCTGGGCGGCCCCCTCCCTGCGTGTGCACCGCTACTAAGCAGGTGCCGCCCCTGGACAGCCCTCAGCCCTGGGGCCCCCTCGAGTGTCTGGTCCGGTGGGTCTCACGGGCTGGAGCTCCTGGGAGAAGTTGGTGCTGTAGGAGCGGGGGCCCCGGGACAGCTCTGCTCCTGACCCACAGGCCTCAGGGTCACCCAGGTCAGAATAGCTGCCGGTGGGGTCCTGGCCTCACCCCCAAGGCCCCAAGGCTGGATCTGCCCTGAGAAAGCCCCCCCGGGGCCTCTGAGGCCAGGCCTGATGTCCACGTGACAGCAAGTCCCTGGAACAGAAGAAAAGCCAGGAAAAGCTGGACTCGTGGGCACTGGGGGGCCCCAGGCCGGCGCCTCGCTGGTGCCAATGACCAGTCAGTGCTCGGCCACACCCCGGGCTCTCCTGCCTGTGCCTTCCTCTGGGGCCCCACAGCCAGTCCCAAAGCCTGTGCACTGTCCTTCCAGCTCCTGCCCCGGACTCCTTCCCCGAGCAAGCTCCGCTCCCCTGCCCCCCGACTGCTGCCCTGAGCCTATTCCCCACGAAGTGCCACTGGGACCCCTGTGGGGCGTCAGCTGCATCACGACCCCGTCCTGAGCAAACCTTCCAGAGACTTCCCCACCCTGCAAACAAACCAGAGTCCAGAGCCCAGCCTGCAGCGGCCTCGCTGACCTCCGCCCTGCCCCGCACCCAGCGCCCCCGCTCCCGAGGGCCTCACTGCACAAGGACCCCTACCTGCCCCCTGCCTCTCTTCAGGTTTGCCCCCCAAACACGTGGTTCCCATCCCTGCATCTCTGCCGCACGTGTCTCTGACCCAAGGCCACCGATGGCCGGTGACCGTCCTGGCCGCTGCTCATGGGCCACCACGTGCTCCCCACCATGTCTGCGGATGCCCCTGTGCTGTCTCGGGGTTTGAAGCTCCACCACTTCCTGGTGACTCGGGGCTGCGTCCCCGGCCCTGTGCCCTGGGCTTCTGCGGGAGGGCCCCCCCACACCTGCGGGCTCTGTCGTCCCCAGAGCCCCCAGGGCGGTGCTCACACTAGGCCCCCCCACCCCTGGGGTCCCTGATGCACCTGCGTGGCCCCTGCAGCCGGGGACAGGTTGTGGGCAGTGGGGCGCTGAGCTGTGGCTCATCAGGCTCACCACGGGGCCGCGTGCACCTGCTGGGCCACAGCCGGGTCTGGGGCACCCCGAGGGTGCCCGTGTGCCAGCAAACCACCCCAGGCGCCCACGGCGAGGCCGGCAGGGGGCGGGACTGGAGCAGCCCCCGAGCAGGGTGCTCATCCTCGCTCCCAGCCACACGGGGGCGCCCTCGTGGTTTGGCTCCTTTGAGCAGAAAGGAAACACAGGAGAGAAGCCGCGCTGAAGGTGGGAGGCGCCGCAGGCAGGTTCCGGGCGGGTTCCAGCCCAGCTGTCCGCGAGCCGGCTGCACCGACAGTCCCGGCACCTGGGAAGCTGGCCACCACTAGTTACGGAAAGCTCCCTCTGGAGGTGACAGTGAGTCACCCCTCCTAAATTCCAGCTTTCTCCCCCTCATGTGCTCCTCTTGGCTGCTGTGACGTGAGGACAAGAGCCGGACTCAGAAGAGGGCACTGCGCCCGTCCCCTGAGATTTCACGTGGATTAACTCTGCAGGCTGTGGGGTCACAGCTGCATCAGCTGACGGAGGCAGGAAACACCCCGTCCCCTGCCTCTCTCTGCTCTGGTCCTTCCGATTCCCTAACTTCCCGAATCTTCCAGGAACGAGAGTAGCCGTAAGACCCTGGCGCGTGACAAGGCGTTAATGATCTACAAAGACACACCTTTTGAACACAAAGAACAGTAACTAAACTTTCTCTGGGTTGGAATCAACTGTATGTGCTAAGAGCTGGGAAAATACCGTTAACGTTTTACTGTACGAACAGGGAACTGGAAGAAGGATTTGGGATGAGGGCTGCAAAATTCCTTCATGATCACAGAAGGCTTGCAACAGGTTTCGTAAGGTCAAGTGATACTGTTTACTTTCCGACTTACGAATGCACACAGTGTGATGGCCACACAAAGGTCATCTGGAGACAGAAAGAGAGTGAAGTGGTTTCTGGATAAACATCCTAGAGGCTCCTGTGCATCCAGTGTCACCTCCACCAGGAGGCCCTCCTGGTGCTCACACCGCTCCTGTCTTCAGTCCTGTAGGACTGCCCGGCGCTGCCTCAGGCACACCCCTGCGTGTTTGCAGCTCACAACCCACGTCACAGCGTCTGTCAGCTGTCTGCACCCCACCTGGCTGGACACTTCTTGCTTACTCCCCGCTTACGTCTCCCATGCCCCAGTGCCTGCACAGGACCAGGCACATAACAGAGTCTCAATAAACGTGCTAAATGCACGCACAGATTTTTGGGCGTTCATGAGATCAGTAAATTCATGTAATAAAAAGAATTGGAGTTAAAGAGAATTTTTGACGAGTATGTGGGGAAAATGTTAATTTCTGGGGTTTCCAAGCCAGTACCGGGGAACCCCAAAACTTATGGGAAAAAAGATTCTAAAACCTTATTGTTTTTATCGTGTACAAATTTGTGCAAACATTAAAACTCAAACACCAACACTTCATTTTTGATTTTCACAAAACAACATTTTAAAGATGAGCCAGCACACTTTGGAATCCACCTGGTCATGAAGTCAGTGACACAGAAAACCGGGGTGGCCATTGGCGGGAGGAGGGCTCTGCACCCCTGGCGCCCACAGGTCTGTCCCGGGCCATGCGGCTCAACGGCAGGGGGCACTTGCAGACCACTTCGGTTCTTAAAAATAATGTATCTCTTTCTTAAAAAACTATCCTGTATTTGGGGACGCTCCTGTGTCTAACCAGGAGTGACCGATGGCCTCAAGAGACATGCAGGGAGAACCTATCTCGCCCGGGGCCTGGGCTGGGTGCCTGCCGCGGCAAGACGGAACAGACTTCCAGGAACGCGAGATGTGCAGGCAGGAGCGGCGGTGCCTTCCAGAGCGGGAGGCCGCGCGGAGCACCACGCTGTGGGGCAACGGGGAGGCGGGGAGGCCGAGGGAGCAGGAGCAGAGGGCCCCGGAGCAGGGGATATCCCTGCGGTGCTGGGACGAGGGCCCTCCTGGGACAGGCGTGTGTGCAGACGAGGAGACGCCCGTGACCGCCACATGATGACATGCCTGAGCATGTGTTAGCTCAGGGCTAGAGAAACGTAGACAACCTGGAGAGATTACTTAAATTTGAAAAACGTTGTTATTACAACAGTGTTACCTTCTGAAACAATGACTGGGAACGTCTTGGTACTGAACCCAGGACTAATGTACTGATTTAAGAAATATTTTTCTTTTTTTTTTAAAAGATTTTATTTATTTATTTGAGAGAGAGAATGAGGGAGAGAGAGAGCTCGAGTGGGGGGAGGGGCAGAGGGAGAAGCAGACCCCCCGCCGAGCAGGGAGCCCGATGCGGGACTCGATCCCGGGACTCCAGGATCATGACCTGAGCCGAAGGCAGTCGCCCAACCAACTGAGCCACCCAGGCGCCCAAGAAATATTTTTCTTAAGTCTACTGTGCATCTGACCCAGTGGTTCTTACAATTTAATTCTTAATTTAGCCTGCCATGTGATGTCACATGCAAACTGATTTTAAAATTTAAAACAATGAAATGGACACATTGGCTGTTAACTGCTGATGGCATATCAAAGTTCTTTGTAAGCTTCACAGGATTTTAAAACAAAAGCTAATTTTATAACAAGTCTACTTCTTTTGAAACATTTCAAAGTGTTTTGTTTCAGATAAATGATGGCACAGGAAGTGTGTAGGTGTGGGGATGAAGAAGGGACACGCATGTGGGGTGTGGGGACGCAGAGCCGGACACGCGTGTGTGGGGTGGGGACGCGGAGCCGGACACGCGTGTGGGGGGTGGGGACGCGAGTGGGAGACATGAGTGGGGGGTTGGGGTGAGGAGCGGGACACGCGTGTGGGGGGTGGGGACGCGGAGCCGGACACATGTGTGGGGGGTGGGGACGCGGAGCAGGACACGCGTGTGGGGGGGTGGGGACGCGAGTGGGAGACGTGAGTGGGGGGTTGGGGTGAGGAGCGGGACACGCGTGTGGGGGGTGGGGACGCGGAGCCGGACACGCGTGTGGGGGGTGGGGACGCGAGTGGGAGACGTGAGTGGGGGATTGGGGTGAGAAGCGGGACACACGTGTGGGGGGTGGGGATGCGGAGCCGGACACGCGTGTGGGGGGTGGGGACGCGAGTGGGAGACGTGAGTGGGGGGTTGGGGTGAGGAGCGGGACACGCGTGTGGGGGGTGGGGACGCGGAGCAGGACACGCGTGTGGGGGGGTGGGGACGCGAGTGGGAGACGTGAGTGGGGGATTGGGGTGAGGAGCGGGACACACGTGTGGGGGGTGGGGATGCGGAGCCGGACACGCGTGTGGGGGGGTGGGGACGCGAGTGGGAGACGTGAGTGGGGGGTTGGGGTGAAGAGCGGGACACGCGTGTGGGGGGTGGGGACGCAGAGCCGGACACGCGTGTGGGGGGTGGGGACGCAGAGCCGGACACGCGTGTGGGGGGTGGGGACGCAGAGCCGGACACGCGTGTGGGGGGTGGGGACGCGGAGTGGGAGACGTGAGTGGGGGGTTGGGGTGAGGAGCGGGACACGCGTGTGGGGGGTGGGGACGCGGAGCCGGACACGTGTGTGGGGGGTGGGGACGCAGAGCGGGAGACGCACTGGGTGGTGCAGGGAGATACTTTTTCAGAAAGACAAAGGTGGGACCCATCAGCCCAGGGCCAGGTTTGCACCGAACCGATGCCGGTGTAAGACCGCAGACGCCCAGCCTCTGATTGCTGTTAGGACGGATGGCGAGGCGATCTGCGGGGGAGGAAGCGCTTCCCGTTCCACCCGGAGCCGAAGCACAGCCGCCTCTCAGGTCAGCAACCAAAGACGGTTTGAACGCAAGACCCAGAGCAAGAGGTTAGGAGGATTTTACTCCATCGGGGGTTAGGTGTTTAAGACATGCTTGGGAGCAGGAGAGCTGTCCCGGCCAGTGAGCCCGGCCACAGTTGCTCTGGGTCCCCCTGCTGCCGTGAGTGAGCGTGGGTGACGTGCTCCACATGGAGCTCGTGGGCAGGGCAGAAGCTGCTGACTTAACTCTTCCCTCCCGAATTGTCACTGCAGGCTAAAAACAGCCACACAGGATCCGCAGAGCAGCTGCCCTTCTGCGCATGAAAGGCGGCCTCGGGGGTCCCTGGCTGCGGGCACGGGTACCAAGGAAGGTCGAGGTGTCTGGGTTGTTGGAGAACTAAAGGGTAAACAGCCCTTCTGGAAAGGAAAAAGTCAATTAGGAAAAGCTGTTCAATATAATTTCAAACTTGTAGCCTGAAGATTCTCTGTACGACATTGGACGTCCTGTTAATTCAGGACCTTGTGCTGCACTTAAGAACGAACACACGTTCGATCCTCAGCATTGCCATACTCAGTGGTCAGAACAAGCCAGCCGGTGGGACTGTTTTTAAATGATAACAAGCCTGCTAAGAGTGAACCCATTGAGAACACACACATGCACACACATGCACACACTCCAGTCGCTCCAGCAGCCCAGGGGGATGTGGGCTCCCACGTGGCCCCTGGCCCTGCCTCAGGCCACGGGGGCTGGTGCACCGTGCAGCTCGGGCCAGCAGAACACAAGCTGCCCCCAGGCAGACGGGTGGCTCGGACAGAAACAGTGCTGTCACCTGGCCCAGGGGACGAGCAGAGGCAGGTGTCACAGAGCCCGGGCACCAACACTTACTGCTATTCGCAGGATTGATGCCTTCACCGAGGTCCATTTGTCCTGCCTTCGGTCTATGACCAGGATGAATCCAATGCCAGCATCTTGTAAGCTGAAACGGGGAGAGAGATCTGCAGTTAGCATGTGCAGCAGGCTCACGGGCTTTCGTGTAAGCTCTGAGAAAGCCTTACACTCCTATAATCCTGGGGCGGCTTCCGCCCTGCACGGTGAAACGCATGCCAAATAAGCATCTGAGCCGACTGCAGCATTTCCATGAGCCTTGCCCGGGCAATTTCCAGAATGTGCTCTTATCTAAAGACGGACAGATAACCTCCTGTGTGCTGCTCACACTCCCAGCCCCACACCAGCCATCTCATGGCGCAAAGACCCTGGCAGACCCCCTTCCCGGAGCTCAGTCACCAATCATGGTGCTTTCTGGGTTGACCAGCTGGCTAAACCCTCCAAAACAAGTTTTATGATCCATACGTCACATCAGTCCTGGCATCTGAGGTCCCCCTGTGTGTCCATGTTATAAAATCGCTCTTGATGGCATTGCTACACTTTTGGGAGAAAATCCGCGAGGCGTCCACAGGCTCACAGCATCTGTTGGAAACGGGAGACAAGAAATGGCTGCTTGCAACAGCAACATCTGTGGTCAAGAGAATGCCGAGTCGCTGTGCAATAACAACTCCGTCCTGCCTCAGCCCAGGGCACGGGGCTGGGTCACAGGGGAGAGTGGAGAGGTCCGCTTCCGTCGGGTAACTCCGCATCCAAGCCAATTGTGCAGCGCCAGCCGCTGCCGCTGCCAGCCAGTCCCTGCGGAGGGAAGAAGGGCACGCCCGAGGCACCGACTTGAATTGCTAATTTCCAGATCTGGGAACAAAGTGAGGAAGCCACTCTGGGTTTAAATGAAAATCAGAATTACACGGAGCAAATGTAAATGATGCAGTCCGGAAATGCTCTGTGGGCTGCACTCATTACATAACAAAGCCAGGGCTGTCCACGTGTCCTTCTGCCTCAGGTTTCAGGGGGCGATGGCAGGGGCGCTGCTGGCTCTTGGTGCTCCCCCTGTTCCAGCTGTTTACACCAGTCGGGTTCAGTCAGGGCAAAGGCCTTCCAGATGAATGCACACACAGGCACCAGCTTTCATCCGGAGTAGGCTTTCTGCATGGACACACAGCGAGAAGCCACCATCCCGCTTCACAGCCGTGTGGGCCCACAGAGGACTGTCTTCGGAGCTGCTTTAGCTCTTTGGCACTGAAGGTCTGTTTGTCACTTGAGCTTCAGTGCCGGGAGTGGGGACTCCACGGCAGCCACGCTCCCCACAACCTGCCTGACAACCTTCCTGGGTCGGGCTGGGCGGGCCAGCGAGGAAGCTACGAGGCGAGGGAAACCCTGGTTCCCGGGCTCTGTGCTGGGCCGGCTGCAGGAGTTCAGAGAGCTCCGGACCCCTGCAGGGGCTCGCTCCAACCTGGGCGGGCCGTGGGAGTCTGGGGGTCCGCTGCGGGGGCGCGCTCCGTCCTGGGCCGGCCATGGGAGTCCGGGGGTCCATTGTGGGGGCACGCTCTGTCCTGGGCCAATCTCAGGAGTCTGGGGGTCCGCTGCGGGGGTGCGCTCCGTCCTGGGCTGGCCCTGGGAGTCCGGGGGTCCGCTGTGGGGGCACGCTCTGTCCTGGGCCAATCACGGGAATCTGGGGGTCCGCTGCGGGGGTGCGCTCCGTCCTGGGCCGGCCACGGGAGGCCGGGGGACCATGACAGGGAGGAGAGGAGAGAGCATCTCTGGGCGAGCTCTGTCCACAACAGGTGCTCTGCTGAGACTTCCCTTCCCAATCAACCAGTCACACCCTCCTTGGAGGGGTTCGCAGGGCCTCAGAAGCCCTGAGTGGACACTGTCACCTGGGTTCTCACCCTTCCTGATGCGGGAGAGCAGAGGGCTGAGAGACACGCGTTTCCACTGTGCACACTACCAACCTCCAGACCAACAGAATCCACCCCATTCTCCAGGAGAGGCACTGCCAAGGGGGCGGTTCCTCAAGGCACCATGGATCATCTCAATTTCCATTCCTCCAAAAATAGGCACCAGACAGTGTCCCCGTCTTGGGGCTGCTGGGAGGGAAATGGGCCGATCCTGTAAACCCACCAAGTGCTTGGTTACTGTGGATTCTCACTCTCACTGCCCGACTCCGTGTCTCCCCTTCTCGCTGAAACGGAGCTTTGATCCTGGTGGGGACTCCCTGTCGTGGACAGGCAGGTTCCCTTTGCCATTCCTCATGAGACCTCACAACGCCATACCTCATTTGAGCTTCCAAACCCAGAACATTCTCTCTTGAGGCCCAAACACACCCATTTTCTGCTGCAGAGCCCGCCATGCTGGGCCCCCATGCCCTCAGCGGAGTGTTCCCGTTTATGCAAATACACCGCCACAGGCAGGCGCCAGGGCCTCAGCCCCTCTCCCATTTTCCCTTCCGCACCGCGCTGTTGTGATCAGAAGACCAGCCTCACAAACAAACACTGATCAGAATGCAGGAAAAAACCCGTCATCAACAGCCCAAGTCAAAAAAATAAATAAATAAAATTAAAAGTGAAATACAAGGGGGTGGTGGTGCCTGGGTGGCTCAGTCAGTTAAGTGTCTGACTCTTGGTTTCAGCTCAGGTCTTGATTTCAGGTTCGTGTTGGGCTCCATGCTGGGTGTAGACCTACTCAGAATATACATACGTACATATATATACACACATACAAAGGAATTGAACATTAACTTGTCTCCCAGGCCAGGCCAGGACCCTCTTTCTAGGAGAGGAATTTCTTGTGCTTTGGGGTTGCCAAGGGCAGATCTACTTCTTTCAATCCTCATGACGGCCCCATGAGGTAGGGACCACTATCTCTCCAGCCCAGAGTCGAGGAATGGAGGCTCAGAGAGGTTGAGTCACTTGCCCAAAGTCTCACAGCAGATGAGCACAGATGGGGTGAATCCCGTGGTCTGGCTCTGGGCGCTCTCAGTCCCCTGCAAGCTGCTTCCCAGGCCAAGTCCACCCTGTGGACTAGAGCAGCCCCCTTCCCAGCCTCCCGTCCCCAGGCAGCCTCCGACACGGGGCCAGGCAGAAGCCCTCCTCCTCAGGGTCCCTGCACCCCTCCTGGGTGTCGGGGGACGTGCTGAGGGAGAGCTGACCCCAGAAGCAGACAGGGAGGCTGCCCACATGCCAGGACCCAGGACACCCCTCCTGCATACCCATCTTGTCTGCCACCACACTGGGGACACTGACCCACAGGTGCACAGACTTAAGGAGCTGAGCCATCTTCAGGATGTGGAGACCTTTCTAGCCTTGCACGCACCCGCACAACTGCTGTCCCCGAGCAAAGCCGCGGTCTGTGCCCCCGGCAGCCGGGGCCAGCAGCACCACCCCCACCTCATGGAGGAACGTCCGCTGTGTCCACCGGGGGAAAGGACCCCAAGGGGAGCCCTGCTTCTGGCCCCCAGCCACGGGTCTCTGAGCTCGTATGTCCAGGGGACAGGGCCGCTTATGCTTGGATCTCTAAGAAGCCGCCCCCAGGGACCCCGGTGCTGCGGGCTCGGGCTGCTGGTGCTGAAGGGAGGGGCAGTGGGGGAGACTGGCAGCCTCTGGGGCTCCTAGTATGCAGGACACACACGGCCCAGACGGCTGCCTCCCACCCCAAAACAGCTGGCTTGGAGGGGCCGCCTTGGCCACAGCCCAGCAGCTGAGTGAGGCTGATGAGCTCACTTTTGGCACAAAGCTCAAGTGAACTCTGTTTCTGGGATTCAGCCACACTGGTACCCTCTCTAATATCTGGGTGGCCTTGGTGGCCCAGGCCCACAGCCCGTCACGTGGGTGCAACCTCCCCATCCCCCAGCGGGAGCAGGGAGCAGCCCGAGAACAGTCTGGAAGCAGGGGCTGGGCGGTCCCCTGACAGTGAGGTCTGCGGTCAGCTGCACCCCGTAGTCCGGCTCCTGGCCAAGCTGCATCTCATTCTCCAGACCCGGCAGGGGAGTGGGGGACTCGCCTGTTTATGCCAGTTCATCACAGAGCCGGGGCCAGTGGAGTCGCAAACACAAACCAGGACTGTGGGGCGAGAAAGCATCGGCAGAGAGCAGCCGTGTTAGGGACAACCGAGGGACGGAGCCAGGGCACCCCTATGGGCCACAGCGTGCTGCTTCTGAAACTGCAGTGTGCACACGGGACTCCCAGGGCTGGCGAATATGCAGACCCGGGCTCAGGACGCCTCAGTGGGGCCACCTTTCTAACGAGCTCCCAACGCCGCTGCTGCTGGTCCAGAGGCACACCTGCGTGGCCAGTCCTGCAGACGAGCCCTGAGGGCTTTCTGTGGCGCAGAGATGCCACCCCTGACCTGAGCTTCTGTCCCAGGAGAGCCCAGAGGAGGTCCGGACACAAGGGGGGGGCTGTGGGGGGGTTGCTAGACCTGGGGCCTGGGCGGGGTCAGCAGGCAAAGTGAGGACAAAGGAGGGGTGGTGAGCAGCCTGAGACTCAGCTGCCCCCCGACTCACGGTGAGGTGACGTCGGGATGGAGTGGAGTGGGGGGGCCCAAAGACACAGCAGGGAGGTGTGGGGGCAGTGGGCATCATGCTGGTGGGAGGGGGTAGAGGGGAGCCCTCAGGTGGGTGGTGGCAGGGGTGCACACTGGGGACGTCTGGAGGAGAAGCCCTTAGGAAGAAGTCTCAGGGTACCAGGAGGGTACTGCCTCTCCAGGTCCGAGATAGCTGGCGGGGCACAGCTTCCGGGAGCAGCAGGGGGGCCGGGCGGGGTCCCCATCAGTGCCCCTCCTGCCCCGTGCCGGTCCCCTTCCTCTGGGTGGCTTCCACAGGGCAGCAGGGTTCTCGGGGGGCAGCTTCCCATGCATGGTTTGGGGCATGTGGGGTGCCCACCACAGACACCCACAAAAGTCCATCACCAGGATTAAGAATGTGTTCTGACCAATGGTGCCCTCCTGTGGCCGGAAGTGAGTGCTGCCTGCGACCCAGGCGGGCCCAGGGTGCCCCACCAGCAACATGGGGACAGGCCAACTTCACAGGCTGCGCTAGTGGGCAAGTCCAGGAGCCGCTCTGCTCCCCCCACTCTCTCCTCCCTGGGCACGGCCACGGGGTCCCAGCTGCCCTCCGGGACGGGGTGTTTGGGAATCTTCCCTGCCCAGCTGTCTGAGGGGTCAGATCCGGTTTCTAAAAGCCAGGATGATGGGGCTGGTCCTAAGAAAGTCCTGCTTCACGGCAAATCCGTCAAGGCCAGAACGCCTGTTTCCCCGTGCGCTCAGGACAGAGTTCCAAGCACTGGAGGGAGTGGAGCCTGAAAATGTCCCCAGGATTCATGGGAGGCTGTGGGCTGCACCTGCTTCCCCACGGGGTACTCCGCATGCTTCCTGAGCCCTGGCCCCACTGGGAGAGCCCTCGCTGCTGCCCCAGCCGGAGTGCCGTCCGAGGGTGCTTGACCCAGTTGTTTGATGTTAGAGGATATGGAGGGCGCAGTGGGCTTGGTCCACACCGCCTCCTTCCCTGGGTGGACAAGTGTGTTCTCGGGAAGACAGACGGTACTAAGCCGATGGTGACGGACAAACCACGGGCTCATTTTTCAGCCTTTCCTTTAAATTGGGAATCCGTGACCCCACTACTTGGAAGGACTGAGACAGGGTCACATGACCCTCTCACTGGGCAGACCCAGAGGAGGGCCTTGCCGGGGCTCCGTAGCTGGCCTGGGGTACACCAGGAAGGACCCCTGTGGCCCCAAGCTGCCTCTGTCCTTGTGTGCGTGGGGGAAAGTGTTTGGTCACATGTCATCTCTGGTGGCCGCTACGGGTCCCTGGCTGCCCAGCCTCCTGGAACCTGTGCTCTGAGAGCCTTATCCACTGACGCTGACCAACCACACCCCCCACACGGGTGGCTCCTGCCGGTCTCGTGCCTTGCCTGACCCCCAACCCGCTCTCAGCACATGGTATGAACAGGGCTCGGTGACAGCGTCAGCCCCCCGCGTGCCCAGCCACGGGGGCCTCGGGTTCACCTCTGCCCAGCACTGAAATCAGGGGCCACCGCTCCCCCTGCCACATTCTTCCAGCCCACTGAGGGCAGCGCCCCTGTGCTCCTGAGCCCAGTGCCAAAGACCCAAGTCTGCTGACCTGCACCAGTCCCCCGCCTGCCAGGGGTCTTTCCCCCAGTCCCACGTCTGCACTCACGCACCATCCATCGCCCTTCGCCAGCCCCACCGGCTTGCAACTTTCTTTCCACCAGCAGCAAAACTGTCTCCTTAATTGTGGCTACAAATCCCTTTAAAGAAGTTAAACTTTGTTACCATTGCCTCCAAAAGATTGAATATGCAGATGGACACAGGTGTCTATAAAGATAGCACTCTGACCCACGACCTGCAGCAAACAGCCCAGAAAACCAGCCCACTGTGTCAGCCACAGACCAGACAGCCGGGCTGCCGTCGAGAAGTCACCCCTGCAGGAAGGTGATTCCAGCAGCAATCCTGGAAACCAGACACCCCCGGCCCCCCGGGGCCACCTGCCCCTGATGTTCTGAGTCCTGGGACCAACCAGAGAAAGCCCAGGGTGCTTCCCTGACCCATCCCACGGGACCTGCTTCTGGTTAGCTGCCCGGTGTCCCGGCCGGCGCCCACGTCACCCCCTGAGCCGTCTCCGGCTGGTGCCCATGTCAGCCGCCCCCCACCAGCCGTCCCTGTGCCACCCTGAGGTCTCCCCGCCCCACCTGCTTGGGTCTCTGCCACACGCACGTGACCGTGGCCTGGCCGACGGCCTGCTGCAGGGAGCTCTGAGTCCACAGCCCCTGCTGTTCTCACTTGGTGGACTTCGCGTGTCTCCACCCCTCTAACGCAGAAGAATAGATGCACCTGCATCAATCAATGCCTCCAGCAGGGCACTGTGTTCATCTGGGCCCCAGGGTCAGGGTGCCCACAGGTGAGCACTGGGGCACTCAGCTTCCTGTGCCTGGTGAAGCCGTGGTCTCCCCACCTTGGAGCGGAGGGCTCCCGAGGCCCCAGAGTGTCATCCCAGCCCTGCACCCTCGAGTCTGCTGGGGGTGCAACAGCTGCTCCCCGGGGCAGGACCCCAGGCCTCAGGGTGGATGCGGTCTGAGGGTCCCCCACTGCTAAGTCAGGTCCGTATCTCTGAGCGATGTTTTCTGGAATGCAAACACCTACAGGTCACAGCAAGCCGGGAGGCCTCACAGTCTGAGTGCATGGAAAGAGAAGGTGAAGAGTTTAAGGAGAGACGGCAGCCAGGTGGGGTGTTTCTGAGCACCCACAGCTCCTGCTTGGCCCGGGGCTCACGGCTACAGTGGACGCCTCCCCAGCGTCAGGGCTGGGGTGACCGTGAGCATGTCGGAGCCACCCCCAGGAGGCCGGCTCAGCCTGGCACCAGCGCGGCAGGAGACAAGGCCAGGGGCGGGGGGCAGGCCCCTGGCAGGAGGCAGGGTCACAGGCTGGTACGTGTCCCAGACCGTCCCTGGCTCGGGGCAGGACAGCTGTCAGGGGCAGCATGGCTCTCCGTGGCAGGGCCCTGGGTCCCTGAGGGCTGGGCCAGCCCAGGCAGGTGTCTGGGAATGGGCGGAGCGGCGGACGCCAGGCCTCGGGCAGGAGCCGCCCCTCCCAGGCCCCATGGGACGGAGGCAAGGCCCCCCTCCCTCTCTCTCTCTCTCTCTCTCTCTCTCTCTCTCTTTCCCCCCACGGTCAGACACTGGTCCACGGACATTAGCAGATGTCGAAGAGACCTTGTCTTCCTCTGTAAGGAAATGTCGTGGGCGCCTTCTCTGCCCGTGTGACTCACGGGCCCAGGTCTGAACACCGAGCACATGAACGGTCCCCTGAGCTGTCCATCATGAACTTCCGGGCTGTTTCTTCTCTCTTCTTAGGATTCAGAAACTTGCCCTGTTAGGATACCGTTTCTGTGCCTTGTTTATCTAACACCTGTCAGTGTTTCATCCCAGTGAAAACAGCAAAAGATCTCCAAGCGCCTTTTAAAAACTCTCCAGCACGCAGTAACCCTTCTGTTCTGAGTCCCACGGGATTCCGTCAGGGCTGCCGAGGCTCAGGTGCTCACGGCGTCAGCCGCAGGTGTGCGGGCGCTGGTCACGAAGCACTGACGTCACCTCGCCTTCACAGCCAAAGGATGGCCCGTTAAAAAAATCCACAGAATTTCTCTGAAGACCCTGAAATCTTTTTTTTTTTAAAGATTTTATTTATTTATTTGACAGGGAGAGACACAGCGAGAGAGGGAACACAAGCAGGGCGAGCGGGAGAGGGAGAAGCAGGCTCCCCACTGAGCAGGGAGCCCGATGCGGGGCTCGATCCCAGGACCCTGGGGTCATGACCTGAGCCAAAGGCAGACGCCTAATGACTGAGCCACTCAGGTGCCCGAAACCTTGCTTTTTTATGTTCTTTATATTCTACCTCCCCGCTCCATGTCAATTAGTATTTTTTTTTTTTTTACAAAAATGAACACAGAAAACCCAAACTACGATATCCAGGTGAATCACCCTGAATGTACCTGGAATTTAACTCGTGACGTGGGGAGGGAGCAGAATGTGCACAGATCGCCAGAAGCTCAGCCGTCCTGGTTACGTGACCTGCACAGCACGCGAGGAAGCTGAGCATCTTATCTATTTTCAAAGGCCAATTTCTAACCCAGCTCGGAAACATGGCTTCCTCCGCCAACCGAAGCACAGCTCGGCAGTGCAGTCCGTCCATGCGGGGGCGCGAGTCACAGGCGGAGCTGGTGGACAAGCCACAGAAGGACACACACCGTAGGATCCTGCTTCCGTGAGGCTCCTGGAGCGTCAGATTCACGGTGTTGGGAACGGGACGGTATCACTTCAGGGAAAGAGAAGGTTCCGGAGACGTGTTGCACAACAATGGGAACATACTTGGTACTACTGACCTGTGCACTTAGAGATGGTTATGATGGTAAGTTGTATGTTATGAATATCTTACCATCATTTTTTTAAATGCTGTCAAAAAAAATCCTAAGAACCACATAAATCCCTTAAATACATTTAAAAAAGGGGAGGTGCATACTATCAGCCAGGTCTTTGCAATCATGGAGTGACCTGCTCCCCAGGGCCATATAGGTGCCACCCTGGGAAGTCAGACCCATGCAGAGAACCTTCTGGAATCTCATTACCGGTCTCAGGCTCATGCTGCAGGTCTGGATCGCAGTGGTCCAGGACCTGGCCCCTCTTCCGCCTGATGCTGCTTGCAGCCCGGACCTTAGCTGGTTCCTGCCTCCGTGTCTGCCTCACATGTCTCCTCTCCACCTGCGGCTGAAGCCCGGGCATCACGTGTCCCCTGTGCCACCTCCAGCCCCGCGGGACAGACGTGCTGCGGGATGACAGCGGCAAAGGAAAGGCTTCCCGACCCGCAGCCCGTACCTCAGTGTGGCTCCCTCACAGCAGAATGTCCTTATTTCCAAGTGGGGCAAGAGCTGTGGTCTCTGCTCTTGAGCAGGGAGTCAGGGTACTAATCTCTTGCCCTTTTCTTCATAAATCAGGGCACGGCCGCTGGCGACCTGATGCCCCCCTCATCATGGACGGAGCTGTCCACATCTGAGCTGCCCAGCATGGCCACTCGTGAACGGAAATACGGGGAGCATGACTGCCTCCTGAATTTCCCCATTCAGTTAGTTTTCAATTTTTAAGTTAAATGGCCACACATGGCTAGCGGCTATCACACCGGATGACGGTGACCGAGAAGGGTTGTGGCAACAAAGGAAGAGAGGATTGCAGGTGACGGGCAGCCTCTGGCCCCGGCCAGGAGCTCACAGCCAGGAGGACAGAGAGACAGGGCCTGCGAGGGGGAGGCCAGCCCATGGGCAGTGGCCACTGACCTCCCAGAGCTTCAGACCACGTGGGACGACGGGCTGAGCACAGTCATGGACAGCAAAAGCGTTTTACTTGCCAGTCACAGGGCTGGGGGGGAAGGACCTTCTGACACAGTGTCTGAGAGGTGTGGCACATGGGTCACCCTCAAGGCATTCCATCTCAGAACCCCAAAACCAGCTACACCGGGGACAAGGCTATTCGTTCCTGAGGAATCTGAAGGGAGCTGGGAACACAGGTGAAGTTGAGATGGGCTGGGCAGGTTTGATGTGATGAGCTGTTAACAGCACAGGCTCCCAGGGGCTGCCGGGAAGGGTCCCCGACGTGACTCGCTCTGGATAGGAGCCTGGCGCACCTGTGCCTCCCAGCTTGGGAGAAGCACATGCACCTGGATGGAACAAGGTTTCGACAGCACCCAAACTCTTAACTACGTGGGGGAAGGAGGCCGGCAGTCAGTGGGAGCTTTCACTTCTCACGTGCACAGTGTGAATTATTGAGTACATTCTTACACGTGCATTTTCTGTCTTTACATTCAGACGTCATAGCAGATTCAATTGGAAATCACATTGGCAGCAAGAAGTAAGGTGCTTCCAAAGGCACCCGCTCCTCCCTTCATTACAGTGTGTGTGCACGCATGTCTGTGTACTTGCACGTTTGTGCACACACGTGTGTGGGGCTCTATGTGCCCATCATGGAGGCCAGCTGAGGGACCGGATCTCTATCTCCCTAGCAGCTAGGTGATTTGAACCAGGTTCAAGGAAAGTCAACCTCGTTATCAGCTTCAGTTAACTCCAGAAGCTCCTGAATTATGATTTAATTGTGCTGAGGAAAGACTGTGGAGGAAGGTTATCTTCCAAACCCTGGAGGGGAGGGGGTGCATGCAGCCTCCACGGCCCAGCACGGGGGGCTCCTGCAGGGTTCCTGTGTGGAGCTGCAAGTCCAGGGCTGCTAAACTGCTTTTTCAAAGAAAAGTCAGAAATTTATCTCAATGTTGGCAACTCTATGCACGTGTGGCTCTGAACAACTATGCACGTGTGTGCGTGTGCATGTGTGAACGTGCATATGCACATGCCTGTGTGAAGTAGCCTCCCACGACCCCATTTGTGGGGATGGACGGGATCACACTGAGTTTGGAAACCATTCCTGTCACAGTGTGGATGGAGCAAGACCAGCTCCACCATCAGGTGAGAGGAAAGAAGGAGATGGACTGGGGGCATGCTTGGAGGGAGGGGGGGTGGAACTGCAGGAGGGGGAGGGGGTCCAGGGTCTGGAACGCAGGAGGGCGAGGGGGTCCAGGGTCTGGAACGCAGGAGCGGGGGCATTGAGGGTCTGGAATGCAGGGGGGGAAGGGGGTCCATGTTCTGGAATGCAGGGGGGAGGGGGGTCCCTGTTCTGGAATGCAGGGGGGGAGGGGGTCCATGTTCTGGAATGCAGGGGGGAGGGGGTCCATGTTCTGGAATGCAGGGGGGAGGGGGTCCATGTTCTGGAATGCAGGAGGGGGAGGGGGTCCAGGGTGTGGAATGCGGGAGGGGAAGGGGGTCCAGGTTTAGAACCACAGGAGTGGAGGGGCCAAGGGGTTCAGGGACTGGAGCCTGGGGTATCTGTGCCCCTGGACGGGCTCTGTAATCCCTGTCCCGGTTTGCTTAGTAATGGACTCAGAGGCAGTGCACAAAGAACAGGGTTAGATGTAAGAGAAATCAGATTGTTGATACTTTGCTTTGTTTTTATGGAGTAATTTCCATCAGCATAAGTATGTCATGAGTTCTCTCATCTTAAAAGAGAACCTGGTCCTCATCCGTCTCTCCAGCTGCCTGGTCCATTTCTTTGCTCCCCTAGTCTCCGAGTCTGCTCCACCAGTTTTTGTTAATTTTACTCCAGTCAACATTTCGCCCCCAACCCTCCACCAAGACTGTTCTTGCCAGGGCCCCAGCTGTCTGTTGTCCTGAGACTCGCGCTGAGTTCCTGGCTTTCATGCTATCTCCCCGTGAGCCGACCATATGTGCAGGGCTGCAGCAGGGACACCCGGGAGGGAGGGGACCCCAAGCAGCCACAGGCCCCACGCGGGTGGTCACCCCAGCCGGGACACCTGGGGTCTCCCCCCCTTCCCCCCACCCCGCCCCTGGGGGCCTCACCCCCCAAATGCCCATGACTCCCAAAACTACAGGTTGCTGGGACCGAGCTCCGATCCCTGGCTCACATGTGGCCCTGGCCTCCCCACTGCTCCTTCCCTTCTCGGGTGACCGCTCCCCACAAACCCTGGGGCCATCTGCACTGCTGCCTCCTAGTGGGGACACCATGCCCTGCCCGGAGACTGCAGCCCCTCCCACAACGCAACTTTGCCCCATTTCACTGGGCAAAGGGGGGGCCCTGAAGGCCGCGGCTGGGGTACCCGCCACTCCCCCCATGACCGGGCCCCTCACCTCCCTTCTCTCTCGTTCTTCCCTTTCCAAACTCCACACCCCTGTGCATAACCTACTTCATTTCCTGAGAACGTAAGTAGCAGGACTTTATTTTGTTCACTGTTGGGTCCAAGTGTGTCCAGAACCTGGACATTTCTCGCGGACAGTGACGGGGTGACCGGCCCAGGGTGCCTGTCTCTGACTTCCTCTCCGCTGTGCGCAGGTCAGAGATGGCACCCTGGGCAAGGCCGGGCGACGGTGCTGAGTGAGCCGCACGAGGAACGGCCAGCGTCCTAGGGATCTGGATGGCGAGACCCGGCCCTCAGGCCAGGCGAGAGCTCCCAGGGTCGCCGGCTGAGCGGCCACCACACTGCTGGACACCGGCTGACTGCCGCCCGCCCAATCCCAGCACTGTCCCACGTTCCCTTGACTGAGGTTTTCGGAAGACCACTGAGGCGCTTCCCACGTACGTGCGGGGGATGCACGCAGTCAAAGCCCGCCATGGTGCGATGCCGGGTTTCAACCATAACTACCAGTCAGCGCCGGGGCTGAACTCGGGCCATTTGCATTAACGATGAGGACGACTGACGTAGCACACGGTACATTATTTTCAAAGATGAAATTGAAGCTGGGTTTAAAAACTGTGACTTATTGTGAAGCAGCCGGTGTGCGAGTTCTGCCATGGGAAAGCCCACGCCAGGCAGGCTGTTGTGCTACCCTTCCACCGGGAGGCCGCGCCGGCCCGGCAGCCCCAGCCTGCCCAGTGAGGGGCTCTGGCCTGCCTTCTCGAAGGGGCCCCGCCCATCTCCTGACCCTGCAAGGGAGGTCAGGACAGAGATCTGCGCAAGGGAGGCGGTGGGGGCACCCCGGGCCCCCACAGGAGAGCCGAGCCATGACCCCCCTTGTGTGCCACGTTCTCCCCTGGCACCGGGCTGGGCACGGCTCCAGCCCCGCGATTTTGGTGAGCGTCCGTGGTGCGGGAATGCAGCGGCCCCATGCAGGGAGACCGCCCGTTCCTTTACTTTATAGCTCCACAGGAACAGTTCCCTCTTTCGGAGCTGCCGGCCTCAACGGCAATGCTCACGGTCAGGACTGACAGCCCGTCAAGGAGGTGGCGGCGGGAGCTCAGGGCGAGGCCGCGGGTGCCGCCTCATGCTTGCTCGGCCATGCCGCCTGCCCGCGGCCACACACCCAGCACCCAGTTCCTCTTCTTCTGTGGGCCCCTCGTGCCCTTGGGGGCCCACAGCTGCCTTCTCAGATCATGGACACGTGGGGTTAGGCGGGCCCAGATCTGGCTCTCCGGCACTCGCGCTTGTGCCCTCCTCCGGCAAGAAGGGAGACGTGAGTAAACCACAGCTGACCAGCCGCTGCACACCCTTGTCTCCGGAAATGGAGCCCAGGGCTCCAGGCCTCAGATACGCAAAGCGGCCTCTCAGCCAGCACCGCGGAGCGACAGACCCAACCGCACTTCCTTCCCTCTGCCTGCGCGTGAGCCACGCACGTGCTCCCGGAGACCAGGGTCCCGCACAGCACTCGTTCTGCTGGGGATAGAAGAGAAGCTGGAAGTTTGCTGTCCCAAACAAGGGGGAGCACGGGGGGCCTCCGAGTCAGGCAGCTGGCCCTGTGATTGACTTCGTTCCTCCGCACAGGCAGTCTATGAGTCCGCACACAGTTACCACGTGCCTGAGACCTAGGGCAGACGTGGACCAAAACCTCGCAGTCAGCACGACCATTTCACAAAAGATCCGGGAAGCCTGGTGGGTGAGGGGCCCTGAGGGTGGAGGGTCTGCTTCTTTCTCTAGGCGGGTGTGATGGAGGGCCTCCCTGAGGAGATGGCCTGAAGCATGAAAAGAAGCCATCTGAAGTGGTCCACCGAGGGGCAGCAAGCACAAAGGCCCTGAGGCCAGAAGATCTGCCGACTAGTGAGGGTGGGGACCCCCGGG
Source organism: Zalophus californianus (assembly GCF_009762305.2). NCBI lineage: Eukaryota > Metazoa > Chordata > Mammalia > Carnivora > Otariidae > Zalophus > Zalophus californianus. The sequence goes on from NC_045597.1 coordinate 987,466, forward strand.
CAAGGAGACGTACAAGCCTGGAAGGCCCGAGAGTGTGTTGGGGGTCCCGCGGCCCCCTCCCAGCATCGTGCCTCCTGTGGCCTGGAGCAAGGACTCACCTTCGACATCAGACCGGGGTCACTGGCTGTTGACATTTCCAGATATAACATGATTCTTTGCCTTTTAAAACATCTAGGGGTGCCCGGAAACACAGGGCCCTGTGACCCCCAGCTCTGCACCGAGCCAGCTCTGCAGCCAGGCCGCCTTGGCCCGCTCCGGCCACCATCTCCCGGACTCAGGTCGGCCCCCACCCAGAGGACCAGGGACTGCACGGGCGTCCACGGTCAGCAGCCCACCCCAGCCGTCCCCGTTTTCTCTCCAAATCCCTTGAACTGGTCCTTCCCTAAAACCACCGCGAGTTCAGTCACTTCACACTCAAGGGGCTGCCCTGTCCCTCGTGCCTGCCGCGGTGCACATGGGGGGCCGGAGTTACCGTCCTGGGTTCCCCCATGTCTTCGAATCCCGGCGTCCTGGCGTCCCTTCCCCAAGGACCCTCCCCAGTGCCTCTCCAGGGGGAGCCCGCATCTTCCAGCCACCTCAGAGCCGTGAGCTTGCACCCCTGCCCGGTTGCCTCGGGGGCTGAGAAGGCCCGAGACCACCATCCTGTCTCTGATCCCGGGGCCCAGACAATGAACGGAGATGCTCTGAGGTATCACAGCCCCACCAGGAAGCCCCTCAAGGGCACACGGCCGGCCCAGGGGCCCTAAGGAAGCTGCCGGGTTCCCAGGCCACCCGCCCAGAGCCCGGTGCTCGGAAAGAAAGGACGGCAGACCCCGTGTGACCCAGGCCGTGGCCCCACCTTTCTCCTGCCAGGAGACTACTCGGCACCCACGTCCCTGAGGACGGCTCCCCCCCACCACGTTGCTAGAAGAATCTAGGACTCCCCAGCACTGATTGGTGATGGGCTGTCCCTGGTCTGCAGTTTCCATACGACAGGAACCAGCCGATTGAATTTGCTCTTTGGGTCTGTTTTCTAGATTAGACTAATTCATGAAGCTTAATTTACAGAAATTCAGAAACCTGTCCTTACGGATGCTGAGGAATGAGGGTGGCGTCTCTGGGGACCCGGGGGACTGAGCTCCTATGCTGCAGCTGACCTCCTCCTTGCCCCGATGTCACCGGAGGAACGAGGTCACCCGCAAGGCTCAATGGCCATGGCGGTCGCTCATCAGGGTGTGAGGTCCACATCCTCACCACTTCTCCTGGTGGAGTGGGCACCCCAGGTGGTGTGGCGTCAGCCCCAGTGCAGCTGGGGAGCTACGGAAGAAGTTTCCCTGCTTCTGGAAGAGGGGCTCTCACTCTGCTCATAATAAAACAGAACCACAGCTGGGGGAGTCGCCTCTGGGGTCAGTTCTACCCCCGTGAGGGTGTGAGGGGGACGACGGGTCAGGCCGAGCCCCAGAGGGTCTCAGCCACTCTGCGCCATGGCCTCCTTCCCGTGGCACAAAAGCCCCTGCCACTCACGGTGGCCCAGTCTGTCTAACGGATCGAGGGAGGGTCCCAGGCTCCATCGGACCCCAGACGCTGGGGCTGGAGCTGACACTTCCCAAGGGCAGGGGCAGGACGCGGGCTCTGGACCCCGCTGGCTCTGCGGGGCCATGAGCCCCTCAGCACCACCCTCTTCTCTGACATTCCGGGGCTCAGCGACACGTACCTGGGGATGCTGGTGAGGTAGGTCATGACATTCTGGAACTCCTTGTCGGGGACGTCGCCGAAGGCCGGGTAGTCCGGGAAGGTGATGACGGGGCTGCCGTCCTGCCCGCGCCCACCTGCGGAGAGAGTGAGGCAGCGCTTAGCGCGGGTGCCTTCCCCAAGCACCAGCGTCTGCTTAGAATTGATGGCGTTTTGTCAAGGCTGTGCTTGCTTCTTAGGAGAGACGTGTGTGCTTTCCAAGGAAGCCCTTGGTGTGAACAAGAGTGACACGCATTCCAACAACCCCCCATTATTCTGCCGCCACGGGGCAGCCGCCAGAATTCGCGGCCCGTTTCCTCCGGAATGGTCCCTGTGCCTCTTTCCACACGACTGAGCTGCTGCTTGTCCTGCTTTGCTCGTTAACGCCCAGAAGTATGGCTCTCTGCGCCGGGAGCTCCTTTAAACCCCTCAGAGCCCAGCCTCCCTCCCTACAGCCGACCTCCTAGCTTCAGACAGTTGGGATCTGAAGGGGGCCATCCCTTTGGCAGCGTGAGGGGGGAGGGCACCAGGCGGGCGGGAGGACCTGAGAGGCTTTGCTGGCCGGGTATGTGGCTCGGGACCTGGGAAGAGGCGCTTGAAGAGGAGGCTGAGTTTGGTCTGGGGCTTACGTGGTCTGAACTGTCCCGCAAACAATCCGGGGAGGGGCTGAGAGCACGCAGAAGTCGCTGGGGCCCAGGCTCCAGGTCGGCCTGCTCGCCGGTGCCGGGGTGGCTGGAGACAAGCCCCCCTGAGGGGTGGGCCCATCTCTCCTGCCCCGGCCCCCTGTCCTGGCCTGTGTGATACAGCCTGAGTCAGGAGGTGTAGCTCTCCGGGCTGGGCCGCAAGACACGCAGTGTCTAGAACGCAGGTCCACCCTCCCTGCTCTGAGCTCCCTCCTGGGGAGGGTGCCCGCACTGCCAGGGAGGGAGCGGCCAGCGTCACGCAGGGGCTATGAAACGCCTCATGTGTGAGAGAAGCCCCCTGACGTTCCAGCCGGCCAGCGCCACCCGGGGAGAGAGAACCACGTGGCCGGCCCTTCCAGAATTCCCGCCCAGGGAATTAACAACAAACCAGTAAAAGGGCTTGTTTCGAGCCAAGTTTTGGGGCAGGCTGGGCAGCGAGCATGGGCTCCCCACATCCTGGATCTCACTGAAGCACACACAGGCAGCCCCCCGCCACGGCTCGGGCCACTGGGCACCTCCTGGCATTTCTCAGGCGTGTCCTGCGTTATCCTGCCAAATTACAATGATGTCCAAAAACAGCAGGTGTGATGGCCGTTGATGGAATGATACTGAAAACCTGACTGTGTCTGGGAGACCCAGGGAGGGGGGCAGATCCTCCTGACGAGTGCAAGGCACACCGCACAGGCGCTGGTGGGGAGGGGTCGGGCGCACCCCGAGCCACGCCGACATTCACCATGGAAGGTGCTGGGTGCGGCATGACATGGGACGGGCCCTCATCAGTGTCACTCAGCCAGATCCCCGGACGCACGCTCCTTCGTGTGGGAGGAGCCCGGGCCCCGTGAGGCCCAGCCCGCTAGGTCAGGCCCCCGGGGATGATCTCATAGCTCCCGAGGGGGTCCTTCGTCACGTCTGCACAGTCCCCTCCCAAACCGCCGGCTGGCGTTTGGATACTAGAGAAAAGGTGTGTCTCGGGGCAGGGGGGGGGGGGCTCAGGGCCGGCCTGTGGCCCTGCTTGCTCCCCAGGTAATGCCAGGAGCGGTGGGATTATGACCTGCAGGAAGGTCAAGGTCATGAGTCCTGGTCACTGGTGCACTAGAGCCATGAGCCTTTGGGGTCCTGAGGGGGCGAGAACAGGTTGGGGAGATGGGGGGAGCCGGCAGAGGGCCTGTAGCCTCCTGGCTAAGCATCTCGCTGCCGGGCACCACGACCCCTGTGCTGTCGAGGGGTTCTCCGTCCTCTGAAGGACACCCCGCTCCTCCCGCTGGGAGCAGCGCTTCCCCCAGTGACCAAGGCGCCACATGAAGCAAACCTGCTTTACTGCTAACTCGTCCCCACAGAGACCCCCGTCCTGCTGATAACCTTCGGTTCCCGCGGGGACCCCTGAACTCCAGGGCCACACATCAGGGACCACACATCAGGGCCACGCACCAGGGCCACACGTCAGGGTCGACATGTCAGGGCCACACATCAGAGCCACGTATCAGGGACCACATATCAGGGCCCAGCTGGAGGAGTGGCTTCCAGCCCAGGGGACGGGCAGGTGAGCCAGGGAAGGGCCAGGGCAGCCCTGCGGGTGCGGGGCTGGTGTGGGGGCTCATGAGGAGACAGAACCGTCCGCGTGTAGAGCCGTGCGCCGGAGAAGGGGAGGCCCCGATTGACAGCACAAGGACCCCATGGCAGGTTGTCTTGTCCATTGGGGGCCCCCCATGCAGCCATGAGGGCGGCTGCACAGGTGCAATCATAGCCTTAGCACCCATGACGCACGAGCTCTGTCCAGCGGCTGAGGTCACGCACCACGGCCAGCCAGCCAGGAGAGCAGGTTGTCCCACAGGGTGGAGGCAAACCGGGGCCTGAGGGGAGTGTGGCAGCCACGCAGGGTCTGGGGATATACCGGGGGACCCCAGGACAGGTGCTGGGGCTGAGTCGGCCGCTTGTCCATGTCGGCTGTGCTCTGGGGCCTTCTCTGCAGAAGCTAGGTGTGCTTGGCTAGGGAGGTCCCCGGCCCCTGGACGCTGCAAGAAGGAGGTCAGCTGTGCCCTATTTCTGCATCACCTGCCCCAGGAGCGTTCTGGAGTCTGCAGGCAGGAGCACTCGGGCTGCGTCGCTCTCAGGACCCTGAGCTGCCTCCCCCAGGCACCGCACAACATCTCCCGACCTTCGGGGGAATCCAAAGCAGGCCATGTTCTAGGCCTTGTCCCTGGTTCCCCGCGCCTGGACCAGGCCCACATAGTCACAGGAAACCAAGGGGTGCTCACAACCTGGCGCACAGACCCTCCCTCCTGCCCACCCGCGCTCACCAGACAGATATGCAAAGCGCTTCTTCAGCTGGTCCTGGATGTCTGCGGCGCAGAGTGGGGTGATGTCCCGGTGCATGATTTCATCTGCAGGGAGAGCAGACAGACACCACTGTCATTCGGTGGAAACCGCCTTACGCAGCCGCACACATCCACGAACACCAAAGGGGACCAGCGGTCACGTGCTCGGAAAAAGGGATTCCAGTTTCCAATGCGCAGAAACCTTTGTTTCTCAGCGCACAGGAAGCTGTGTGCCGGGTGGTTCATCAATATTTAAGATGTGGTGTGTGTCAGAGGCACAGTGAGGAGGTGGGCAGGTGGGAGGAGGGATGGACGCGCAGGCAGAAGGGCACAGGCACTTGAGGGTGGGAGTGAGGACAAGCTGCCAGCGAGCAGCACCCAGCCTCCACCCCTGCTCTGGAAGCGGTCTGGGCGCCCTCAGGGCCAGTGCGGCCCGGGCAGACGCCTGCAGGTCAGCGAGGTGGGCGCCCTCAGGGCCAGTGCGGCCCGGGCAGACGCCTGCAGGTCAGCGAGGAGACCTGGCCGCTGCTGCAGGTCTACACCCTCTATACACGCACGTGGGAACGTGCAGAGCCCTGTCCCATGCACGGGCCCCCTGCCTGCCTGACGCGGACACAGAGGAAGGGATGCCCAGCTGGGTCCCTGAGCCAGACGCCGGCGGGTAAGGGGACTCAGCCTGCAGTTGGCAAGTCCTAGATCAGGGGCCTGGGGTGGGGCTTTCGCGTGTCTCTGCAGAGCGCGTGGAGCTGGGGCGCCCGCCCTTGCTCTGGTGTGTGACAGCCTCGCTAGCGACCACGTGACCCTAGCTGAACGGCAGAATTTGCCTTCTGGGACATTAACACCATTTCTCCAAGGAGACTCAGGACCCATGCTGATGCTTCACAGATCCTGCCACACCCAGTTTAAGACCCAGGCCGTGAACAGCTTGGAGATCTGGGTCCAAGCTCTTCCACCCGGAAAATCCCTATGGCGGCAACAAGACGCTCCCTGCACGGACCAGCCTGGAAGCCTGCTCTTCTGGTCTTGCAAACAAGCCAGGGTAAACGGCGACACACTGGGCACATGGGCGGGTCCCCCGTGGAGCCGCCACCCACCCCAAGCCCGCCCAGACCCACAGGGCGGCGGTGGTGGAGGCTGGGGTCAGGAGGTGACAGCAGTCAGGGCTCATCACACTCAGAACGCGGGACCTGACAGGGAGGCCGCCGCCCATGGGCAATGAGGCATCTCCGCAGCAGCTCTCCTCTGTGGTAGGAAAACAGGGCTGAGAACAACTGATCTGAGAGTGTGGAGCGTGTTTCTAAATTCCAGACGATGTCCACACACACTCGTTTGCAGCTCGCAGCCTGGATGGGGGGCGGGGGCGGCGTTCAGATTCTCCTCCCCTCGGAAGGAGGGCGTAAGTGCACGGTTAATACTGCACCTGTGCCCCGGATCCTCGCCGTCAGCCTCTGTGAGCCCGGAGACGCACGCCACGGAGCACGGACCGTGGGGGAGGGGCAAGGCCTCTGGAAGTCTGGAGACGTGTCAGGGGCGGGTGAAAGTTGCAGACACTGAGCGGGCAAGTCCCTTAGCGGGCATCACTGGCACCTCAAGACTCCCACCAGACTCCACCAGCCCATCAGGAAAGACGACTATGGGCGTCCAGGCCTCTGACGGTGGATACTGCACGGACATCCTCAGGCTGCGTCCGCCTGGCAGAGCCTTCTGGGCAACACCTCCTCCCCAAGCTCCCAGGGTCCTGAGCTCAGTCCTGCATGAGCAGTCTGCTCTGTGCCCAGCTCACCTGACGGCACAGGGCTTTCCCACGTGCTAGGGACAGGCCTACTATTACCAACCATTCCTGTGCTGTCTGACAGAGGGATGGTCCCACTGGCCAGACCGCTGTCAACGTGAATGTGGTTCCTTGGGAGAGACATCTCTGGGCCTCGTCAACCACCCTCCTCCACAGGTGCTGGCCACTCTCGTGTTCCCAGAGCTCCTCCAATGGGTGGACCAGGTCCCTCAGGCCTCAGGGCCTTTGCATGAGCTGCTCCCTGTAATGTGTCTCCCATGTCTGCCGGCCGGTCCAATCTTACTCCATTCTTGGCCAAGAGGTCATGTCTTCAGGGAGGCCTTTCTCCACCTCCTGGCCTGAGCTGGGCCTCACGGTGCCCTGCACGCCTGCCGGAGCGTCTGCAGGCCACTACGAAAGCCCAGGGCCCGGCCCAGCACCCGCTGCGATAGGAGCTCAAAGAACTTGCGCTGAACAGAGGAAGCGAGGGGCACGTGACACGGTGACTTCCCACAGCAGCATCTGGAATCCAGCTAGTTCGGCAAAGTTCTTCCTGACATGCACACAGGCTGGTGCAGGATTTCTGGAGCCCGTGGACTTCTGACTGTGGGGGCATGTCAGCTTGCAGCCTCGCTGTGGATCCCACACTCGCAAGGTTTCTGGGGCAGAACGCATTCTAATACTGTCTTAGGTCAAAGGCCCCTTTTTAGGTGTGAACAATAGTGTCACTCTGCGCACAGCCCAAGCTGGAAACAGCACACAGGTGGGTCCACAGGCATGGACTCCATCTAGAGGTCCTTCCGGCTTATGTGGTCACTGCCCACTTCTCATAAAGCTGGAAATAAGTAAGGACCATGGCACGAGGAGCTTGTCGCTGTCACCTGCTTGCTTCTGCCCCGTGGGATCTGGACCTGCGGGTGCAGTGGGCAGTTCTTCCATGTGGGCCAGGCCCGCATTGTGCGGCAGAGGACACGGTGGACCGCTGGCTCAGCAGGAAATGGAGGAACCCTCGGGGGGACGGGCAGGCCTCCCCGGTGCTCCAGGGTCAGAAGTCTGGACAGGAAGGGGGTCGCCCCACCCGCGGGCCCAATAAGAGGGCCAGGCGAGGCCCCGCGCCTTCACAGAACGGCTCTGTGTGAGCACAATGCCGCATAGATAACTCCCTGTTTCCAGCATTCCTGTCTTAGCCAGACGTGAAAGGAGACCCCCGGGCAAGGAGCAAGAATCACGTCCGGGAGGTCAATGAGGGTCTGGTCTGGTCGCAGAGAGGGCAGCGCTTCCCATCGGGGCCCCGCAGGGGAAGGGCTGGGGGCCCAGCACAGGGCAGGAGACACATGGCCCACTCACCCCTTCGGCGGGAACCACCCCTCGCCTCACAGTTTAGCCACCCTGGGACCCGGCTCAGCTCCAGACTAGTCTGCCACCATCTAGGAGCCCGTTGGGACCATAGTGGCCCCCGGGTGCAGATGAAGACACGCAGCCCCGAGGCCCACGCTGCTCCTCAGAGCTCCAGGCTCTGCATCTCCCAAGGCTGCACACCCTTGCCTGGCGGGTCTGCAGCTCAGGCCTGCGTGGGAACCACCTGGAGGCCTCGGTAAGGTGCGCACAGAATGGGTGCCCTGCATCTCCTACCCTGCCTGCCCCACGCTGGCTGCAGTCCCAGCATGAGCTGTGCCTCCAGGTGACGCGGTGCTGAGGTCACACCCGTGTCCAGTCGGACAGACGGCAAGTCCGAGGCTGTGCTGTCCATGGCACACTCAGGGACGCCAGGAGGGTGTGTATCCGCCATCAAGCGGACGTTTGCCCGTTCATCAACACCCGTCTTATGAAGGGTGTCAGCCAGGTGGGCCGCGGGATGCACTGTGCACACCCACAGCAGGCCAGGACCCGCAGGGCGTCCCCACTCACACCTATACCTGGGCTTGCGGATACTCACAGCACACACTCCATGGGCTCTGAGTGAGACACAGCTTGGTACAAAGTAGCTTTTGGAACACTATCCCATAGGAAGGTAGCGGTGTCAGCCCGGCCCCAGGGGCTGCCTGAAGCCAGGCTTTGGCGGAAGCCCTGCTTAGCAGCCCCACACCTCTGTCTTTGCCACAGGCAGACAACCAAGCCCCGGTGACCCTCAGAGTCCTCCTCAACACAGGCTCCAGGCCACTTGGGCAAGCACGTGGAGAGGGCACAGGGGCCCAGGCCGGCGCGGGGCCCCCGAGTGTAGGCAGTGCTCACGACCTGCCTCCCAGCCAGCCCCGAGCGTTTCTCCGGCTCGGCTCCCGTGGTGGGGCCACTGGGGTCGGAGCCCCCGAAGGTCTCTGTGTGCAGCCTCCACAGTTGAGTGGACCCCGGGTTCCGGGGGCCGGCGGGGCAGCCAGGAGCTGCTCCAGTAACCGGCGGGGACGTGCCCAGCTCGTCCTCGCTAAAACGAAGACACGACTTTCGGGGAAGTCCGACATGAGGCCCGGCTGGGCCAACGGAGCAGAGAAGAAAAAACCTCCCCCCAACCCACCCAGGCCTCAGATCAGTCAAAAAGGCAAGCGTCTCTTGAACGTCTATGGCCGGTCGGCGCAGCGGTGGTACCAGAGAGTGTAGGAATCTGCTAAACTCAGGCTGGTGAGAGCAGCCGTGGGACTCTTCAGTCGATGCACGAGAAAACCCATCGTCGAGACGCCCGTGGTGGTGTCACTGTTACCAGGGACTCTTCACGTATCCACGCATCTGTCACAACCACCCGGCAGGCAGGAGCATTATATTCCGTCTGCTGGACAAGCAGCCCAAGGCACAGAGATGTCCAGAGACTTGCCAGAGACCACACAGCAGGGACCAAGGAGATGCTAGGAGCAGCACCTCAAAGGGAGGGACAGGGTACTGTCCATCTGAGGCTTGTCATGCGGGTGACTTTCAGGGACGGGTTCGTAAGTGCAGATGCTCCTTGGGGCTTGAAGGGCTCAACGGAGCAGAAGCAGGAGAAGTTGGACCTCTTGGTGAGCTTGGGCCCCGGCGACAGCGGACGGCAGGGTCCTGACCATCACGTGCTTCGGTGGGTCCCTGACCCTCGTGTCGGTGGTCAAATAAATGACATTCAGCCGATCCCAGAGGCACTGAAAATCACCCCATAGTTCTGTATTTGTTTTTCTTTGTCAGAGCCTGAGCAGCGTTCTGACTCGAGGTCGTAAATGCTGTCCCTGCTGCAGGTGGAGGAGACCGCGGGGTGGGTGGGGATCGGGCTCCTAAGCCCACAGTCAGGCCGCGGCCCTGGAGGCCCGGCTCAGGGAGCAGCCGCTAAGCACCTTTTAACCCGAATCCGACTGCGCACCGTGCCCAGGCCCCCAGGGCCCCTGGCATGCAGGGCTGCTGGTGCATCCGTGCGGCCTTCTGGGAGTCGCTCTGATGAGGGGCTAGAGCCAGGGGGCCGCAGTCCGCGTGCTGACTCACCTTTCCCACACGGGGCTCTCTGGTTTCCGGGTGTTCCTCTGCCTCCTGAGCTAGTTTTCGGCGCATCCTGCTTGCAGGGTGGCCGTGCGCGGTGCCTGGCGTGTGCGTGGGTGTCGAGCTGTCACCAATGCTCGGCATGCGCAGCCTGCCCTGGGCCCTGGCCGGCGCCCGGCTTTCTAAGTCACCGGGGCCGGGGGCATCGAGCCCACAGTGTTGTCCACGGTGTCTTCTCCTCGGCCGCCGTTACCGAGAACAACAACCACGGGAGACGGTGTTCGCTTCCACACGGCAAAGGACGCCAACGGCAGGTGTCACTGCTGCCCACAGGGGTCTCCGCCGCAGGCGCCAGGGGACTGCCAGTGTCCCCTCAGACGTGCAGCCTTGCACACACACACGCACACGCAGGGACGGGACGGGCACGCGCGGAGGGAACAGCACACAGGACTACGCGGGCAGCGCTAACGCGTCAGAACAGGTGTGAAAACATCTCCCCCCTTAAGTCAACATCAGACGTTTCCCCTCAAGACCTTGTTTCAGGACCAGCTCTGAAAACTGGAAGCCCTGTTAGAGGAGACAGTTCCTGACGTGGGCTCTGATCCCAGCCTGAGAAGACAAAGACCCACGTGCCGCAGGGGCACACACTGACACGTGCCCACGCCCTGCTCTCCCAAGTCCTCCTCACGCCCTGGATTCCATTTTCGGGTGCCACTGTCAGGCCCACTTCTGCCCCGACCTGGGCGAGCCCATGGGAAAGTGCTCCCTCGGCTGCAGCAGGGAGCCCAGGCCCCCCAAGCACAGCACCGCCCAGAGCACATGCCCTCCCTGCCTTCACACCACCTTGGGCTATTCTGGGCCATTCTGGACCATTCCTTGGGCCTGCCCTGCTCGCCCAGGGAGTCCCTGTGTCGGTGAGAAACCTCCTCATACCCTCAGTGCACGAGGGTCATCGCGTCTGATTCTGGGCAGGGGCGGGCCCCACGCTCGGAAGGCCCCGCGCTCGGGAGGCCCCATGCAGCCCCCTGCAGCCCCCCGCTGCAGTTTCAACGCTGCCGTCGCCGGTTCTGGCACTTGAGAGAGGAGAAGCCGGTGCCTGGAGCGGGTCCGGAGTAAGGGAGTGGGCAGCTGTGACATGCAGGGACAGAACAGAGGCTGCGTTTGGGGCGAGCGGGGCCCCCGAGTCACACGGCGCTCCACCCTGCCCTGGCGGCCCCTGGACCTTCGTTCCCATCCCTCTTCAGCAGCTTCGTTCCTACTTCCCCAGCCCCAGGCCAGCCCGAGCGGGCACTGTCGTGGAGCCGCTAGAGACGGGGAGAATGGCAGCAGGCCTGGGAGCGCCTCAGTGGGCGCCCTCTACCCTCCCTGGACCGAGGTGGAGGTCGGGGACCTGCAGTGGTGGGCTCCAGGCCCCCCCGTCAGCACTCGGCCCGCAGGCCAGCCAACCGAACCCCGAGGGAAGCCCCTCACCTGCTGGCTGGGGGTCCACACAGGTGGGTCAGGGAGGGAGGCTGGCTGCATGGGACGCTTCCCAGGGCTTGGGGCTGCCGCGAGGGGGCTGTGTGGCCAAGTCGCCCCATTCATGGGACTTTTTGCTGCAGCCCTCACGAATATGGCCTTCAGCTAGCAGGTGCTCCCTGAGCACATGGGCCCGGTTTTGTTTTAAGGCCCACAAAGGCAAGCACAGAAACTGGCCCAGACACGGAGCCTGAGCAGGTGCATGTCCACGAGTCCAGCTTGGGCCCTGCCCTGGACACAGCCCACTCAGCTCCGGCTGTCACCGTCGTGGCAGACGAGAGGGTGCTGGGCTGGGGGCTGGGGGAGAGAGGCCAAGCACTCACTCTCGGGCTGCCGCGCGGGTCGTGGGGCTGGGGTCCCGTCCAGGGGCTCCAGTGGCCAGGCCCACCACTGACTGCCGCTCGGGCCACGGGACCTGGAGCCCCTGGAACTGAGAAGGGTGCTCTTGCCACAAGCGAGGGCCTCCTCACACCCACACCCGGGTGTCCCCCCCGAGGCTGCCGTCACACACCTGTCCTTCCCAGAATGCTGACAGGGCTGGCCCCCACTTTTCCCAGAACCTCCCTGCAGCCATGGGCCACTGTGCTCACAGTGGTCAGATCTAGGACGGAGCATAGCCAGGAGCTCCCTTTGAACTTTTCTGAGTTTGAAATTCCTGTGAATTCTGAGTCACACTTCTGTTTAATTTAACAGAGCACCAAGTCGCCTCCCTGGCTCTGCGGCCAAGTGTGCACCTGCACAGGTTTGGGAACCAGGGATGGGACTCAGAAGGTTTCCAAAGTCCATGCCCCGCGGGGCTGGGGATCAGGCCGAAGACTGTCCTCCCCTGTGGGCAAGAGCAGGTATGCGGGCTCACCGCTGGCCTGGACACCGTACAGCCAGGGTGAGGCCAGCCGAGGGGCTTGGGAAGCTGAGACCACCCTCCCCCCCGCCGCGCCCTGCTGCCAAATGAGCGTCCACACGAGGAGGCTTGAAAGGAGGGTGACAAGGGCCTCTGGGCCACGGCTCAGAAACCCGACGGAGGCATAATGACAGGTTTTAAGGCACAAATATTGGGGAAGAGGGTGCACCCATAAAACTGAGAGTGCTGTTTGCTTTCGAAGCCATCAGGCCACACCGTGCCACGAGTGCCACTGCGAAGCCCTCTGTGCTTGGCGCACCTGGGAGCCAGCGACCGCAGAGCAGGGACGGCGGCACCTCACTGAGCTCCCAGAGAAGTGGCACGGGTGACACCTGTGGCCAGAAGTGGGGCTGGCGTGGCAGGCCCAGCGGGGAGGCCTCGTGGCCACCCTGCAGTCTGGGTTTATCACCCGTGGCTACACAGTGGGTTTTCAGTGCCCAGAACAGGATGAGGGGGTGAGGGAGATGCACGAGACCAGCTAGGCATCAGCCACACCAGCCTGACATGGGTGGACAGGTAGGCCAGGTGACGTGAATGGCGAGCCAGAACCACCCAGAACTCACTGACTGCAGTAAGCTCCTGCATCAAAGGTGAGGATCCATACTCGAGTCTCTGCACAAGGTATCTGCAGTCCTGTCATTTTTGGTAACGCTCCTGCTGGTGAACTCTGTGCTGTCCCAGGACAGAGAAGAATCTGCTCAGGTGGCCTGGACGAGGCCCCAGGACAGGGCAGTGGCCATTTCTGGCAGACAGAGCCGCTGGGCCCTCCCTGCAGCAGAACCAGCGCCCGTGGCCCCAGGAACACTGAGCCCAGCGAGCTCCTGGAACAGCACCTGGCTAGCCCTCGGGAGAGGGGTGCCGTGTGGACCAGCCCCTGAAGCTGAATAGGCTGATGCCCAAGGATCTCAGTGAGCTTCTGGAGCCAGGGAGGATGGAAGGAGAGAAGCTGAAAGAACCAGCCCCATCCCAAGTGTGCCCAACAACCAGCTGCGCATGCACACCCACAGAGTCAGACCAACGTCGCCTGCTCCTCAGAAACTGAAGCTTTGGGTCGTAGCAAAAGCAAATGCTGTCAGCCCAGAGCAGCACGGGTGACAGCATGCCGGCTGCACACCCCGGCTTTGGGCAGAGCCTCCCACGGCGCCAGCACCCCAAGAGCTGGGGGCACCCGGCCCGGAGTCCCCCAGGTCCACGTTATCAGCACCAGCATCTCTGCTGGCTCTCAAGTAGCAGGTACACCTACGCGTCACACACACACCAGGGACACACACCCCACATCCAGCCACTGCTGTTTAAAAACAAAGGAAATGTTTCTGATGGTGTTTTCTTATTTGTCAACATTAAAGAATCACAGATCAGGAAAATCACTGCCTCTGGTCCTTCCTCAGGGCAGGTGCTCGCGAGCATCCTTCCTCTGCATCCACCCTCAGAAGGCGGCTCACAGAACACGTGCACAAGAAGGGGAGGCGCGGTGCGGTCCGTCACTGACACCAACAGCAAGGTCCTTCCAGGCATCCCAGAGGCTCTCCAAAACTCTTCCCTGAATTGTAAGCAAGCACTTTATTCCTACTTTCTAAGCACCAAGAATTCTATAAATCTACAAGCAAACAAGAGGTCGCACTAACCTTCACTGAGACCTTGCACGTCTCGTCTACTCCGGGCCTCACCGTGGTGGCCTGCAGAGCAGGGGCACAGGTGCTCCAGGGACGCTGGCCCACCGGGAGCCCCCGCCCTGCTGGGCACGCACACGGGCCGGCGCGCGGGAGGCAGGGACGGACGGGGAGAGCTGGAGGAGGTGGGGCAGGTTTTGGTGGGGAGGGGTCACACACCACTGTTGACTTCACTGAGGTCATGAGGACAAGACAGGAGGCGCCCAAGCCTGTGATGCGGTCGCGGCTCAAACGCGCCGTCCTGTTCTGTGGTGTGAGTCGCCCCGGGACATGGACACGCCTGTGGCCTCCCCTTGGTCTCCTGTTGACTCAGGGCAGGTACCACCTCGACTATGAGGACGTGAAGGGCAACGTGGGCATCCTTGCTGGTAAACAGCAGGTGCCAATCAAACCCAGCATGCAACGACACAGGCCTGCAGGAGCGCAGCCCCCCGTGGGACCAAGACCCACCGCCACACACACCAACAGCTGCTTCCTCCTCAGGCAAACACCCTTGTTCTGGGAAACAGCAAATAGTTCGTGCGGATGGGAGACCCTCCAACCCTTATTACCCAGGCCCTCGCGGGATGCTCCTTCGAAAACCTGTGTACGGCGACAGCAACGTCTCCTGGAGGAACTCAAGTTACAAGAACCAGAACTAGTCCCCACTTAGGAAAACAAGCCGCCTCTGAAACAGCTCATGGTCGAACTGAAGAACCTCCTGGAACAGAATACACGTGTGGGGCGGCCGGGCACGCGGCGGGTGCCCTGAAAGCACGGCCCACCCACAGCCAAGCCTCGTGCAACACAGCGTCTCCCCCAGAGCCTCCTCCCTGACGTGCTGACCCCAGGCCCCAAGTCCAACACTCGCTGCACGTGCGACGCTGGTGTCCCACCCCGTCCTCATGGCCACCTCAGTGGCGGGCACATTCACCACACACCCAGGGCCTCCGTCATCAAACGGGAAATTTCGGATGTTTTCCAGTTGCCACTGATAGCTAAGATTTGACAGATTCATCAAATTTACAGAGATAGTTGATGAGCTCATTTGTCAACCTTTGGCAGAAGCACCTGCTGGAAAATGTACTTAGGACAAATCACTTCAAAATGAGCACCCTTCCATCCTCAGAACGGCAACAAGGGGACGTGGGCCGTGCCCACCCTCCGGCCGGGGCGGGAGCAGATCCCGCAGAGCCCCGGTGGCTGGCACTGTCTTGCGCTGGGCCCCCAGGCCTGCTTGGCTGCTGGACAGCCCTCCGTCGGGATGTGTGTGCCCCGGCAGCCGTGGGGCCAGTGCTGGCCCGAGTCGCTGCCAGGGACCGCAGCACTGACCCCCCAGGCTCTGGGGCTCCGGCCAGTGCACCACAAGCCCGTCTCCCAGAAAGCTCGAACAAAGGAGCCCCAGTGAGAGCTCCTTCCCACTTCCCGGGTGAGCACCTTTACGGCAGGGCAGGCACCCGCAGGGCCGGGTTGGGGGAGAAGGCAGTCACAGCCCCCCACCAGCGGCGGCGCCTGACAGGCCCCCTCTCAGCAGCGGGGCTCCTGCTCTGGCTCTGGCAACGCCCCACCCTGGACCCCGACAGGGCCAACCAGCCTTCGTCTGTGCAGCCCCTGTGGGGGGGGCCCCCCACACAGCGTCCCCAGAAGGCCCCCGCCTGCCCCCGCACCCAGTCCCCCACCCCTGCAGCACCAATGCACAGCCCGGACGCACCTGTGCTGGTCTTCAGGAGGAGCCACAGCCCGGAGAGGTCCTGCGACAGCAGGGAGATGAGGCTTAAGGTCATGCTGTCACCACCAACGCGCCCGCGTCAGGAGGCGGCGGCCTGCCTCCCGGAACGCCCGTCCTGGGCGCACAAAGGAAGGCGGCAGGGCTCCATTCCTGGGTGGCCCGCCAGCCTGCCCCCGGGGCCTTGGTGCTTGAGCCTCAGCTCTGCTCGCTAGATGTGCCTGCCAGGAGCTGCCCAGCCCCTGCAGCGAGGCTCCCGCGGCCCCAGCTCCATCCCCGCCGCCCGTCAGCACCCTCCCTGCGGGGGCCCCCAGCCCACAGGGGCGGGGCAGGGTCTGCCCCTCTGGCCCAGGGGCTCCAGTCTGTCCCGTCTGTCAGTCTGTGCTCCTCCAAGAGCTGTGTGCGTGCACGGCTGTTCACGCATGTGAACAGGTCCTGAGCAGCTGGGGCCTCAGATGCCCCCAAGGGCTAAGGACGGGAAAATATAAAGGGGAGGGGGACCCCTGGGGAGCTCATTAAAACGCAGGTTTGGTTTGGGCTGGGGATGGCGCTAACGAGCTCCCAGGTGACCAGGCTGCTAGTGGAGGACCAGGTCCTGGGCGGGAAGAGCCTGAGGGGCTGGAACGGAGCTGGAGCCCGCGCCCCACCGTCCTGAGCTGGACCAGGCTCTGGGGGCAGCCTTCACGGCCGCCTGCAGGTTAGCCCCACGGTTGGACTATAACGTCGCAGACTCGCGCGCGTTCCCACCGGCCTGGGCCTCAGGGGGCCACGGGGTCACCACGTCACGCTGGGGGAGCACTTTCACCACAGGGGCAGCCGCCCCACCCCCGCTGCACAACCCCCCTTCACTCACGCCTGTCACGTGGCCAGACTGACCTGCGGGACAATTCCAATCCCCTCCTTCCTGTCCACTCCGCCCCGAGGCTCCCCCACCGACACCGGCGGGCACAAGGCTTCACGCGCTGCCCCAGGGACGGGCCGGGGCCATTCAAGCCCACCAGGCTGCGCGCCCCTGGCTCATGGCCAGGACTTCAGAGCCAAGCCAATCCAGCCTGTCCCATGGCTGCACTCGCCAGCATGGCCCCAGCCCACGGCAGCGGGTCCACCGGACCCCAGACCCTGCACAGCCCCCCCGCACACCTCCAGGTCAGATGCAAGGAGGCCCACACCACATGAGGAACCAGCAGCCAAAGCAGCTCTGGGAAAGAAGTACACCACACCCAAGGCTCCGCCACCAGAGGGACGTGGCTTTTCAGCAGGAGGAGGACAGGGGCGCATGGTGGAGGGAGGGCTATGTGACGGTTCTCCCCACCCCCCTCTCCCGCACCACGGCAGGCTCTCGGGGCCAAGGCCTGGGTGTGCGGGCTCAGGGCCGCCAGCAGCAGGCTGTGCTCTGAGGAAGACAGCAGCCACCGTGGGCCGTGACCTCAGCCAGGAGCCGTCAGCACCTGGGCCTCCCGCTCCCTCATCCTGCATCTGGGAAGGACAGCCACGGGTCCCTTCAGAACCACGATGTGCAGTTTGTGGAGGAAGCTGCTGGTGGAAGGTCTTCCCTCTGCAGACACGGGATTCATTCATCCGAGAAATGTGTGCCAGATGCCCTGGGGGGCGTGGGGGCAGGACGTGAGTGGTCAGACACCAGCGCTCCAGAGGTGGGGCCGTGGCGCATGAGCTACATAGGTCCCCAGCCCTGGCCACGGTCAGAGAAGGGCCAGGACAAGTCCCAAATTATTATTGGGATAGACTAGACTCTGCCCTGAACACCCACAGAGCTGATCCATCGCCCACCTTGAGCTTTTCCCCAAATGTGTCCTTCTCTGAGGGGCACCCCTCACCCACCCGTCCCAAACTGTGACCCACCTTCATGCCCTGCAGCCGCACGTCCACGGCACTCAAGCCCACCCCTTCCTGTCCTCACAGCCTGTGTCTGCAGTGCTCACACCTGCTCTGAGTGGGCCCTTGGGCGGCTGCCGCAGAGGCCTGGCTCCCAGGCGGGCTCTCCCTGATTCAGCTCCCGCCGCAGGTCCAGCACCCAGAGCCGGCCCAGCACATGCGTGTTAAGTGGCTGAGGTCACAGGTGGGGATGTAGAGAAGTTAAGGAGGGTGCAGAGGCGCCACGTACGCAGGCATTTTCTCTGTAGCACGTTGTCTGAGCCTGGCCGCCACCCTGGAGGCCCTGAGGATGCAGTTCTGGCTCCTAGGAGGCAGGTGCGCCCCATGCCAGGGGCACTGCCCCATGTGCTCACCACGGTTCCGGAGCCTGGCCCTCCACCCGTCTCTACCGCCTGTTGTGTTTTGTTTCTCGGCGCCCGCCAGGGCTTTCTCACGCACGAGCCGTCCAGCTGTCCGAGGACCTGCAGCTCTGTATCTGGCTTCCACCTGTCCCTGAAGCTGTGTTCTCTGGGGTGCAGAGCGTGTGGGGAGCCCATCCTCCAGGGAAGGCTGTGGGGCCCGAAGGGCACGCGGGCCTTTCCAGCCAAGTCTCCAGGGCCAGAGACCAGCTCTGGGAACCGGCTCAGCCGCTGAAGCCCTGCAGAGCCTCAGAGGATGGCCAGGGGATGGCACTCCATACTGTGGGGACAGCTGAGCTTGGAGCCCGGAGTCGGGGCCAGGAATGCATCCAACACAGGGCTGACCACGGGCCTGGCGGGTGGGCGCATCGCTCTAGGGTTCGTGGACGTCAACCCTGATCAGCTGATGACAAGTTACTTTTCTCAGAAATGGGCAGAGTCCCAGAGCCCATGTTGTGTTCGGCTTCATGTGACGGGCGGTGAAGCCACCCGGGGCCAGAGTTCCGCGCACAGAGCCTGCTGTCGGGCCAAGAAGGCTTTCGCTTAGGCATTCTTCACTGGGTCGTGTCGGATACTCAAACCTTTTTCGCTATCCAGGGAGACAGTTTGATGTGGCTCTGCCCCACAGTCTGCACCGTAGGGGAGAGGCGGAGACTGCAGAGAATCGAGGAGGGTCAGGCCCCACGGGGCGGGGTGAGCGTGAGCTGACCCCCATGGTGGCCGCCCTGTGGACTCTGGCCTCGTGGGGCAGTTTGCACGACTGTTTCCCATTGCCCGCGTTCCTGGCTGTGGAGGTGTTTTCCCTGAGCGGGGTTTCGGGGCTTCCATCTACCTTCCCCGGGGAGAAGCCTGGTGACCAGAAGGCCCGCTTTCTCCGGAGCCGAGTGTACAATGGCCCACAGGGGCTGCCTCAGGCTGAAGTAAGTGATGGGCCCTGCACTTCACCAAACAAGGCTTGCTGATTCATGGGAGGAAATGCAGTGGTATTGGTCAAAATCCGCAGTATTTAGCAGACAGGGTAGGCGACGACACACTAAAACACAAAGTGTGAAGGACGAGTCCACCTAGCCCTGAGTACCCACAGCCCTGAGTACCCGAGCCCCTGAGTACCCACAGCCCCAAGTACCCGCAGCCCCGAGGACCCGCAGCCCCAAGTACCTGCAGCCCCTGAGTATCCTGCAACCCCAAGTGCCCGCAGCCCCCGAGTGTCCTGCAGCCCCGAGGACTCACAGCCCCAAGTCTCCTGCAGCCCAATTACCCGCAACCCCCAAGTGTCCTGCAGCCCCAAGGACCCGCAGCCCTGAGTATCCTGCACCCCGAGTACCCACAGCCCTGAGTACCAGCAGCCCCGAGTACCCGCAGCCCAGAGTACCAGCAGCCCCGAGTACCAGCAGCCCGAGTACCCACAGCCCTGAGTACCAGTAGCCCCGAGTACCTGCAGCCCAGAGTACCTGCAGCCTCTGGTTCTGTAGCCCCTGGTACCCGCAGCCCCTGAGTACCCACAGCCCCAAGTACCCGCAGCCCCTGAGTATCCTGCAGCCCCAAGTGCCCTCAGCCCCCGAGTACCTGCAGCCCCCGAGTATCCTGCAGCCCTGAGTACCGCAGCCCCGAGTACATACAGCCCCAAGTATCCTGCAGCCCCCGAGGATCCTGCAGCCCCGAGGATCCTGCAGCCCCGAGGACCCGCAGCCCTGAGTATCCTGCAGCCCCGAGGACCCGCAGCCCCAAGGACCCGCAGCCCCTAGTACCCGCAGCCCCGAGGACCCGCAGCCCCGAGGACCCGCAGCCCCGAGTACCCGCAGCCCAGAGTACCTGCAGCCTCTGGTTCTGTAGCCCCTGGTACCCGCAGCCCCAGAGTACCCACAGCCCCGAGTACCCGCAGCCCCTGAGTATCCTGCAGCCCCAAGTGCCCTCAGCCCCCGAGTACCTGCAGCCCCCGAGTATCCTGCAGCCCTGAGTACCGCAGCCCCGAGTACATACAGCCCCAAGTATCCTGCAGCCCCCGAGGATCCTGCAGCCCCGAGGACCCGCAGCCCTGAGGACCCACAGCCCCGAGGACCCGCAGCCCCAAGTATCCTGCAGCCCCGAGGACCAGCAGCCCCGAGGACCCGCAGCCCCAAGTATCCTGCAGCCCCGAGGACCCTGCAGCCCCAAGGACCCGCAGCCCCAAGGACCCGCAGCCCCGAGTATCCTGCAGCCCCGAGGACCCGCAGCCCCGAGTATCCTGCAGCCCCGAGGACCCGCAGCCCCGAGTATCCTGCAGCCCCGAGGACCCGCAGCCCTGAGTACCCGCGGCCCCTCCCAGCTGCTGCCCTGACTGATGTGGGGGCTTGGAACTAGTCCCTCCTCATCCTGGGGTGCAAGAAAAGCTAGGCCAGGCATGGAGCAATCTCCTCATGGACAAACCTGTGTCCCCTTGGACCCTACAAAAATACTTGCCTGACCTGAATATAGGCTCCAGGCCCTGAACGACAAGGACGTGGTGGGCGGAGCCAGAGCCTGCTCCAGCCGCTTTCTGCCAGAGGACATGGTGGGAGGCCTGCTTCCTGCACTCGGGCACCACCTGCCTCGTCTCATTACCACGGCAACCCCGGCAGGCGGGTGTCTGCTCCCCAGGGGCAGCAGGAGAAGCTGGCCGCGGTGGTTGCTGGGTTCTCGGTCCACTGTGTTCCTCCTGCAGCCCCCCTCCCACCTTCCTACCCCAACCCTGCACCCCAGCTCCCCTTCTCTGGATCCTTACAGCCTCAACCTTCCACCCCTGCTGCTTCTCCTGACATGGTGCTGCCCTGGGTCAGCCTGTTCCTCCCTCTTCCTCTCGGGCTTCCTTTCCAGCTGACTGCAAACCAGCTCTGGTAGCCCATCAGCGTGGTGAACACTGTCAGTGCAGACCCAGCCTCCCGGTCAGGCACCGGGTACCCCGACCCCACCACCCTGACCCGCTCTCCGCTCCCCTTCCTCTTCCACATTGGTTTCGTACTTTTCTCTGCACGTTTGTTGAGGCCCAGGGGGGAGGAGGCCAGTGAGACCCTGGTGACCTGGCTGGCAGGCCACTCACCACCCGCCCCCCCGCAGGTCCCTGAGCAGACGCATGGCCCCTGGCGCCCCCCCTGCCCAGTCTCCATGAACTAAACAGGAAGGCTCTGTGTGCCTGATTGGAAAAACACAAAAGCTGCAGGAACCACCACCTCCATGATGAGCTGCCTCCTCTAGGCAGGGCCTGTGACCCATCGCTTCCCCTCCGGAGGGCATAAGCTGCAACCTGGTGTGACCAGCCAGGAGCCCTGTTCTCCTCCAGGATCAACAACTTCATGTCACACACCTAATGAATCTGGGCGGGCGCCGGGGTTAGGTACACACAGCAGGGAGCAAACACAGCTGGAGCCTTAGGTTAATTAAAATGCCACCGTAGGTGTGGACGTGGCAGGGAGAGGCTGATTCCCTTCATGGGATGCCCGTGGGTCCGGGAGTGAGCCAGCCTCGCCCTGGGGAGCTGGGGGCGGCAGGTAGCAGGTGTCCAGGAGTCAGATGTCAGCTCAGGGCTCCTCCTGCCTGGGAATGGCGGCAGAGCCCTCCCCCCGCCCTGGCAGGAGGGCACAAGCCACATTTGGTGTGCAGATTCAGGAAGGTGCAGAGAAGTGACCCATGCTTCTCTGGGCTGGACCACGGTGGCCTGGGTCTCAGGACCCCCCCGATGGGAATTCTGGATTCTAAACCCAACCACCTAGTTGCGTGTCAGTTTCCTCGCTGGAGAGGTTTGGGAGGAGGGGACTTCAGGCGGCACACAGAAGCCAGGCTGGTGTCAGGTGTATCTGAAGGTCTGAGCTGGAGTTTCGTGGGGGTGGTGGGAGAGGGCGTTGCCGCCGAGAGGCAGGCAGGGCCTCGCCCACACCAGCCAGGAAACGGCTGGTTGCTGCAGCTGGGTGTTGGCGCCCAGCAGAGCCTCGGAACGGGCGCCAAGGGGCCTGTGTCCACAGGCCCTCAGATGTGCACCTGAAGAAGCGGTCCACGGATGCGGGAGAGCAGGTGGAGGGGCCGATATGGCCTCAGGGGGAGCCCTTAGGAGGGACGCCATGCACCCACTCAAAGCTGTTCCCAAGATAAGTTCCATCTCATGGGAAAGGCAGGACAGCCGTGCCCCATGGGCTCACGGCTCAGCCGGACACGTAAGACAGGCAGAAGGAGCTCAAGGCCATCAGTGATGCCCCAGGGGTTCCTTGTACAGCAGGTACTTCAGAAAAGCTCATTTAAAAAAAAAAAAAAAAAAAACTGTCCTTTACCTTTGTGCCCAGAGACCCTGTGGAGCCCGGGGACCCGGAGAGCCCAGTGACCAGGCTGTAAGGGAGGAGGGAGGGGGGACCCTCGGCCTCGGGAGTTTCTGTGGGAAGAGGACCAGTGCAGGGGTCCAGGTGTGCAGACAGGACAGAAGCCTGCGCCCTGTGGCTGGGCCTGGGGGTGCCCCCGAGGGACTGAGAAATGTGCCATCGTGCCCATCTTATGGACGGGAAGACTGAGCCCCTTTCCTCAACAGTGAGGAGGGGGCCCACTGGGGATGGGAACCCAGCCAGCAGGCCCCAGATACCACCCAGGCACACTGGGCCTGTGTCGGCTGGTCCCAGACAGCGTAGGCTGTCTGTAGGGTGAGGAGGCCCTGCAGAGGACCCCAGAGAACACACACCGCCCTTCTCAGTGCTGCCTTCATCCTGAGATGACACCCACGCTCCGTCCCTCCTCCCGGCAGTCTCTCCAGCGGCACCCACCCTCCGCTGCTACTGCCGTGGCTCAGATCCCCGTGGCTGTGGCCCACACTATCCCCAGGTCCCACCCTGGTCTCTCCATAGGCCACCTGCTTCCACATGCACATCTCTGCCTGAATCCCCCGTGTCTCCGGTGAGAGGTCGAGATCCTGGACCGAATCCCCACCTGCCTCTGCGGCCACTGCCAGGGCCACCCCGAGCCCCGTCTGTGCCTCGAAGCTCCTGTGTTCATATTAACATGTGTGCTCCTTTATGTGATGTCCTGAGCCCTGGTCATTACGGGACCTGAGCTCGAGCACGACACTCGGCGTGTGCTGGTGTAGACAAAGCAAGGCCGGATTGTGAGCGTTTTAGGATTTGCGCTGTGCCTAAGCGCTTGGCGGACCTGTAGTCTGAGATGCACACCAGCTGTCGACAGAAAGCATTTCCTTTTATCTTGCTCAGAGCTCAAATACAATGTCAAAGTCAGTGCTCTTAACACCAGAGCATAAGAGAACTTTTTGGTGTTTTCCATGCTGTGCTGATACAATGTTTCAATGTTGTGTTGATACAGTAAAAAGGAACTGATGATGAACAGACTGGCTGAAACGGGCGCCTGGGTGGCTCAGTCGTTAAGCGTCTGCCTTCGGCTCAGGTCATGATCCCAGAGTCCCGGGATTGAGTCCCGCATCGGGCTCCCTGCTCAGTGGGGAGCCTGCTTCTCCCTCTCCCTCTGCCCCTGCTCCTGTACTCTCTCTCTCACTTAGTCTCTCAAATAAAATCTTAAAAATACAAAAACAAAACAGAGTGGCTGAGGGCAGGGGTGAATTAAATAAGTGCCACGAGCCCCTGCAAAAACACACAGCAGAACGTTCTGTGTCAGTTTCATAAAGAAGACCTGGCTGAGAAGGCATCTTATGCCCCATTCGGCCGGCTCCTGTAATAAGTCCTGTGCATTCCCAAAAATCTGCCCTCAAGAAGCGAGGACTAGACATTATCAGAGGGACGGCCTTGCAGCAACAGCTCGGGTTATTGTTAAGAGCACACTGGTTTCTAGTAATGAAAGTAATACTTTCCTTGTTTTAAATATGATGAGATTACTGAAGAGTATAGAAAATAAAAACACCTAACAAATTGTGCTCATGGTCATGGCCTGAAGTCCCAAATGTTGGCCAAGCGCTGCCCAGGGGGTTTGTGGCTGGGACCAGAAGAAGCAGACCCCTCTTGTGGGTGTCCTGGCTGGAGTGTGGGTGCCCCGATGACCACCTGCTGCCCCTCTGCTCCCACGGCCCCCACACAGCTGAAAGGCTGGGCAGAAAAAGCAAAAGCCTCATGAACTTTTTAAATGCAAATTTCAATTGCATTTTAAGCTGTCCATTTAGGATGCCTTTTTCATCCAGTCTGTACACAACTATCTGATAGATTTCTGGAATGCTTAACAACTTCTGGTCACATTTCCAACATATTAATGAAATTGTGCTAAGAAAAGTCTGCTTTTATTTCTCCACGGAATGGATAATGCAACTGGAA
The DNA here is from genome assembly GCF_009762305.2 of Zalophus californianus. NCBI lineage: Eukaryota > Metazoa > Chordata > Mammalia > Carnivora > Otariidae > Zalophus > Zalophus californianus. The sequence goes on from NC_045597.1 coordinate 1,011,722, forward strand.
AATGTGCTTGAAAGGTGTCCATATCATTCAGGAAAATGCCCAAGATCAGGGAATAAGATTAGCCCCCACGTGGAGCACGAGGAGCCGAAAAGGAAGGCCACTGGCCAGCTCTTGGGCACTCGCTCAAGCCCTGTGCCGATGCCCGGCTCACTGTCAAGTTAGCTCAGCCCGTGCCTCCTGGAGCAAACACGCCTTCAGCTCCCCTCCCTGCGGCCGCCAGGTGTGAGCAGCCAGCAGGTGCAGTGGGCCCAGGGGCAGACCTTGTGGACCGCCCCGTGGCCGCCAGGGGCCACTTCTCCGAGGGCAAGGAGCGGGTTTCCGGGAGTCCCATTTCAGCTCAGGAATCTCATCCCACGGACTTCTCAATACCCTTGCATGTTCTCTTGGCTCTGGATTATGATCCCAGTCTTCACAGAGACCATGTAGGCTGATGATTACTGCTCTGCCTGCAGCACCAAGCCTGGGCCCGGCCCACAGCCGACACTCCCTGTCTGCCACTAACAGATGAAGAGCAGCCCTTCTCAGGCCTTAGATGTCTTGTGAATTCATTTGTTCTTAGCTTAATACAGAAACCCGTTTATTTTCCTGAAAACTTGCTCCTATACAGAAGTCCCAGAGAGTCCTCGGAGCACCTCTTTCAAGCAATCTTGGAAAATAAAGGTTTCTTCGCATGAGTAAATACTTCACAGGCATCTTGGACGGTGCTGCAGATGGGCGGCATCGATGCCTTCCACCTCGACTGGCCTGGCTCCACACGCAGGACAATCGTCTGCTGGTTTTTCTCAGCACGCTCTTTACTCTGTGTCTGAAAAAACTGCCTTCTCTAGAGACATGGGAAAAACCTGCCTCCAGTGTCCAGACACTGCAGGATTTAGGGCAATGACTGCACGACAGGATTTACACTTGTGTTGCCGACACAGTTTCTGAACCCTCTGGGTCTTCCCACACAGGACGGTGACAAAGAGGAGCTTCGTCCCCCATGCAGCCGCCGGGACGCACGAGGCTGACTACAGATCCCACCGACGGGGCTGACTGATGCGCCACAAGAAAACGTCACCGACTGAGCCCTTGCATCTTGCACAGAGCCTACGAGTTAAGAAAGGCCCCAGACGCTGAGCTTGATCTCCTGCTCGATGCAGAAAGTCCTCTGCGGGGTCTCCAGGACCGGCGGCCCATCCGCGTGCTACCACACATGTGCACATGCACAGCCACGCAGGAAGGGCTCACGCACACCTGTTGGAGGCGCTAACTTGACTTTTCTGCCGCCCTATTAGGGAAAACGGGAAAGCAGCAGAGCATAAGTGCCCAGCGCCCCAGCAGAAGCATCCACACCAGCACCAGCACCTCCGTGACTGGGGCTCGGCTGCTATTGGGGCACAAACTCCACTCAGCGTCATGACAATGGTGACGAGGCTCGCTGGGGAATCTTGTCCCAGCTTGACAGACGCCACCCTCTCTAGCACACTCGTGCATCTGTGGCCTCAGGGCGACCGCATCCCTGGAAAGGTCCGGCTCCCACAGGCTCCCACCTCACAGCACCTTCGGCTGACCCTCAGGCCAGGCCCCGGCTCCCACCCGCTGCGCAGACGGCCCTCGGCTGCGGCCCCAGGCCCTGCTGCCGGGTCAGAGCGCGGGGCTGCCTGGTCCTGGGGCTCCAGAAGGGCGACTCCTGTCCCGCCTGCCACCCTCACTCCACTCCAATTTCTGGGCAAGAGCTCTGAGCCACCTGCTGCGGCCTCTGAGCCATGAGGCTGCCGCGCTCCGTCTCAGGAGACGCACGGGGGAGGGGGCAGGAGCGGCATGTGGACACCAAGGGAAAAACGAAAGAGGAAAAGGACTGAGAATAAAACAAAATTCTGCTGCAGGTGGGCTGGGGGGCCCTGGCAGGCTGCAGCGTCCACCTCGCGGCACAGAAGGGACACCAGCTGTTTGGACAGAGGAACTTCCAGGAAGTGTGGCGGGGCAGTGGGGAGAGGCAGTCTCCAGAGACTCCTGCCCACCTGGACCAGAAGCACCGGAGACGCTGCCCACGCCCCGCTCCGGCTGTGAGCGCCCCTCCAGGGGCAGCCCCATGCTGTCGCCCTCATCTGGGGGAGAGACCCAAGCACACGATGTCCGGACCCTGAGCATCTGCTCATCATACTGCACGCCTGGCGGCTCCAGGGGCGGTCCTGCCCCACGTGATTGTCTGGGGCTAGGAGCGCCGTGTCCACGGGTCCCGAGCTGAGCCACACGGAAGGCCCGCACAGTCCTGTGACTTACTTTCCTGGCACAACACAAATGGAGACACTGGCCGTGAGGGGGCGGCTCCCATTCTCGGGGCCCCTGTCCCTGGGGGATGTGGCTGGGGCCATGCAGGGCTGCTCTGGACACTGGGTGGGAAGCAAGGGACACCTCTGTCCCCTGTGCTGAAGGCTGTTTTGTCTACCGTGGGCTTGGCCCACTCAGTGACTTCGGCCCTTAACCCCCAAGGATGCAGCCACCCTCACTCAGCCTCAATTTCCCTGTGGGCAGAAGTGTGTGATCATTGCACAAACGGATCTACAGAGTCCAGGCTTCTGCCCCCACTCCACTCGGAGGCCAAGCCTCTCTCTGAGTTGAGCCACGCTGGCCCTCCTGGGGGGCTCTTGGGGGCCCCGCTGGGCCCACCACGTTTCTGCGCCCTCCAGCTTGGTGTCTGTCACCACTGACAGAAACAAGAGCCACGGGGCTGACTGTGGGCCCCGCAGCAAACCCAAGGGCTGGGTCGCGTCACCTGCCTGGGTCCACGCCCCCGACAGCACGCCGGACAAGCATCGTTTCTGACACCTATGACCCGGCCCTCCCTGTCCGGGGGTTCAAACGAGACAACAAAGCACAGCTTTAACCCACAGGTGATGAGAAGGCGGCCCCCGGACCCAGTCCTCACGGGGCTGTGCCTGACCACAGAGACCTCAGACGCGTCTCGTCACAGACCGGACCGCAGTTGGCCAGGAAAGAAGCCGCATCCCTCACCACATTGCAGCAGATTTCAGGAACTTCAGGGGTGAATGGAGGAGTCTGTCCATGGACGGGAGACCTGCTCAGCCCCCGTGCACGGCTGGGGGCCCCAGGGGATTCGCTGGGCTCTGTGGCTCCCCGGGAACCACAGAAGCACGTCTGTGTCACCAATCCACACTTGACCTACAGTGCTGCCGACCACCCAGTAAGTCACCCACGTATCACTCAGTCAGGGGATCACCAATACCAAGTAGCTGGTGGCTTCTGTTCTCTTGGCACTTTATGCATGGACCTTTGCCCACAGAGTGTGGACGAGGTCGGCTTAGCTCCGACGGGCTTGGTGCTGGCCAAACTCCCTGCTGTCCAGGTCGGCCCGCCATGGAGCCGACCCTCACTAGCCACAGGGATGTCCCGGCTTTAGGGAGCCAATGGTGGGACTCAGAGTCATCGAACAATGACTTTGGATGCAGGCTCGTCTACCTGCCACACCAATTCCCCAGGCTGCTCCTCACTCCGAGGGGTGCCGCTCACTGGTGACTCACAGGGACGTCCTCCCTTCTGCAGGGCAGATGCGTAAGAACCCTCTCCAGGAGGCACGGCCACCGTGCCGGGAGCCCTGCAAGTGATCCACAGGATGGCAGCTCCTGGGACCCAGACACTCACCCTCAGAGACAGACAGCATCCAGGAGCACCACTCAGAATAGACATAGTAGCTTTTCATCTCTGCCACAGAGATCCGGGCTGCGTGTCTGTCCCCCATGGCCCAGGAGCACCAGGGAGACGCTCTCCCTGTGCCCGGTCCTGCTGCCCTCCGTGCTTACCCGCAAGCCTCTCCCACTGAACTTTGCTCCCTAAATCTGCGTGAGGGACCAGCTGACTTTTACTTCCGTTTCACCTCCGAGCTGAGACAAAGCACTGCAAGGAGGTTACCCTCCCGCAGACCAACATCTGCTCACCCCACCCACGTGTGTACATATGTGTCCTGGCCGGCCGGCAGGCTCGGGGCGCCGGAGGAGAAAGGAATGTCCGGGCCCGTTTGGCCTTGGTTCGGAGAGGGGACACCTCTGCTGGAGGGACTGCTGCTGTGAAGGTGACGGGATCGTCAGACGCGGGCCGGTCCCACGCTGCCTGCAGAGATTTCCAGCATGCATGCTGGAAGCCTCAAATCCAACGATATGTCCAAAGCAACTCCTCATCCCTCCTGCTTGCATCTGATAAGGTCCGATGCTCCCGACACAGGTGACTATGTTTGGGAACAAACAGAGGCGGAGGCCGTATTTGCCGAGGAGGGTGAGCGAGCAGGGACATGGGCACCTGTTCCAAGGCCCCTCCTATGCTGTCCAGCTTTCTCGGTCTGTGGGTCTCTAACACGTCTGCAGTGTGAAGTGTGAGCCCCGCCTGGAGACGCTCTCTCGGAGTCCAGCCAAGGCTTGAGCTGGCTCTTGCCACCATCACTGCTGGCCCTGCCCTGCCCACCACACGGTCTGGGCTCCATGGGGACGGGGGAAGGATACCCCCAGTCCCTGCTCAGGGACCCAGACAGTGGACTGAGTCCAACGCCCCAGCCAGCAGGTGCCCGGCGGGGTTCCTCACTACACACTGCAGTCCAAGCCGCCTAGACAGTGGGTGCCCAGCACCAAGACCCCACAAAGACCCAGACGCCTCAGCCCCAGACCCATCCCCAGGCCTGAGCCAAGCTGTCCCCAAGCAGGCCGGGGGCAGATGGGGAATCTTGGCGGGAGGTCAGAAGCAGTGACTTCAACCAAGTTGCCTGATGTTTAAAATGATGAAGACAATGATAATCACCAGATTTCTCCAGAGCATGGAACCTCTCCTTACCAACAAGTGCAAGCCTGTAAACAAGACTCTCTGAATAAACACACTTTAGATAAAGCAGCACACTCTCCTTGCTTCTGCAGGTCTCAGTAGACCTCGCCCAAGTCTGACCTCTGGAAAGTCAGAGAGAAAACCACCCTCCGCTTCCGGAAGCTCCTGAGAAGCTGAAAGCCAGGCTCGCAAATCTGGCTTTTCTGAAAGCCGTTATGGGCGAGACCTGGTGGATCCAGTGGCCGAGTGTCAATGCGCACTGAGCCCCACGCTCGTGGTCCCATAGAGCGCCCTGGCCTGTGGCTGTGGCCTCCGCCTCCCACGCCTCCGGGGAACACGGCCCCACAGCCTGTGACTGGGCTGCTAGTCACACGGTCCCGAGAGAGCCGGTCTGAGTCACGGTCAGACCCCGACTCCACCACTCAGCCCTCCGGGAACAGCAGGGAGGGACACACCACTGTCCTGGCCGACTCTGGAAAGGGCCTCATTGCAATTTGCTGTTACGTTTTCAACATTTCTAGGTGCACTGATTTTCTAAAAGAAAGGAAACCCTGCAAAGATGTCACCGCTGAGTCTGTACAGCTGAACTACTGGTTTCCTCAAGAATTCCTTCCAGAAGAATTTTTTTTTTTTTTGCATGTAATCTTGTGGTCATTTTTTTCCCTTTTTGCATTAGCTACCAGGAAGCTCAAAGGGAAATTCTGTGATCACTTGCAGTGATCAATTCACCCAGGTGGGTCAAATGTATTTATTTGCATCTTTTAAATAATTCTGGTCCTGTTTAAAATTCTTCATGCCAACCCGAAACATGCTTCCATAAAGAGAATTTTTCAATTCTAAGGAAAACAACCTGTTCTCGGCTTATTGAAACTCAGTTGGAAAGGATCCAGTGCAGAGGGGCACAGAGTGGACGCCCCCCAGGTGCTTAGATGCCACTGTAGGTAGTGTTCTGTGTCTGGACTGTGGCAGCTCCCATGGGACAGTGCAGAGGCAACAGCGCAGAGCTCACCCTAACCGCCGCCTGATCGACATCACATGTTTCCGGCAATCAGAGAAAACTGGGATCTCGTGATGACGCGCTGCCCCCGCGTCCTCCACTGCACCAGAAGGCTGGCCGGAGCTGATCTCCCGGCCTGACGATGCTTCTTTCAGGGCTCGAACCACGGAAAACAGCTGGGCTGACTTGTGAGGTCTGTCCACAGGGACGCAGAGGCCAGCCCGACCCAGACACTCGTATACAGATGGGTTTTGAAGAAGGAACTGGAACAAACTTGCAGGCAGGAAGCCAAGGCAAGACTGCTTCTCTGGGAGCAAGAAGTTACCCAGCAGGTACCCAGGGGCATGATGGCCACACCCACAGGTCAAGAAGACTTAGCCGGGAGATGCCAGGCTGGAGATGCCAGGGAGGCCGGGCTGGATGGCGAGGGAGGCTGGGGGCAGGTCGGTGAGGGAGGCTGAGAGGGCCGCATAGAGCCTTGCTGACCCAGGGCCTCACACGGCACTTCGCACCTAACTGCCCGCCGTCCACGCTGGTCTTGAATACCAGCACACACAGCCTCAAAGGCTTCTAATGAGCACTAAGGAGTAAAGGAGGAGCCTGTGGGGTCAGCAGCCCCCCTTCCCTCTGAGAGGACACCCCTGGGATGCTAACCCCCCTGTCCAGGCTACATGGCTGATGTGTGGGGACAGGCTCAGGCCTAAAGTCACCCTCCCCCACGCAGCCTCCAGGTGTCAGGATGATAATCCCGTCCTTCAGAGCGGGGGGTCCTCAGGGCCACCCTCCCGGAGACAGAGCACAGATCCCCCCAAGGCCAGAACAGGTCTGGTCAGACAAGTCGGGGAGCCCCCACGTGTGTCCACTGACCTCCAGATAGAGGGCGTGTGGGGAGGCCGGGAAGGGCACAGACCCAGCGTCCATGCCCTCGGTGGGCGTGGGGCAGGGGTCCACACGGCCCGTTGTGACGGCTCCACTCACTCTACAGAGTTGGCGGAATCCACGAGAGGGCTGAGGCCGTTCTTTTAACCCTGAACACGTGCACAGATGCAGGTGAGCGTGGGACGACCGCATGGATGCAGAAGCAGTCGGGCTTTCAGGGCGTGGGCTCCGTCCTTGCCCCAGAGGGAAACTGAGGGAGGCGGTCTGCCCACGACGAGTCTACTTCCCCCCAACCAGGGGCCGTCAGCCACACCAGACCCCCGTGCTCGGCCTCGACGCAGATGCATATACCCCTCCCTCCCTCTGGGGACGCTATGCGGCCAGCTCCAGGCTCCACCTCCCTAACAGGGGGAGATGTTGGGCTCGCTTTGTTACTTCTGATGTCTTTCACCTTACAGACATCAAGGGCATCTGACCAAAGGGGTGCCCGCAGTCACAGAGTCCGCTGCTGCCCCAAGGTCAACAGCAAGCCTCAGCTCTCCAGGCCCCTGAGGAGGGAGGGCATCTCCCAGGAGAAAGGGCAGAAACAAGGGACTCCAGTTGGAGCCATTAGCAGCCCCGGCTCCATAGGAAGTCAGTTCGTGAAGACATGACTTTGACCCATGAGAATCCCCACTCCTTTTTCAGGGAGGCGCTAGCTCGGGAGCAGCCTGTGGTCCTGGCAGGGGACCGCGGCCCGCGTCCAGCGGCAGGGCAGGGGGGCCAGGAGGCTGTCCAGGGCCAGACGCTGGGGCAGGATGCCAGAGGGCCCCCGGGCAGCAAGGACACCACGCACCAGCCCCCGTCACGCATGTCTGTCCGCGTCTGCCCACCCACCGAAGGGACCCCTGGCGCCCGGTCCTGCGCCCCAGACAGCACCAGCCCGTCCCGCCTCACCTGGCTGTGGGCGCCTGGAGGCCCCCCAGCACCGCCGGGGCCGGAGCCGGAGCCGACGCTGGAGTCCCCTGAGAGCCCCCCGAGATGCTCCCCTCGTGGTCATCCTGCCGTCCTCCAGGGACGCGCTCGGCAGCAGAAGCTTTGAATCTGCAGACAGGCTCATGCAAGGGCCGAATGTGGCCTGGTGTCAGGGCCACACGGTTCCCACCTCCCTGCAGCCCTCCACCGGGACAGTGGAAAACAGGCGGGTGCTGGCGGCGAGGGGGAGGGCGCCCCACCCGGCGCTGCACGCTGAGCTGGGCACACGACCTCCAGTGACCTTGGTTTACCAAGTCCTGAGGAAGAACAACAGAGCGTCCAACCAGCTCGCAGAGTGCCTGGCCTCCACCTCCAGGCCTCAAGCTGCTGTGACCGTGGGCTCGGACAGTCCGCCGGGGAGCCCAGAACCACCTGCCCACGAGGGCCCGCCCACAGAGGCTGCCGCCGGCCCCCGCCTGTCTCCACGCCCGGCAGGACGCAGGACGCGCAGCGATCTACTTGCAGGTCTTGGGTGTTTCCTTCCTGGGAAAGGGGCTTGTGCAGGCTGGGGCTCCCAGTGTCAGGGACCTGCTCCAACTGCCCGAGCCAAAAACACCTTCCAAGCTCAGGAAGTCTCAAGTTCAAACAAACAAGTACAAGGCGGGAGGAAGGGAGGAGAACCAGCCCCAGGCCTTCTTGAAATAAACGGGTAAACTCCGTCGGTGACCCCTGCATGCGGTCCAGCTCGGGAGAAAGGAAATGATAGCACTGCTTTGCTTGGCTAGTGACACTTCCCAGCGGTGCCTGACGTGCCCCTGGCCCACTGGCTCCAGACCCTGGTGCCCACCGCGTCCGAGTGGGTGAGCACCCAGCACTGCCCGGACCGTCCCAGCGCGTCCTGCTGCATCAGCTCCCATCCTCACCCCTCCCGTGCTGGGCAGCTCATTCGGTGCTGCACGAGGCTCTGAGGGCCTGAGTGCACGTATCCTATGTTCAAGGTCACGGGGTAGAAACTGATGGAGGGTCAGCACTAGCGTCTGGCTGAAGGGCCATGCTCGGCCCCACGCACCACGGGCACCCCTTCCTCCGCCAACACGACTAGAGCCGGCCAAGCTGGTTCACCGCCACATAATGCGTTTGTTTCATTTTGGTGCCTTGGTGCCCACCCTCCTCCCATGAGCGTTCACAGGCTGGGGGACCCTTCCTGCTGGAGCTGGAGGCTGTGGGGCTGAGAGGACCGTGTCCGGCCCAGCCTGGAGGAGACGGCAGCCCCGGTGTCCACGTTCAGCTTCCCTTGGTTAGAAGCAGACTCACACCTCTGAGCAGGAAAGGTGCCGAGAGCGCGAGGCAGGTACTAGCTCCACTGGCCTCCACCCGCCTGCCTCCACTCCACCTGCACCCCCGTCTGGGCTGTCGGCTGTCCTGCACCAGCCTCCGAGTCCCCGGGGATGCCCCAGGTGAGGCTGGCTCCAGGTGCCACATCCATGAGAAGCAACAAGGAACAAACCACGCTGGGGGGCCGTCCCCCAGAAGCAAGGGAAAACCATGACCGGGCCTCAACGCTGTCCATCCCGGCCCCTCCGCGCTGGCTTCCAAGCAGAGACCGTCCCGGCGCACACTCGGGAGGAAACAGATGCGCGTTTGATGTGACGGGTCCAGGACGCGAGCCCTCTTCCTGTGAGCAGGGACCGGAGCCCTCAGCTCTGAGCGGCCCACGGCGGCTCAGGGGGGACGTGTGGAAACACAGCTGCTCCGTGTCCACGGGAGCTGCCCTCCACTAGCGGTGTGGAACTGCAATGAGCCACCTGTCACGCACCGAAGCTCCCCCCGCGCCTACCCTCTCCACGTCAGTGTGACGGTGCATGGCCCGTGGCTCAGCCTGCAGCATGTGGCGCCGCTGACCCAGGGTCTCCGACTTCTCCAAATATGTCTTAAAGATGTTACTAATGAAAACCTTTTCCAAAAATCAGTTCTGAGACACAAACCGGCTCACAGTCTATTGGTCTCTCTGTCTTATAGGTTCACAGCCTTCAGGTTTGGGAAATGTCTTGAAACCACGGATTTCCCCAGCCTTCAGTGGGCATTTCCCTCCCTAAACTCTCCAGTTCTGAAACACAGACCACCCAAGTTCTCGGTCGCCGGTCCCTGGCCACCCAGGTGTGCTGAGCGCAGCCGGGGGAGGCTAGAGGCATCGGCAGGCCATTTGAGAACTAGACTGACCCTCTGGGGACCCCAAGAGTCTATTTTACTCAACATGACCTTCAGCTATTGTCAAGAAATTCCTATCGATAACTGGCATGGTTTTTGGCAGTAAAGAGCCTTAAATTAATCATCACGTCAGGGGAGCAGAGAGTTATGTAGTGCAGATCTTAAATGAGCTGCTGGGTGTATGGAAATTCTTGCCCTTGGAGGCAGATGCCTGGCTCACGGCTGCGTGAGGCTACAGCCAGGCTTCAGGACTCAGGTACAACAGGTTCTTCTTTCTTTTTCTTTTTAAGACACAGAGGATGGGAAACAGCCCACGTGTGCCCACTTGGGGCAGGGGATTTCCACCAGGCCAGCCCACGCAGGGGCAGCCTGGCTGCACGAGCTGGGGCCACCGAGCGTACCTCCCTCTCCTTGCCCTGCCTTCTCCTCACTGCCTGTGTCCTTCCCAGGTTTTTCCCTTGACCTGGCACCTGGCGCCCCGGCCTGGCACGCACAGACGGTTCCTTCTCCTTGCTACAGACGCTCTCCCCGCGGTCAGGCCAGCACTGAGGCCCACGGGCACCCCCACACCCAGCAAGCCCTCCTCCTGCTCAGCGCCGGGTCCCAGCCCTGCCGGCCGACACCGCTCCAGCTGCCCCTGGCAGCCGCACCGGACGGCAATTCCCAGCAGAGCCCTGCTGCTGGCCACCACTCATTGTTCCCTGTTTAACGGGGGCTTTCTGTCCCTTCCGCTGACAAAGACAGGAAGCTCTGGGAGCTGGGCAATCAAGATAACCCGTGAAACATGCTACAGCTCTGACCCGCGGAGGCCGCTGCGGCCCAGGAGGGAACACGTCGCCGGACAGAGTCGAACTGCTCACTCTCGAAAAAGAGCTTTGTGAATGCTTAACTTTTTTAAAATAAAGGATACATCACCGCTGACCGATCATGACAAAATCTAGAAACTGTGCCCAAGTCAGACGAATTTAGAACCCAACTAACACCCAACAGGGGACAGGGTGGTAAGTGGTGTTTGTGGTAACAAAAACAACGTTTTCCCTGACCTGGCAATACCGCGCAGCGCGTGAGATGTGGGCCTGTACTTTCCATGTGAAATTCTGACATTTATCAGATTAAGCGGGGGTCTGTGCCTGGAGATTGTTTCCAGAGAAGCTCCGGATCTGGGGAAGACCTCGGGGTCTTGTTCTGAGAGGGCGGGCGTGCCGCATCTTCCTGGCGTGGCCAGCACGGGGCGGATGCTCCCTATGCATGTGGCCGGCGAGGGCGCGAATGAGGGATCCTCCCACACCATGGACTGGGTTTCAGAAGAGAAAACAGGACAAATTTTAGCCCTCTGAGGATTGATGGGGGCAAAAAATCATACAACTGATAAAACATGGAGACTTAATATCTGTTCAACAACTTTCTATATTTTGTTACCACTTAAACATCAAATGACATGTTCTCCCTCCTTAACGATTCAGACATCAAAACACTTAAAAACTGTCTTTAAAGATAGAGCAGTGTTACAAAGGTGAAGTCATACGCGGGGCATCGGTTCACCTTTAGTTCACCTAAAATCTTGCTAAAAATGTCACCAATGGGACTTAACACTAGTCCTTCCTTCTGCAAAGATAAGAAATTGTTTTTCACTCTTTGGGGACTGGACTCACTTCTTGGACGCTACTAATAATAGAATGGCAAAAACCCAGAACATTTCCTCGAAGCCCAGAGACACAAAAGCCACTTGATCTCTAAAACTGAGGAAGAACAATCTGCTCTATTGTGTTTTCAAATTTACCACTTTAAATTTTTTTGAGATTCTCCTGCCAGGGTTGACCCCCTCTCCGTGTCCCTCTCTTTGGGGACTGACAGCAGGATAAAGCTCCTCTGGGGGAGGGAAGGAACTGCCCCTTGGAGGCCCCTCCACGAAGAGCGGGGTGCCACGGCCCAGACCCGGTGCTGTCCCCAGACCAGCACTGCCCTGGAGAGCCCACGCACGCTCAGACGCTCCCCCTTCTTCTCCCTCGCATGGAGCACCCCCCACGCTTCACGCTGGGGGTCGCTAACGGAGTAATATAGTTAAAGCACGCAATACCCCTGGTGCGCGGCTGTGAGCCGTGCCGAGAGCTTCCCCCACAGGCAGCCCCGAGAGCCTGCTCCTCGCGTCAGCCCTGTGCGGCCCCTGTCCTCACGGACCCACCGCACAGACGAGGACAGCCGGGCCCCGCGGGGCTGGCAGAAGGCAAGGGCAGGTTCCCGTCAGTGGCCTCCGCCTCCCCAGCACTCAGGCTGGCTCTCCACAGCGTCCCCAGGGCAGAGAACCCCAGCCGCACTTCATCCAGAGAGAACCATGAGAACATAACTGCCTTTCCACTTTAGCACTTGATTAGAATTGAGAATTAATTCAGATTAGATCCCAGAATTTTTACGTGTGTATCAGACAGCTGCACTAGCTTGTTCACATTTGGGAAGAGATAACCAATATTTCTATCTCCAAAATCAGACGTATGAGATGAAGTTCAAAATACTATTTCTTTTGTTTTTTGTTTGTTTTTTTTTTTTTTTTTTTTGACAGGCAGAGACACAGCGAGAGGGAGAACACAAGCAGGGGGAGTGGGAGAGGGAGAAGCAGGCTTCCCGCGGAGCAGGGAACCCGATGTGGGGCTCGATCCCAGGACCCTGGGACCTTGACCTGAGCCGAAGGCAGACGCTTAACGACTGAGCCACCCAGGCGCCCCTCGAAATACTATTTCTAACAGCACAAGTCCATCTGCAAGGATTACCGATAAGCAGGTCCACAGAGACGAGAGTTCTGGTACGGAAGTGGGTCTGGGCAGAAAGGAGGAGCCTCCAGCCATGACCGTGCCCGGACGGGCCGCAGGAAGATGCAGGCAGGTTCACGAAGCGCAGCCTCCCGTTCCGGAGCCGACCTGCGGACACTGCATCTGGTTAAGCTGCAAGTCCGGGGGCCCCGAAGGACCGTGAGAGCAGCTCTTCTCCACCAAAAACGTGTTCTTCAGGCAGAGAACCCGCCTGACGAGTGGCTGAGGTCTGAAGACCTGTCACTGCCATGCCTTTTGATTGTTACTAGTTAGAACCTCAGAAGTGTCTCTCGGGTCGTGTTCGTTTATGTTGACTAGAGGCTGGAGGGAGTTCTCTTACTCGGCTGGTGCAGATGACCAACACCAAAGGTTCTCCCACCGGGAGTGCCTGCCAGACGAGCTGCTGCGAACGCGAGAATCCCCCACTTGTGTCCCTGGGGGGCCCACCTTCTCCAGCCACAGTGCCTGACCTCAGCACCATGGGGCCCCTGGAGTCTGGAACGTGGCCATTATTCTTAGGGAACCCCTGACACAGCTGTGGTTTGGAGCTGATCCGTGAAGCAGTTAGCAAACCATGTGAAGAGCACGTCATCACGAAGGGCCACACGGGGGCTGCCTGGAACTAGGGGGTAAGGTCCAGAGAGCTGGCGGGTCCAGGAACAGGTCCCAGGACGAGGGAGGACAGCAACACGGTGACGGTCACCTGGAGACGCTGGACACAGGCAGGCCCAGAAGGAGGGCCCACGACCAGGAGCGTGTTGAGTGTCCAGATCTGGTACCCCCGATGCCCACACGCTCACGGGGAGCCAGCTTCGTGTCCGTTGTCTGCTTCGCCTACACAAAGGGGTAATTAGTGGACAAATGCAGAAGCATGAGTGTGACTGATTCTGCGAATCCAAGGTCACCCTCTTCCAGATGCTCCAAGCGTCCTTTGGAATTGCCTCCGGGGTCCCCTCATGCTTTAGCGTGTAGTCAGGGTCTTCCAGACGCCCCCTTCAACTGAAGACCTGTCGTCTTTCCAAACAGCTGACCTTCACTGTTTGTAGCCATGTCCACTGGGCGTGGACACCTCAGATACATTTACAAAATATTTTGAGCAGGGGAAGCAGTTTGAAAACTGCTAGATCTGAGCACTGCCAGGGCCGCCGTGGGTCCCCAGCTTGCCCCTCCAAGGCGCTCGCCAACTCCACTCCACGCCCAGGGCTATGCCCTCGGGGAGCTGTTTTTTGAGTCCTTAGGACAAATATTCCCTTTTGGTCGAAATCTGCCTCCTACAATTTCTACTTGTTGACTTACCCAGAGGCCAAGAGGACACCTCCACCCCCGCCCAGCGGCAGGAGGTCTCAAGACTGAAGGGCACGGCTGCGCTCCTGGTGGGTCCTCTGCTTTCCAGCAACAGCCAAAGAGAACACTTCAACATCTATCTTAAAAACGAGAAGACAGTGGAGTCACCCTGAGGCCGGCTCTTCTCCCACTGGCTGGCTGGCTGTGCAGACCACAGCAGGTGCCACGTTAGTGCTGCACAACAACCTGCCCCCAATTCAGTGACACGTTTCTGCCCCCTGCTCACAGCTCAGGGCGGGGGGCGGGGCGGGCTCTGCTCCACCTGCCTCATTTTGGTTCCAGGCCGGAGGGGCAGCGGCTACCCTTGGGCATGTTTCCCGGGGGGTCGGCAGCAGCAGGAAGGGGCTGCTCACGACAAGCACATCTGAGCACCAGGTCTGCCGAAGCAAGTCCCACGGCCGAGTGCAAGTCAACGATCACAGACTCAGACTCGTGTCTGCCCCCAGCGGAAGGGGCGGGAGGGGCGGGAGGGAGCGCTCGCTGGAAGGGAATCCACATGATCCCATCACCCCATACTCACTCCCTCCTCTCTTCCTCCCCTCTTTGTCCACCAAGGACCCTGCAGGACACAGAGAAGGGCTTTCTCAAATTCCAGGCACCAGGGTAGGACGTTCCTTTGACCCTCACAGACATGGTTCGCTATGAATGCAGTGTGTCCGTGGAGGCTGGAGATTACTGCGTCCCTCTGTGGACTCTCAATTCATTCCATCATCTCTGCTTTCTTCGAAGGTCAACGTGGCCAATTTAGAGTTTCTCCATCGCACATTTTCTTTCCGAAAATCAGGGAAGTAGTCATGGTTCTCCGATCTTTAGGGGTTTCATCTTCCAGCCGCAGGCCCTCAGTTCAGACCGACCTGTGCTTTCTACCCCTTGCGACTTCGGCACACACGGAGACGAGCGGTCAGACAGCGCATCAGTGAGCCGTGGCAGACGGCACAGTGGGGACAGCGCCGCGCCCAGGGGTGTGTGGGCAAGGCTCCCAGGAGCAGCCATGAGGCTGGTGCCTGAGGGCGGGCCCCGAATTAGCCGCCGGGAGAGCAGGAGCCCCAGACAGGGGCGGCTCGGGCACACGGGGTCCTTGTTTTCCATCTCATTCTGTCTCCGGAGGCCGCTGAAGGAGCGAGGTGCCCCGCCTCCACCGGCCCACTGACCTGCGCCGCGGCGCACTCCCGCACCCGTGCAGGCATCAGACTCCCCTGGCCGGGGCCGGCCTGAGCACCTGCATTTCCAACAAGTGTCTGGGTGATGCCTGGTGGAGACCACACCTTGAGAACCCCGGGTCAGACGCAGGAAATCAGCAACACCTCCAACGGACAATCCAACAGACCCGATGCCATCCCCGGGGTTTCTCCCTGGAATCTCGAAAGCCCAGTTCTGACTCCCTGCTGCCAGAGCTGCAGGAACTTCCGGCGTTGGCACCTTTGCGGTGGACTTCCCGGTCTCACCGTCACACCCATCCAATTACAGACCTGACTACGGTCCGCCACCTCTCACCCCGCCCCCGACACCCATTCCACCTGCCTGAGTGGCCTTCTTCCTAAAAGGCCTCAGCACGCTTGAAGATGGACCTGCGTGAACAAGTCCTCAGGGTCCTGCTCCCGAGGCCGAAGCCCACAGGCATGGGGGCGGCTGAACGCGGACGACAGAAACCATGCTGGACAGATGTCAGGTTTACGGGGGGCTTCGGCCACTGCATGGAAGGCCCCCGTATGCAGCGTCCTGGAGAGTCTGTGCACCCAGGCTGGGTCACCCCAGAAGGACTGTTTCCTCTGACAGGTGCATTGGGGTGTCAGGCCACAGTGCTCCGAGGTCGTCCTGGAAACTTCTTATCCCCCTGAAAGCCCTTCTTGCGGCTTTGGTCCCTCAGCTCCCAGCCCGCTGCCACGCTAACCCCGTCTCAGCCACACACCTCCTTCCCAGGGAGGGCGGATGGCCCCAGAGCCGCAGTGGCCGCCCACCCTCTCCGGGATCAGGCCGTGGCCTCCTGGTCACACGGCAACTCCACCTTCCCAGCAAAGCAGCTGGACCAGCCTTTAAAAACCACAGCTCTGCTTACGTGTCTCAGAGGCTCCGATTTCCCAGAGTCTGAGCTGAGCATAGAGCCCTGGCCCAACCCCTGTGCGATCGACTATTAGGGGCTGAACTCTCCCCCACCCCCTACCATTCCATGTGTCCAAGTCCCAACCTCAGGACGTCAGAATGTGACTCTACTGGGAGATGGGGACTTTAGAGACATAGCTGAGATAAACTCAGGTCACCGGGGTGGCCCTACTCCCATGTGACCGGGGTCCTTACAGGATCAGACACAGCCACACGGAGGGACGACCATGTGAGGGCACGGGGCGGGGGACGGCCATCTGCACAGCTCAGGAGAGGCCTCGGGAGAGACCAGCCCTGCCAGCACCGTGGCCTCAGACCCCTCCAGTCTCCAGCTGGGAGGGAAGCCTCCCGCCTGTGGTTTGTTACGGCGGCCCGGGCCGATGAACGCAGGGGCCCAAACCCTCTGCCCTCTCTCCCTGCTTTCCCAGCTCCTGGCCCCGGCACCCCTGGCCTCCTTGCCATTCCAACCTCACACGCCAAGGGTTCCAGACCCCATAGTGCAAACACAAATAGCCGCACGATGCGCAGAAGGCGCTTGCCAAAACTAAATATTACACAAAAAATTCTTAGGCCATGTTTGGCATTTCTGGGTTAACTACTTATTTTCATATATTAACCCAAGCAGACACCACCTCTACGTAACTTCGCATAAAGGGAAGCTGGGTGAGGAGGCGCAGGCCACAGCTTCTCTCTGCAATGTGGGGGTCCCGCTCTGCCGTATCATGGGCTGACTTTGTTCAGACATTCACATTGGCTCAAGGTCACTAGGGACACGGATGTGGCCATCAGACAGCATCAAGGACCAAACCCTCGGCATTCCACCCGGAGGATTCTTGGCGACGGCAGTACACGGTTCTGGTTTCAAGAAGCATTCTGGCGACACAGGCCAGGTGTGAGGCCCGGCCCAGGGACGGCCACCGGCCCACCAGGTAGCACCTATAGGGAGAAGCAAGGCAAGGCTTGTTCTCAGCCGTGGAGTGACCCAGGGAGAAGGGGGCTCCAGGCTGACCGCACCCCCTGGAGCTGCCCAGGGCCAGGAGGGAGCTGCTCCAGTACTCCCACACCTCTTTGCTCTTCTTGTCTCTAAAATTTTTCTCTGAAATAATCCAGAAAAATTGCAACTTCCTCAAGGTGAGGCATCCTTTTATGGTCACTGGGCCTGTGATGTCAACAATTACTGGAAGACTGACCGGGGGGTGGGGGCCCCCCTCCCAGGACTGACCAGGGGAATGGGGTCCTCCTCACAAGACTTATGAGGGGGTGGCTGGCCTCCCTGCAGGACTGTGGGCCTCAGCCTGGCACAGAGTCAGTGTGGAGGGGTCAGCCCCAGTGATGCTGCAGGGCGTGGACATCAGCCGTGGGGCCGGCAGAAGAGCGTGAGTATCACTGAGAACGTGGACGTAGCAGAGGGAGCCTCGAGGAGGGACAGGGAGCAGCCGCAGAGCCCGCAAGTAGGAGGGGAGGAGGGGCTGGCAACCAGGCACCCTCCACCTCGGGACCAGAGGGCCGGCAGGCCGGCTGCGGTGAACGTGTCCTAGGTGCGGGGCCGAGAGTCTCCACTAAGACGTGCCAATTACCGGCCCCAGAACCGAGCGGTGCCTTTAGGGAAAGCCCCGGCACACCGAATGCTGAGTAGCCCTTAGAAGAGGAGACTTAGGGCCAGCAGCATCTCCACACAATAGAGACAAGGATGTGCAGCCTCTTCTCCCACACAGAGCACTCTCCGCCTATCTGGTCTTGTTCTATGTTCTCTCCCTTTCTATCCAAAAGCTTCTATTTTTGCCACAAAGAGACTTCCCAGATCAGGTGTCTCACAGAACTACGTTTACCCTCCTACTTCAGACCTCTCCAGAGGTCCCAGCCACAGAGCCGGCCAACAGCACGCCCCCTCCACGTCACAGTGAACGTGGCTGTGGGGCCTGGGGTCTCAGAGGGAGGAGCCCTTGCCAATAAACGGTGCTGGAAGGGTAGCCCCACTGCACGCCCAGAACGGCTGAGTTCACAGCTGAGCTATCAGTAGAAATTCAGCTTCTCGGACGGTGGAGCGCTCAGCGGAGAGGGGATAGGACAGGCGGGCGGGGGGAGATGTCAGAGCTAACGGCTGCGGGTCTGGGGTGTCCCGTGTGGTGGGCACATCACCCATGCTCCGATGCACACCAGGAGCTGGGGGCCATGCACGCTTTCAAAGAGGGCAGAACTTAGAGGTTTACTGTCTTGTGTGCAACCTCATCCATGTATCGGTTGGTGTGGCCCCCCCACCTGCCCGTCCACCCTCATCCGTACAGCTCTCCAACCTGTCATCGTGCACCACGACAAGAGCTAGGATCTTGCTCAAGGTCAGTGAGTGCAGAAGGTGGCACCAGATTTTAAGGTTCTACTGCAGCTTCCCAAGTTTGGTCCCTGGACCAGCACCACCAGCATCACCTGAGACCTGCAAAGTGCAGATTCTCAGGCTCCGCCACACACTTCCTGACTCAGAAGCTCGGGGGAGGGGGGACAGGAATCTGGGACAGTTCTCCCCAGGAGGTTCAGAGGCCCTGGCTGGAGGACCACTGTTCTGCATCCGGCACCTGTTTATTTGTTTAATTTTTTAAAAAATATTTCATTTATTTGACAGAGAGAGAGAGACAGTGAGAGAGCACGAGCAGGGGGAGGGGCAGAGGGGGAGGGAGAAGCAGGCTCCCCGTGGAGCAGGGAGCTGATCCGGGGCTCGATCCCAGGACCCTGAGATCATGACCTGAGCCGAAGGCAGATGCTCAACTGACTGAGCCCCCCAGGCATCCCCCAGCACGTGTTTAAACCGAGTATAGATCCATCAGTGTCTCTCCCTCAAGTGTTTCTTACTTTTTCACCAATTACTGTGAATCTAAAGAGAAAACCAAAATAATGAAAACGCTGGAAAGGGAGCCCTCACACAGCAGAGGAGCTTTTGCAAACTGCTCCTGGCCTTGTGATTAAAGATTAGGTTCAAGAGCACGTACCCCGAATTCTCAAGGTCAGCCGATACAGGTCCCGGGAGCACATGGCGGCCCCACCCTCCCTTACATGCAGACCAACCCGGACCCCGGGAAGCAGCCTATCAGTCTGAAGGTAGGACAAGGCAGCATCATGTCCTAACAAGCGGACAAAGAGAAATGCCTGTCAGCTGGGGTGGAGCCGCGGAGGGAAACAGGCAGGAAGCCTTGGAAAGGTCACTGAGCGCCAGCCCTCAGCTCTGCCCTGGTCGTCAGGGGTCGGGCCCCAGCCCCGAGCCACCATGTAGACCAGCACACAGACCTGCGTCCTGCCACCTCCTGACCCTGGAGGTGCACCGCTGCTGTGATCTCCGAGGAACAGCGGTTCTGGACAGACGGGGAGCTCCTGTCAGGATGCGCATGGGTCTGGCCCCGGGCTGGGGAGTTGGCCGACGTCGACCTAGATTCCTGTCCCCACAAGGGAAGGTGTGCGTGCCCCACGGTTGGCGGATGGCACTGCGTCAATGGTGCGGGATACACACCCGCTCCACGTCACAAAGCCTGCACTGTGGGGACCGGGCATGTAGCCGGATGGAAAAGGAATTTGTGTGGAAGGAGCCGCCGGCATCAGTGGGACCCAGGCAGGGGTGCCATCCACTCCCCACTAAACAATACCAGGGATTCATAAAGCGGCATCTGTTGACCTGGATTTAAGAGAGACTTGGTGAAATCGGCAGCCGTGGGAGCCCAGATGTGACAAAGGACAAACACGTGGGATGTGCTGCTTAGCGCAAGGCCATGGTCAACATGAAGGCTCAGCTCACAGCACGATTCAGCAAGCAGCCTGTCCTTCCTGCTCTTCAGAGAAGCCTTTTTACAATTCAAAATGCACGTGTCTTTCCGAGCTCCCTCGTGAAGAAACCTCCATCCCTAAAACCTAGGCAATGACATCACTCTTGGAACTGTTCCTGCTCCGTCTTTCCGACCCCAAAGTCTGAGCAGAGGGTGTGAAGAGTGGGCAGAGCTGCTGCCCCCCCCGCAGGGCGGGGAGGGGTGCCCCTGTGGGTCTGCGAGCCACCGCGCCCTCCACCCCACGACACAGGCCATACCCCACACCCAAGCAAAACGCAACCGAGTTCTAGGAAAAGGGAGCTCTTTCTCTGGGAATAAGGGGCCGGATGGCACACGGTGGCTTTATTTTCTTTTGACCCGTATACAATAAACCCAGTAGCTTTAATCACAAAAATCACCATTAAACACAGAATGTCTCCAAAAATCTCGGTTAGACCATCACACACAATGACGTTCAACCGTGGCTTTGCTCTCAAAACCCAGTGGGGTCTCCCACTTACGAGAGAGAGAGAGAGAGAGAGAGAGAGAGAGAGAGAGGATACCACGCCCAAGCCAAGTGACAGAATCTAATCTCTCAGAAAAGTATTATTTAGACCACGAGGTAATGATATATGACACATTATATGGCAATATCAGGCAAAAACTTGGCAACTTACTTTTAAAGATATATGGTTATTTCCTCTTCATTTCAAGGAAAACTAGGGACTGCGGACGCCCTCCTCCTGCCCAGTGCAGCATGGAAACCCAGAGGTGGCCGATCGAAAGCCGAGAGCAAGACACTGCCAGCCCAGCGTTCTCTCAGATCTAAAGGAATCCATTCAAACTGCTCCTCAAAGCTCATTTTAAGTAACCCTTTAATTAATACAGAAAACGAAGGTCTGGTTAGGCTCCTCCCCCCTTACCTACACCCCTTTCAAGCGCTTGTCTTAGATTTTATTTATATTTGGTGGAAAAAAGAAGCATCTGATTAATTCAGATTTTTCCTCCTCAAAATGAGCTGTGGAGAGCCCCACCCCTGCACGGGGCTCTAGAAGCCCTTGGCTCAGATTATTCTCGACCCACAGATACGGATGCTTTCTTCAAACGCAACTGACATGCAGGCTGCACAGGCGGGTCTCGGCCAGGCTGGGCACACACCGGGATCTCCAGTGTGCAGGACGGTACCTATCCTAGGCAGAACGAACGCAGGCTGACCGTCCCTAGAGACCTATCAGCAGCCAGACAGATGCCCCTCATAGCTGCTTCCTCCCTGCTGGGGAAGAGCATGAGGCTGTCCTACAGACAGGAGACGCATTCCCTATGATTCAACACATGATGTCAGGCTTCAGAACACAGGACTCAAGGCCGGCAGCTCCTACCAGTGTGCCTGCAAACCGCATTTAGCCTCTGCACCATCTCTTCCAGAGCCATCTCTTCATTTCTCAGCCAAAACCTCATCCTCCGTCAGAACCAGTGACCCTCCGCAGCTTGCTTCCCTCCGCAGCAGAAGGTGCCTCATGGGTGGGGTCGAGCGAGTGGGGAGGGGGCACGGCCGCGCCTCCCTTCCTGGGATTGGTTCCCGAGCCCCGCCAAGGGGGCGCGCCCTGCGGCAGGGGGGGCTGCTGGGCGGAAGCGGAAGCAGCGCGCCTGCCCCGCGTGTCCCCACGGCCACTCGGGAGCCCTGCGTGTGCACCCCCGCGGTCACCTGGAGCCCCGCGTGTGCACGGCCGAGGTCACCTGGAGCCCGGCGTGTGCACGGCCGAGGTCACCTGGGAGCCCTGCGTGCTCACCCCGCGGCCAGCTGGGGGCCCCCACAGTACCAAGTGTGCTCCCCGCGCAAAGGCACAACCCGCTCCCTGTCCCTAGCAGCCCTGGGTCTCTGCGCCTTCCCCGGGAAGGAAGGAGGAGCTGCGGACCGTGAGGCGGCCACCAAGGTGGCGCCGGCACCTGCTCCGCCCACTTTACCTCCGGCTGCCCTTGGGCAGGTGCAGAGGCCGCAGCAGCTGAGCCCACGCTCTCCACGCCCACGCATGCCGCCCCAGCTCACTGGGTCTAAGGCAGGTCCCCGGTGGGTGCGCGGGCGGCGGGGGAGGACCGGCTGCTCCCCCAGCCCGCTGGCCTGGGGAGGCAGGGGCGGGGAGGGAAGTGTGCCGCCCGCTCGCTGGGGCCCTCCGACCTCACCATGGTTGACACGAAGCCACTGGGTGCATTTTACACCTCAGCGCCCTGCAGATGGGAGTCGTGGTGCCTATGGCTGCCACCCCCGAGGACTGAGGGAACAGGTGTGCGGGCACTCGGGTCCGCGCCGGGGACTTGCCATCCTTATGTGGTTGGCAGGACAGGCAGCATGCCCTTCCTTATGGAGTATTTCAGGAAGAAGCGCCCATTTCCGTACAGGGTTTGGGAAATTCAAGCATGAGTGGCTGAGCTTCTACCTGCATCAACTGTCCACATAAGGGCACCAAGCGGCGCCCCAGGGGTCAACAGACGAGGGTGACACAGCATTTGCCCTCCAAGAGGTCATGGGTCTTGGGGACAAGAAAGATCTGGAAACTAATTGCTGCAGCATGAAATGAAGGTGAATAGCCACACGTGGAGAGTGAGGGTAAAACTGCTTTTCTCTTTTCTTTTCTCTTTTTTAAAGATTTTTATTTATTTATTTGAGAGAGAGAGAATGAGAGAGAGAGAGAGCACATGAGAGGGAAGAGGGTCAGAGGGAGAAGCAGACTCCCCGCTGAGCAGGGAGCCCGATGCGGGACTCGATCCCGGGACTCCAGGACCATGACCTGAGCCGAAGGCAGTCGCTTAACCAACTGAGCCACCCAGGCACCCTTCTTTTCTTTTTTCATTTCTTTTTTTCTTTTCTTTTCCTTTCTTTAACATCAAAACCACTTGCATACCAGCAGTTCCATATGGTTCAAGAAGAGCCCGGTGAACGGAGGGTTCCAGAACGGTGTCACCGCAGAGCACACAGTGAGCCTTCCCCTTGTCCGGGGCTGCCCTCTCCGGAACAGACCCCACTGAGCCAGACACACACCTTCCCCATCACACCAGCTGCCTCCACTCAAGGCAGAGCCTAAAATGTCTACAGCGCAGGTCCTTCTCTCCCCAAGTGCGGCGGGCGGCACCCAACTTCCCATTGTCCCAAAGGCAACGACCCCCACCCGTGTCCTTCACACCCCCACTTTTCTCGGCCCAAACCGGTCCCCAGCCACTCACCCGGATGGGACATCCCCGCCCCGAGGCATCTCCACTCCTCCCTTGCCTGGTTCAACCCCTTTGGAGCACAGAAGTGTATTCGGGAGGTGCTCAAACTTGAGATGCAGTGGGAGACCTGAGGGCTTGTTGACCCCACATGGCTAGGCACCCCCCAGCGTTTCCCATCCTGTGGATCTGGGGTGGGGGCAGGAATGTGCATTTCCAGCAGGATCCCAGGTGAAGCTGACGCTGCTGGTCCACAAGCTGAGAACCGCAGCGAGCCCATCCCATTTTTAAACCAAAAACTAAGTGGAGGGCAAGGCAGACCCTCTGCCCCCTGCTCTCGCTGACTCCCGCGCCCTTCGTGCTGGGGCGCCTCCACTCACACTCAGCTTCTTTCCTCAACCCCGTGCCTTCCACTCTGTCCCTGGTAGTGCCTCTGGCTGGTGCCATCCCCAGACCAAGCCGCTCACTCCAGCGCTGCTTCAAGGGCTGAGTCGGCTGCCCTCTGTGATGGTTGCTGTTTTCGGGGCCACGTGGCCAGGCCTGGTGCCCAGATGTTGGCTCGAACACCAGGCCGGATGTCATTTTGAGGGCATTTTGTAGATGTAATTAACATGTAAGTCAGCTGACTCTGAGTAAAGCAGACCACTCTCTTGGTGTGGGTGGGCCTCGTCGAAGCAGCTGAAGACTTTAGGAGACAAAGACTGACCTCCCCTGAAGAAGAGGGAATTCTGTCTCCAGACTGACTTTAGACTGATGTCAGACTCGACCTGCAACATCAGCTCCTCCCTGGGTCTCCAGCCTCCACCTGCAGATTTCAGACTTAGCAGCCCCACTGCCACGCGAGCCAGTCACTTACAATACATTCCTTTCTCCCTCCCTCTTCTCTCTTGCTCGTTCTCTACCAAAGCTTTACTCTCTCCTTAAATTAGGGCACAAATTGTGCTTTCTATGAAAATCTTTTCATATTTGCCTAAAGTATAACAATCATAACAATACACCCAACATTTGCTGAGCACTTGGTATGTTCCAGGGACTCTCCTAACCTCTTTGAATTCATTTAGTCTTCACAAAGAGGTGGGCACGACTCTTACGCTGCTTTATAGACTCGGCACAGAGAGGTTAACTTGCCCAGGGTCACACAGCTGGTCAGTGGTGGAGGCAGGAGTCAAACTCAGATGCAGATAGAAACCTAGACAACAAGTGTTTGCTTCAGGGAAACGTCATCCTGTCTCTACTGGAATGCCATCCCCAAAGTCCCTTATAGGAAATAAGGGACAGGTAGGCAGGGAAGGTCCCGAGCCCCATGGCGCATCAGAATCTTGGCCGGTGGGTCCCAAGGGCACAGGCCTGCTTTCTATCACTGTCTTGCCCTCTCCCAGAGAGGAAAAATAGGCCATGACTGTTCGCCTGTCCCATGAGGCCAGACGGCACCCAGGTGGGAAGGCAGATGTAATGTTACACCTGGATACCAAACACATCCTCTTAGCAACCATTACGGAATGTTAGCCATGAAAGGAGGTGAGAAACAGGAGAGCTGGAAGGGTTCTGAGAAACCAGGGGCCCTGGGGAGCCTGCCCTCCTGAGACAGGTGCAGTGCTCTGGAGGGAGGGGGAGACCCCCAGGGCTGGGAGAAACCACAGCCGGGCCTTGCCTGTCCTGCACTGCCCCGTCCCACCTCAAGGGGGCAGCATGGGGGAAAGGGGCACTTGGAAAGAATGCTCCGAAGACATGCACACCCATTAACAGCTGGGGTGTAGGGCAGGTGCGTCCTGGAGCACAGATGGCCACTGGCTCCTGAACAACTCCTCCCTGGGCAGGGCCAGCTGAGCTGGGCAGGTGGGCTCCCTGCCCCTGCATGGGGCCACTAACAAGGACACGCATCCCTGTGGCCTGGTGGTGAACGAGCTGGTGAATGAGGCGCATCGGAGGGCAAAATGCCCTGTGGAACTGATGTGAAACCATATGACAAAGTCCAAGATATGGGCAGCCCCTGTTCCTGCAGTGTGCTCTGGTACCTGCACACCAGCGTTCACAGACACCCACGTCTGCAGCAGCGTGGCTTGCGGGGGGGGGGGGTAAGGGGAGGGGAGAAGGGAGGAGGGCAGGGGAGAAGTGGGGGGGAAGGGGGAGCACAGCAGAGAAGAAGGGAGGGGAGGAGGAGTGGGGGGGAGAAACGGAAGGGAAGGGTAAGGGAGTGCCAGGGAGGGGAGGGGGAGGGGAGGGGAGGCTGAAAGCAGTCGAGCTGCCCCCATAAATGGGAAAACTAACAGGTTTCCCCATCACAACAGCAAACCACAGGGCAGCAAGTTGCAAATACACAAAATCTGACTCCATTTATACCAAATTCAGAAACGGGCTCCCTGCGGTGAGCAGCAGAGACACACAGCGTGGCCCCCAAGCCCTCAGCTGGGAGGCTGCAGAAGCAGGTGGCTTTCCTCGCACAAGCTTGGGGAACAGGGTGCGGTGCGGAGATGCCCACTACCCAGGCCTGCCCAGGCAGCAACAGGCTTCCCGGGAATGGGGGCTAAAGGAACCCGGCAGGGTCCCCTGACAGGAGGGCCTGCACAGATGGGCGCCTGGAGGAAGGGGCAGCGGGGTGGGGAGCCGAAGTCCTCAGGAGGGGGGACCGCCACTAGACACCTCTCAGCCCAAGCCCCAGGCACCCGGCCTGCCGCCACCACCTTGTCCCCAGCCCTGGCTGCCAGCGCCCGGGATGACCTCCGCCAGCTACCTTTCCTCGAACCCGGGGCCAAACACCGGACAGGAGAGGCAGGATCCCGGGGGCGGGGAGCTGCGAGAGCGTGCCCAATGCCACTGGTCAGACTGCGGGGGATGCACCTCACACTTGTCAGAGGGGCTTGGATCAAGAGATAGCTGAGACCCTGGCAAAGGGTGCAGAGGAAGGGGAGAGCTCGGGCTCGGCCTCAGGGGGGCAGCTGGTGCGGCCGCCGTGGAAGCAGCATGGACGGTCCTCAAGACGTTAAAATGAAACTATCATATAATCCCGCAGTTTTACTTCTGGGAACACACCTGGGGAAAAGAAAAACACTAACTCAAAGAGACACCTGGGCATGCGCCTGGTGGTCCTGCCCGCCTGTCTCTGGCTTTAACAGTGTTTGGACGGAACAGACCCGGAGACGCCCCTTCTACTGGCCTCTGACCACCCTCCAACCTTGGTTCCAGCCATAACCTTAGCAGCCACCTTCCTGCCACCCTCAGCCTCTGGGACCAGCCAGCACCCTACTGCGAGCTCAGCTCCTTATCACCCATCACCCATGAGCTTCCAGATTCATCCAAATTCTTCCCCCCGAGGTGGAGGCCGCCGTCAACCGCCTGGTCCATGTGCACCTGCCTCTCTCTGGGCTCCTACTTTGACGATGATGGGGCTCTGGAGGGCATGGGCCACTTCTTCCTCGAGCTGGGTGAGGAGAAGTGCAAGGGCACCGAGCCTCTCTTGAAGGGGTGCCGTACCCTCTTCCAGGACAGGGAGAAGCCGTCGCAGGACGAGCGGGTCAAACCCTGGACACTGTGGAAGCCGCCCGGGTCTGGAGGAGAGACTGAACCGGGCCCTTGTGGGTCTGCGTGCCTGGGTTCTGCCCGCACACACCTCGTCTCTGTGACTTCCCAGATGAGGAGGTGAGTTCATCAAGAAGACAGGTGACCCCCTGACTCACCTCCACAAGCTGGCCGGCCCCCAGGCTGGGCTGGGCGAGCATCTCTTCGAAAGGCTCACCCTCAAGCACGACCAGGAGCCTCTGGAGCTCCGCAGCCTTTGGGGGGCCCCTCTGGCGTCCCCCTGGTGGCTGAGCCTCTCCCTGCAGCCTCGAGGCCACTTTTTAAGCCCCCTGGAGCCCTCTCCCAAGCCACGGACCACATGGAAACAATAAAGCTTTCTGCAACAAAAAAGGGGTACCTGTACCCCATGTTCGGAGCAGCACAAATCACAACAGTCTGGACACGGAAACCAATGCACCCTGCATATACTCGGGGCCACTACTCAGCCATGAAAAGGACCCCCTGCCATTGCAACAACAGAGGCAGATCCGGAGGGCGTCGCGCTAAGCGAAAGACGTCTGAGGAGGACACATGCTGTACAATGTCGCTTGTATGTGGAATCCCGAAGCACGGAACTCGTGGGCACAGAGAGAAGCTGTAGCTGGTTTCCCGGCGCCAGGGGCGGATGCTGCTCACGGGCACACTTCCCACGAGCCGGAGGGTGGCCTCGGGGCCGCACGTGCAGAAAGGCGGCTAGAGTTAACCACCCTTGTCACATACCTGAGAACGGTTAAGAAAGTAGACCTTGAATGTTCTTACCACAAACCAGAAGTATGAGGATGTGACATGTCAGAAGTGCTAACTAACCTCATTGTGCTGATCATTCCAAAATACACACCTAGACCAAATCATCCTGTTGCAGGCCCTCCGCTCCCTGAGGCCATGTGTCCACCGGATCTCCGCCCGGCATGGGGGAGCGGCACCGTGGGAGATGGTGAAACAGGGCAGCCTCCCAAAAGGACTTAGGAGTCCCCACTGCCCAGGTTTGGAGAAGATGGGTCTACACAGGCGAGCAGGCATGGAGGCAGCAGGGGAAGGCGGCCACCATGCGGGGTCAGCAGAAGGGGGGCCACGGCGCTGGGCCTGGACGACCAGCAGCACATGTGGGCCCCCGAGGGCCGCGCAGACAGGACCTGGGAGACAGCCCAGCAGGTCAGGGCACGTGTGTGAGCAGGTGCGTGTGTGTGCCACGTGCCTTCCGCCTTGCTCCCACGGGGAAGGCTCTGGAGGGAGGGCGGTGAGCGAGGAGGAGCAGGTACCTGGGGCAGCAGGGGAAGAGGGGGTGGAGGCTGGCTGTGCACTGGGCAGGACTGAGGCCAGGGGGAAAAAACCGCAGCTGTGTCAGTGACCAAATGTAACAGCCAACCTGGGGATCAGAATAAAGCATCACCAAGGCCCCCTGTGCTCCGTCCAGAGAGGGACCAGGATGCTGGGAGGGACCGGGGAGCCCGGGGGGAGGGTGTCCCACAGAGGAGGAAGGCCCGGAGGAAGGGAGCCTGCACCCCGCTCTGGAACGCCATCCCCCGGCCAGTGAAGAGCCCAGGTCTCCGAGGACGAGGGCTCACACAGGAGCAAGGCTGGGACGAGCTTGGTGTAGTGCATTGGGGAACCTCACCCAGATCACCCAGCGGGCCATCAACGACCACTAACCGCCCGGGACAAGGACCTGGGACCCCGGAGTGACCTTCGGGAAGGATCCTAACTGGAAGCCTCCGAAGGCTGGGTGGCGCTGCCGGGCGGAGTGTGGGCGCGGGTGCGGGAGGGCGTCACTGCGGAGCCTTCTGAGGAAGGGGTGAGCCTCTGACCCCCTCACTCTGCCAGTTCTGAGAATGGACGGGCCACAGGTCCCACGGCAGACATGCAGGGCGGGGGGGCGCCCGGGCCACAGGCTTCCTTGGGGCCCCTTTATTCTGAGTATGTCGCCAGACTCGGGTCCAGCCCTGCCGCCCCAGCCGCGCATCTGGAGCAAATCTTTTGGGGGCATCAGCCTGTGCATCGCGTCCTGGCCCAGACCACCCCCAAGTCGGCAAGCTTCACGTGGGAAACAGGCTCCTTCTGGCTCATGCCACTCAGCACCGCAGGCTGGGGGCTGACAAACCACATGGATTCTCACAGCCCCGGAGGCTGGCAGTCCAGGATCAAGGCGCCTGCGCGGTCAGGCTGCAGGAGGTTCCCGAGGAGCCTGTTCTGGGGCCTTCCCACTGTGTCCTCGCAGGCGGCAGGCGAGGGCTCACTCTGGGGTCTCTGGAGGAGGGCTCCACCCCATGACCTCCCCGCCTCCAAACGCCGTCTCCTTGGGGGTTAGGATGCAGCATGTGGATTCTGGGGACACAACATTCAGAACAGGAGGCTCCTCGGGGGCCCCACCCGAGCTGCTGCAGCCTGGACATGCCAGGAGGGGCCCCCAAACTCAAGCCTGTGACTGAGAAAGCGCTGCAGAGAGCAGAATGGGGACCGTCCCTGTCCTCGTGCTCAGAACCTGTGGACGTGTCACCAGCGTGGACACAGGGCCTTGGGAGACGTGACAGGCTGAGGATCTTGAGACCGGGAGATGGTCCGGGATTCCTGGCCAGGCCCCACGTGTCCCACGGGCCTCACGGCAGCAGGGGTCAGAGGCAGGCGCAGGACGTGGGGCCACGGTCAGGGAGCGTGGCTTCTCCAGGAGCCTCCAGAAGGAACCCGCCCTGCCCACACTTTGGTTCTGGACTTCTGAGCTCCCAGGCTGGGCGATCATAAGGATAGTAAGTGTGTGGTATCTGGGCCACTGCGTGTGGTCGTTTGTTATGGCGGCAGCAGGAAAGCGCTGAGACCATGCTCGCACACTCTTCCACAGAGCCGTGGTCATCCCACCCCTCAGGGGAGAAGCCACCCCACCGGGCGAGGCCCCCGAGGCCTCTCTGGACCAGCAACCACACACGGGCCTCTTACAAACCCCGCGGGGTCCGCAGGTAGCGCCCTCTCTGTGCCCATGAGCACGTCTGCCATCCGGAGACACACCCGCTACCCACGTAAATTTCTCCCCGCCACCACGTAGACATCTGTGATTATTCAGAAAACCGGGTGAGGGTGCCTGTCCCTTCCTAATACATTCACAGCCCGTCGAGGAGCGTCAGGGCGCGCAGCCTGCACCGGGAGGCGTGAGCTCCAACGAGCTGGGCCCTTCTAGACGCTGGTGTCCCTCCTGCCAACGACGCTCCGCCCGCATCCGCACCAGTGCAGTGACGCATTCGCTGTCACAGTGAGGAAACAGCACTAAGGAGGGAACCGCACGGGCACCAAGGGGAATGATTTCAACAGCTGTGATTGAAGGGAACAAGGCCAGTTGCCTCATCTTGTTTCCTTCTGTTGTTTGGTGAGCCCACCGCAGAAAGCCCTCGGGACAGCTCACCACCTCGGGGAACGGCTCAGCACCTCGGGGAACGGCTCAGCACCTGGGGACGGCTCAGCACCCGGGGAACGGCTCAGCACCTCGGGGACGGCTCAGCACCCAGGGAAGGCTCAGCACCCGGGGAACGGCTCAGCACCTCGGGGACGGCTCAGCACCTCGGGGAAGGCTCAGCACCTCGGGGAACGGCTCAGCACCTCGGGGAAGGCTCAGCACCTCGGGGAAGGCTCAGCACCTGGGGACGGCTCAGCACCTGGGGACGGCTCAGCACCTGGAGGAGGGCTCAGCACCCGCGGACGGCTCAGCACCTGGGGACGGCTCAGCACCTGGAGGAGGGCTCAGCACCCGCGGACGGCTCAGCACCCGCGGACGGCTCAGCACCTGGAGGAGGGCTCAGCACCTGGGGACGGCTCAGCACCTGGGGAAGGCTCAGCACCTCGGGGAACGGCTCAGCACCTCGGGGAAGGCTCAGCACCTCGGGGAAGGCTCAGCACCTGGGGACGGCTCAGCACCTGGGGACGGCTCAGCACCTGGAGGAGGGCTCAGCACCCGCGGACGGCTCAGCACCTGGGGACGGCTCAGCACCTGGAGGAGGGCTCAGCACCCGCGGACGGCTCAGCACCCGCGGACGGCTCAGCACCTGGAGGAGGGCTCAGCACCCGCGGACGGCTCAGCACCTGGAGGAGGGCTCAGCACCCGCGGACGGCTCAGCACCTGGAGGAGGGCTCAGCACCCGCGGACGGCTCAGCACCTCGGGGAAGGCTCAGCACCCAGGGAAGGCTCAGCACCCGGGGAAGGCTCAGCACCCGGGGAAGGCTCAGCACCTCGGGGAGAGCAGAGGAGCGGCTGTCATCAGGCAGGAGCAACCCTGCAGGGAGCCCCAGGCCGGAGGCTGTGCCGGGAGCGGGAGAGCGCCTCTCCTGGCACGGCTGGCTTGGGAACAAAGGACGCTCTGACGTCAGACGTCAGGACACACAGGTGTCTGGCTCCCAGCACCCTCCTCCAGTTCTTTCCAAGAGCAATACTAGAGGAAAAAGAACTGATATTTAATTTTATGAAATTTTCCTGGTTTCCTTGTATTACTAATACCTCCAGGTAGGAATACAGCTGCCATTTATTTGAATGAGACACTCGCACTCAAGGGAAGCTTGTCACAGACCGCATGGGGCCACAGCGGCCTCCCCACTTCCTGCCGATGTCCCCGTCCTCCCCCACCACCGGATGGTCAGGATGGTCAGTGCCTGTGTCAGCCTGCAAGGCTCTATTCCCATCATCCAGACCAACACTCATCTGGGGGCCACTGTGCAGGCATCTGGGGGTGTGGCTCATCAACACCTGCAGCCAGGCGGCTCTGAGGAAAGCAGATCACCCTCCCTCCATAATGTGGTGGGCCACGTCCAATCGGTCGAAGGTCCCAAGAGCAAAAACCCAGGTTTCCCTGAGGACAAGGAATTCTGCCTCAAGACCACAGCATGAAAACCCTGCATGCGTCTCTACCTGTCCTGCACACTTCAGACTTGCCAGATCCCACCATCGCATAAGCCACTTCCTTGAAACAAACCGTAATGCATGTGGATTTATGTCTGTGCATCTCCCAGGGGCTCCATCTCTCTGAGAACACTGACTGGGACAGGCCTGGGGAGGAGACCCAGGAGCAAACTGGTATCTTGGGAAGACCGCTGGGGAGGGCGCTGCGCACATGTGGAGCCGCGAAGGAATTCAGGGGCAGATACTGGATGTGAAGAAATTCTAGGAAAACCTCAGCCAACTATCTTGCTACTGCTTTCCCGTTGTGTTTATGTGATACACTGATGGCATTCAGTCTTCATAAGCCAAAGGGGCTATTCAGGTATAAAATAAAACTCCAAATGCTAAGACAAAACCGTGTTTGCACTCATGTTGGCACACATGTGTGGAAACTGGAAGGACCCAGACAGGGTAGCACGGCCCCTGGGCACAGGGACACCCACATTCCGAAGTGTACGTACAGCATAAGCCATAACCTGCCTCGCTGAAAAAAAATAAAACACCAACGACAGTGAAGGTGAGTACTGCCTGGAGACAGACGGTTTAGCGGAGTCCGTGCCCTGGGAGGATGAGCTGCGCTCAGCGCGTCGCTGGGCCTCCGTGCCTACCTGCACAGTGAGACTCAGCCAGATCTCCCAGGTCCTAGACTGCCTTGGTGCTTCATATGTAAAGAGCAAAGTCTCTCCAATTTACAGGCCTTGTAACTGGACCGCTGCTGATTCATAAATACAAGCGTTAGCTCCGTCTCTGAAAATACGTG
Organism: Zalophus californianus; assembly: GCF_009762305.2. Classification (NCBI taxonomy): domain Eukaryota; kingdom Metazoa; phylum Chordata; class Mammalia; order Carnivora; family Otariidae; genus Zalophus; species Zalophus californianus. Next base: position 1,044,030 of record NC_045597.1, read on the forward strand.
TCCTCTACGGAGAAAAGCACCAGGGACCCTGGGAGCACGCAGCGGTGCTGGGACACAGCCGCAGTAACACGGGGCTGCCCGTCTGTGAGCAGCAGGGGCCGGTCAGGACCCTTCCACACGCACCGTTCTGCTCCAATGCCAGGGCCACATTCCTGGGCAGCGCACCCTTCAGCCTTCACTTTGTTTTCTTTCTGGGAGGTCAGCTCGTGAATAAGGCTTCAAACCCACCCTCACAAAGCCGTCTGCCCTGGGGTGTGAGACCAGGAATGGGCAGGGAACACGGCCACCCGGCAGGCTCTGAGGGGAGGGGAGCACAACCTACCTCTGCAGGGCACAGCAAGGGACGCCTGTGACCAGAGCCTCGGCTGCGAGGACAAAGGATCAGTCTACTGGGAGCCGACAAACGACGCGATCGGATCCATCAGGGAGTGTTACAAGCACGTCAGCCGTTCGGTTATATAGAAAAAAGAGGTTTCAGAAAGTCATTACAACTTAGAACAAAATTTTCCCGTGCCCTCTTCAGGCCATATGTCTTGATGTCTGGCACTACAAATATGGTCCTTGGACAGAAGAAATGCAGGCTGAAAATACAGTATTTTTAAAAAGGCAAATGCTTAAAGCTAACTCACAGTTTGACTTACAACATTCTCCCCGTACTCCCTGAAATAAATTCAGGTTTTAGGTACCGGGCCGCGCCTCCTCAGAGCAGAGCAGAGACTCCTGACTCTCCAGGTGGCCACGCGGGCCCAGCGCCACGCACTCACGGTTCAGATTTGGCTATTTTGGTTCCTTGGTACTCATGCCTCCCGGGAAGTAGGAAAAATAAATCAATATACTGTGGCATCTGGACTTTATTCCTATGCTTCACACACTTTCTAGGAAACCAAATAAAACCATAGAAAAACTACTGTTGGCCTTCATGGGATCTGGCTTCCATCCCTCTGGGGCTCGTGCAACATCTGAACTCAATTCTGGCAACTGGGGCTCGTTTTATTCTCCAAAGTGTCTGGGGATTTCCTGGATATATGCATTTTTAAAAATATTTTATTTATTTTAGAGAGAGAAAAAGGGAGCGAGAGAGTGCAAGGGAGCGAGAGAGAATGAGCGGGGGGGGGGGGGGGCAGAGGGAGAAGCAGGCTCCCATATGTGGGGCTTGATCACGACCCTGAGATCATGACCTGAACGGAAGTCAGGAGTTGGACGCTCAGCCGACTAAGCCGCAGCCGGGCGCCCCCGGATCTATACATTTAGAGGCCCACGTGGTCAAGATGTGCATCCGCATCTGCGCCCCAACAGGGAGCCACTGATCCCAGGCCTGGAGGGTGACAGACACATGGCTGACGCTGGATGCAGGAGACGGCTGTGTGAGGTGGTGGGAGCACCCCTCCAGGAGACTCTGCCTGGGTTCCGGGGTGGGCTGCGGGGTCCAGACCGCAGCCTGCCCACTGACCAGGCGGGTGGCCTAGGAGAAGTTACTCGGTTTCCCCATCTTTAAAATGGGGATCACACAGTATCTATGTCACTGGGTTGTTTGGAGATGAAGTGTGTGTATAAGTAATTGGAACAGTGCCTGACATGCGGTAAGCGTTCGATAAATATGAGCCATGCCATAACCGCCGACTGTAAAACCCAGGGTGGACCCCAGGAAGAGCCCACGTCAACAAACCTGCGGACTGTGTCCCCGTGTGTCAGAGCTGTTTGTGACTTCCCGCAGCGGTCCACGCGGGCCTGGCGCTCCCTCCCACTCCTGACCCGTGAGCTTCGGGCCCCGCCTGAGGTTCGCTGTTCCTGCTTTGCCGTGCGCGCTTCTCCGTTTACCCGTCACGGTGGGAGCCCCTACCAGGTGCCGCATGCCACGTGCTGGGGGTACAGTGCTGGCAATGGACAGGATCCTCCCCTTCATGGCGTGTTCCCGCTCAGTAAGGTGAGCCGGCCACGTCCTCCTGGCCACGTCCCCGGTCCTCGCCTCGCCTTCTACCCGGGGCAGCTTTGATCTGGGCCCTCCCCCGGTGCCTGTCCTGAGAGGCCCAGTCCTGGCCGCCACACGGTCAGTTCCGCCGATTTCTGAGGCCCCGTGCCCAGCACTGGCCCAGGTCAGCACACTCATTACTGCAAGAAGCTGTGACCGCACAGCACGGGGCTGTTTTCCTCCTTACAAAGCAAACCAGCAAGGACGAGCACCTGCTGTTTACAGAGCAGTGTGTCCAGGCCTGCAAGGAGCACACAGAACACAACAAAGGCCCCTCAGCAGGTGCCCCCACGTGCAGCCCCCCCAAAGAACCGAGGCTCTGGGGCAGTCCCCCCGAGGGGCACGCCAAGGCTCAGCCACAGGAAAGCGGTTATTCAGGGGGATCACCCTCCGCTGGGCACTGAGGACACCTGAGTCAGCAGGGGAAGGAGGTGAAACAGGACAGAAAATAAAGGTGGGTACCAACACCTTTCTTTCTTTTAAAAAATTTATTTAAATTCAATTAATTAACATATTTCATATCATTAGTTTCAGAGGTAGAGTTCAGTGGTTCATCAGTCTTATATCACACCCGGTGCCCATTGCATCACGGGCCCTCCTTCATGCCCATCCCCCAGCCACCCCCTCCCCCAGCCCCCTCCCCTCCAGCAACCCTCAGTCTCTTTCCTACCTCTCTGATTTTGTCTTGTTTTATTTTTTTCTTCTCTTCCCCTATGATCCTCTGTTTTGTTTCTTAAATTCCTCATATCAGTGAGATCATATGATAATTGTCTTTCTCTGATTGACTTATTTCGCTTAGCATAATACCCTCTAGTTCCATCCACGTCATTGCAAAAGGCCAGATTTCGGTGTGCTTTTTTGATGGCTGCATAATATTCCATTGTGTATATACACCACCTCTTCTTTATCCATTCATCTGTCGATGGACATCTGGGCTCTTTCCACGGCTTGGCTATTGTGGACATTGCTGTTATGAACATTGGGGTGCAGGTGCCCCAGCAGATCCCTACATCTGTATCTTTGGGGTAAATACCCAGTAGTGCAATTGCTGGATCATAGGGTAGCTCTATTTTCAACTTTCTGAGGACCCCCATACTGTTTTCCAGAGTGGCTGATGGTATTTTGATGGTATTCCGATAGAGATTGCACTGAATGTGTAGATTGCTCTGAGCACCACGGACATTTTAACGATGTTCTTCTAGTCCATGAGCACGGAACATTTTTCCATTTCTTCGTGTCTTCTTCACCAACACCTTTTTCTCTTTTGTTTGAATGTTTTAAACAGCTTTATTGAGGTGTAATCAGTACACAAAGAACTGCACGTCTGCAATACATCCCTCCTGGTGTGTCGCCCCTCAGGTCACAGATGCACTGCCACCTCCAAGGAGCTTCCTGTGCCCTTGGTGCAGTAGGAACACTTCCCGGTTGCAGCTTCCTCGCAGGCTTCTAGGCTTTACTGAAGGCGTCGCTGTCCAGCCGGCCTCTAGGACTTACCTCAGGCCCGTTGGCCTTGCCCTCCCCTCCCGGGCCCTGCCACCACCCGCTTCCCTGACCTGACTGTTGGCTGTGTCTCCCAGCGGGAATCCCTGGCCACTGGTCCGTCTCTGTGGGCTTACTGCTCTCCACCCGAGGCCCTCCAGGTTCTCCCGTGTGGCCGCAAGGGGCAGGATTTCCTTCTGTTCTGGGGCTGGATGTCCCAGGGAGGCATGGAGAGCTCGACCCCTGGCATGAGAACGCGGATGGTGGGGTGCCAGGGTGTGTCCGGGTTTGGGGAAAGGGCTGCCCTCTTCAAGGAGCAGAAGCCCCAGCCACCTTCGCGCCTCGGGCGAGTGTCAGTGGGGGCAGCACGAGGGGACCCCTGAGAACAGCAATGAACAGGGGCCCTAAAGGATCCGGAAGGGAGGGGATCTGGCAACAAGGCCTGGGCGAGCTGGGGGCATGGCCTTCTTGGTGGCGTGGTGTGAGGCCTGGGAAACAGGTGTGCGGAGGGTGGAACGTGGCCCCTGGCTCTGGCATTCATGGTCTCACTGGGTGATGGGATGAATGCAGGAAAGCTGACTTCAGTGGGGACCTCACTTAGAATCGCCAGGTGACCCGACAAACATGGCCAAACAGGGCATGGTTCGGAGCCAGAGCGTGTCAGGGACGGGCACCCGAAGCCTCCGTCCCGCGGCTGATGCCTGTTTCCCGCCCCGCTCTCCCAGCTCTTCAGGGCACTGGGACCGATGTGCAGGCCTGACACCAGGAGCAGGGGTCACGTCCGTCCCTGGGGGGCTGGACTCAGGTGGGGCGTGCGCCCAGATGGCACCCATCCCCCTCCAGGGTCACGGCAGGTGAGATCTGATTCAAACTTGAGTTATGGCTCTGCTGAGGCAAAGCCCTGAGAACAGGGCTCCCCATCCATCCTGTGCAGTTGGTGACTCCATGCACGTCTGCAGTGGCCACCTTCTCCCACGGACATGGACACCAATGGCTGAAAGTTCTGTAGCTTCCAGTGTCTGATGGCCAACCCTCCACCACGTTCCTACAGGAGATCAGAGCTGAAATGTACCTTCCAGTTCACCAAAAACGCAAATAGGGCTCGCCGCGGAGCAGGCGTTCCGTGCGCCTGGGTGAGAGGGTGCACTGGGCTCCGGCCCAGCCCACCTGGACCGTCTATGCGCCGGCCGCTCTCGCACAAAACAGAATCTATTCCCCAAGCAGGCGTGTAGATGTCTTCTGCCTCATTACTTTCCACACCGACTGCCCCGTGTGCTCTCTGGCCGGTGAATTTGACATTTATTGGAAAGGAAACTGGTAACAATAGAGCCCAGTGATGGGAACGATAACGCGGCCTTGGGGGACCCGCAGCTCCGTGTCGTCCGGCTCTGACGCAGACTACCATTTATGTTCCCACTCTGTGTGACTTCTGTCCAAAACAGTAAACACTGGAACACACTGATTTATAATTAGGAAGTTGTTTTTTTACTTTGTTTAGAAAACTATTAGTAACAACTTTAAATCTGACTTAATCTTTCATTTTCAGATTCTTCCCCTCAAATGTGCCCCCAAACAATCTACAAAATGCCAAAAAAGGCCGGAGGGAGGTGGGCTGGTTCAGGTTCTGCGGGTCCTGGCCTCCAAGGACCAGGAGCGGGCATGCTGGGAACTCGAGCATTTTAAAGAAAGTGGAGACTGCTCTCCTTCCTCCCTTCGAGGGACGTGGTTAGCAGGCGCCTGCATCATCGCGGGCATCCCCAGAAAACAACCAGGGGGCCCGGGCGTGCGTGCGTAGCACCAGGGGTGCCCACCTCCCAGGCAGGGGACAGGCAGCTGTGTGTCTCGAGCTTACTCCAAGCTGAAGCTCCAGCTGAGGCTCCAAAAGGAAGACGACTCGAAGCGCATGGCGGCCCAGCCGTCACCGCGGGGTGGTCTGCTACCTTCTGCCTTCCTTCCCATAGTGCTGAATCTTTAAACACACGCGATTTAATTTTAGAAATGCCATTTACTCGAGCCTTAACTTAGTACCTTCCAAGGCTCAACACCAAGGTCACTGAAATTGAGTTAACCTACCTTGACATCTACTTAAGCTTTTGGATCTAGACGTAAGAATCTGTAGCAAATATTTATTTTTAGCCCCTCAAATCAGGGCTAGCTATTCTGCGCGGCTTCTACTTCAGATACGATCGTATGACTTGGCGAGACCCTCCCAACGCAGCCCTGTGTGTGTGGGCTTGTTGGCAGTGCATGAATAGGGCTGTGATGATGATTTTTTTTAGATAATTGTAGACTCACCGGCAGTTATAAGAAATAATCCAGACAGATCCTGTGTGCCCTTCCCCCAAGGCGGATACAACAGGAAAAACCACCACAGACATCACAGCACGGATACCAACCAGACACAACAGAGCATCCCATCCCCACGAGCACCTGAGTCTCTACACAGTCACACCCGCCTCCTTCCCGCTCCACCCCTGCTGAGCCCCTGGAAACAACTGATCTGTTCTCTGACTCCATAATTTCGCCATTTCAAGAATGTTCTAGAAATGGAACCAAGCAGACAGGCATACCTTGCTTTCTTGTGCTCCACGGACACTGCCTTTTTACAAAAGGAGGGTTTGTAGAGACCCTGAATCGAGCATCTACCAGCCCTACTTTTCCAACAGAACGTGCTCACTTTGTGTCCCTGTCCCATTTTGGTGATTCTCGCAATATTTCAAATTTTTCATTATATTTTTTTTGGTGACGTGTGATCAGGGATTACAACTTGTCAAAAGATCAGATGATGGTTAGCACCTTTTAGCAGTAAAATATTTTTTAATTAAGTATGTACATTTTTTAGACACAACGCTATTGGACACCTGGTAGACCACAGAGAGAATAAACGTAACTTCTATATGCACTGGAAACCAAAAATGTTCACTGGACGCTCTTTAACTGTGGGACCCGCTGTACTTCAGTGGTCTGAGCTGGACCCGTGTGTCTCTGTGGTGAGCCTGCGCAGGATTCTGGGGACTGCATCCCTTCACGCAGCCCGATTCCCTGGAGACTGACCGAGGCTGCTGTGTGCAGTTCCTTCTTGTTGCTGCAGAGCAGATTAATGTTCCACGGTGTGGACAGATCACAGGGTCTTTTTAGCCATTCACCCGCTGAAGGACATTAGGTTCTTTGCACGTTTGGGCTATTACAAATAAAACTAACATAAACATTCATGTGCATGAATCTGTGTGAAATTTTCATTTCTTGGGCTAAATACCCGGGAGTGCAATTGCTGGGCTGCAGGACAGCAGCACATTGAGCAGACGTGGGCGCACACTCTGCAGAGTGGCCACGCCGTGCTTCGTCCCTGCCAGGAGCAAGGGGTGATCCCACCTCCCAGCATATCCCCCCATGCCGGGGGCCATTCTGGAAGGAGCGTAGTGGTATCTCGTGCGGTTCTATCTGCATGTCTGTAAATGTTAATGGGGTTACACATCTTTCCGTGGGCTTGCCTAATGTCTGTATCTGCCCCCAGGATCTGCTTGTGCCTGATGCCCATTTGCTAACTGGACTGACAGTTGTGCTGGGGAGCTTGGAGACTCCCAGTCCTTCATCAGATTTGTGATCTGAAGATCTCCCACAGGCTGCAGCTAGTCTGCCCACCCTCTGAACAGCACCCTTTGCAGAGTGTAAGTTTCTAATTTTGACAAAGTCTAATTTGCCAATTTCTCCTTTTATGGATCATGTGTTTGGCATCAGGTCTAAAAACTCTGTGTATTCCTAAATCCCAAATATCATCTACTGTATTTTTTCCAAAAGGATAAAAGTTGTATACTTTGTTTAAATCTGTAATCCATTTTGAGTTCACTTTTATGTAAGGTATGAAATTTAGGTTGGTCTTTGTTTTTGCCTCTGGACCGCCAATTGCTCTAGCTCAATTTGTTGAAAAGGCAATCTTCCCTGCACTGATTGATTTGCCACCTTTGCCAAAAATCAGTTGGTCCCACTGGTGCCAGTCTGAGTTTCCTATTGTGCTCCAGGTTCTGCTCGTCTGCCAGTAAGCACCCTGCTGCCCCAGCACACGTAGCAAAGTAATGTCTTGATAGCAAGTGCACCGCTCCTTTTTTCTTCCTTCTCAAGATTGTTGTAAGAATTTTAGCTCCTCTGACTTTCCATACAAATTTTAGGATCATCTTGTCTATGTCCATAAAAAACCGTTCTGGGATTTTGCTAGGAATGCAATGAATCAGTGTGGTGAGAACAGACGTGCTACACACTCAGTCTCGGACCCGTCTCCCCTTCACTGAGGTCTTGAGTCCCTACATGAGCATTTGCAGGGGCGGCACACAGCCCCGCCCAGCTTTTGTTAGCTGCGCCTAAGTGTTTCATTTTTTTTTTAGTAATTGTAAATAATATTGTATTTTTACTTTTGGCATCCATGTGTCCATTGCTATAAACAGAAAAATAGTTGACTTCTGAATGTTTATCTTGTATCCTGCAGCCTTGCTACACACTCTTGTATAGTTACAGGAGTATTTCTGTAGAGCCCTTGGGATTTTATAATTAGATAATCGTGTCATCTGTGAACAGACTGCTGAGTCCTCCTTGCCAATCTCCATGACCTGTGTTTCCTTCTGCAGCCCTACGCGGCTGAGGACGAGCACTGACAGCGCATGCCTGACTCTGTCCCACTCTGTTTGTTAGCCGTAGGTGTTCTCTGTAGGTACTCATTAACACGTTAAAAGGAAGTTCCCCTGTATTCCTGTTTTTCTGAATGGGTGTTGAATTTTGTCAAATACTCTTTCTGTACTGATTGAAACGATGGCGTGATTTTTTTTTTCTTTTGTCCATTGATGTGGTTCCACTGATAAATCTTGAAATACTGAACCAGCCCCGCACACCTGCAATAAAACCCACCTTGGTCACTGTGAAAAATTCTTTTTATGTATTGTTGACTTCTACTTGCTAATATTTTGTTACGGACTTTTGTGTCAGTATTCATAAGTAATATTGGTCCATAGGTTTCTTTTCTGTCTTTGTCTGGCATCAGTATAATATTAGCCTCAGAAGACAAACTGGGAAGTGCCTCCTCCACTTCTTTGAATGCATGTTGGAATTCTCGAGTGAAACCATTTAGGTCTGAAGTTTCTTTGTGGTGGGTTTTAAAACGACTAATTCAACTTCCTTACTCGCCATTAGGCTATTCAAATGGTCTATATCCTACTGAGCAAGATGTGCTAGTTGTGTTTTTCAAGAAGCGTTTCTTTGTCTTCAGTTTTCAGAGTTCAACCATGAGAGGTCTTGGTGTGATTTGGGGGGATTTATTCTAACTGGGGTTCTACCAACTTCTCAAATGTTTGTGTTTGTGCCTTTTGCCAACTTTGGGTAGTTTTCAGTCTTCTCTCCTTCTGTGACTCCAGTGGTGTGAATGTCTGGTCTTTGGTTAGAGTCCCAAATGTCCCTGAGGCTCTGTTCATTTGTTTTTCCAGTCTACTGTCTCCCGGTTGCCAGATTGGGCAAGTTTTGTTTTATCCTCACGTTTTCTGATTCTTGGGGTGTTGAGCCCATTGGTTTACAGTTTTTGCTTCAGTTACCATATTTCTCAATTCAAAAATTCCCATGTTTGGGGCGCCTGGGTGCCTCAGTCAGTTGAGTGTCTGACTTTTGATTTTGGCTCAGGTCATGATCTCAGGGTTGTGGGACTGAGCCCTGTGTTGCGCTCTGCGCTCAGCGGGGAGTCTGCTTGAGATTCTCTCCCTCTCCGTCTGCCCCTCCCCCACTCATGCACAAGCACACGCACGCACTCTCTCTCTCTCTGAAAAAAGAACAATGAAAAATTTAAATACAGTGACATAAGCATCCACCTTCAAAAACTAGAAACAGAAGAACAACTTAAAACCAAAGTAGATGGAAGGAAATTATAAAAGTAGAAATCAAAGAACTAGAAAATGGGCAGATAGAGAAGACCCACAAAACTGATGAACCTTTAGCCAGACTAGTTGAAAGGAGGGGTTTCTCTGATTTCTAATGATGCTCGCAAACCAGCATCTAACGATGCTCCTCCCGAGAGTGAAGGTACACACTGGCCGGGGGTGCCGGGCCCGGATACAGAAGGCACTCCACGAGCACCCGCGAATTCCCTGCATCCACCCGGCCCTGTAGCTGCCAGGGCAGCCGCCACGCTGGGGTCTGCCGAGAGGGGGCTCCTGAGGTGGGGTGGTCTCCTGTTTCTTTTGCTATTGGTGTTGAGAACAGCTTGGCCTCCACGTTGCTTTATACCAGCTTGTGCCCCAAAGTCCTGCCCTCCACTTTTCTGCACAGCACACGACTTTTCGCACAGCCCACAGCTCAGCTCCACGGTCACGAGCCCAGTGCCATCGGCCCTCACCCCTCTTCGGCCTCGCCCCCACTCCCCCACAGGGCCTCAGCACCACCACAGCCAGCGCGGGCAGGGCCCCACATGCCCCCCAGGCCCCGTGCACCAGCCGATGATGCGGCATGTGCCTCACCAGCATCACAACCATCTTCCTGAAGGCCACTTCCGATACAAAGTGATTTCCAGCTACCCACAGGGACACCTCATGCTGACCCCAGCTCTGTGCAGCGCAGTCCACAGGTGGCCGTGTCCTCCAGGGCCAGATCCACGCCCTTTCAGGTCCTCGTGGGGCTGCATCCAACACCGAGGACTTGGTGGCACTGATGTGAGTGGGAGGCGATTCGGGCCTGTGCCCTGGGACCAGTGTGAAGCAGATGGGTCTCAGCTTCTCACGCTGTTCCCCGGGGGGCACTCGGAGGCGCTGAGGAGGGGTGGGGCTCCCCAGAGCCTTCAGAGGCAGCCGGAGCCGTGGCCGGGGCAGAGCGCCAGGACCAGACAGCACGGGCCGTGGGCGGAGGGCCGGGGAAGCAGGCACTGATGCCCCACCACTCAGAGGGGACAGGTTTCCACAGAAGAAAGAGTGTTGGCGTGAAGCACCGAGGTTCCTCTGCCCCACTGTGATATCCCCATTCTAATCTGTAAACGCCTAAACTATTTGGGGCCGTGAGCGAGCGCGTGAGGCGCCTGTTGGCCACACTGCCCCCAACACCTGAGGCCGACGTGGACCGCAGATGCGGACGGAACACGCCCCCCAGAGGAACAAGGACCACGGGCACTCTCCTTGCTGCGTCCGCTCTCAGTCCCCACCTCCTGCGCCAAAGCCGTGGGAAGAACCCAGGTATGCCCAGCCAAACTCAGCTCAAGCCAGCAACTTCACCGTGATCGTGGGAACTCCATCCTCTTGGATCAGTCCCGATCTCCCTGCTCCTCTCCACGTGGTGTCTGGTGGAGGGGCGAGGGGTGTCGGTGCCACTGTCCCGTGCCTCCTGAGGGCGTCTGTGCCCAGAGCTGGTGCCCAGAGGCTGGTGTGTCCCAGGCCCTGCTCTGGAAGGCTGGCCCCCCTCGATCCCCTCTGAGGGGCATCCCATCAGGTGCCCCTCAGAGGCCCATGGAAGCTTGGAGAAGGTGCATTCAGGCTCTCACTGCCTGGCCCTTCCCGGAGCCTATCCAGCCGGCACGCTGGGCTGGTGAAGACCCCGGGCCCCGACACACTCGCCCTCCAGTCCCCTCCCCCAACCCCGCCCGATGCGTGCCCTCCCGCTCCCCGGGTCCCTGCTGCGGACTGCAGCCTCAAGAAGCAGAAGACTCGTGCTCCGGGGCACACGCTAGCTCCACGAGGGCACTGCCCCCCTTTCGCGTCCTCCCTGGAAAGGTCTCCCGAGCAAGCCTGTGTCAGGCTCTGTACGCCCAAGCATATGTTCACACAGACCTGGGGGCACATGCCCGCTCGTGTGTGCAGGGGGCTCATGCATCCACAGCAGACGACGACACGCAGATGCAGCTTCTCACCCAGGCCGACTCTGACCCGTGGGACAGCCTGGGCTATAGCACAAGCAGGGGAGCCCCTGGCCTCTGCCGGCAGAACCAGGGACGTGGCCAACGCCCCTCAGGGCGCAGGCCGGCCCCACAGCAACCCACCACCCACCCAGTGCCCATCAGGCCCAGGTGAGGGCCCCGGGGCAGGAAGCTGAGGACGCAGAAGGGGGCCATGGACCTGGACCCACAACACGCAGGGCGCTCCTCCAGCTCATGCCGAAAAGGCAAACGCCCCAACTACAGCACGGGCAGGAGACCTGAACGGACGTCTCCATGAAGACGACGTAAGATGGTGCCGGGAAGCATGCGAAGGTTCTCCGCGTCCTCTGCCGTCCGGGAGACGCAAATCCAAACCCCGGCGAGACACCGTGCCACACCCACCAGGACGGGGGGAAAGAAAAGATGGACAGAAGCAGGTATTGGGGAGGATGTGGAGACACTGGGAATAGAAGGTGCTGCAGCCGTGTGGGAAACAGTCTGGCGGTTTTCCGTCGGTTAAACCCAGACTCCCCACACACCCAGCACCTCCTCCCTGGGCGTGCACCCAAGAGCAGTGAAGACACATTCGCATGGAAACCGTGTGTGAAAGTTCATGGCGACGGGATTCAAAATGGCCCAATGTGGGAACAACCCAACGTCCCCACCCGACCATCAGGTGAAGCTTGATCTGTCCGCACAGCAGGATGGGGTTCAGCCACAGAAACGGACGGAGCGCCAGACACAGGCTGCACCAGGACAAACCGTGAAGACATCACGCTCCTAGAAGAAGCCAGACACACAGGCATTGCACGCTGCATGTGAGCATTTCCACACGATGCCCAGAACAGGTAAATCCACACGGAACGAGTGCAGAGCCGTGGTTGTGGGGGCAGGGGATAGGGCTCGACGGCTCACAGGGTGGGGTTTCTTTCAGGGGTGATGAGTGTCCTCAAGTTCATGGTGACGTGGCCAACCCTGCCAACAGCCTGAAAACCACCCAGCTGTACATTTTAAAGGGGGTGAAAGTGCCCTACGACCCAGCAATTGCACTACTGGGTATTTACCCCAAAGATACAAATGGAGTGATCCAAAGGGGTACCTGCCCCCCGTGTTCACAGCAGCAATGTCCACCCACAATAGCCAAACTGTGGAAAGAGCCCAGATGTCCACCGACAGATGAATGGATAAAGAAGAGGTGGTATATATACACAATGGAATATTATGCAGCCATCAAAAAGAATGAAATCTTGCCATTTGCAATGACGTGGATGGAACTGGAGGGTATTAGGCTAAGTGAAATAAGTCAATCAGAGAAAGTCAATTATCATATGCGGAATTTAAGAAACAAGACAGAGGATCATAGGGGAAGGGAGGGAAAAATAAAATAAGATGAAATCAGAGAGGGAGACAAACCACAAGAGACTCTCAACTCCAGGACGCAAACTGAGGGTTACTGGGGGGGGGGGGATGGGGTAACTGGGGGATGGGCACTAAGGGGGGCACGTGATGCAATGAGCACTGGGTGTGATATGCAACGGATGAATTACTAAATTCTACTTCTGAAACTAATAGTACAGTATATGTTAATTGAATTTAAATAAAATTAAATTAAAAAAATAAAGGGGGTGAAAGTCTATGGTCTGTGAATTACGCTGAAATGAAGCTGTTAGTAAAAATGAAACGAAGGGCTGACGAGGTGGTCTGCACACTCCTGGACACGCACACGCACACACGGCCCTGTCTGGGCGATACCAAGCCGTCGCACTGACCCCTTCATCTACTTGCTCTGTGTGTCCAGAAGCCGGCGGAGCAGCGCAGGACAAGGCTGTGCCCCCTGAGGCGTCCCCGAAGTGGGGCGGGTGGCCTGCGGGCAGTGGCGCACCTGCAGGAATCCCTGAGCTGAAGCCGTGAGCACTTGGTTCCGCAGGGAGCCTGCGTCCCCACTGTTCTGACACCACGTGGGATCCCAAATGTGGAAGGTGTGCACCAGCTCCACCTGCTGGTGTGCTGGGGGGCACGGGAACGGCCGCTGGCGGGCGGCCCAAGACGCAGGGGATTAGGAGCTGTCCCTGATGGGGCACAGGGTGCGTCAGGAACGGTCCCTGGACGTGCCTGTAGGTGAAAATCGGGTTACCTGCAGCTGAGCCCAGAAACTCACTGCGTTCCACACGTGACCAAACCGCATGTGTGCCGGATTATTAATACAGACAAGCAGTGAGTGGGCTCAGCACCGGCACGGCCCCCCGGGTCACACACCAGCCTCCGCGGCTGACGTTCACACACCCAGAGGGCCAGGGGTCTGCAGGTCTGGACAGAACATCCTATTCACACTATCATCAAAACACACAGCTGAAGAGGCCTTTAAACACCGGAGGTCAAACAGCAGCAAGAAACCACAGAGCCCGTGTGTGGTTCCCGTTGTGGGTGCACGCGCCCCCCGCTCTGCCCCTCTCCTGCCCCGCCTGCACTTCTTCCTGGGACCCCCCCCCCCCATGATCTTTCCGGTGTGCACTGATGTTCACTCTCTGCGCTGTGCGGGGAGCTCACAGACGCACTCACGGGTCTGCCATTATGTCACGCAGAGTGGTCTCGCTGCCCCTCGCTCTCTGTGCTCGTCTCTCCTTAGTGCTGAATAAAAGCGCTGCCTGGATGCACCGCAGGGTTTGGTGCACTGGGCGATTCCGAGTACAGCTGCTGGAAACAGGCAGGTGCCGGGGTTTTTGTGGATGTAAATTTCGGGCTCTTTTGGGGAAATGGCCAGGAGCACGACAGCTGGGTCACGTGGGGAGAGCGTGCTTAGTTGTGCAAGAAACGCCCCCTGTCTTCCACATCACTGCACCATTCTGCATTCCCACTGCAGGGAGTGAGTTCTCTGCGCCGACCGCGGGGAGGATAAGAGGACGGCCCACGACGGCAGGAAGCCAGGCAACGGGCCGCCAGCCAGAGCACCAGGCACAGGGACGGTGCCAGGCTCTCCCCCCCCCCCCGCGCCCACGCGTGACGCGGGCTTCCTCACCCCCGATCATGGGTGGGGGGTGCCGAGCAGGTGCGATGGGCAGAGCAGACCTCGGGGGCTTGTCCGCTGCTGGTTCTGACCCGCTGTGCACGGCACCAGAAGGCAAAGACAGACTCTGCCTACCTCAGACTTCATTAGGGAATCTGAAGAGTTAATCTGGAAATGAGTTTAAAATCAACTCCCCGCTGTTCTCTGCAGAGGGATTTGGCTAATGCCCTGCAGATGGGCGGGGCGGCAGTGGCAGGCTCCCATACATTGCTGTGTCCCGTTTCCTGGCCTGCGGGGGCAGAGCGCCAGCAGGATCAGACCCCCCCACCGCACCTGCAGCAGGACTCAGTCAGCACCCTGAACAAACAGCTCTGTTGTGGCCGCGGTGCAAGGAAGGGGCACCAAAGACCCAGGAACAGACCCTCGGGCTCACAGAGGCCCCACTGCGATTGATGGGGAAAGCGGGATTAACCAACAGAACTCAATCTGGAGGCAAGGAAAACGGATGTGGAGAGGCTGTGCCTCTCCAGTCCCCGGGCAGGACGCGGCTGTGCGGACAGATCTCACGGGGAAGCAGAGAGAGGCCCGAAGGCCAGAGTCAGTCGAGCCTCTGGGGCACAGCTGCGTCGGGAGTCGGCCGAGGGGCTTCCTAACGCTGGCTTCCAAGAGTGGGTCCCGGTGGAGGCTGGTTGGCACCACCGGGGTCTGTGTGCACAGGTGCCAATCTCAGACAGCCACCCGCTGGGCCGGAGAGCTGTCGGGGTGGTGGGCCCTCATCTACTCACGTGCGCAGAACAGCCACTCGACACAGAAGCCTTTCTGGGGGGGATGTGACACAGCACATGCCCATCCCAGTGTGGCCGGCGTCACAAAACTTCCAGAGCCTTCTCTAACACGGTCCTTTCCGGTGCCAGAACCACGCCCATTTCACTTGGGGCCCATCGTTTTCCACACGCCTCGGGCAACAGGACAGTCCACTCTAGCTATTAAAAGAAACTCGAAATGCCAACCCTCCCATAAAACAAATACGAGGAGCAGAGAATCCTCGTGACTTTTTCTTTTGAGGGGGGAGGGACAAAGGGGGAGAGAACCTCAAACAGACGCCCCACATCATGACTTTTTAAGAAGGGAAAAGTCACCACATCTATTTGAAAGGTCTGGAAACAGTTCCCTTGCCTCCAGACTGCGTCTTCGTGAGCCACATTAACCGTGGCCGGCTAGACCGAAATAATGTCCGTGGGTAGTCTCAGGGAGGCCCCAAGGCACGTCCGCACACAGGATTCCTTCTGACCCCGAGGGCGGCCGCACTCAGGACACAGTGGAGCGCATCGTGAGCAGGGGTCCCCACCGCGTGGGCTCCGTCACAGAAGAATGTTCCGTGAATCAGAGAAATTCCAACAGACACAGAAACAGTGAGCACGTGAGCTGCCACAGCTTCATCAGCACACAGCCAGCCCAGCTCCGTCCATAGCCACCGGCCGCCCACGTGCACGAGTCCACACCGAAGCCCGCACACCTGCGTGGCTCTGCATGCACGCCCGTCGGCCCGTGTCCCTGAAGGGTGGGGGCCTCCATACAAGACAAGCACGACACAGTTGTCACATGTGGCCACAGCGCAGCTAACGGTTCTCCCCTCACAGCCCCAGCGTGGGGCTGCTCCCCAGGTCAACAGCTGCCTGAACTCATGACCCTCATCAAGTCCGGCCTGTTCCCGACAGCTCTGTCTGCAGGCACCTGGTCCCAGCCCTCAAAAGGCTGTAAGTCCGCACGTTTACTGAACCACGGCTCAGGAGTCTAGCTTGGCCCAGGAGACACAAGCGAGGTCATGTGGGCATGTCCGCCAACCCTTTTCCCCAAATGCCTTGCTCTCCAGGTATCACAATTAGCTTCGTGCTCCCAGCCTCAGAACCCAAAAAAGTCCAAAGTGTATAAGGGACAGCTCCAGGAGGGGTGGGAGGAGCCAGCACAGAAACCTCAGACACCGGGAAATGGGGCATTTCGTGAGAAGGCACAACAGGACTTGGTGTGTCTATTTATTTAAAAAGGGAAGGACAGAAAATTATTCTATGTGCGTAATTCAGCCATGCTGAGCTAAGTGAAGGAAGAGACGAGACGCGGAGAAATCATTCTGGCTGTTGGGTCCTTCGAAGCACGAAGAAACATAATCTTGCATCTCAAGTGCACTTCATGGTCTATTTAGTGTAACAAGACGTTGCCTTCCAGGGTCACAGATGGGCCACTGAAATGGAGGAACACAGTGACCAGAGGGTGACTGAAGAAGCTGTCTTGCTAAGTACAAAGACGGGATTTTAAACCAGCTACAGCAAGGGTACGGAAAACCAACACACCCATTATAACAATGACGATCAGAATTCGCATAGTTTACATGCTTTCTACGTTTTTCAAAGCATTTCAAAGTATTTTTTTTAAGATTGTGTTTTTAAGTAAACTGTACACCCAACTGGAGCTCAGACTCACAACCCCAAGATTAAGAGTCACATGTTCTACCAACTGAGCCTGCCAGGTGTCCCTCAAAGTATTTTTTCAAAACAAAACAGTGATTCCTAACATTTTTGGTATGAAATGTCATTTTAATATAAAAACTGCAAGCTCTTATCTTTTAGAATACATAGCTAGGGAAATGCCACAGACTAAAAATTATAATGTAGAATTTTGTACCTTTTAAAAGAATTTGAATTAATCAAATAGTCTACACGCATTGAGAGAGGATAAAAGAACAGCTCCTGTCATCCCAAAGCTCCTTCCTCAGCCTCTGGAGAGCTGCCAGCTTCCTACCCTGGACTGAATTTTAAGGACAGAGGGGGTGCCACCTTAAGTATTTTTCTCATCCCAGCATACGTACTAGATGCATTCCTTGATACAACATGTCTCCTTAATTTGTGATTGCTGAGGATTGTGAGACAGATTCTACCTTGAGAGGTTGGCACTCAAACAGGAGAAGAGACAAACGCTCAAATAATTACCTCGTCAGTAGAAAAGTGGCCAGTTTTCTGGGCAGATGTGATTAGCGTCCCTGGCTCCTTCCTTAAAAGGGCAGGAAATGGAAAATAGGAGAAGTTGTGTGAGCTTTCCCTTGGTGGGGGTGATGGGAAAGATTTCCAGAACATATTACATTCAAACATCAAGCTGCAGAGAAGAAAGAAATGGTAATTAGATAAAATCCACATCCTATTAGAAGAGTGATATCATGGGGCGCCTGGGTGGCTCAGCCGGATGGGCGTCTGCCTTCGGCTCAGGTCATGATCCCAGGGTCTTTGGATGGAGCCCCGCATCGGGCTCCCTGCTCGGTGGGGAGCCTGCTTCTCCCTCT
This sequence comes from Zalophus californianus, assembly GCF_009762305.2. Taxonomy (NCBI): domain Eukaryota; kingdom Metazoa; phylum Chordata; class Mammalia; order Carnivora; family Otariidae; genus Zalophus; species Zalophus californianus. The sequence continues at coordinate 1,061,683 of NC_045597.1, forward strand.
CCCTCTGCCGCTCCCCCTGCTCCTGCTCTCTCTCTGCTGTGTGTGTCTCTCTCTGTCAAATAAACAAATAAAATCTTTAAAAAAAAGATAAAAAAAGAGCGATACCATGACTGACTGGGCTTTATGCCAGGAAAATACAGAAAAAAGTTTGCAGAGGGTTAAGTGTGGGGAATGTATAAACATACCTCCTTTTGATGTTGTTCCTAAATAAAAATGTCATGATCATCTCCAGACACTAAAGAAGCACTTGATAAACTTATTTGTATTTGTTCTTGATTTTAAAATACTCAAAAAAGAAAATCGATGGGTATGCTAATATAATACACATACACACACTGAACTGTCCCCCTCTCAGCCTGAAGCCAGTGTGATACTGAAGAGGAAGACTGTAGGAGGCGTGTTCCCCAACACACTAAACTAGGCAAGGGTACCCACCAATCCCCAATGCCCTAGAGATACCGGAAAATACAATTAGACAAGGAAAAGAAATCAGAAGTACGAAAAACTCAAAGAAATAAAACCATAATCATTTGCTGATTTGTTTATGTAATTATGTAATTAGAATGAATTTTGGATTTTATATGAAAAAAAAAGCTAGCAAGAATGGTCAGGTAAACACTTGGAAGGAGCAATGAAGTGAAATGAACCAGATAAAATGCTAAAATATGCCCCAGAGCCCCAGTAACTAAAGCTGAGTGGCACCAGAAACTGGAAGGCAAACAGACAAATGACATAGACCAGAAATTACAGAAACTGACTCAAATACATATGGAAGCTTAATATAATTTCATGGTGGTGTCTCCAATCTGTGGAGTGAAGACAGAGATTTTAATAAATGGTATTGGGACCACCAGATTAGAAAAACCAAGTTGGATCCATACTTGAGACCATACAACAAAATAAATCCAAAAGGGTTAAAGGTTTACATGTAAATAAAAGTCCTAGGGGGGAAAAATGGGTGAATTCCTTTAAAACCTTGGAATACCAAGGCCTTTTAAACTACAACTCAACATCCAAAAGCCACAAAATACTGGAATTCCACTACATTTCAAAAATGGCAAAAAAAAAAAAAAAATCAAGATAATGGCAATCTGAGAAAAAGTACTTTCAACTCCAGTCACAAGGGCCAATCTCCCTAATTTAGAAAGAGCTCCTAGAAACCATTAGAAGATGAGCAAGCCAATTAGTAGATGGGCAGCAAGAGGTGTAAACAAGTCCGAAACCAAGCAGGAGGCTCTCCAGGTCTCCGTGGGACAAGTGCGGTCACATCCGCACACTGAGACGGCCCTTCCCCGCCCTCGGACTGGCAAACACAGGACGGAGACCCTGGTCCTGGGAGCCTCTGCGGAGAGCCGCTCTCCAGACGGCTCTGGGTGCACAATGGAGCCCACAGTGCAGCTGCGACTCAGAGCAAAACCAGCAAAAGGACTTGCTCCCCCCTCAGCCTCTGGGAACCTGGAATGCACACACTGGCACACGTACACAATGACATCATCCAAGGTCACTAACCGCAGCAGTGTTTGCAACAGCGAGAAAGGAGAAGAACCCAAGCGTCCACCGACAGACTGAGGAGCTGTGGCCGTGTGTACGGAGGGTTACATGTGGCCACGAATACAGAATGAACAACTCGCTCTTCATCGATGCGGAACAACGTCCAAGATACACAGAGCGGGAGAATGTGCAGAACGGGTTTTGTAGGGTGCTGCCCTTTGTATAAGCCAGGAGGGAGGGCAGGATCCCGCAGGAGAGACCACCTGCGGGCACAGACCGGCAGGTGCTGCAGGCTCACAGTGAGAACTGGCCCGGTGTACCTGTTACACCATTTTGATTGTGAGTCATGAAGATGTGTAGGATTTATTACAAACCCAAAAAAAGAAAGAAGGAAAGAAGGAAAGCAAAGAAGGAGGGAGGGGGAGAGGGTCCAGGCTGCTTCGGGGAGAAAAGACTAGACAAGCGGGGCTCCAGGAAAGCTTGGATGTGGTGTGAGCACTGAACAGGGAGTCAGGGGGGCCGCAGATCAGCAGGAAAGTTAGGTCATCAAAGCAATCGAGAAATAATCTGCAGTCTTGGAAAAGAAAAGATCTGTGTAAAAATGACCCCCCAAATCCCCACATAGCACATGACGCAGGAGAGAAAATTCCATACTCAAACAGCACCAGTGAGGGGCTTCTGGTAGCTGCCGGCCAGGCTGTATCCTCGCTGTGGCGGGAACGGACAGCTGCCCTCACCAGGCACACGGGACACGCCTAGCCCGGACTGCCACTCGGATCCCGCAGAGAAGCGCCCCGCCCCGAGCGGTTTAAGGAAGACAAAGCACCTTGTGTTTGCAGGTAGCCCACCTTCCCAAGCCCCACGTTCCCAAAGATCACGTTTGTCCCCAGGAACAGAGGTGCCAGCCACTGTAAACCAAGTTCTCGGGGAACCGGTGCAACAGACACAGAAACCTCACACATCTCCCCGCAGGTGTTTGCTGCACCAGGCAACCGAGAGAGGACACGCTGCTTCAAATGTTGTCCACACGCAGAAACACACACACACACAGACACACACACACACGCAGACACACAGACACAGAGGCACACACGCAGACACACGCAGACACACAGACACAGACGCAGACACACAGACACACACAGACACACACACACACGCAGACACACACACGCAGACACATGCACGGACACACAGACACACAGACACACGCAGATACACACAGACACACATGCAGAGACACACACAGACACATGGACACGCAGACACACATGCAGACACACACAGACACACGTGGACACACATGCAGACACACACGCAGACATGCAGGCACACACAGACACAAAGACACACACTCAGAGACACACGCGGACATGCAGACACGCACAGTTCACCCTCCCAGAAAGCGAGGACCCCAGCAACCCCAGCATTAAGGGTCCTGGCAGGACTGTGCCCAGTGGGGCCCATGGCCCCCTGTCCCTCAGGGACAAACCCAGGATCCACCATCCCACACCAGCGGGAGCCCCGAGGACAGTGCAGGTGTTAGAGGCGAAGCACCTGCCAACCCCGCACGCATGTGCAGAGGGGCAGGACAGCCACGGGGACAGACCCAGGGGGCGGGTGTCACAGTCCAAAATTTACTGGGTTAGGAGAAAGCACAGTGAAGGGAAGTGCGAGCAGTACCAGCCTTTTATGCAAGACATAAGAATGTGTACTTGTACTTCAAAAACTTGCACAACAGAAGGAACATCAATACCTGAAAAGCAGAGAAGTCACTCTGGGGGGAGGGGAAACACGGACAGACGGACAGACCCTAACGTCTCTGGGTGTGCAGTATTCGGTTCAGAAACATGTGGTCATCTTACGTAATTACAAAGTAAAATGGAATTTAAAATGGCAATCATTGAAAAATTAAACAAAGGAATTTACTTCTCCACCTGCTGACATAACCACATAGAGAGGATTCTGAGAGACTTCAAGACACGGTGATGGGGCTGTGCCCCCGGTGGGGTAGGCCCGGACCCCATGGCCGGAAATCTGAATCCCACCTTCCCTCGGGCGTGACGGTCCCGGGTCCGTGACAGAGAGGCCACTGGCGTTCACACCACCAGGTGCGCGTGTGGGAAACGGCCGAGGAGCCGCATGCTGCTGTCCCTGGAAACGGATCGGGGCTGGGAGCGGGAGACAGACCCGGGATCCACGTGGCCCTGACATCGGAGAGCAGGGAGGGAACTCAGCGCGTCTCCTTCCCGGGCTGCAGACACACACAGACACGCGGGGCGGGGGGGCTGCGACGGGGGAGGCGGTCATCCACGCGCGCCTCGGACCAGCTGTGACCCACGTGCGTGCTGGACGCCCGCCGCACACGGGATCCCACTCGTGGTGCGACCCGAGGCTGGGAGACCTGCTCGGCTCCCCTAGACCCTCCTCCCCGGAGGCCCCACAACAGGAACTGTGTGTGCGTCCCTCACTCAGTGTCTCTGAGACCCGCCTGGCTTCTCCCGCGAGCAAGCCGCGTGGTAGCTTTTGTGGCCAAGGAGTACTCAGTCCACGAATTCATGTGTACGTGAGCTATCTGAGGTTGAACTGTGTCGTACGTCCTAGGCCCGCCACCGGCCCGGCACTCGCCCGTGTTCCTCTCCGCAAGGACGTGCCCAGGATGTGGCAGCAGGCCCGGTGGATCCGAAGGCCGAACGAAGAGGCTCCCAAGGCCCCAAACAGGACAATCCGACCCATACGAACAGCTGCGATGGATTAAGATATATGAAATATTTAAGTCTTTTACTTTTGTTAAAAACAAGACCACTGATGCTAAGCCCCCGTCACCAAACTGAGACTTAGTTACAGCTTCAAGTCCCCCAGAAACGGAGTGACCAGCACCAGTCAGTTGGGTGATCTGCCAGATGGACCCGTGAGCAGTGACCCTGCAATCACCACCCGATTTCTTTCCAGACCAAGTTCCTCATCAGCGCCCCCTGCTCAGAGCCTCTCACCCTGTCCACCTGCTCGGAGCCCCTTTCCAGCTGCTGGGTGGGACGCTGCCCCGTTCAGGATCCCTTGAACAAAGCCAATGAGATCTTTTAAATGTATTCACTTAAATTTTATTTTGTAAGAGTTTATAGCGATATTTGTAAAAACCCTTGGGAAGATGCTAACGGCAAACTCACTATCCTAGAAACTGGTAGATACAAGGGGAAGAATCAGGCCTGTGTACCCCCTGTCCTACAAACTGCACCTCACGGCAACAAGGAGGTAAGGGGGACGCTTCTGGTCATGAGGTGACTATAAGAAGGGAAATCTCGACAGAACAAGGACACTGCAACTCTCAAGAGCTAGGTGATAAATCCGAGCAACGCTCACCGATGGCTGCTAACATCTCAGGAGACAGACAAGCCAACATCACGTACTTGTTGGAAGGCACCACTATGACGCTGTCTTTTAAAAAGCGCCCCCAGGAGCTGGTTCAGGTTCCGATTTCTAAGAAGACACAGGTCAGCGGGGCTCTGGGGTCGACAGCGTGGGGCAAGGGCGTCAGAGCGCCTGGGGTGCAGGAAGGTGTCATCTAAGCAACGGAACAGCATCACCAGCCTCCAAATACCATGATTTCACTTTTCCCCAAACACCCGTTGGTGTAAATCATGACCATCAGGCACAGTGTGGCCCTGGGATCACCTTAATCATACAGCACACATCATAAAGCACATAATTACACAGAAAACCACTAACTTCCCACAGAAATAAAAATCAGTCCTTCTGCTGTCGTGCTGCTGCGGCGGGGGGAGGGGTGCATGGGGAGGGAGCCTCAGTGATGAGCAGCCTCCCAGTCATCTCTGTCCCCGTGAGGGGCTTCTCCAGACGCTCAGAGTCCTTCTTCCAGGTCCCGTGACCTGTCATGTTGGCCATAACTAACCCCAAGTCAATGCCACTCGGGAGCGCGTGTGTGGGAGGTCCTGGGAGAGCGGAGAACCGCGAGGCTCCCGGGGCGCTGCCGGCCATCGGGGGCTCCTCTCGCCCGGCCCCGGGCGGCTGACTGACACAGCGGCAGCTTCGCGACTCAATCCCATGTGGCAGACGGCAATCGTTCGCTTTACGCCCACGTCAAGAACCGCGTTTTGTTGTCCTTTATCCTCAAAACGTTGCCCAGTACCTGTTCAAGCATGATACTCAAAGGCTTGTGGGCGTCACTAAAGACCCTACTAACCCATCACGATCGATGTCACTGTTTGCAAAGTAAACCACGGGGCAACGGCATCCAAACCCGGGGAGGCCCGCCGGCCCAGTGCAGGCCTCCCAGACGCAGCACCTCCACAGTGACGAGGAACTGCCCCCGTGATGGGCGCGCTGCCCGCGCTCTCACACTCGAGGTTTCAGATGACAGAGGGCCTTCAGACCCACCAACCCACCGTCCAAAGCCACAGGCTTCCTGCCTGACGTGCCGCAGACTCACCGAGGCGCTCAGCAGATGCTGGAGCCACAGGGAGGCGGGTGGCGGGGCGACCGTGGACGCTGGGGCCCCACCTGTGCCCGCGACACACAGAAGGCGGAGAGCAGGGAATCCAGAGCCGGACGAGCTCGGAGCTCCACTCGCCGGGATGCACGTGTGCATGTGTGCGTGGGCCCGTAAACACCACCGGTGCCTGGTTCACCCCACCCTCCCACGAGGCCACCGGCTCCCACCTCAGTCCCCCTGTCCTGCCTCCGTGGGGTCCTAGTAGCTCACGGGCTCCATTCCTTTCTGCTTCAGCTGTTCGCCCAGAACCGGACAGGGAGGGAGGGCCCAGGCCTCCCCACCCCCTGGTACATCAGTGCCCCCGATCCGGGACTGTCGGCCCGGTGCCCCGGGTGCGTGATAAAGGCCAGCCCTGACCGGGTCATGGACCAGGGGTCCTCAGCAGAGGCAGCTGCCCCTGCAGGGCGTGGGAGGAGGGGAGCTTCGAATGGCTGGGCCAGAATGCAGGGGTAAGCAGAGACCCCCCCGCCTATATCCGGGGTCAGCGTGGGCCCACAGAAAGGCATCGAGCAGAAGAAGCATCTGCCGCGACTTGCTCCCAGAAAGACGGCTGTGGCCACGGGAAAGGGGGCGGGGGACACACGCTGGGGTCCATTCCAGACTCCAGCCGAGGCTTGAGCCCAGGACTGGCCCCAGGAAGGAGACCCCAGCACTGACCTGCGATGACCTCCCTCCGAGGGGCCATCCCATGGCCGCTGTGAGCGGTGGCTCACGGGCCCCCGGGCCAGGTCACAGGCAGCAGGCCCCCCGAGGAGGCCATCAGCACAGCGCCCCATGGAGGGAGGCCTTCCCCGTGTGGCTGTGGCAGTCAGGGCAGGCTCTGAGCCGCCGGCGGTCACACAGGAGAGCCGAGACCGGACAGAGAGCTACAGACCCACTCTGTGCACTGGAAAACGAGCTACTCAGAGTCTGCCCCGCACCTGCCTCCCTCCCTCGGCACCAGCTCCCCCCATCTCCACAGGGAGCAAGGACAACAGGGGGGCCTTCCCGTCCCCTCGGGAGGGGCTGTGGGGCCCAGCGGGCCTCGTCCACAGAGCAGGATGCACAGCGCCATGGAGGTCTGCGGCTTGGGGGACAGAGGAGGTGAACCCAGCGAGAGCACAGGCCGGCTGGGCACGGCCCTGACCCCCTCGCCCGAGCACGCGACACCCTGGGGTCCTCACTGCTACCGCTGGGCACGGTGCTGCCGCCACCACGCCACGGAGAGCCCACGCTCCAGGCTGCAGAGCGACAACCAGAGTCCAGTCCCAGTGTGCCGCTCCGGAGCCCGGCCACTGCGGCCCAGCTGAGCAGGGAAGGACTAGATAACCTTCCAGCCGCAAAGGTCAGCGCTCCCCAGTGTCTGCGCCACGAAACTGTGCTCTCACTCACGCGGGAAGCACACCGCCTTCCCAAGTGCCCTTCCCAGCACGGGCGCACCGGGTGAGGGGCAGCGCCGTCCCCAGCCCTGTCCCCAGCCCTTCCTGCCCTCGCCTTCCCCGAGGTGGCCATCCCACGTGCCCGCTCCCAGCGCGGAGAGCACCAGAGAGCCGCGGAGCCCCATCGAGGGGAGCCTGACATCAGCCTCCCGCTCCCAACAGTCACCGACAAGGGACGGGACAAAAATCAAGTTTCTGAACCTACAGGAGACGCGGTGGGGCCACCCCACCAGAAGGAACCACCCACCGGCCAAGTTCAAGTGGCCAACGGTGTTCACACGTGCAAGGGTCCGTCATCAGAGTTGTGGCTCAGGACCGCTGATCTGGGGAGTATACGAGACACCGCCATTGGCAGCACAAATGCCTACACGTGGACACAGACACGCAAGGGATGAGTGGCAGTGATGGCCCAGCTGGCCTGCTCTGCGAGGGCCGCCCCAGCTGCACGGAGACCCAGACACAGCCTGCGAGGGACACAGCCCCAGGTGGACACTCGCCATCCCATCTGTGCTGTCCCTCGGGGGTCAGCACGTGGCTTGCCCCATCTAATGAAAACCACTTTCAGAGTAGGGTGGGGAGGAAGGGCAACAAGTAATTTAGTGCAGATGAACCGCAGCCAGGGGTCCAGCCTCCGGCTTCGGTTATGAGACGGCCAGGAGCCCGTGGGAAGTGACCCAGGCCTGGACTGGGGTCAGGCTGGGCACGGAGGAGCATGGGGCTCTCAGCCCGCATGGGTCATGCTCGCTCTGTCCTCCGGGCACCAGCCACTGACCTGCTGAGCCGTGAGAGCTACGTCCACCGAGTTCCACAGCAGCTCCTGTAGTTTTGAGAACCGAAGCCAAGCCTGCTGATGGTTCCCCTCCAGCTGCACACTGTGCTGCGTCCCTAACCCAGACGAACTTTTCTCCTCTCGCGTTAACCCGCTCATCGCAATAACCTCCAGGACCAAGTGAGGAGCATCTTGGGAGCTCCTCACCGGGTCCACGTGGGCAGGTAACAGCCTCGGGCCTGCAGCCGGACACCACGGGGACGCCACGCGGACACCACGGGGACGCCTCGGGGATGCCACGGGGGTGCCACGGGGGTGCCACGGAGATGCCACCGGGACGCCACGACAGACACTGTCCTCCCAGACCCAAAACACACTCATCTCCTACAAGGACCAGAAAAGCTAAGGGCAGGACTTTGAGCTTCCAGGTCAAACTAAGGATTAAAGTGGTCCCTACCTGCAGGTGAATGTGACCCCTCTGGTGGGTCTCTGACAAGCCTGAGGACGTCAGGTACGTCGATCTGAGGGTCACCTTCTTCTTTTTCGGCCTCATCGGAGCCTCTCCGGGAAGAATGATGGTTGCGTCCAGTTTTCTTGCACAGGACAAACCTCCAGCAGTCAAACATGAGTCTGCAGTGTGAGAAACAGATTTTCAAAGGAAAATGAGCTAACCCTGCCCAAAGACAGCATAGTCGTTTCTCGAAGTCCTAACAACTAGATGCAACCTTTTGCAGTGTTTATTCAGAAATGGAGGGAGTACGTTTAAAAGGAAATTCATTTTCGTCCAACGAATGTTTACTGCCCCAACGTTCAGTTAAACAAACAGCCTTCTTTTATGATATTGGCACGGAATAAAGGTTGCATAAACAAAAATATTATTTACTTCTGCTTAAGGAAAACAAAGTCCTAGATTTTCCCCTTGACATTTAGGCTCTTGTTTCAAGGATATAAAAATCCCTGATTCCGTGGTTTCAAGGTCACAGTCTAATTCACCGAACTGGCAAATTTTCAAAACCACTGCTGATTGCTTATTCAGATTACTGAAAAGCATGTGAAATCGTCTGAGCAGAGAATGTCCTCCTGAGTCCCAGAACAAACATTAAGGTACGATCCCTCCTGTGAAAATCCAGCAAAAGAAACCTAAGTCAGGTTTTTGGGAGGCAATCCTGAATGTAAACAGACGGCTGGTAAGGACCCTTGAGACAGAAAGCCCCGGAAGTCATGTGTGGCGCACACGGCTCCCAACCACGCGGTTTTGTGCTGGTGTCTGAGCTCATGTGTGGTTCCTTATGACATCCCCCTGTTGACTCGGTAACTGGCAGGCCTTGTCTTCGAGAATAAAGATGGACATGATCTGACTTGAATATTATTACCAACAATATCACCTTTCCACCTCAGTGTTTTATGTTCCGCCTCACGCATTGGGGCGGTTTTGTCCCGGCCCCAAGCCACGCCCCACCGGGAGGAGGCCACCCCGGGGCTGAGCACCACCCACCTCCCTTCCTCCCACCGACGCCCCTTGCCATCCCAGCTCAGGCCCCCCGACTCTCCCCCTCAAGGCTCTCCCTGACCGCCTGGCCCCCGACGGCCAGCCCGCCCTCCATGCTGTTCCCAGGTCTGGCTTCCTTTCAGACCCCCAGGGCAGCTTCGAAAGCCCACCACTGCCTGCCCGCATCTAGGGAGGAGTTTGGATGAGCAGGGCGCTGAGGCACAGAGCCTCGCCTGTCTTTGCAGGGAGGAAGGAGCCGCCACCAGACTGGGGTAACTCTGGCCGGCAGACACACAGCCCGGTTCCCTCATGCGGCAAGCACCACCAACCCCACAGCCCTGCCCAACAAGAGGCCCATTTCCTCCCCCATCTTCCTGCCAACACACAAGCTCAGGGCTTCCCCTGCCGGTCCCCCAGTACGCACAGGTCCCTCTGGTTTTATTCCCAGCGCTGCTGGCCCCAACTTGCTCGGTACCTACACGCGTCCTTCGTGTCACTTCTCTGGGCGTGCGCTTCGGGTCCCAGTGGACGCTTTCTGGATCTCTCTGCCCAGCACCAGAATGAGGATCCCTCACGCTGAACCCGGGGGACAATGAGCCGCTCTCCCCCAAAAGGCCCTGGGACCGCTGCATTTGCGGCCTGTCTCCGGATCCAGGACCATCAAATCGCGTTCCAGGAACGGCGCCGACGGCGGCCACAGTCAGACCGAAGCTAATGATTTCCGATTGCCTCAGTCTGGCCTTAACATGAAACACGAGGAGGCACATTTCCCTGGTTAAAACCAAACCAAACCCCAAACCCTGTCCTCTCCCTCCTGTCTTCCACGTTCTGCTCAGAGGATTTCAAACACGAGCAGACTGATGGTAATCTTAAACCTCTGGACAGAAAGAAAAGGCCCGGTGTGTGAGTCCACCTTTGCTCCCAGGGGAGCTGGGCTCCTGCCCCTCCAGCCGGCCTCCAGCCCCCCACCCGCCACGGAGACCGCAAGCGTCACCAGGCTCTCAGTCTCCCGTCTTGAGACCCAAGCAAGACGGTCCAAGGTTTGTTTTTAAGGAGTTTGTTCTCAAAAGAATGCCCTCCACTCCTCTTGGCTGGAGGACCCATGAGGCCGTCCCCGCTTCCACCGGCAAGGTCGCAGCCAGGCAGGTCAGCTCCGAGCACCCCGAGGATGGCTGGTGCCGGGGGCCGGAGGGGTGAGCCCCTGCCCCCAGGACTGTGGTCCTCCAGCGGCTCTGGACACTGTCCCTCCGCCCCCCTCCCCGGCCCGAAGCTCCCAGGCAGAAGGCGGCACCTCAACAGTGGTTTCCCACAGCTAATGTCACCCCGAGGGCACAGAGCTCAGACCCAGATGGCAGGCCCGTTCACTTTAAAAATCTCCAGGCTGGGGGCGCCTGGGGGACTCAGTCGGTGAAGCATCTGACTCCTGGTTTCAGCTCTGGCTGTGATCTCAGGGTCCGGGGTCGAGCCCCGTGTCGGGCTCCACGCTCAGCGGGGAGTCTGCTTGAGATCCTCTCTCTCCTTCTGCCCCTCCCACCCGTGTGTGCAAGCTCTCTAACATAAGTCTTTTTTTAAAAAATAAAAATAATAAACAAACAAACAAATAAGAATCTCCAGGCTGGCATAACCACGCAGCACCAAACCGTTCTGTCTTCCACTGAAAAGTTCCCCATAGGTGAGGACCCGGAGCAGTGACAGTCACCAGGTCTGGTTCTGTGCCTCTCTGGAGTCCAGGCATCCCCCTCGCAGCACACAGGGGACTTGGGGGCTGGGTGGCAGGGACGTGGCAGAGCACAGCAGAAGATCCAAGCCAACCAGCGTCACCCGCTCCTCCTTCTGCTGGGCCACCTCCCTGCGCACCTGCTTCGGTGCCGAGGGCATCAGGCAAGCCCTGCCCTGCAGGAGCTCGGAGTCCCGGGAGAGCGGCCCGTGCACACGCACCCCCCGGGCTCGGCGTCGCTCACACTCAGTGCTGTCGCTGCACCCGGGGCACTGTGCACGCTCTCACTGATGAGACGGCTGCCTGAGGACAGGAAATCTGACTCTCCTCTCCTGCTGCTGCTTCCGAGCGGGAGCCCCAGCACTAGAGAAATGCACCGAAGATGCGACTGTCACAGCTCAGCTGTCTGCACTGCGGTCTCCCAGACAAGTGCGTTATCAATCAGTTACAAATCGCCAATACTGAGAACGTAGTAGCATCATTCAAAAGCAGAGAAGGCGGTTCTAGGACAGAGAAGCTGAAGGTGGAGGGGACTTGTCATTCCCCCATCTTCTTCCCGCCATGGGCCACAAAGTCGAGATGCCCTAGCATTTCCTGCAACCACGCAGTATCAGACATCCCACTGTGGGCAGAGAGTTCTGGAAGTTTCACTCAAGGAAGTCAGGAGGAAGCAGGGTTACGTCCCCATCTCAAAGAGGAACACGCCACAGACAGGCTACGCCAGCCGGGAGCCCATGGGGAGTCTATAAGCCCCTGGGCGGCCCGCAAGAGGGGACCGCCCCTGCCTCTTCCAGCGGCCACGCCAGGCGACTGCAGCGCCAGACTCCGCCCACGAGTGCGGCCTTCCTGTGAGCCGGCGCCTGGCCCACAGCCGCTTCTGCAGGTGCTTTGGTGAAGACCAACCCCATCCTCTCCTGCCCTGTCCAAAGGACGAGAGCATCTCTGCTGCCCGTGTGTGTCCAGCCCAGCGAGTCTCCCGTCTGCCAGCAAAGAGCTTCACTAATGTTCTCGTGAGCAAATACAAAAGGACAAATGCAGTAAACGCTTGTAACTACTTCTCCAGGAGCCTCTTAAAATAATACGACACCCACGAAGTCGGGGACCACGTGCTGTTGGTTGGGAGCATTCCAGGCCGGCTTGGTTGCGGCCCACACACACTCCACGTCCTCTGCTTCAGCTGCAGGATTCTGTTCATATTTCAGAAGTTCAATAACGTGGCGGCGGACAGCTCTCCTTCCACAGTGATTGGGATCTCACCTCGACTTGCCCAGATGCTGCTTTCCCAGATAAATATCCCGTTTTCAGTTCAAGACCGCAGTGGGAAACCTGAGGCTCAGAGAGGGAGAGGGTCATCTGCAGGCTGATGGTGTGGCCGGTGAGCACCAGGAAGCAACAGCTGGGGGGCAGGGGGGAGACTCTGCTGGAGACTCTGCTGGAGGTGGCTTTCCAGCTGCCTGAATCCTCCCGACTGTCAGGGGCTCTGCAGGGCCAGTCACCGTGACCCCCTCCTTCTAGCTCCCTGTAAGTTCTCCTGTAAGAAAACCTTGCCTCTCCTGCTCTGAGAAGAGTTGCCCCAGGCCCTCCAGGCCCCAGGGCCCCCACCCCGGGCTGTGGGCCCTATGTGGCAGAAGCTCTCTGCACCAGCCTCTTCCCTGCACAACTGTGTGAGGCAAAACTGATGCCCCAGGAGCATTAGCCAGGCCCAGACCGTGACACCAGGGTGGGAGGGCGCAGCCCAGCCCACAGGGTGGGGAGCGGGGTCCTGAAAAGCGAAGCGGTCCTAAGATAGAGCCGGATCACCCCAGCGAGAGCCCCCTCCTCACCACCCGCCCCCAGGTCGGGGCAGGACAGTCCCCTCCCCGGTGGTGTGAGCAGAGGGCGTAGGTCCCAGGAGGATGGGCAGAGCTCAGAACAGCCTGGTCTGTGAACTCGGGTCTGCAAACCAGCTTCGGCCTGTCATCCCCTGGATTTGCACAGTAGAACGCCCGCCTGCCCGCCAGTGCAAGGGCTCCTTCCCCAGGGTCCGCACCTCCTCACCAACCTGCCAAGTGGGGTCCTCTGCTTGCCGCAGGGGGGGCCTGGACACTCTGCAGCCAGCAGCCCCTGGGGACCCACTTCTATTTTTGTGGTGCCCCTGTGCCTCCCAGCGGCCACACATCCTGGGGCCTCCCACAGCATCCCCCCCCACATCCTGCCGTGCTGCCGGGTCACCTTAACCCCTTCCTGGGCCAGGGCTGGCGGGCAGCCTGCTAGGGTCCCTGGAGGCCTCTGGCCCCTGGACGGGGCTGTCTCCTGTAAGGACCGGAGGCTGTGTGCTCAGGACCAAAGTCTGCTCCTCCCAAACTCCCTCTTAAGTGAGCAGAGCTGCTCAGGAGGAGCCAAGGAGAGCAACAGGGCCCCTTTCTTAAAAAGTGATCGAACAGCCTTTGAAGTTGACTGAAAAGAGCCGCTCTTCTTTTTAAACTGTGGGAGTCTCTCTTGAGTAGCCCTTTTGAAAAGCAAGGCCGCTAGACTGTGGGCCACCCGCCTTTCCTGCTGCCGCTGCCGGGCTGGGGGGCCCAGGGAAGTGCAGGCGCCGGTGGGGGGGCCTCCTCCTGCTGCCCCCACACCAACCTGCAGGGCCACCTGTCCCAACACCTGTCCTGACACCTGACGGATGGGGGGGGGATTCGGAGGAGCTTGGGATGTGGCTCTTCAAGCTGGGGGGCGTGGGGGGGCGTGAGGGACACCTGCCGCGTGTGACACGACCCCGTGACAATGGGGAGGGGCGTCTGTGCACAGGGAGCCCCGCGCCTCCAGCGGCTGACTGCAGGGATGCAGCCCCACCGCAGACCGCGGTCGGGCCCGCCCACCTCCGGACCCTCACCCCCCCCCGCCCCCGTCCCCATCCACCCCTTCCACCGGCCTCCCCACCCCTTCCACCGGCCTCCCCACCCCCGCACACCTGCCCGCCTGGACCGTCCTCCGCGCGTCCTCCGCCGCAGGTGCCGCGCCCGACGCCGCCCCGGCCGCAGGGGGAAGGGCGGAGGAGGGGGAGGGGTGCAGGGGAGGAGGGCGCCCGAGAGAGGCGGGGAAAGGTGGGGGCGGGGACGTGGTGGAGGGCGGAGGGGGAGGGGGAGGGAAGGGAGGGGCGTGGGCTGAGGAAGAGGAGGAGGGCTCAGGTGGGGGGAGGAGGGGAGAAAGGGGTTAATGTCTGGGGCAGGGGCGGGACCAGGGGGCGGGGGAGGGCGCGGGAGGGGGAGGAGACACCCGAGCCCGCCCTCGCCTCTCCCTACGTGTCCGGTGGGCAGGGGTCGTGCCCCTCCGCCTGGGGTCGCCGGCGACCGGGCGCATATCCGGCACCCCAAGGGGACACGGGCTGGGCTGGACGGGGAGTTCTGCCCGGAGGCTCTCCCCGGCCCGACTCCAGTTCCCGGGCTCACCCACAGGAGGAGGGTCCCGCCGGCCGCAAGGCACCTGCTCTAAGCCAGGCTCCATGCGGCCCTGAGGACCTCCACCCATGCTAGGCTCCCCCAACTCCCCAGGAGCCTCTCAGGAGAAGGAGGGCGGCCGGTGGGCGGGGTCAACACAAAGCCTGTGCGCACAGTGGCCTCACCCCTGCGCGGGGAGCCTGTGCTCCAGGCCACCTGCCGGCCGTGCTTCTGGGGCGGACGGCCGGGACCATGGCCAACAACGGGGAGCCAGGGCTCCGGCCCTGTGGGAAGCACAGCCGGCTGTCACGACCTAGGGCCGGGGGTGGGCAGGAGCTCACTGCGCCCCTCGATGGCCATGCAGGCAGAGGGCATCAGGTCATCTAAAACATGAAAGTGGATATGAGGACGAAAACATCCAGAACGCTCATTTCAGCTGAGGCTTCACAAAGTCTGCGTGTAGCGGGGCGGAGTGGTCAGCTGGTTTAAACCAAACCACGGCATCCTGCCAAGAGGCAGCTCTAACTGCTGGACACAGCATCCTGAGGTGTGGGCGCTGCCTGAGACCCACCCAGGGCACGGCGACACAGGCCTGCAGGGAGGGTGCCCGGCAGTGACCCCACAGGAGCACTTTCCTCCTCCAGGAGTGGCCCTGGGGTCGTGGGGCTCATGGAAGGTCAGCGTGCACCCAGCAAGCTCCCTGGTGGCCGGTGCGCACCGGGGCAGCTCAGGCTCCACTGGCCCAGGATGCGGGGTCTGCAGGGGCCACGCTCTCCTGGGAGGTCCCAGGCATGCAGTGGGCACAGTGTGGGCCGGGTTCCTGTCTCAGTGAACAGAGCAGGCAGGACTCACAAAGGAGGGGGTTAGGCGGGCTCAGGAAGGGGGTGGTTTGAGGGGACAGGAAATGAGATGAAGGGGAAACCCTCTGCTTGGTGGGGAGCTGAAGAGATGGGAAGGGCTGATCATGGGCAGCGCCCCAAGAACCTTTGGGAGTCAGGGACCAAATGGGTTCCTCTTCTCCAAGGGGCCACAGGGAGGTCACGGTGCTCCAGCGTGCTGGGCTTTGCCTGTTTTTTTAAGACCAACACCTCGTTCCCCATGACTGCGTGGGAGGCCCTCCAGTAAGAGAGATTCTCCCGGATGGGCTGTAGGAAACACCAGTTAACTGAGCAGTGAAAGTACAAAGGGAGGCAGTCCCCCGGCTTCCTGGGGAGTGCTCTGCGGGGTGTCCAAGCAGACTGTGCCGCTGGTGCAGAAAATGAGGGGAAATGGCTGGTGACCCGTGCGGTGACCCTGGTCAGAATGTGTGCGGGCTGCAGGCTCAGATCCCACAGGCCAGCGCGCATGGGCTCCCGACGGGAGCGTGCCCTGCCACAACGCAGGGGTTCCCAGCCAGGATCCCGCATCTTCATCTCCGTTACCCACACCCGGACGGGCTCGGCTGGCAAGAGGCTCTGGGGGCCAGCAAACCAGCAAGCCCAGAATATGAAAGCGGTCTCTGCTTCGGCACATGGTCCCCAACACAGTGAAAGCACAGAGGACAAACTCCCAAAATTTCTGTGCTGTTCAGAAAATGTTAGGGCTGATTCTAAAGTTGAGGTGATTCAAGAGGAAATGAATCTCCCCGAGTACAAAAGCCGGCCAACTCATCCCTGGTCCGAGCAACGCCCTGCTGGCCTCCTGCTCATCATGTGGCCGGATGAGCCCTTTGTGGCTCTGCGCGGCTTCCACAGCTCCCAAGCCCCCGGTGAGGCACAAGGAGATCACCATCACAAACGCGCCTCCAGAAAGTGTACCGCAGAGCAGAAATACAAGGGGCAATTTGCACCAAGGTATCCTTGCTTACGGCGGGGAGAGATTGCAGGGGACAAAGCGCACACCTGGGGTCCCGGGGCCCCGGGCTCCGAGTTCTGAGCTCAGGCTGCAGACTCTGGCTCGGTCCCGGAGGTGAGAGTTGACGTTTGCCTGCCGATTCCGGATCTGGAACGTTGTCAACACTGTGGCAGAGCCCCCATGCTTGGAAGGCCTGCAAGGCTGTCCCGTTGGTCACTGTGCCCTGGGACCAGCCTGAGAGGGCCCATCTGCCTTCCAAATTGTCCCCGTTTCTCTGATTTACTGTTTAAAACTAGCATTTGAGCTTAAATCATTTATATAAAAGCACTGCTTTCCCCCCCAAAAATCTTTTTTTTTTTTTTAAAGATTTATTTGAGAGAGAGAGCGCACGAGAGAGCGTGTGCGTGCCCATGACCCGGGGGCGGAGGCAGAGGCTGAGTGCAGAGCCCAACGCTCCCAGGACCCTGGGATGGAGCCCAAGGCAGACGCTCAACTGCCTGAGCCACCCAGGCGCCCCCCAAGAAAGTCTCTATTAAGAAAAAGCAGTTAACACCTCAGGTGGTAAACACATCCACTCTCCACGTAGGGCTAAAGAGAAGAGGCACAGGGCACTCCTCGTCCCCCTCAGAAAATCGGGGTGCCCTCAGGGTGTCTCTGCCCTTGTCACACTGGGTCCAAAGTGAGGAGGGGACAAGCAGGGACGTGCCTGCAGCAAGTCAGGGGGCCTGCTGGTCATCCTTTGGGGGGCTGCCTAGGGTTTCAGAAAACCAACCTTGTGGGGGGAGGATGGGGTACCCTTTTCCGGCCCCCAGGTAGACCACAAGCCTACCTGGACCCTTCAGCAGCCGACGTCCCTCCCTTGCTCGCTTCTCCTGAACTAAGGTGCCCTTGGTGTAATCGCTTCCCCGATGGCCGGCTCTGCCGTGATGGGGGCCTTCCTGCACGTCCGCTTCTGGAAGCAAATGGCCAGGGCTGTTCTGCCCGACCACAGCCCAGGAGTCCAGCTCAGCTGGGCAGGCGGGGCTGCGAGCCTTGAGGTGTGGGGATTATTTGGGGAGCTGCGTCATTGGGCCCTGCATCTATCCCGGGCTCCGTGCAGTCCCTGGGGCCCTGCAGCTGTGAACACAGATACGGCAGGGGAGCGCCCCTCCTCGCCCTCTTCCCCTGCCCAGCCCTCGGGGCCTGGGGTGCAGGGGTGTCCCGGGCCTTCCCAGGGGAGTGGGAGACGAGCCCAGTTTGGGTGGGCCGAGAAGAGAATGGGGGTGCAGAGGTGGCAAATGGAGACCCCTTCCTGAGAGTCTTTAAAGGGGAGCTGAGGAGTGCACCCCAGCTGATGGCCACGGGAGTTTTGTGTGGAAGGGCCGCTCGGCGGACAGGGAGGCCCCTGACCAAAGGGGTGGCTACCCCCAAGCGCAGCTCGTGAGGAGGCAGGGCCCTGCGGGGTCGGGCGGGTCCTTCTATAGCAGGGCACTCTCGGCCCCTCCCTCACCCAGCTCTGCTTCAACCAGGGTCCCCGGGCTGGGCCGGCTTGGCCTGGGCCACGACTTCGCAGCGGGGCTGTTGTTTCTTAGCTCCCCCGACTCTCTGCAGCTCGTGTGCACGCGTGCCCTGCACACGCAGCCTCTGTGCTCGCCCACCCCCTAAGGACGACGAATCTCCCACTGGGAACCCCAAAGCAGGGTCTTATGGGTCGAAGTGTGTCCCCTCGAAAAGCTATGTTGAGACCCTAACTCCTAGGACCTCAGAATGTGACCTTATTTGGAGATAGGGTCTTTACAGAGGCAATTAAGCTCAAATAAGGAGGCCCCAAGCCCCAATATGACTGGTGTCCTTTATGAGGGACATTTGGACAGACACGCTCACGGGGAGACGAAGCATAGATTCAAGGTGACCTGTCTGCAGGCAGAGGACTGCGGAGAACCACCCCCTACAGCGGCCAGCAGAGGACGGAACCCCGAGCAGACCCGCCCTCACGGCCTCAGGAGACCCACCTGGATCCAGACCGAGGGACAGTGATCCACGTCGCGATCCCTGCTGCTCGCTCCCAGCGACCCCAAGAAGCCTGCTCCGCCAGCAAGCCACTCACGAGCTTTGTGTCCATCGAGCGCTTCTGGAGCAGACTGGTCTCCAGGTGGGACGGCCGTGTCTGTGCTGCCTGGTTCTCTTTCCATGCTGTCTGTCCACGTAGGACCGACGACCCTGTAGCCGCGTGGGCCGGCCCACAAATGGGGCGGTTGGGAGGCACCGGTCAGCATTCAGCCTGTGTTTGCCCTCCCGGGACATAGATACTTTCTGCTCCACTATTTATAAAGATCGAGGAACTGTAATCATTCACTAACAGTCTAAGCTAATTAAAACATTTATTTTGATATTTATTTCATATTTTGCATGTATTTGTAGTAGGTCTTTAAAAATTCTAAAGATATTATAACTGAGGTTCTCAAGAGAACGTGTTTGTTCTTAATTATCTTAAAACCCTTTCCCTCTTTGAATCTAATAAAAACCAAGTGAATAAGAGCATTGATGTGACTTTTTTCATATTATGATTTTGTGTGACTAGTTTTAAAAGCTAATACATATTCTTCACAAGCAATACATCAAGGAATCCGAAAGTTTTAACAACGAAATTAGACCACACCTGTCCGTGGCCCCTAGGGTGTCTGTGGCTCCCGGGAGCTGTGACCCCCAGTGTCTTGCTGATGGGTCAACAGAGCAAACAAAACGATGGAAGGTAAGGGAGAGGTCACCTCCAGTAATGTGCTGTACGGCGCAAAGTGTCCATTTCTATTTTCCCAAGATTGGCTGCCATTAGTCATGACACCTGTCCACTAATTGTGGGGTTGGTGTCTTCAGTGTATACGAAATTCTTCATCTAATTCATAGTTGACGGGTTCTCGGGTTTCTGTTGAGCCTCCATCAGGCTCCGTGAGAACGAGTGCAGCTCAGTGATGAGTTAATATTTCATTCATCATTCCTGAATTATTCCAATGAGTGCCTGAATCCTAAAAATGTACAAAGGTGAACATTTTCCCTCGGGGAATTTGGTGGTATCCCCTCAATGCAGGAAAGAAATTGAGAAATGACATGTTCCCGAGACTTCTCCGTGCAAGAGGGAGCTCCCTAGCGTGTGGGTGTTAGCCTATCACTGAGTGGTTGTGTTCACGGGAACACAGGTGAGTGGTGCTGGCTGTTCTATCTGTGAGTCTCGTACCAGCAGGACAAGGTACTATCCTCCCAGACGCCAGGGTCACCGAGGCAGGTTAGACCCACGACAGGTGCCAGAGCCTTTTACTTCCTGTTGCATATTCCAGTCTCGAGTTGGCCGCCGGCAGCTGGCTAGACACGGTGACGGCCACCCATTCAGCCCAGGTTACTCGGCACCGGCTGCGTGCTTGTGTCACGGGGCGCGAGGGCCAGGGACAAAGCGTGCACACGGTAGAGCCCAGGTCCCTCCCAGAGGTTTGGGGAGGCCTGTGGGGTGGCACCCCAGAACTGAGCATCCCCGACTGGGCTCCACCCTCGTCCCCTCATCGACTCCGAATCTCAGGGCCTGATGTCAGGTGTGGTGGGCTTGAGGTTGGTCCTCAGACAAGGAGCGGGAGGGACCGCAGCGGCCAGTGGGCGGGAGGTGAATGACCAGCCGAGGGGGAGGGGGCAGCGTGGGGAGGGGACACACGCACCAGCCCGCTGTCCACAGGTGTCGTGGAGCTGGTGCGACCAGCAGGCGCAGGGGACCCGTGCAGGGCGCAGGCCCGGAGTCTGGACGGGAGGAGGGAATGAGAGGGGCCGGAGGAAGGGGGGAGGAGGCCGGGGCAAGCAGAAGCTTACACCCGGGGCGCGGGCCTGAAGGCAGGACGGTCAGAGGAGCTGTGGGTGGTGACGGGGCGGCTCAGCGAGGGGTCCATGATGCCGTTCTCCCGTCCTGAGCGCCTGGGCCGCACTGCGGCCTCGGTGAGTGCAGGTGCACCCGGTCACCCAGGTGACCTTCAGCCCAAACACTCAGGCTGAGAGCTTTCACCCTGCAGCTTCTGTCCCCAGAGATTTACGCCCAATTGCTGATTTATTTATAAAGAAACCAAACCAGACATTTTTTCTTCTCTATTGCAAGCAGATTCAAGTCTCCTGCTTAAATAATCTGCAGAAAAGTCTGATATAATTAAGTCATACTTTATCTACAGAAATAAAAGTTAAAAACAGTAGCATACAAAATAAACTTTACAGAAGTGTAAGATTTGGTTTAATCACAATTTAATTTTTCAAAATGAGTTAATGAATCATTATCAATTAAACCTGACTACCTGGAGGCTGATTTATTATCTTAACCGCACCTACTATTTTCAATAATTTAAAAATAAATTCCAGTATTTATGATGATGACAACTACAGATACCATTCATGTTAAATACATTTTGAAGATTCTCTTTTATTACATTACATAATGAATAGACATTTTAAATGGCAATGCAGACACATATCATAGTTTTAAGTCAGAGACACTATATGTATATTAAAATTCTGTATATTTTGATAAGGTAAAAAATAAAGCTATATAAACTGATCTTTATTTTCTGCAAAAGTAGAATCACACTTTAGTAATACTTCCGACACATCTTCATTAAAGCTTTGTTTATAGACAATATCAGAATGATTCTCATTCCCATTCACCTACCCTCTAACTCAAAAAAATGTATTTGCCGACTAACATTTTTCCTGTTTTTAAAATGAGAAGCTTCCAAAAGAAACGCAGAAGGCAAGAAACTGTACATGGAAATGTGACACGGAGCTGTTAAATAAATAATAGCTTTCCGAAGAAAGGACGAGGAATTGCATTGGGTTATTCCAGTCAGTGCAACACCGGCGAGCTTAGTGGTTTTAAAGAAAAAGGCCGGGAAACTCCCTTTAGGCTGCACTGGGCATTTGGTTGATGTGCAACAATTTGAGACTAATTAGAATAGCATGTAGGGGACGTTTTTGTACTTAAAGCTGCAAAATCTCACCAGGCCAAACTACAATTCTATAACCCGTCACTGCAGAAGCTGGGCGCCTGGGCCTCCTTCCCAAGTGCAGGCACGGCTATACCACGAGGGGCTCATCTGGTCGGCGTTCACTCTGTGGAGTCAAATGCACAGGAATAGACGAGCTGGGTTCCGCCCGGAGTTGCCAAGGGGAGGACGCCTTTTCTGCCCACTGCCCGCGGCAGAGGGCCGGCCGGTGCTCCCGGAGGCTCGCAGAGGCCCCGTGGCTCAGAGGGTCCGGACGCTCCTCTCTGCCCCGTCCCGAGGGCAGAGCCGCGGGGCAGTGTCAGCCGGGGGGGGGGGGGGTCTCCCCAAGGAGGAAGCGCTGCAGCATATCCATCCACAGCCCTGTCTGCCCCCCGGGGCTGCCGTGCCCGCCTCCGGCATCCTGCCAGGGCATGAGACTCGAGCCTTGTGCTCCCGGAGCTCCTGGCAGGGTCCCCTCAGGAAGGGGGCAGGATGGCCAGGGCCCAGGGAGACTGTATGTGTGCGTACCGTGTGGCCAAGTGGACACGGAGCTGAAAACAGGAGACAGGGATGTGGTGGGGGCCACCTGTGCGTTAGTGTGACCTGCTCTTAAGGGGATGGTGTGCGGCTTGGGAACCAGATGCTGGGACCCGTGTGGGAGATCACGGGTTGGTAATTCATTAACGTGTGCTGTCCTGAACGAGGTTTCCAAAACGAACACTCGAAGATGACAGGACTTGCTTTCAGGTCAGTTTAAGGCAAGTAAACAGGAACTCATGTAGGTGAGAGATCGCACTGGGTCCCACGTGCACACTCATCCCGGAGGGCTCTGCCGCTCTACGTCCCGCCCCGGGGCCGCGTCACCGATCAGGCGCACTCACGGAGGATTCCCTGACCATCTTGTAAGAGACATGTGGAGCATGTAAGGGGTTAGTGACTTTCCCAACGAGATGTGCATTATCAGAGGTCTTGGTACAGGTGGAAAGAGGGTACCGAACCATCCCTCGAGAAGCTTCTATTTTAAGGCCGAAGGATGGAAATGAAAAACAAATCAAAAAGCAGATGATAATCGCAATCAACTGTGAAGAACCAGCAAGCGAAATATTGTGCTCTAAATATGCCTTCAACTAATCACTGCCACCGGGGACACGGGTGTAGAGAATAAAATCAAATCTGAATCTTCACACTCATCAGATATGGAGATATTTGGCCAAAACGCCCACCAGAATTTAAATGCAAAGTGGCCAAAAGTTCATCAACTTAAAAAATAAAAGCTTTAAAAACGTACTTTAAAAATTAGATGTGGTATATTAACAAATAAATGAATAAAGGGATACAAACAGCTATGAAAATATTTCAGCGCAAAGGCAATTTTAAGATTTCTAAAAAAATACATTACAAAGAATTTGTTAACTAAACATACAGAGAATCTGTCTCCCTACAGGTATTACACTTATACCCATATTAGGTTCTTAAAAACGGCTGTAAAAACGCACACACCACTGCTGCAGGGTCTAGCGCGGCCGGGAGGGCCGGGGCGCCACCACACACGGGGGGCGGGGCGCGCGGGACGGAGGGCGGAGACCCCGGTGCGCTCCCCGTCCTTTCTCTGGGTCTTTGGTTTGCTGTTGCTACTTCACCTGAACTTACCCCAACTCCTCTGTGTATGCAGTCAATTCATCCCCTAGTTCAAATAAATATTTTATAGGCGAAACAACATTATACAAATTGTGAAATCTGGGCTTCCCAAAATGCCTGGCATGGAGCGTCTCTGAAGCAGACCCCTGTTCACTCACCAGCGTCGCCGGGGCCACAGCCTGGAACCCGGCAGCGGGCAAGGGGCCTGCTTGTCATTTAGCTTCGGGACGATGCTTTTCTCAAAAGGCATCCGTTTCCACATCCACACTTTGAATCTCAGACTGAAATGTCTTCTTTGTGGACCATTAAGGCTACCTCAAGGAGGTTATTCTAGAAACAAACAGCAGTACAGAGAAGGGACCGGGACCATCAACGCAGCAGCCTCCTCAAGGTCTGCCCACCCCAAATGACGCCCTGGACAGCGGACTGCAACACAGCACTCATCCAACAGAACACGCAGGCCTTGGTCTGGGTCTTGGCCGTGGGCAGCCGGCCAGGGCGGCAATCCTGCTTCTCAGGATTCAGACACCGCCTCACTGTCAGACCTGTGCGGGCCGGAAACAGATTTCGGAAGATGGACGCGGCCCCTGGAGGCCACCTCTCGATGAGGACATCGAAGGGTCTGCCCCCGGCCCCCGACCACCAGCCTTCCCCTAGAACTGGGGAAAGCTCTCTGGACAAGAGAACGCGGGGAGGGTCTACCCATGGGGGTGTGAGAAAACCTAGCTCCTATCTTGTATCGGGAAGGCTGGAGTGGACAGTGTTCTCTATTCGTCACACACGGTATTTTTTTTCTCCACAGGGGCAGCCGGGGACGGGAAACACTCAGAGATTCACACAGGGGAAGCTAGTCCTCCCTCAGAGGGACGAACCCCCCGTCGGACATGACCCTGGAAAGCAGCTGTGCTAGGGAGCGGGTTCGGATTGAAGCAGGACACCGTCCAGGACTCCGACAGGCTGTAGGAGCACAGTGACGCCAGGGTCTGGTCCGGCCAGTTCCAGAAGCACGAGGGCTGGAGGGCTCCGGACAAGGAGGCACAGAGGCAAGGCCGGCCCGTCCCACGGTGAGGACAAGGCCCCTGTGCTCGGACGGTCGGCGGTGTGGCCACCCCCGCGCAAGCTGATGGCCCACCTCCACGCAGGTGTCCTCCTCCGGCAGCGTCTGGGGCTGGAGGCCCTGGCCCAGGGTGCAGTGGGCCGTGCGTGCCCAGCCAAATGCCCAAGAGAAGCTGTGGGGCCACCAGCCCCACGAGAGGTGACGACTGCCAGCCACGCGTTCCAAGCAAGTCCCGTGGTCCTCATCCCTCCTTCGGGGGCGGGGAGAAGCACACACGTGCGGCTCTCAAAGGCTGGGACTGGTGGCCTGTCCACCAGTGGGCCCCCCGTGGGGCGCAGGGCCGGGATGGCGGTGGCTGTGCAGGAGACCGGCGAGGGGAGACCACATCAGCGTCCCCTGCTTTGTGTGCGGGCCTGGCCACACGGCCCAGGGGCTGGGGCTCTGCGGGTAGGCCAGGAGAGTGAGTTCGGGGAGGCAGTCCTGGCCGCGCACACATGTGCTCTGTTGGAGAACACAGAGGACACAGCGTCAGTCCCGGGACCCTCCACAAGGACCCTGCCCAGCCTGCTCTGACGCTGCCCGCGGGGCCTCCCGTTCCAGACACGGGTCGGGAGCGTGTCCCGTGTGACCGAGGACACAGAGCCAGCATGGTGACCGCACTCTGGCCACCAGCGGTTGCCCCGCTTGGCTCCATCACGTGCGAAGCCTCTACCAGAGGCCCCGGGGACCGGGGCTGGGGTCCACGGTCCCCTCCACGCACGTGGGCAACCTCAGTCTGTGCAGGTTCTTACAGCCCAAGGAGGCCGGCCACCTCACCTAGCCGTTGTTAAATTTACCGGGCAGCAGGGCCTGAGGGAAGCAGTCCGGGAGGAACGGGTCTTAAAGGAATAACTGTCCCCGGGCAGAGAAGGCAGTGTGTGTGCCTGTCAGCACCCGAGACACCCAGCTCAGGGCGCGTCGTGAGCGCGGCTGCATCTCCGGGCCTCTCTGGGGCAGACACGGCTCCCCGTGTCGGCTGACGGACAACAGGACACCTGTGCTGGACGTCTGCCTGGGCCAACGTTCCACGCAAATCATGCAATCTTCCGTTGTCTTGTCAAAATACGGTCTTTCCTGAGAGACCTTCTGGGTGAAGCTCTTTCCACAACCAAGGCCAAGGAATGAGCTTTGTTCTGGCAAACTAGGCACTGAACACCCTGGGTGAGTGGATCCAGTAAACGCGCGTGGAAGGCCACGGCACACGCGAGCAGTGCACGGCCATCTGCAGCCCAGACACGCTCAGGCAGGTCACTTACCTGGGACAGAAACACACGTGTGTGTAAAAAGTGGTTTTTTTTTTTTTTTTTTTTCATCATGAACCTTTGTTATCAAAATGGCACAGCAAAACTTTGGAGGAAAAGTGGACAGTTTGGAAGGATCACAGCACACCCAGGAGGCCTGCCAGGCGGCGTGGCGGACACGGTTACCTATCCTTGGCTAATGGCGCCTCGGCCGTGGCAAGAGGTCCTTCAGAAGTGGCCCGTCCGTGCCTGGCGCAGCGGCGACCGATGCTTTGAGTTTCATGCTCTGCTGCAAGGCGAGGAGAAATACTGAGAGGGGCTGCGCCTGGTTCCAGAAGCACCTCCCGTCCGGGAGCACGACCCAGCCTCGCAGCCGGACCTGGGGCCTGTGCAAGCTGGGGGCAGCGGGAGGGTGCCGCCAGGGAAGGAGCGGGTCTTCCTAACAGCCCTTCACCTGACAGAGACCAAGGGACAGGGCAGGGCACAGAGGGCAGGCTGGGACAGCAGGCCGGGGGCCCACGGAGGAGCCTCTGCTGGAAGGACCAGACCGGCTGCTCCCGCCGGCGGCCGCCTCGGCGCTCACCCCAAACAGGAGGGACTGCACCTGCCTGCCCCTCTGTCCCTGTCCTTCGCCCCGACCCCAAGGCTAGACCCCTGCAGGGCCCGGGGGTCACGGTGCCGCAAGTCAACGCGGGCTTTCTCGTCAGACCATAGTAGTGCCTCAGGAACCAGCAAGAAGGGAACTTGAAGAGGTGGAGGAGTACAAGGTGTGAGATGCAGAACGTCTTCTGGTGAGAGAAGGGTGAACTGATCAGGGGAGGGGGGTGCGGCCCTTTGCAGGGACGGAACTCTATCCGGTAACACAGCGAAACACGTGTACAAATATGTATACACGGGTGACACATGCACACACGCAAGACCTGGTGCCTGTGATGTGTTTCTTTTTAACAGAACAGATGGAGGGAAACAACGGCCCATCTGACATGAGGACTGGTCCAGGGTCTGTTCCTCCAAAGTTTGGCAGGTGTCCAGGGGGGTTCCCAGAAGCACACGCACATCTGTGTGCGTGCCAGGGGCCCCAGGAAGGTGCAGGTGTGGGCACACGGCCGCCTCATGTGGCCGTGGACCCTGCTGGGCGCCCGGCGCCGACCATCCCCGAGCAGCCAAACGTGGGCTTCTGAGAGAGAGTCTTAGCACACCTCACGCATCAAGAGTGAAAGTATGTATTTTTATCCCAAAGTTGGCAAGATTTAATCAATTTCCTAAGCACAGCCCATAACTTAAATGTTCCTAGTAATTTCATCCTAAATGTTTTCAAGTATGTATCCAGTAAGATAAAATTAAGTCACTCATTCTAGCAAATTCTGATGGCACCAGAGTAGAAAAATTTTGACTGCTGATAATTACCAGAAATTAAAAAATGTACCATCCTGTTAGTTAAAAAATAGTGTTTAAAATGTATAGAGGATGAACGGTCGTTAAAAGAAAACAGAGCCTTTTCTTGCTTAGGTATTTTCCTATGAACTCAGCTGTACTAGGAACAGTTTCCAAGCGTCACTGACGTTGAGGCCTCTGTAAGTGTGTCCTTTAGACACACGGACAGGAGCCATCCCTGGACAACTGTGCCCCTGAAATCATGGCTCTTCAGGAACAGGCTGTAGCCCTGGGCAGCTACCCTGTGTGGCTCAAGGCTGCTGAGAAACAAGCCAGCACAGCCGCTCACAGCAACATAAGGCTTTCTCTAAAAACAGAATCTTTTTCAAAGTGAAAAGGGAATTTGGAGAAACACTTGACCCAAACACATCTCTCCCAGCTTTTCCACAGCCTGGGTGGCTCAGCCCGAGCCTTGTCTTTTCTGTAGTGCCTTGTGGGGCCTGCACAACACTCTGTCGTGGGGGCCTCAGTTTCCCTGTCTGTGTAATGGGTCCGCAGAGCTGCGTGAGTGAGGAGGTCTTGCTGTCCATCCGCCATTGGCTGCGGAGAGGGGGCTGGTGCTGCATGGACTCTGCCCACGTGAGCTCGAGCGACGTAGGAGCCGCCACACCCACACCTCTGTGTGCAGGGGCCACGGGTACCTGCCAGCCAGTGCAATGCAGTGCAGCCCTGCACCTGGGCAGGTGGGACCCGCAACCTCCCACGGACACACAGAGAAGCACGGGCCACGTGCACTTCTGCGTCTCAGATACAGGTCACACCGGTAGCTCCTGATGTGCTCATCCTGAGCAGGCAGGAGCCCGGGACAGGTGCCGGGACGCCTCAGCGAGGGGTCAGCCCTCTGCTTCCTGCGACTGTAACCCCACCATGCCAAACGACAGAAAAGCATCACCTTGTTCCGTTAGAAACTCAGACTGCTGGAGGTCTGAGAGAGCATAAAGATGGTGGACTGCTCGACAGAAAGGCACTGGCTCTTAGTCTGCAGTCCAGAGGGGTCGAGGGGCCACACACATCGCGAGACAGGTGGGAGCAGTTATTTAGGCAAAGAAGTTGGAGACAAAGGGAAGGAGGAAGGGAAAAGAGAAACAAGTTAAGGCGGTTGGGGCCGGTTAATCGCAGGAACCTCCCTTGCGCATCCCCGCCATCGCGCTAAGCAAACCGTGTCCTCCCTGGATGCGCCCCTCCTGGGGACCGCGCGGGCCTCTCGTCCCTGCATCTGTCCCCTCCGCCCCGGAAGCTCCTGTCGTGCTCGCTTGTTAAAGAGCTCAGAGCAGAGGTGCTGACGCACGCTCTCGAGCTGTCGGTGCCGACTACGAACACACAGGCACCAAGGAGGGGAAGGCTAGCAACCAGGGGAGTGGGGCCCAGCTTGCTAAAGCAGCGCAGACTTCGGGGAGAGCCCCCCACCGGGGTCCCATCCAAACGCTGGGACAGGTGGAGGTGGGCACACGTGGTGCCCAGACCTTGTTCCCTGCAAACCCAGCAGCGGCCTGGCTGTTTCCCACCCCAGAGGCCGGCCAACAGCACCTGGGGGCTGCGCACCTGGGCGATGTGAGCTTTCCAGAAGGCCTTCCCTGGGGCCCTGAAGCACACGGACGGTCCTCCCACACCCGCAGGCCCGCCTGCGCTCTGCCTTCTGCACACTCGGCAGGATCCTCCCTTCTCCTTACGGAGGCTCTGCACCTCCGTGGGCAGGACACAGGGTGAGGGCGACAGGGGACGTGCCCTCCCTGAGGTCGCAGGGGTGTGGGGATGAAGGGGGACGAGCCCTCGCTGAGAACTCTGAGCAGCTTCGACTGACACCTGCTGCTGCGGTCATGCTGGGCTGGGCATTCTACACGTCTCACTTCTCTCCTGAATCCGGAATTCAGCCCGTTGGCCTTAACTGGGGATTGTGGAAACCAAGTGACCCTAGTACTCACCAGAATCGCCCAGTATAAACGCGAACGTTTGGGGCCACATTCACCATCCCTAAAACTAACGCAATTTTACCTTCGAAGTAATGATTAATTTTGAAAACTTTTTTGGATTTACACAAAATAATCTTCCTTTTGTATTGGCTCAGTCCGTCTCCCTCGATCCTTCTCTGACTTCAGCAGACTAGCGTCTCGGGCCTGACCGTGGTCACCCTGCAGCTCCCCTGCGTTAACGTTCTAACGCTCATTAGGAACACCCGGACTGAGCGCACTTCCAACACAAGCCTCTCCTGCTTTCCTTACAGCGATCACAGCGGCTGCTCCGGCTGGGCCCCCACGCCCCCCCCTGCAGCACCCCCAACCCCGCCGCACCCCTACCTGGACTCTCTCTGTGGCACTGGGCCACAGCTGCCTGGACAGGACTTTTTTGAGAACGTCAGGAAGGAGGCTGACAGTGATGAGCAGGATGATGAGCAGCCAGGCAGGGCCGCTGGACAACATCTGGATGAACACATAGTACATCCTTTGGTAATTCAGGAACGGCCTGGAAAAACAACAGATGGGCAGGCCGGAGGTCACCCGGAGGACACCGCGCTCTCTGCTCTCAGGAGCAGCCCCCGTCTGTTCCCCGAGGTTTTCCCTCTGTCACTGAGCCTCTTGAGTGTGTGTGCGCCTGCCTACTCACGGACAATGAGCCGCAGGATTTCCCTGTCAGGCCAGGCAGTGAGGAGTTCTACAAGTCTCCCAAAGAGATGGGATGTCCCTGGAGCTGTTTCCAGACAGTGAAAAATGATTTTAAAAGACGAAAATAGGTGATTTTTTTTTTTTTTTTTTTGGGTATCTTGGAACCACAACCTGAGCGATGGCTGTTAACATGCACGAGACACGCACGGGTTCTGATCAGCAGCGCTAGTTAACCACCCCAGGCTTATACGGTGAAAAAAATGACATTTTTTCTGTGAAAACAGAGAGCACGAAGGGCCTCCCTTCCAGGCAAATCTATAATTCAAGAAAATATCCACACTGGGCTCCAAGACAGAAACTGGAAGGGACCAACAGTGAACCTGGGTTAGTTCCGCCATCCCTACGCCCAAGGCTGGGGAGCGGGGCGGATGGTGTTCCGGACGGAACGTGGACGTCACAGGCTGGAGGCTACCACAAGCCCATCCAGCTCAGCACCTGCAGGTCCCCAAGAACACGAGCATAGGGCTCTGGCCACTAGAGGTCAGCGACGCTCCGAGAGGTGGGGAGGTGGGTGCTGAGGGCAGAGCCACGCTCCAAGCTGCCCAGCACGGGCACCGTGGCGGGGACACTGTGTCCGGCCAGCACGCCCAGGACTCCCTTGTCCCAGCTGCGCTCAGGAAATGCTCCGTCTCATGCACAGGTGGGGGCACCGTGTGTGCTGTGATGGGGACGGGAGGTGGGACCAGCCTGCCTGTGCGACGGGTGACGCAGCATGGGGTTCTGAAGGACACGTAAGAGCTCGCGGGGCAGGCTAGTGGGAAAGGACAGCCCAGCAGAAGGAACAGCATGAGCCACGGTGCACCAGTAAAAGCACCAGAGTAGGTACCACACACACAACCACTTCCCGCCCTTGTCAGAGGCCACGGAGCCAGCCCCCTGGCAGCCACAGTGAACTCCCCACAGAGCACTGGGACCCTGCCATTTCTCCGCAGAGGGTCCTGGGTGGCCTCCCAGGAGCAGGGCTCCATCGGCCAGCGGTGGGGGGAGGGGGGGCCCAGGCCAGCCCCACCTGCTACGCCCGCTAGGACCCGCTCATCACTGCTGCAGCACAGAAGGCTGGCCATGCCACGCCCGACAAGCACTTAGCCCGGGGCCCATCCCGGGACACATTTAGGACGCCCAGCCCACCACGAAGAGGGTGATGCCCGCCCAGGCCACAGCGTAAATGACTTCTCTCGAGAAGAATCGTCTGACCTGCGATCTGACGCAGGTCCCTTGCGGCAGCGCCTGGCCTCCCCGGTCTCAGCTAGTCACCTGCCACGCCGCGTGGCTTCCCCATGGAGAACGTGGGTCCAGGGAGCAGGGACCCCTCGGCCTCGCACCCCCACATACCAGATAATCCCTCCCCAGAGGAGGGAGAAGACAACGTAGAACAGCAGGGACCCCCAGATGACAAAGTGGTTTATCCAAGTCCAGTAGTGCGTATCGAGCGCCAACTGAAAGACAAGACACAGACTGCGGGTTGGGGCGCCGTCGGGGCCTCAGCCGCAGCATCGCGGACCAGCAGCCGGAGAGAATGGGGAACAGAGACCACCCCGACTCCACAGCAGCCAAAAGGCCCACGTAAACCTGCTGCAGGAGCACAATCAGAGCTCCCAGAGGAGAGAGAGAAGGCAGTGTCCCCGCATCCCAGGGGGGCACGCCCTGGAGTGTCTCCTGCTCGGGGAGGACCCCCCTGCCCAGCTACCCTGTCGGCTGTGTTCCCACTGCAGAGACTCGGGGCGACAGTCTGAGGAATACAGAATCCGGCCTGACTTTCAAAAGAGCTGAATTTCCCATAATACATTCATTTGTTTTAAAGTAACTTTTTTGTAAAGATTTTTTTTTAAAGATTTTATTTATTTATTTGAGAGAGAGAGAGAATGAGAGCCAGCGAGCATGAGAGCGAAGAGGGTCAGAGGGAGAAGCAGACTCCCCTGCTGAGCAGGGAGCCCGATGCAGGACTCGATCCCGGGACTCCAGGATCATGACCTGAGCCGAAGGCAGTCGCCCAACCAACTGAGCCACCCAGGCGCCCTTAAAGTAACTTTTGACTGTATTGGGGCTTGTCACTTAAAGGAATTCTAACCTGACTCCTTTTATAAAGAAAAGGCTCATTCCCTCATTCACCTTCTGTGTAATTCCAGAAGTTCACGTATTGGTCGCCCGGCACCCAGTGTGCTGCGTCCCCATGTGGCTTCTTAAATGACTGAACGTGACCCTGGAGGGTGGCCCGGGGCATGGGGGCTCCAGCCCGAGCATGGTTACAATGGACAGGGCAGCTGAAGAAGGAACATCAAGGGCATGCGCTTACCTTTAGTGTGACCGTAAATACCATCACAGTGAACACCAGCGTCCCAAAGGTCCAGTTTCCAAAGATCTGTGGGGGAGAATCGTCCAGAGAGTCTCCAGTTAATACACATCACTCCCCTCCACGCTCAAGACAAGACTGTCAGAGAACACACCCCAGTGCGCTTGCGGACCAGCGCTCCAGACCCCGAAGATACAGGGATGGGAAGAAGCTGGCTGTCAACACCCCGGGCCCCCAGACCTCTGGGGTCCCCGCGCCACCCCTGGGGGCCAGGCCAGCGGTTGGGGGATGGGTTCAGAGCCCTTCCTGCACTGACCCCCCATGTCGGCCCACTCGACCCTCCACAAACAGCAGTCCTAATGTGGCAGACGGAGAGGTGAAAATCCCCGGGAGCAGGAATGCTCGTGTGCAGGGTGCCGGCCATGTCTCTTCCGCATCGTGTTCCCTGTGGAAGAGACGCGGCCCAGCTCCCCGGCTCTGCGCCGTCTGCACGCTCAAGAACAGACTCAGGAGCACTGGCTACCTCCTCCGAACTCAACTCAGACACCCGCCCGCCCTGGAACAAAACCAAGGACAGGCGCGAGCAGCCCGAGAGGACAACCGTGTCCTAAACGAGCGACCCTGTGAGGGTGGGGCGTTGCCCTGGACAGTCACGGGGAGGGGGAAATGGAGGCAGACGAGACAGCTGCACAAAGGCCCTGGCAGCCAGGCTGACGGCCAGAACCACAGACGCGCCAACAGCGCCGAGGAAGTGCCTCCCGCCCCGCATGGCGCCGCGAAGCCACACGTGGTGGAAACATAGGGTCAAATCACGACAACACATTTCTCAACTACAGACAAAGACACAGAAAACGAAATACCCACTTTCTCTTAGGGGGAAATCAGTCTGCTGGAGATTTTACTCTCTTCAAGATTTCTCCAGAATCCCCTAAGCACGGACCCCCTTCTGGTTTCTGTGAAATGCGCCTCTCAGAAAATGTTCCTAGTACTTCTTTAAAGGCAAACAGCTCTATTTCATTAAGAATTAAGAGGCCGGAATACAAAGGGCTTTCTGTATGGTTAGTTTTCAACAGAGAAAACACGGGCGAACACGGAGGCTAGGTCTTTGCATACGTTTGGCGACGTAGGATTCTAGAGTTCGTGTGAGGACACAGAGCCCCACAGACCCCCACCAACATCCGGACCTCATTCCCCAGTCCATCACTGGGATCAAAATGGGGCTTCCATCACTCGGACCCACACATGGGGGCTGGTGCCTGGAGGCGACTCTGCCCCCAGGGGACCCCTGCAAAGTCCCAGGACGGTTCTGGCTGCCACACTGGCGAGGGGGCTGCTACAGGCACCTCGCAGGAAGGGCTGGGGTCTGCTGCCTGCACAGGGTGGCCCCACAACCAGGGACCAGAACTTCCCAGCCCCCAGAGGCCACAGTGCCCAGGGAAGAAACTCTGACCGAAAAGTGCTGTCTTGTTTTGCTTTGGGGGCAGGAAAAATTTTAAGCTCTGAGACCAGGAGCAGCTTGGCAGCAGGCTACAGAAATGCTTGGCCAGCAGGGTGTCGGAAACCACGCTGCGTTTTGTTTTCACTGGAAGCTGATGCTTGCAGACAAAAGGACACTGTGAGCAGGGGCTTGAATCCCGCGTGGGCCCGTCAGGGGGACCTGGCAGAAAGGCCTGCCCCCTCCGCTTCCTGACACCCGGGGCCCGTGGTCACACCCGTGCCTGGCAGGGGACACGGAAATCTTTTTTAAGGGTCGGGTAATAGCAAGGTGCAGCAGTGTGTGCGTGCATAGCAGACGGGCAGGGTCTCAGCAAGCGCATCACCAGCCGGTAGATTTGTAGAGCTGGAAATTACGGCCGACCTGGGATTCCGTACCAAGTAGGGCTCCCGATACCTCGCGCAGTAATGCATGGGCCTCAGCTATAATTTCTACGGGCACGTACCAACAACACACAACTAATTTGGCTCCAGAACTGGGAATTTTGGTTCCAAGCCCCAGCAATGAAGACACGTCTGCTCTGCCTCACCTATACCCACGGCCAGCAGTTCCTGAGTCACCAGGACAGCGAGTCAGGGGGACGGCTCTGGGAACACCCTCGAAAGTCGTCATCGGTTCTCGCAGGGTGGAGCCCTCGGGCTTTTGTCACTGAAGTTGTTTGCTACTATTTCTATAGATTTTGGGGGTGGGAGGCGAAAGGGTGTCCAGAGGGTTTGCTCTCTGAATGGCATCGGTCCCAGGTGCACTGCACCTGATTTCCTAACAGAGTACTCCCCTTGGCACAGACTCCCAGGGACTCCCAGCCCTGTGTGGGGACAGCGAACACCTGGGGAGCCTGCAAGCCTCCAGCTCCACCTCACGCGCCCTCGGTCTTCCCTCTGCCTGCCCAGAAGCATCCTGTGGGAAAGCGTTCTGCTCCTAAAGGCCCTCAAACCCAGACCAACTTCACTGTCATGTGTAAAAATATTCCACAACAAACACAACACGTGCAGTCCATGCTCCCTTCACGCGGACTCCGCCGTCTGTTCTCGATGTTTGCTGCCCTCCGTTACCACCTCTGGAAGAAACCTGCTGCTCCATACGAGTATGTCCGTTACTGCCTCTGTGAGCTCGTTTGTGCGTCACAGGGAGAAACAGCTTTGGGGTGTGTGCAGAAAATGCTCCCTAAGTGAATTTCTTTTCAAGAAGTTATGACGAGCATTGTCTCAACACCACACGGGATCTATGCACATTCCTACAGAACAATGTAGCTCTCAAGAAAACGGGTCCTTACCTACTGACCACCAGTGGGATGGGGCTTCTGAACCGTAACACCACAGATGCACCCTCAGCAGGAAGGGTGGGTGTCCAGGGAGGGATGCACATTACAATCAGCAAACTCCTGCTGCCCACGAACCAAGAGCTTCATCAGTCACCACAGAATGGCCCTTGATGCACTTGGGTTCTGGGATTTATCTGAATTACTAGAGAACCAGGCTACAACGCTATCTGAGTTTTGTGGGCGATCAAACCCTCTTTCCCACAAAGCGAACAAGAAAGGCTCCATCTGGAGATGTGGACGCACCGGGGTGGGGGCGGGGGGGGGGGGCTAGAGTTCGAACACCAGACGTTTAACCCTGGCTTTGCCCTGTGTGCAGTGGCCTTGGGCCACCCCAGCCTCCTGGGGCTCCTGTCCTCCCAGGGATGCGGGATGGAAATGAGCACCACTCCTGACTCGGGGATGCTGTGCTCACTCTTCATCTCGCTCTGACGAGCCCGGTCTCGGGGTTCCCCACTGTCTACGGAGCACTGACTTGCAGGAGACTTCACCTCTCAGAGCATCACTGTGGACAGACACCTCACCTCACAGACCCTGCCTGGCACCATGCGCCCCGTGCCTGGTTCACAGTATCACCAGGCTTCTGAGCAGCTTCATGTGTGGACAGGCCAGCAAGTGGGGCCGAGGGTGGGCCCGGGAAGCTCTCAGCCAGCGGGCAGTAGGGCACCTGCCTGGCCGATCTTCCATGCAGTGGCACGGGCCAACTCTGCTTTCTCCGTCTTCATCTCTCTCTCTGTCCCTGTTTCAAATTCTAACAAAAGCCCCGTGCGCTAGCAGCTCTGCCAAGGCGTGCACATGTGCGTGGGGTTATCAGTGTTTCGCAAAGGCCCTGGCCTAGACATCAGGAATCAGGCCCTGTCGAAGCTCAAGGAACCCCGAAGGAACGTGCCAGTCGGAGAGAGCAGGAGGGAACGGGCAGAAGTTCCCGCATCCACTGGACGCGTCAGAGCACCACGGCACCCTGAGGAGTGGCTCGAGGCACATCAGGGCTCCGGGGATTTGAACACAAGTAGGAGACACTGCCTGGGCCTCACGAGGGCCTACACCATGCCTGCCAGCCAACACGACCACGTCCAAGGTGCACGGGCCACCCGTGTTGTCATGCGCATCCATTCCCCGCTGAGACCAAGCAGGACCAGTCCTCTCGCTAGGTACTCTCGAGACTGGGGCAATGAAGGAGCAGCACAGAATAAAATGACACCATCGGCATTGCACAAAAACCCCGGTTTGAGCACTTGTGCGCGTACGTTACTCCATCTGTCTGAACTCGTTGCTTTGACGTCAATGCCAGGCCAGGAGTAGGCAGCACCACGTGGGGAGGCTTCTTGCAGTAGCAACAGGCTGACTTGGTCCTGACGTCCCAGCTCCGGGGACCCGAAATCTTAGTTCTTCCTAAGACACGTGCAAGACCCTCCCTCAGGGCCTCGCTGCAGGAAGTCCTGTGGGGACCCCGCAGGAGGACGGGCCTGGGGCCGGCTGGCATCCAGGAATTATCCAAGCAAATGAAGACAAAGGAGTGCACTCTAGAGAAACGTTAGGCTTTCAAAAAGCAAAATGAGATACTTAAAACATTTTCAAGCTCAATTTAGTAAAAGTCGATTTAAGCTACAATGAAATAGAGCAGCCCCTTAGTAATGAGGAGAAAGAAAAGTTCGCCCCGTACCAGCGAACAGCGGGGCCGCCTGGCGGGCAGGGGTCACGTCGGTGTGGCCGCCAAGCCCGGGCAGCACTCCGGAGGGGACGGCCCTGAAGTGCGCCTGCATGTCTCCCCGCGTGTCCCCAAGGCCCGGGTCTGCCACACTCAGCTCAGCGTCCCCACTGGGCCTCCTGTGCATGGGACGGCGCCGTGCGTGGAAGTTCAAACGCATCAATTAAACCGAGCACCGCCTGGGCTGGCGAGCCTGACACATAACTCCAGAGAAGAAACATCAAGTACGCACGACCAAATGCAGACACACTCGCCTAACGCAGCGCCGGCCCCGCGTGGGGGCTGGTGGCAGCTAGCGGCTTTCTACCGACAAAGCACACAGAAGAAGTCACAGGTGAAAATATTTCGAGAAATATTTTATTTTTAAGGCACTCCAAAACATAAAGGACAAACCCACAGTTTTCTTACCATGTGTGTGTTGGTGGTCATTATCTGAGAGTGGGGAGGGAAGCCCGAGGCAAAAAGACAAAAGCAAGATACGAATAAAACAACCCCAGAGATTATGCAAACAAGCAGAGAACTGCCTGGTTACTAGCAAACTCTCAATCCACTCTTTGCAAAGGCAGCAGGTACTTAAGGTAAATACGGGTGGAAAAAAGCTACAATGTGTTAAATATGAAATTAATTCCCAAAGGAAATAAACTAGGCCTGAGGGAGGGAACCAACAAAGCGGCTCCGGCTCCGGTGATGCAGTCCCACAAGCCTGGGACGCGCAGACTGGGTGCGACCGGCAGCAGCAGCGGCACCGCGGCCTCGAGGTGCGAGGTGCGTTGGTGGACAGATGCCCCAGTACCAGGCCCCATAGGCTACCCCGGCCCACGCCCGTATGGGACTCCCAAGCAGCCCAGCCCACACAATGCGGTTCTGTACTAACCTGTCCATTGCTGGTCACTGTTGTGTTTTCAAACATGAAGTAAGCACCAAAGAAAAATACCAGAGCATCAAATACTCCTAAGAATGTCCAGTAGATGAACACGCGCCAACGGAGCAGAGCGTTCTTGGCGATATCTCTGTGGAAACAGGTGAGATCACACGTCAGGGACACCAAACTCTCACAGTGGCCGGGCCACCCCACGCTCTGTCATGACCATCTGGCCAGGAAGGCCCCCTCAGTCACGGCACCAACCCAGGCTGCAGAGCCAGCTGGCTCCACCACGCAATGAAAGTGGGTCATGGAGAAACGGGCCGAGTACACAGGGTCGCTCTGCCCGGCAGGTCTATTCCCGTGTCTGCCCGACCCCCTCCACACCTGCCCTGGGGCTGGACACTGATCTTACAGAGCCGTCCAGGTGGGTCCCACTGGGCTCCTCCTGGTAGCTTCTGGCACCGACTGTGCCCCTGTGTCACACTCCGCCTGCCCCCTGGCTGCCTGCCAAACACCCCTGCCCCTTACCCAGCACCGCGCCTGGCTCCACAAAGCCCTTGGGGCAGCCAGAGCACCAGACTGCTGTACCAGAAGCAGAATCAGAGCACGGTGAACCAAGCACATGCCCGGTGGTGGCACGGGACCACCGGACAATGTCCCTGTGGGATCAAATGTGAACGACATTTGGTTCTCTCCCTCCAGGCGGACACTGATGTGTCTGAGGGCAGACAAATGCTCACATCTCTGCTTGCGAACGGACCCAGGACATGGGGCCCACACCTGTCCCATGTGACACGGGCTGTGGGCCTCAGGCTCGTGGTGCATCTCCTGGTGCAACTCTTACACCAGTCAGTCCACGGGAGGCCAGCTGCAGGGGTCCCTCTGGATGCAGGGCTACCTTGGCCTATCCCGCCTCCTCAGACGCATTCCCCTCCCACTGAAGGCACAGCAGTGAGCTCCACGCTTGCCTGCTCGTCGCCCACACGGATCACTGGGGCTCTGGGGCTTCCAGATCCCACATCACGGCGGACACTCTGATGAGGCCATGAGGCTGGCAGGTGCTCTGCACTGTGTGGCCACAGGATGCACATGCACACAGATGGACACCAGTAAACCTGGGCGCCCGGAGGGACGCCGTTCAACCCCCC
The DNA here is from genome assembly GCF_009762305.2 of Zalophus californianus. Classification (NCBI taxonomy): domain Eukaryota; kingdom Metazoa; phylum Chordata; class Mammalia; order Carnivora; family Otariidae; genus Zalophus; species Zalophus californianus. The sequence continues at coordinate 1,100,195 of NC_045597.1, forward strand.
GAGCAACGTTCTGTTGGGCATTAACCCCAGGGTCACTGGAGAAAGGCTCACAGAACCCAGGAACCCTTAAAACTATACATGAATCTAAAATTACTTGATCTAAGAAGTTAAATTTAAGAAAAGCCACAAAAAAGTAACACACTGAATCTGCCAGCCATCTTGGAGTACGATTCCAAATTGGCAGAAAAACGCCTTTTCCTGATTAAAAAGTACTTTTTAAAAGCAAAAAAAAAGCACTCTGAGATCAGATCTGTTAACTTTTCTTATCTCACTGAATGGCATGTACTTGGTTTTTAAAGGATAATTTAGGCTCTAAATCCACTGGGGTCACCAGGGGGCACAACCAAACCACGTATCCCGGGTCCTCCCATAACTACTTTTTTTTTTTTTTAAAGATTTTATGTATTTATTCATGAGGGAGAGAAGGAGAGAGAGAGAGAGAAGCAGAGGGAGAAGCAGGCTCCCAAGGAGCACTCCCATAACAGGCACATCTCAGATGCAGCACCAATCCTCTCCCTCAATCTGAAGTATGTTCGCTTCAGTTACATTGTTTCCCTGTGAAAGCCTCTCTGGGGGAAGCGAGTGCACCAGTGCTGAGCGCCTGGGGCTTTTCTGAGCAGGGAGTGGGGTGCAGGGTGGGGGGCACCTAGTGCACCTGGGCTCCCATCACAGGCGGTACCTGTAGAGGGAGGGGTCTCTCCGCAGCGTGTCGATACTGACGTGCTGTTCCATCAGGCTGTACAGAAGGATCGGGAGGGAGGTAAAGCTGATGTTGTAGAGAGTCAGGTAGGCAGTGTCATACAAAGTCTGTGGGGAGCACAAAATCAACCTGAGAACCGCACTCCGTCCGTCTCCACAAACCGCTCTGGTGCTTTGTTGAAATGTACACGTATTTCTTAATTTGCAAAGACCCAGACCCACGAGCATTCTAACTGCACAGAGTCCACTTTCTGCAGCTACAGACAGCGGGACATTTTTCAGTCCTTCCTGGCGTCAACTGTCAGGTTAAAGCCGTGGCCAACACAGGCACCATCGGGACCCACCCCATTTGGCTGCTGCAGACTTGCAACAAAAACAGTTGCTGAGAAGTCTGCAATCATTTGATGGCCACCTTCAAGCTTCAATATTCTCCAGTCCCGGCCCCTCGGGCAGAAGCAGGGACGTGATGGGAAGGGGATGCCACGAGGGGCCGCTGTTCTCCTGGGCAGCTCGCCACCCAAGTGTTGCCAGTTGCTGACGGTCAGGCACCCGGGAGAGGGTCTCAGATGCTGACTGAATCCTCTCTGTTAGGGGCAGAAAGCCGCCACAGCCTTTGGGGGCGGGTGAGCTGGGCACCTCGCTGGTGGGCCACGTGAGCAAGCCCACGGCAGCCACTGGGCATCAGCCACGGTGGCCACTCCACGTCTGCTCCTGAACCTGCCTGTGGACCGGGCTGCACAGGGGTGCGAGGTGGAGGGCACCACACCCCTGAGCTGCTGCCCCCTGCAGCCTGCTCCCCCTTACAGCCCACTCGCCCCTGCAGCCTGCTCCCCCTTACAGCCTACTCGTCCCTGCAGCCTGCTCCCCCTTACAGCCTACTCACCCCTGCAGCCTGCCCCCCTTACAGCTTACTCCCCCCTGCAGCCTACTCGCCCCTGCAGCCTCCTCACCCCTGCAGCCTGCTCTCTCCTTCACCACCACAAGGGCAGGGAGGTAAGGCCCAGGGGAACTTCTGACTCCAGACAGTAGGACTCACCTGTTGTGAAAATCCACAGAAGAACTGGTATAAAAACTGAGGGAAAATGAAGCAGACATTCTGAAAGGCAAGCCACACACTAGTTAGTTCAACAGCACACCGTGAGACGCATCTACCCTCCTCAGCTGTCCGGTAATATGCCGTATCTGCAAGAAGTAACCCCATAGTGTCCTGTGTTCTCAGAAGGGTGGGTGATGGGCTGTAAAGTCTGCTCTTAGTTTAATGGCACTAGGAGGCACGTGTTCCGGTCACTCCATGAGCAGACAGCGTCCAGAGATGCTGCCTACAGAGGAATGAGGATGCAGCGGGGCCTGAGCATGGCCAGGAGAGAGTCTGAGAGTGGACGAATAAGGAGCTGTTGCCAGGACGCATGGAAAAATGGCCTTCCCTCAGTCACGTGACAACGCAAGGTTCCTGCTGGCTCCATGCCAAATCTGTGTGCGCAGGGGTGTGTTGCACCTCCTCTCTCAGGGACAACGCGAGGACCCCCTCCCTGCTGGCCCTTCTGTCTCTCCCTGAGCCGCCCCTCATAGCACCAGAGAGATGCTCAGCGCACCGCGTGCAGCTGCGGCATGGACGCCCTCCTACCTTATAGAAGAAGTACTGCACGAGCTCTGATATCCTGATGTAATAGAAATGCCCGTGAACGAGCAGCATCTTCTTCAGGTGCTTAAATTTCGGGACCGCATAGTCGCTGTTCCTTGCGGCCTGACGACCTTCCTTCCCAATGACGCCTGCAGGAGGAGACCCACCCTCAGCACCGTGCGAAGGGAAGCAGCAAGAAGCGAAATGAGGAGCCACCAAACACCGGCGACGAGAACATCCGGACCCACACGCGCCCTGCCCCTGCGCCCCTCGGTCCCGCCACCAGACTCCCCTCCCCGCCTTGCAGGCACCCGGACGCGGGCAGCTCACCGATGCCCACATGCGCCTCCAGGATCATGCTGACGTCGTTGGCGCCATCGCCGACAGCTAAAGTAATAGGGTGCTCTTTCGAAAGTTTGATTAATTTAACAATCTGGAAAATAAACAAACGGAGCACTTATCTTCTCTGTTTTGTTTGCACAGATCACTAACTAGGCAGAAAGAACATGGATGTCAAGTCAGCCAAGGAAGACAGAACAATGATCGGCTTGGTGTGAACCTCCTACGTTCAGTCTGCTGTCTGCGTGCAGGACGGATCCTCACACGGCAGCCCCGACACAGTAAAGAGAAGGCAGCTAATGTGTGATTACCAGGGAATAAACTGGAAAAGGCTGGTGGGCAACTGCTATCCGTTCCTGCTACATGCACAGATTCAGCAGACGGGGTCCAGGCACCTCTGGGGACACCCGAACAGCACGTTCCACTAGAAGGCAAGGCCATGCCAAGCTATTTGCTTTCGAGCATCTATTTCTTATAAATAAGCAGCTTCTCACGCTCTTTTAATCCTCAAAGTTGTCACATGTGCAAATCCAATCTGGAAATTCAATACAATTAATAATTTCAAGCGTGTTGTCCATTTCTTGGCAAACTTTCTCTCCGTCTACGTGTCTAAGTGCCGCAGTTCGGGACAGAAGACCGAGAAAATGAGAAGCCACGTGCGGACTGCCTGCCATTTCATGAAACACTAACGTGTGCGAACCTTTCTGAAAATCAGTTAAAAACTGAAAAAAAGGGACCGTGTAATACATGAAAATCAAACACAGAGACCTTAGTCTGCCTGTCTGGACAGGACGACACGGGTTTACATGGAGCCTGACTCAGAAGACGGGGCAGGGCAGGACCGCGGCCACGCTCCTGGGTCCCAGCTGGTGCTCGCGGGCGCCCGCGGGGAGGGGGTCCTGGTGTGCCTCTAGAGGCTGGCGGAATGCTAGAGATGTGAGAAATGACTCTTCACACGTGGTTTTCAGTGTTTTACCCTAACCCCTGCATCAGTCTGAGAAGTGCTGCATTTCTTTCATGAACAGTTGAAGACAGATTGGTCTCGTGCATCTCTAAACTGGCTCAACAAAGTGAGATGTGCTGTAGGTTTACTCATACCAGAAACACACCCGTGCTCACACGTGTCTTCTATGATGCTTTACAAAATACTGAAAAGAAAAGACATCAGGTGTGGGTCTCCAACAGACCACGTGGGCTGGGCAGACAGGAGTCTGGAGTCCAACAGGCTAGAAGCCATATGTGGACTCTGCCAGTTTCCAAATATACCCTGTAGACAAGTCATCCCCGTTTTCTGGGTCTCAGCACTCCTCTGTGCAATCAGCGTAACACCCCTCACACGCTATCATTCTGTAGGGGTTCAGAGCTGCATCTGTCACGGGAGAGCAACAGCAGCTGTGTCATAATGCACTCGCACCCCCCCATCCTTCCTCCAGAGTCTTAGAATGAGGTTCCCTCTGCACAAGAGGTCGTGCAGGGCCAGGCCTCCCAGCCCCCAGAGGGAGACGTGTGCACCTGATCCGGCCAACTCTCACCTAATCACGACAAGCAAAGTAAGATCCAGGTTGGAAATTGCTACCATTTGTGCTTCTATTTAGAAAAGGTGGTGCCTTGCTGGGTTTGGAAAAGAAAACCATGAGAGGCTGTAAGAACTAGCCGGAGGCTCTGGGTGTCTGCCCCCCCCCCCCCGGGGCCAGCTGAGACGGGGGCCGACCTGAGCCTTCTGCAGGGGCGCCATGCGACAGCACAGCACGGCGCTGCAGTTCCGGCAGATCTCCAGGAAGAGCTCCCGGTAGTTGCCGCAGCTCCCGTCCTCACGGGGCTTCATGATCAGGGACAGCGCCGCTCCGTCGATGATCAAACCGTAGTCCTGCATGTCGGCCGAGAGCCTGTTGAATCACACAAATCAGAGACATGACTCAGGAGCGAAGTGCACAGACTTTAGAAGACTATCATTGTTTTTTGGATATCTGCAGATGTCATAAACTGATGATGAAGGGATTAAGAAACTGGTATTCCTCATTTTATCAACACAGTCTTTAGAGCACTGGACAGAACGTCCTCGACCACATGTTAAAACTGAGTTTTAATTAACATTCTCCTGCCACCGACGCAAAGCAAACCCTGAGCTCTAGCTGCGGTTTTGTGTGCACACTCCCCTACTTTGGCAAAGCCGACCGAGAGCGTGTATCCTGCGGCCAGCAGAGGGCAGTCTTTATTCCCGAGCCCCAGCCATGGTGGCCAGCCTCAGGCTGCAGCCTTGCCGTGAACCCCTCCAGGGCATCCTGCCTAGAGGACGTGAGCTGGAAAGAACACGGTCAGAGTACGTCTTTCTGCTGGGTTTCAAAGTCACAAGAACATCCCTGATCCCCCAGAGGAGTCCTGCAGATCAGGTGAAGGGAAACATCCTTGCGCTACTTATGAATAATTTAACATTTGCATATGATGAGAGAGTGCTTTTGCATTACGACACTAATGAAAATCTAAAATGATTCCCATGAAATCTTAACCTTCAATCATGGATCTGATACCAGTAAGGAGAGCATTGATAAAATGTGAATATACTGCTGAATGTTCTTGGAAAAAAAACTCTCGGGCATATCCTGTTTTGTCTTAACAGACAAATAAGCATGCATTATTAATATTTCTCTCTCCACTCTGACAGATACCCTGAGGAATCCACAATACAGCCCGAGTGCCTTATAAGCAGATGAGAATGATCTCATTCCCAATATTTTATAAATCAAGTCTGCATCCTTAAGCAGCACTTAAAAGTGCACACACACACACACACACACACACACACACACACACACACACACCCCTCTTCTGCAAAAAAACACATCACAGTTGCTACAAAGAAATGGCTCTGGCGCGTCCCGCTGTTCACCGCGAGCACACGGGCGCTGCTAGGACCCCCGGGGATGGACCCGCGCCACCCGCAGGGGTGCCAAGGCTGTGTGGCCCTCCCATGGCAGAAAAGGGGCACTGCCTACCCTGAGAAGTTGTCCCTGGTTAGGCTCCCGCTGTGGCGCAGGACGGTCTTGCTCAGCTCAAACAGGACGTCGTGTAGACTCTGCTCCTCGATCTTCTTGGTGGTGAGCTCGAGCAACTGCGTGTTCCTCCTGAACAGCTTGCAGGCATAGCAGGTGGCAGCTGCCGTCTCCATCTTGTCCCCGGTGAGAACCCAGACTTTGATCCCGGCCTTCTGCAGGGCTTCTATGGTGTCAGCAGCTTTCTCCTGGAGCCTGAGCAAAGCAGAAACGAGAACACAGGCCTGAGTGTGGCACTGGTGAAGCCAAGAATTTCCAAAATTTGTAACCTAGGAAACTATTTGTCCCCCCAAGCTAAAAAAAACACCACACCACTAGCTCGTGATACTACCATGAGGTACCCGGGGCTGCTTTTATACTTATGTGTTAACTTTTTACAAGGAAGCACTTCCTAATTCCAAGCAGAGAAACACCCATGATGTTAAGGAGTAAAGCATCGGTCTTGCATAACTGATATTTGGTGAGCACACAGTGCTCTGTATAGCTGGGGCTCCCCCACTTGCGGAGGATTTTAGGCAATTACAAGGACCATAACCACCAAAAAAGAAAGTCTTAACCAGGGGAAAATGGAACCAGGAAAAAGAGGTAGTCAGTAGTATTCACTGACTTTCCTTTGGCATGAACTGTTGTAATTCTGCCACTTACCACACTGGAGCCCAGGTATCTCTAAATATGGTAAAATCCTGAGAAAGCCAGCAGGTTCCACGACTGGCTAGCGTGTACCATGAGCTGGGCACGTGTCAGATGCCATGGGAAGCATTCTGCCTGCGATGAATCCCCTCCACCAGAGCTGACGGGGCGAGCCTCTGTTAGCGACCCTGTGCTAGGTGTGGAAAACCCAGAGCTCGTGGGGCGGACAGACTCGTGCAAGGATGGGCAGCTCACACAGTGGTCAGGCTGCTGCACTGTGCGTGGACATCTGCCTCATTTGGGACCTGACATTCTTCCTAGATTTTAGTGTCTGGGCTTTCAACAGCTGTGTGAAGTAATGTGCCGTGTCCCTGCCCAGCACTGACGGGATGGGATCCTAACTGGGGTGACCCAATGAGACCCGGCAAGCTTCCTTGGCAAAGCCTTGCGCTCACATGACCTCAGCATTCCAGGGACATGGAAAACATTTCTAATTTCATCAGTTTTTTTGAAAATGGAAACTGAGGACCAGAAAGGTCAACCTGCAGAGTTGTTGGTCAGGGATTTTAGGGAAATGATTTGTGACTGAATATCATCACTTCAAAGCTGCTGGCCCCCCAACTGCCCTCTGTTTTTGAGGTCCCGACTCCCCACTGAGTTGATCTGCTCCCTCGGCCCTCATGAGGGTGTGCAGACTCGGTTCCCCTATCCAGACTCTCCTCTCTCTAACCTCCTTCGAGGACCGTCCACTCTTTCCCGGGCAAACGCACCCCAACGCACGTCCCCCTCCCTCCTAGCACAGCAGACGCTCGGTGGCGTCACGTTCTAAAGCCTGTCCTGAGCACGAGGTACCCCTCCTGTGTTGGTGCCTGTATCCCTGCCTGAGTGACGGGAGGGGCTTAAGTCATCAAACTGAAAACACGTCACCAGACACCTTACTGAAATTGGGAAGCTGCGGAATGCTTTTGTTTAAGGCACCGGAAGACTAGGATTCCAGTAAGGACTTGAACGTCGGGCCCACTTACACCTTAAAGACTTTGAACCTTTATGGGAAATGAGTTTCCAGTAAATGCCCTCATGTTTCTGCTTCATTCTGTTAAATTGGGGCATTTTTTCTTTTCCTTTCTGTCCACGGTCTTAAGTCGCAACAGTGACACACCCGTGTCTCAGTGCGCTAGGCCTTAACTCACATCCGGCCTATCACGGAATGGCGGTGGATGGGCAGCTCTGTCCTCGGAGCACGGGAAGACACCGGCTTGGTAATCTTACCAGTGGTTAGTCGTGGTTGTTGCAATATTCTACTTCACGGTTTCATTTCTTCAACGAGGAATGAGAAATACACCTGAGTATGTTCATATCTAAAATGTTACACTGGGACTTGGAAAGGGCTACTGACAAATTTAGGAACAGAATTAATTATGACTGAACTCTACAGAATGATTTAAAAATGACAGTCTCTCTTGACTACCGATGACACGGTGTGAATGTGCCAACCATTCTGGTCTGTCTGGCGAAGCGTGAATGTCAGGTTCTTATCCACGGAAAGTCAAACATCGTCCAGGCATGACCTCCCGGTGACGCCACCCCGAGGCCAGTCTCGTCCCACTGCGGACACACGTCCACGTGAGGACATGAGGTGCCGCCACCAGTCCCTGGGGCACCCAGCGGGCCCCGCGGCCTCAGAGCACCACCTCTTACTTCTGACGCTGGGCGGGGCGCGTACGTCACCTGTCCTCCACAGCCGTGGCACCGAGCAGGATGAGGTCCTTCTCTACTTGTTCGTAGGCCTCTGCTAGCTTCCTCTCTCGGTCCTGAAGAGCCACTTTGGCAGCCTGCAGCAGTGCACAAACACCTTCATATTCTTCTGGAATAAGCCTTTTGTAGGCAACGCACAAGGTTCGAAGTCCCTCCTGCAGGAAACAGCACAGCGCTTAATGTGAATTCAAGTGTCACTCTGCTGGAATTTTACCTTTCAAGAGCTTTCCCAATATCCCCTCTCTCTAATCAGAAGGACTAACTACAGAATTGTAAGTCAACGAGCCCTCAAGGCGATGAGTCATTACGTCTGAATTATTTATATCCACGTTCAATATAGACAATCCTTATAGATTACAAAATTTCACACAGGTAAGCATGGGAATCCAAATCGGAGCCGTGAAAAACGTAAGAGTTTGTTCTTTTATTCTGACGAATAAAGAGTTAAGCTTTTTTTTGGGTAGTAATTTAAGATTTTATTGTAAATATCAAGTGATATTTCTAAAGTAACGCTTTTTACATGGGGAGTTGGTAATACAGTTTGGTCTTCCTTAGCAACCACGGAAGGAAAACTACTCAGTTCTTTATCAAACCTCCTGGGTCCACAGGCCAGAGAAATAAGAATCCAAGAACACAGTGGATTTACTGTGATCATAACTCCGGTGGCACAAAGAACATGTGCCACCAGCGAGCGAGATACTGTCGGTGCCCAAGGGCCACACACAGAGTGCTTCAATCCCATCAATAGAAGTTTCCTTCCATCAAGACGAAGCAAACCATCATAATGGTCTGACTGATGCTCTAAGGACAACTTCCCTTCTGTCTTCCCTGACTCCATGAATCCTAGGAAAAGAGCCAGAGTCCTCCTATACAGTCAGTCCAAACTCTGGGAGAATTCTGGTTTGTAAGATTTTTAAAAGATTTTTTTTTAAAGATTTTATTTATTTATTCATGAGAGAGAGAGGCAGAGGGAGAAGCAGGCTTCCCACCGAGCAGGGAGCCCGATGCGGGACTCGATCCCAGGAGCCTGGGATCATGACCTGAGCTGAAGGCAGACGCTTAACCATCTGAGCCACCCAAGGCGTCCAAAAAGATTTTGCAGTATATGAGTTTAAATTTCCCACAAGTGCCAGAAAACCCTTCGCATTTCTCATGATTCCTCAGACCTCCAAGTGCGGCTGAAGGACACAATCACAGTGCAGCTCATCTCTCCTATCGTCCCAGTTCGTCAAAGAGTTGGCACGAATGGTAAGCAGAGGTTTCAGAAATAAAAAAAAAGTTTTTAGAAGTGGATTTGGGATTTCTGCTTGTGGAGCCAGGGAGTAGACACTTATTCCTGATTCCTCCTAAGTACTACCCAGACCCCGAACACTGTATATAAAACAACACCGATGTGCAAACAAAGCCAGACAGATACACCACAAAAAAGAAAGTTACAGAACAATATCCCTTCCAAATACAGATGAAAAATCCTCAGCAAAGCACCAGCAGATCGAATCTAAGAGCATACCTGAAGGATTATGCACTAGGACTGAGTGGACTTCTCCCAGGGAGGCAAGGATGATCCAGTAAAGGAAGATCAGTCCAGGTAATACAGGACTGCCACAGAATGAAGGGAAAGGCCCCCATGATCATCTCAGTTGATGCAGAAAAAGCATCTCACAAAATCCAACACCTTTTCATAATAAAAACCACTCTGTAAACTGGGAATAGAAGGGAATTTCTCCAAAACCGCAGAGACATTAATGAAAACCCCACATACTGTGAAACACTAGAAGACAGAAAGCTTTGCCCCTAAATCAGGAACAAGACCAGGATGCCCACTTTGGCCGCTTGTCTCCAGCATAGCCTTGGAATTCCTAACCAGAGCAACTAAGCAAAAAATGAAAAGGCATCCAAATTGTAAAGGAAGAGGTAATGTCACTTCTGTTCACAGACACAATGAAAACCCTGAAAATTCCACAGAAAAATACTGGAACTAACAAATTCAGGAAATGATCAAAATACGAAGTCAACACACAAAATCAGTTGCGTTAAGAAGGTAAAAGATCTGCAGACTGGAAACTACAATATGTTGCCGGGTTAAGTTACAGGAGACCGAGGGGAGCAGAAAGGCGCCCTGACAGTCCTAACGACTCCACCCGAAGCCATCCATGGAGTGGGTGCAAACCCCCAACAGCCCGATGGCTAAACACATCCCAACACTTGAGCAGCATCTCAAAGTTCTGAGATCAGCCAACAGTTTCGTAAAAGAACAAAGCTGAAGGACCCACACTTCCTGATTTCAAAACTTACTGGAAAGGGACAGTCATCAAAATAATGCTGCTGGCAATAAGACAGAGAAGAATGGAGCCTCCCGTGCACGGCCGGGGGATTTTTGACATGGGTGCCAGGAGCATTCAACAGGGAAGGGCGCCTAACCCACAAACGGTGCTGGGAAGACCGCACAGCCACCTGGGAAAGAATGTGGTTGGACCCTTCCTCAAGTCACTTACAAGATTAACTCAGAATCGATCACAGACTCCATGTAAGAGCCAACACCACGAAACTCTTGGGAAAAAACACAGGAAGATCTTCATGACCTTGGGTTCGGAATGTGACAGTAAATACACGAAATACCCAGGAGAAGTTAAGTATGCAGGAACGGAAGGCAGAGTAGAGGTTAGCAGGGGCTGGGGGAGCATGGAAGGGGCAGATTTTGCTTTGCGGGTGTGGTTTCTATTTGGGATGATGGCTGTTACTTGATGCCAATGAACCACAAGCTGATGACGGCTGCCTGGCAGATTTTATGTTCTATGTATTGACCACAACAAGAAATGGATCACAGATTTAAACATAAAACATCCAAGTATAAAACGCATAAAAAACAGAAGAGAGCACTCGGTACCTAAAGTGATAAAGAATTTAGGCAGGACACCAACGTGGGACACGCAAGGGAAAATGGACAGGACAGACGTCCTCCGAATTAAAAACACTTGCTCTGCAAAATACCCTGCTGAGAGAATGAAAGAAGCTGGAAATGGAAGGAACTATTTGTGAATCACAAATACGATGAAGAATTAACATCTTAAACTTTTAAAGAACTATAAAATTCAACCTAAAAATAAAACAAACAATTCCACCAAACAATCCTCTTAGAAAGTGGGCAAAACACAAGCAGGGACGTTTTGCTGCAGACGACCCACACGAGAACTCACTGGAGGCGACGGCCACCTGCCTGTGAGGGGCCCTGGCTGCAGGCGGAAGACACGGCCCCTGAACGGTGCAGACACCAGAAAACGGGTGGGGGTTTCTTAAAAGACTAAATGCACTCTTACATCATGCTCCTGGGCGTTCACCCCAGAGAAATGAAAATTTAGGTCCACACCACCTGGACAGGAATTACACGGTTTATTTCTGGCGGCTTCACACTGAAAACAACCCCATCACCTTCCCACAGAAGGACGAGAAGGTGGTACGTCCACACCGTGGGCTGCCCGGCTTGAAGAGGAACCCAGGTTGGCACCTCCGTACCATCGCATTTCCATCGCACTCTTGAAAGGACAAGCACCTGAAGAGGGCAGACGGGCCACGGTGGGCAGGACCAGGTGGGCCGGAAGCGAGGTTGGGAGCAGGGCTGGGAGCAGGGCCAGGAGCGGGTCCAGGTGGGACAGAGCAGGGCTGGGAGCGGGCGGCTAGGCCCTGCGCCTCCATGCGGGGTGGGCCAGGACACCACACAAGTGACATGGTGACAGACTGCAGTTTGGACCAATGCCTGCTCCCAGGCTTCGAGGTGGACTCCATGGGGGGAAGATGCGAGAAAATGCAGTGACCCCTCTGCACGATCCTTACAGCTTCCTGAGACTCCACAACTGTCTCCATGTACAGGTGTCCCCACTCAGGCCTGCAAAGTTGGGGGGTTCCTGGCACGGGGACTGCAGCAGCCCCTTGAGCGTCTGCAGAGGACCGGTGGGCACGTGAGGGGCTCCCCAGGCCGGGGACAGACCTTCAGGAGGGAGAGGGGATGGTACCGTCCCAGAAGCCGGGCTAGAGACCCCGCAGTTCACAGGGGCTTCCCCTCTGCACGGGGGAGGAACTCGCTCCACCCGAGCGACGTCCTGGACCCACCGCACATGCCATAAAGCTGCCGTCTGAACAGAACAACGGCTCCGGGAACCAAGCCATACCCGATGGGAACACGGGGCTCCCCCGCAGCCAATGGGGTGGTGTCTTCACGCCGACCTGTGAAAGGCCAGCAGCACATACAGGGGCAGAGAGCATTACCCACAGCAAGGACACGAAACCCAGCTGAGGCGGACGCAGACGCGGCACAAGGGCAGAACTGGTGGAGAAACACATCAAGCGGCCACCCTGTTATGCGCGTCCCAAAGTTAAATACAGACACGCAGCTGAGAGAAATCACCAATTGTCTGAGATGGGATGGGCCTGGCGACGACTTGTAGCCCACGAGACACGGCTTGTGAGACAAGGGGGCGTGAAGACAGGGTGACAGAAAGTCCCCCAAACGAAACTAAAAACACTACAACCAAGCACCATATCCCATGACCAAGCACCGTATCCCACAGGGCGCTAGGGTTCCTGGAAAGGTGGGGGCAGAAAAAATATCAGAAGACATCCTGGCTGAAAACTCCCCAGCTTGATTAAAAAAACCATAAACCTCCAGACCCAAGAGGCCCAAGCAGCCTGAGCAGGCGTGAAGGGGCTGCGCCAGAGCCCACCACGACTGCCAGCCCGAGACCTGCCCCCAAAGATGGCCATGGGATGCAGACAGAGAACAAAGACAGCGGCCCCTCAAGCAAAAGGAAACGTGAGTCTGTCCCAGCTGTTTCTGCAATGGTTGCACTCGGAAACAAGCCCTAGGTGCGTCAAGAAGGGTGTTCCTGCATCGGCCACTGAGCAGCCACGCATGGTGGTGGGCGTGCCAAAGAGAACAGGTGTGCTGATGCTCTGATGCGCCCCGGCATGATCGCCAGCACCACCACGGAGCGCCATTTCCCCCCCTGCCCCCCGCCCCGCGGACATCCTCTCCCCACCCCCCCGGGGAGCGCCATCCTCCCCCCCCCCCACGGAGCACCATCCGTCCTGGGAGCCGCTCTGAAGGACACGAGACGCGGGGGACCGAACGCCTGGTGCAAACTTTAGCGCCAAAGGCAAGGTTATTAAAAAGCAGGGAGGAGAGAGTTTAAAACGGTTATGGCCGTAAAGGGCCTCAAGGATTGGGAAGCCATGCCGCCTGCCCCCCGTGTGCAGGTGAGGGCCGGTGCCAGCATCATTCCCCATGAGGAAACGCCATCTCTGGGACGCACACAGCAGCTGTTCTCAGGGAACACACGTCTGGTGTGGGTCCCCGTCCCGAGAGAAGGGGGGCGATGGAGACCCCAGAGTGGTGGGGAGCATCCTCTCAGCATCCTGGGCACAGGCCTGGGGGTCCAGGCAGTGACCGGGCAGTGGCCAGGGTCTGCGCGGATGGTAGATAGGCCTGTGGCCTGTGTGACGGGTGTGGTGACCAGCGTGGTCGGCATCCCAGCCATCTGTCGCGGGAACAAGGCCGCCTGTCGTTTCAGACCCAGTGCTGGAGTGACTCGCAGGTGGGGCTGCCCCCTTGGGGAGGACCTGGTGCACCTGTATCAACACTCAGCACCCAGAGACGGTGGCACGTGCGCGTGTACCCTTGGGCGCTTCACAGAAGCCCTCCGAGGGTCCTGTCAACGGGACCCTCGCCTCTGTGGGCAGCAGGCTGAGTGACCGTGACTCTCCCACACACCAGGGCTCAATCATCTGTGCCTCCTTCGGAGTCCCTGCTGACTTGGGGCATCAGGGCAGTGCCTCCCTTGGCCAGCAGGTGTCAACAGGCACCCACACATGGATGGAAGCCAGGGCCTGCCCCACCCCCGCACACCCCGCCCCACCCCTGCACACACACACACCCCCCGCCCACCCTGTCCCACCCCCGCGCGCGCACACACACACACACACCCCTGCACATCCCGTCCCACCCCCACACACACCCCCGCTCCCTCCCCTCGTTCCTGCACACCCCACCAGGTGTGAGCGCGGAGTAGCTGCCGCAGGGGGCACAGCACTCAGTCCGCCTGCCGTGAGTCGGGTTATGGTTCGCACCGACGCTCCTGTGTGCGCTGCGGGCTTATTTAGGCCGTTCATTCCGTAAGTGAAAGCGTGGCTGAAGATTCCCAACCCGCGTTCCAAGACTACCTTGGCCAAACGCCCCTTGGTTTATAACGACTGTTACACGTGAAATTCTGCAGTTTGCAGCAGCGGGGACGTGGCTGTGAGGGGCCACTGTCCCTGGCTTAGGATCTGGTGTGGAGCGTAGGGTGGACGGGGGTTAGAGAGGCATGCGCCCCCCTGCACCGGCGGTGCACCTGCTGAGAGGGGGCTGGCTCCCAGGCGAGCGGGCTGGCTGCACGGCACTGCTGGAGGTGTGGGGCAGGCGGGTGACGCCCTCAGCACAAGACGTGGGGAGAACCACGCAGGGGAAGTCACCACGGAAAGTGGCTTCTCGATGATGAAACACATCACCAGAAATCCCTCAGGACCCTGACATAATCACCACAGATGTGCTTATAATTATGGCCCCATAACCACCAGCACCCCCCACCCCACAATGAAAGCTCGCCACAGTCTGGAGTCAGGGGCTGTGTCAGCGGCACCGCCCGCGTGACATCCACCGGGTTCCTCTCCACGTGGGGCGCGTGCGGCCTTCAGAGTGTGTCCCTCAGGGACAGCACAGGGCGCTGTGGCCAGGCCGCCCTCCCAGCGTGGGACTCTCGAACCGCCCCCCCCCACCCCATCTTACCACTGCATTGCGCTCCACTCTGGCCCGGATCTGGTCGACTTTGCCTTCTATGACTCGGGGAAATATTGAAGAATCTGCTCCTTTGCAGAACAGATAAATTTCTCCTATAAAGTGAGGGAAACAAAGATGTTTAATCATACTAGAGGAAAAACTAGGTTATTCTTCACATTGTGCTTTTATGAAGAAACAAAAACAGAACACCGGCGTTGAGACCATCGTAGGGATTTCCCGAGACCTGTTACCACGTGCAGTCAGGAGAAAGTTAAATCGTCCTTCCCACGGCCTCAAAGTTCACGGGAAGTTGAGGACCAGGAAGAAGACCAGTGTAACCAAGGCTGTCTGGCCCCTGGGCGAGATAAGCACACGGCAGCGTGGCTGGCCCATGCACGGCCCCACGTGGAGATGCTGCAGCAGGGTGTCCATCCTTCACACTAACAAGACCCACAGAACACATGCTGTGAAATGTTCCCGACACCTCAAGTCACGTCCTGACGGCTTCGCACGAGCTTGTGCGGCAGACACACGCTTCCCCCTGAGATAAACCAATTTTCTCTTCCAGGTAAGCAGGGAAACTTCAGCCAAGACCAAGAGGCGAGAACATGACAGAAGACACCAGCTCTGGTCAACAGGCCCCTGCTCTTGGAGGCTCCTCTTCCCGCCACTAACCTCCGGGCCCGGAAAGCCATGCGGCACTTCACCAGGCCGGCTTTGTGTGTGCGCGGCTCCTGGACGCGTGGGAACCCAGACAAGGGCGCCTGAACTCCGCGGCGGCGTCTGGAGCCCCACTGATCCCGGAAAGGGACTCACTCCTGTGGCACACAGCACGACATCCGAAACAGCACAAATGATGCTCACAAATGTCCTGAGACTAAACCCAAGGCTCAGGTCAACCTACGGCCAGAAAGGATGGCGTCTAGTGATGTCCGGGCCGCCAGCACATGCAGCTGGGCTGGGGCACTGCAAGGCAGGGAGCCCGATGCCCACATGTCCGCCAACTGTGCAGATTTGTGGCCCGGATTCTGGTCATGAGCCATGAAGACTGGAGGCTGGGCTGGCCCCACAACCAGCCTGGGGGCAGAGCCCATTCCTGACTCCAGACCCCACTTCTTCAGACGTGGTTTTACAGCCAGAAGGGCAGTCGAGACGACTTCATGAAAAATCATGAGGATTTACGGTAATGGCTTGTGTCACTGTCTCAACTTGTCACTCCCTCACACACAGACTCCAGGTGGGACGTGTTTGGCCCTGGGACTTGGTTACAGACAGCCTCTGACATAAAAATATCCGGAGCGTGAATCAAACTTCACTCTGCAAAAAACAAGAGCTGCTCTGTGAATCTTTGGAGGTTGCTCTTCCAGTTGTGTAAACAAGAGGCCAGTAAGTGAGCTGTGGTCACAGGGGCTTGTGGTCTCCTGTACCCACCAGGCTGGAAAACCAGAGCAATTAGCCTCATTTCCAGGGATGCGTTACTACTTGAAGAACAAACTGTTTAATTAATTATTCAAACTTCTCTTGAAATTAATTGGTGCCGTGGCTGGTTCAGATGGCACGCGGTCTGTCCCGGTAAGCCTGCAGTGCCGCAGGGGAACCCCTGGGAACGGGCAGACGCCTTCCCATGGAAGGGGCCCTGGACTGGCCTGACTGCCATGGACATGATTCCTAATGTGACCACGCTCCTTCTCCAGCCCCGCGATGCCCTTCTGCGGGAAGACGGCGGTTGCTTCCCAGGGTTTCGCCCTGCGGGTGCCCAGCCCCGCAGGAAGCACAGAGGGGGCAGGACTTGGTGAGTAACGGTGGCCGCGCTTCCTGCGGTGAGGTCACGCCTCCGGCTCGTGAACTGTCTCCCAGACGTCACTCAGCTGCAAGATGGCGCATCCATCCCCACAGGGAATGCCACATGGCGAAGGGCCAGTGAGGTCAAGTTCCAATTCTATGCCCTTCTTCTGGGGCACTGAGTGGCTTCAACCTTGGGGAGGGCACGTCAACCGCACGGTGGAGCCGCCTGCCCCGGCACACCCAAGCACAGCTGGGTGTGTTCTTCAACATTCTGGATGACTGTTTCCCATGACCTGCTGACCCAAGTGGCAGAACGTCTCCAGTGTTACAGGCAGCATTTACACTATGTTATGTCCCGAGACACTCAGTGCCTCACTGGCTGGGCCACACCAGTCCGCCATGCTGACGACAGGCTCAGGGGTGTGGGAATCATGCAGGGACAGTGCCCAGAGCGGCCATGTGCCTTCCCCAGGCTCGTCGTCCAGCACCCCGGAAAGTGACTCACAGGGTTCTGCCGAAAGATGCGTCCAACCTCACATTGCCCTCTGCGGCCTGAGGACGAAGATAAGCTGTTGCCGGTCCCCCCAGAACCCCATCACAAGGCTCCTGCTTAAGGACATTGACCGCCTTTGCTCCCTGTTGTGACAAAGGACACTGGCTGACACAAAATCCCCAGTGTGCCTTCAGTCACTACGTCAGGCTCAGTCTGTTTGGTTTCAGGATGGTGGCTGTATTTGGCTGCTTACCAGGCAACCTTCCAAAGACATAAACACAGCCTGGTATTGCCTAGTTTTAAGAAACAAAAAGGAGTAAGATCCCACATCTTTTGCTGAGAGGTCATTTTTGAAATTGCAACTGCATTAAGTAAATTGAACTGAGCAGTATTGATTCAGTGCTCAGTAGCAGCACAGGGGTGCCTGCACAGTGAGAAAAGTCTAGCTTCTGTATTCAGGATGCTTACAGTCTGGCCAGGTGACAAGACAGATAAACAGCTCACCTGACTGACGCAGCCAGGAAGGCTCCCTACAATGTGGCTGCTGAGCTACCCTCGGAAAAGTGCAAACCAGCAAGAGGCCCTCCAGGTGGAACCGTCCCAATAGGTAGAGGCCTCCAGGTGGAAACACCCAACAGGTAGAGGCCTCCAGGTGGAAAAGTCCTTCCAGGTGGAAAAGTCCTTCCAGGTAGAGGCCTCCAGGTGGAAATGTCCCACCAGGCAGAGGGCCTCCAGGTGGAAAAGTCCCACCAGGTAGAGGGTCTCTGGGTGGAAAAGTCCTTCCAGGTAGAGGCCTCCGGGTGGAACCATCCCAACAGGAAAAGGGCCTCCAGATGGAAACGCCCAACAGGTAGAGGCCTCCAGGTGGAAAAGTCCTTCCAGATGGAAAAGTCCTTCCAGGTAGAGGCCTCCGGGTGGAAACATCCCTCCAGGCAGAGGGACTCCAGGTGGAAAAATCCCACCAAGGAGAGGGCTCCGGGTAGAAACATGCACATTTGGGGTTGTCCTGGGGTGGAAAGCTGGGAAGGCAGCTCAGGGAATCAGTGTTAGACACCGGAGAAGAGTCTGCCTGACACAACAGGTGCCTCAGGGCACCAGCAGGATCTTTAGGATGGACGTGGTGGCAGGAGACTGGAAGGTTGCAGGTGGGTGACGTTAGGCTGCTGTGTGTGGTGGCTGCAGGGAGGGAGGGGAGACCCTGCAGGACCTGCCAGTCAAGCGGGATCCACAGGGGCTGTACCTGCAGCAAGTACGATGCTGAGGAGCCCTGTGACCCACACCTGCACCAGGTACGATGCTGAGGAGCCCTGTGACCCACACCTGCGCCAGGTACGATGCTGAGGAGCCCTGTGACCCACACCTGTGCCAGGTACGATGCTGAGGAGCCCTGTGACCTGCGGTGGGCTCATCTCATTTTTTTTTCTACAGAGAACGAATAGTTAGATCCTAAAGCTCCTATAGAATGCAAGCATGAGAATGAAACCACAACGTATAATTCAAAGAATCAAAGGAAAAAGATATTCCTACCTGTAGCAGATTTTACAATCACACTCATTCTCCTTCTTACTGAGTCAAAACTCAAAATTTCCAGCAATTCAAACCTGAAAAAGAGATCAAAAATTGCTTTTATTACCTATCTGGCTCTTGAAGTCCTGGAACTGGGGAAGGACAGCGCTTCCCGGGGCAGAGCGTCTGGGGTGTCCTGTGCCCTGTCCTCACACCCGCCCCGTCGGGATGCACGGCACGGGTGAGTGTGCTCCTGGTGGCTGGGAGGAGGGGGAGGCTGAGGCCAGGTTCCCGCGGGCTCACCCCCTGGCCCAAGGTGCCCTGGGAATCTGTCCACCACACCAACGGCACGTTCACGTCCCTGAGTTCTGAACACGGACTCACAGGCCTATCAGAGCTGGCAATCCTGGCAATACACCAGTGTCCTTGAAGTTCATAAAAATCATTTAAGGGATGGCTGGGTGGCTCAGTCGTTAAGCGTCTGCCTTCGGCTCAGGTCGTGATCCCAGGGTCCTGGGATCGAGCCCCGCATCGGGCTCCCTGCTCAGTGAGGAGCCTGCTTCTCCCTCTCCTCTACTGCTGCCCCTGCTTGTGCTCTCTCTCTCTCTCTCTCTCTGACAAATAAATAAATAAAAATCTTAAAAAAAAATAAAAATCATTTAAGTGAAGAAAACCGATACGCAGTCGGCTTGTATGGTCGTTATCAGAAGACCGTGATCTCTGCTGGCAGTTGAAATACTGACAGTAGCTCAGCCACCCCGGACACATGCCTCTGGGAACTCCTCGGGGTCCAGAGACCCCAGCTGCGGCTCTGGGGGCGGTGAGCCTCACGGTGCCGGCCGGCTTGCAAGCTGGAGGGGGGCCCGTGCCCCGCTGGGCAGCACCCCGAGGGCGTCCTCCCCTCCACGGGAGCCCGTCGCCTCGGGTGGAGCCGGGAGCCCGACAGCAGGCGGGGGTCTGCCCTCCGCACGTGGTCGCTCAGCTCCCCGAGCTGCCAGCGCCCCAGGGACAGTGCCATTGCGCCGACCTAGGACCAGCAGCCAGTTCCAGTCGGGGCTCACCGCTCCTGCTCACGCAGGAGTTCACGTTTCTTAAGGAAACGTTAAAATCCAAGGGTTTTTGCGGCCACAAACACGAAGCCTTATGTTCTCTGCCACCTGTCTTTGCCTGTACCCGTTATCACAAGTTTATTTAGAAAGGAAAGACGGAGCTCCGAGCCAAGACTCAAGATACGCCCTCCGTCTCTGGGACCAGCCGTCTCTGACAGACACGGTCATGACACCGAACACATGTGGTTCCTGGAGACAGAAGAACGGGAGCCATGAGCATCAGAGTGGCTCAGACTGACTGCAGGGCGTCTGGAGACAGGGGAGTGTGGCGTCGTGGGGCCACTCAGCGTCATACAGCCCAGACGCTGCAGGGACGCCTAGAGCCTCATCTGGGACGGCTCCGAGCGAGCGCTCCTGGTGGCGCCACGCCACCTGGCCAGCCGCCACTCTGACCGCCCAGCCTGCGGGCGACGCTGCGGGGCCGTCACAGAGGAAGGGGAGGAAGGTGTGCGAGTGGCACAGGGAACTGGGGTTTCCCCACGAAGCCCGCAGTGAGCATGAGTCTTCCCACCTGTGGCATAAACGCGCAGTGCGCTCACCTTTCCACATCGTTCTCCCTATTTAAGATCTCCATGTAGTTGTCCTTCAGCCGCAGGTACGTGAAGCCAAGTCTGCAAAGAGGAGGGCAAGTCAGAGCTCAATTTCTAGTTCTGACACTCCTCCTTCAGACATTATTTAAGTCTGGGGAAAGCTTTCTTGTCAAGAAAAATAACTGTGGTGAAACAGAGGTTGCGAACTGAATGAATTACACACTAAGGAAATTAAAATAGTGGTTTATTCGCCGTCTCAAGAAACTCTCCCAGAGTGAACAGAATTTCTGACCTATCCCGCCTTCGGACTGGTAAGCGTCAGCGGGTTCCAGAAGGACAAGGGCGGGTGTGTGGACTGGCCCCTGTAGGGACCCCTTCTTGCTTACTGAGCAGCGGGGCTCTTAGCCAGGGTCGCCATGCCACAATTACAAGGACCCGGGGAGACTGTCAGTCTCCAGGACAACCCTCTCACTGTACTGATAAGGGAACCATGATCCAGAGCCAGCAGCCAGTCAACAAACGTCTGCAGAGCGTGGACCACGTAACCCCCGCTCCTCCACCAGCACACCCGGTGCTGTGGTGCAGAGACAAGGGCATGGCTCCTGGACGCCAGGAGCTCAGAGATGGGGAGGTGGACGTGTCAGCCCCACACCGCTGTGGCCACAATGATGCAAGGGGGCCATGGGACTGTAGGGTGAGGGTGTCCACTCGCCCCAGCTCGAGCCGACAGGCTTCCTGGAGGTGAGTCTACCATGGCTGGCAGGCACAGCCCGTCCTAACTTCTGAGCGCTCGTTAGGACGGACAAAGACAACTTGCCGTAAAGTGCATCTAAGACTGTCTGCATCTTTAACAGAAGTGAGGAGAACCACCCATTTAAGACTGTGATAAAGAAAATCCATAGCCAGGGGTTTACTCCGAACAGACATAAGCAACGCGCCTGAACAAGAATTTAGAACAACAGTCCTAAGAATGCTGGGCTTGGAAAAAGCATAGAGGACACAGAGAAACCCTGTCTGCAGAGATAAAAGACCTAAAAACCAGTCAGACCGAAATAAAAAATGCTGTAATTGAGAAGCAGAAGCGACTGGCTGTAATCACAGCGAGGGTGAAGAAGCAAAAGAAGGAACAGGTGATACAGAAGACGGGATTATGGAAAATAACGAAGCTGAAAAGACAGTGACGGATTCCGGCAGTGTTAACGGCTGCTTCTCACGCCGGTGGCAGGCTGTGAGCGGGAGGGACCCTCGCCCGCCAGCAGGAGGTGGAGGACACGGGGCACGAAGGCTCCACCTGCCCGCCCACCCCGCAGCAAGGGTCCCGGGCACAGGGGCCACCCCCGGACGCTCCAGGACCGGCCCACAGTCAGGGACGACCGCGTCGGCACGGCCCCCGCGAGCCAGACCTGCCCAGAGACCTACCTCTGGACACCCTCGACGAGGGCCACCTCGTCGGGAGAAGACGAGATGTACACACAGGATTTCCCCGAGTCTGGTGACTTCCTCGGGCCGTCCACGTCATCGTCATCCTTCACCTGGATGGTGTGGCACAGACACAGGGCCCGGAAAAACAGCTCTTCTCGCTCCTGTACAAGCATGGCACAAATCCCCCCCAAATCTATGCCATATCATCTTCAAGTACACAGAAAACACGCAGAAGACAGGGAACAATAAAACAGCACGTGCCACTTGTGGGGCTCAGGAGCCATGAATTAGTCTCGGGTCTGGTGCTTACGGGGGGAGTGGAAGCGTGGCTTCTCTTCATTCTCTAGCACTCCTCAGTAGGGGAGGGGAGGGCACCGGTTCAAGGTCAGAGGAGGTGAACTCGGCGTCCGGGAGCCTGGATGCCCTGGGGGAGCCCTGACCGCCTTCCCAGGGGTGCTGGGGTGTGGCCGAGGCCCAGATGGGCCACAGACCACAGGTCCTTCCTCTGAGACTGCCCCGAAAGAGCAGTTTCCATGTGGAAACCGTCTGAGGCAGACGTGGCAGGGGATACGGTGCCCTTGGTCTCTAGGAGATATCACTGCGTCGCCTGCTAAGGTGAGCTGCCCTGCGTCCCCAGGGGACCTTGCACAGGGCTCTGCGGTCACCAAGGTTTTGGGAATGATCTTCTCACTGACCATGTGACCATGGTGAGGGGTCACAGCACCTCCCGGAGATGCTGAGGTCCGGAGCCACAGGACTTGGGCATGTGTGCATGTGTGCCTGTGTGTACATGCGTGTGCATGTGAACACATGGGGCATGTGTCTGTGTATGCATGTGTGTGTACGGGGGGCGTGGCCACCTACCCTGGCGCCGGCGCCCGGGGAGGAGTCGATCATGTCGATGCCAGAGGTACCGGGGAGCACCTGCCCGTTGCACACGGCGTGTGGCACGTACACGTGGCCCTCGATGCAGCACTCCTTGAACTCCATGTTGTTCTCCGTGAGCGTGCCAGTTTTGTCCGTGAAGATGTACTCGACCTGCGGACACATGGTGCCGCTGCGTGGGGCTGGCCAGGGCTGCATGACCTCCTCTCAGAGAAGGAGCCACTCGCCAAATCAGACCCCAGCGCAGCCTCGCTTCCTAACATCAACATTCCCCACAGGAAGGGGCCTCTCCGGGCGGCCCCCCCCACACTGCTGGGGCAGGCGGAACCGCACGCAGGCCAGCTCCCCAGCCTCCTCCAGCGTCTGCCAGGGCTGAGCGGTCCCGATCCAGCCGTGCAGGAGGTGTAGGCGAGGGCTTCGCTCTCCCCAGGAAACGATGGTTTTCCTGTTGTCTCTCAGTCTGCGGATGGAAGCACTGCATGGAGCTGGTCTGCCGCTTCTCGGAAAGAGAGACTCGGGGCGGGGGGAGTCCTGAATCCTCTCTAATGAGAAAATCAAGGATACAGGGAGGATAAACCTGAACTTCCTCTGTAAGGTCTGGGAGGTCAAAGTTCACAGTACCGTTTAGGACACAAGAATCAGAACTCCAGCAAAAGGGCAAAACAGATTTCAGGCCGAAAACCATACCCAGTGTTAAGCTCTGCACTGGGCCCGATTCTGGTTCTGTGTGCATCAGGAGTAACAGCGGAATTCTGGACGACAGAACAGTGGGAGGGTGTCCCCACCGGCTGAGACCTGCTCGCTGCCCCCGGCACACGCACAGGAGGCAAAGTGTAAGGGCCAAAGTGCAGGAGCGCAGGAAGCAGAGGAGACACACCGGCCAAGTGTTTCACGGTCTGCCTTCTTCACTTAGTCTCAGCAAAATGTTCTCTTTTGTCTTAATCCCTCTGCAGAAAATGCCTTTTCCCTGGGCGCCTGGTTTTACAAGTAAGCTGGGAGGACACAGCAAATGACCTGCCATCCAAACGCTTGCCCAAAACACCACTGAACCTCTCCCTGTGCTCTGGACAATTAGGAGCAAGAAGGGAGCCTGCGTGTGACAGGTCCCTGGCACAGTGGCTATGGTTTTTGAAGTAACCGCCACCTGACTTTTTTCAGAGTGTGGATCAACAATAATAACGAACATCTCGGGAGGCCCCATCTTTTTTTTTTTTTTAAAGATTTTATTTATTTGAGAGAGAGAGAACACGAGTGCAGAAGTAGGGGGAGGGTCAGAGGCAGAGGGAGAAGCAGACTCCCCACTGAGCAAGGAGCCTGACATGGGGCTCGATCCCAGGACCCCGAGATCATGACCTGAGCCGAAGGCAGACGCTTCACCGACTGAGCCACCCAGGCGCCCTGGAGGCCCCGTCTTCTGAAACAACTTTCCACAAACCTCCAGAATGCCAGTGTTACAAGATAATTTGAGTCAAATTCACTGTACTAACCACCGCTCCACACTTTTCTTGTTACAGAAAGATGCTTTCCTCTAAGAATTTCTCAGGAAGACACAGCATGAACTGTGTATTGTTGCCAAGGATGTGAACTACGCAGACGTAAAGCTATTCTAGCGCCGGTGACCGAGTCAGGGTTTCCGTGCGGCCGTCTGGGAACAGACCACAGCCTGCAGAGCGGCATGCGCTGGAGGGACGCCCTGAAACCCACGCTCATCAGTAAGCAAGTTCTCTCTTGGTAACAAGTACCTGTGACGCAAGGGGGTGGAGGCAGGGGGTCCCCAGCTACGTCTGAGCGTCTATTTACAGACTGCCCTCTGGGGCAGATTTCAGCGGCCAGGCTAAAACGGCCCTGTTTGTGGGGCGCCTGGGTGGCGCGGTCAGTTAAGCATCCCATTCTTGATTTCACCTGAGGTCATGATCTCAAGGTCGTGAGGCTGAACCCCACGTCAGGCTCCATGCTCAGTGAGGCATCTGCTGGAGGTTCTCTCCCTCTGCCCCTCCACTCCCTGTTGTGTGCACGTTCTCTCTCTCAAATAAATAAAATCTTTAAAATGGCCCTGTTTGCAAAACTACTCCCCCAAATTTCTTACTTTTTTTTTTTTTTAAATGAGTGAACTACCGTTTACCAAACGCTCTTTAGGAAAGGGTCAGGGCCAGAGCGGCGGGCCTTTCCAGAGCTGGTGTCCCAGGGAAGCAGCAGCTGAGGTCTGGGTCTAGTGCACAGGCGCGCATAGGCTCTGCCCCTCATCCAGGCAGCCTAGTGCACACCACAGCTCTGAGGCCCCATTCAGCACAGGACTGTGGCAGGGCAGGTATACGGAACCACGCCCATTTTACAGATTAAGACACTCAGGTGCACAGAGCTCAGCCACCAATGTCAGCAAACAGCAGGGCTGCAATGAGGTGTCTGAGGTCTGCGATACACCAAGCCACTGGAACGCTGAGGTCTCACTTTGCTCATTTTTAAATCAAGGAAAACTGCTCACTCTGAGTTCAGAGAAGGACATCTGGCGTAAGAGCTGAGTG
This sequence comes from Zalophus californianus, assembly GCF_009762305.2. NCBI lineage: Eukaryota > Metazoa > Chordata > Mammalia > Carnivora > Otariidae > Zalophus > Zalophus californianus. The sequence continues at coordinate 1,125,349 of NC_045597.1, forward strand.
CAATGCTTGTAAAGTAGAGACTCACCCAACTTACAGCGTTAAAACCCAGAATGAGCACCACTTACACAAGGCCATGGGTGAGCTTGTAGCAACCAGCTAACGCAGCTGATGCTGCATAAACTGTGTATAGAAAAGCACTATCAACTGTCATATAAATAAAGTTTAAAAAGCCAACGTGCTGTTGTGTTTCATGAGTTGTGGGATATGCATCTCTAGGGGTGAATCGAAGTAGAAAACTTTTCACTGGACCACCCGGATAATGTGCCCCCGTGACAGGGATCACTCAGAATCCACGCGCCTGGGAAGGGGACACAGAGGGACGCGCTCAGCCGCAAAGCCGGGAAGAGGGCGCCGCACATACTGACCTGCCCTAATTCTTCATTTAAATCCGAGGTGTTGACCAGGGGCCCCTCCCCTGTGTCCTCGTCAAACATTTCTTCATCCCAGGTGATGAAATACGAGCCCAGGAACTTCTGCATCTCCACCGTGACGTACATGGACACGGGAATGATGTAGTTGAAAAGGACCATGAAGGCCAGGAAGTCCGTGAACGCCCTGAGGAACTGAGAGAGCGCCGCGTGACTTCCTGCACCCCCTCGCCAGCATCTCAGAGCTCTGCTCGGATCGCACGGGTGCTATTTACAAATACAGGCACTCTCTCAAGACAGGACGCTGTGCCGGGTTCTAGAGGCGTTCATGCTGCACCCCTCCTGAACTTACTGTGGGAGCCAATCCCTTTCCAGACCGTACACTCAAATACCCAAATAAGACAGCAGCAACCAGGGTAAGGGGGCAATGGTTATACCTTCCGAATCTCTATTACAAAGATGTCGTCAGTCAAAACCTCACATTCTCCTGCCACGTTTTCGTAACAATGGCCGACAGGGTGTTTCTGATCACTGCAAAGGGGGGCATGTTCCGTACCAGGTTCCTCTGTCTTTCTGACTCGGTTTTCTGATTATACCACGGCTCGTCTCGGAACGGTTCACTCTGCCACACGTACTTGAGGATGGTGTTTATCAGCGCTTTACTGATCAGAATGCAGAGGTACACAATGAGGAACACGTTCATGGATCTAAAACACAAGACAGCAACAATACTTAGTGATCGCTTGCTAAAGAACCTTTCTCACTCGCCAAGACAAACGTACCACGAAGACGCAGAGCAACATGTTTTAAAGGAGCCCCCCACCATCTGCTGGCACAGCAAGAATGAGAACAGAAGTTCGCATGTATCTGAGTTCCTCCCGTGACCACAGGCGTGTGCTTCTAGGGGCCACAGGGAAGGTTTTGAAAACCGGAGAGTGGTGCACGCGGCCACGCTGCTGACCACGTGGTCTGGGAGTCTATGACTAAGGACATCCAGAAGTCAAGTCTTCTGCCATGAAGTGTCAGCCAGGGAGGGCCAAATTTAGAGATTACCACCAGGGAAGGAGGGAGGGAGAGGCCCTCAGAACCGGAAAAATACTGAATCCCTGGCCAATGTCTTAGTGGATCTTGTGAAAAAGGCTTCATTTTCCAGTATCTATTTCTGAAACCTATTCATCAGTGTAGACATCTAGAAACAAATCATTCTTGCGTATTGAGAGCCAAATCTCCATTTTCACATCTGGTACAGCCGTCAATGGACAGAGAGACCCATGATCACGCTGAGACCAACTTGCCGAGAGCAGGCAGAAGTGACCCTCACAGTCTTCCCAAAGATCCCCAAGTCCTGCATAGCTCTGAATTAAGTATTTTATAACCACTTCAAGTCAGGGATACACATGAACAAAAGGCAAAGAAGACAAAATTCTGGGCCACGTTTTCTCACAAGTTCAACTCTATACTTGGTTTGTCATCGTAAGGATTTTACCATTGCATGAAAATAACACTGTTTTCTCTGTTCATGCTTTCCTCAGGAAACAACCCAAAGCTGAAAGTGACCCAATTTTGACGTTTTCCTGAATCGGTGAGAGGAGTTGCCAGGACTTTGGCCATCCACACGAGGGAGCCTGCAGACGTGGGCCGAAGGTGTGTGGTCACTTGTGTCCCCGCAGAACAAGACTGTCTATCTAACACCCAGTGTGACCAGCTCCCTAGAGACCACAACGGAATTACTAATCGAGCCAGAAGGAAAATGCTTTCATGTCTATAGGGGCTCATGATGGTTTTAGGTCATGGAGCTTTACGCACTTCCAAGGGGTCCCGAGACTCACTTTTCTACAGCAGATCGTTTCTGGGATTTCGACTGATAATTTAATGCCATCTTGGTTTCCATGCCCGTGTAAATAGCAACACCTGTAAAGCAGGAAAGTCAACATCAGAACAATAACACAGGCGGATCTCGCCTTCACATAGGAGGTCACACACAGCAACAGTAAAACTGAATTGTGGACAAAACAAATCATATTTTAAATTTCATTAGACAAACTAGATGTTCATAAAAAGAGTCCCACAACAGGACCCTTCAGACTAAAGAAATACTTTTTTTTTTCCTGCAGAGATTAATCTCTTTTTCTTGAAAATCTAATCTGATTTTACTATATTGGGTTTTCTGAAACAGGGCACACATGCATATTTTTAAGTTGTCTCAATTAAAAGACAAAAATAACCCATAGAGATGGGAGATACCACCAGAGAAATGCAGCCTTTAAAAGAAATCTCCTGCGGAACTATGTTGTGTGAGTTCTCTCATGGACATAAATTTATGTTTTTGAGTCAGAAACTACAGACACTCAATATGCAAGGACCCTCAAACACCACTGCCTCGTGGGGGGTGGCGATCCACCAGGACAGGTTTTCTTAGGCTGATGACCCCTGCCACAGAGCCCAACTCGGAGCACGGCGAGATGCGTTCACAGCAGCACTACGGACTTTAACTGCTCAATGCACCCTTAATTTTAGAAGCTGTTAGTAATAATTCACTAACTGAGACACTAACCAAAGATCTTCTCGGTGTTCTTCAGCGTGGCTCCTCTGAGAAGCAAGTTCTCCGACCCCAGGGGCCTGCAAAGATAGGAGCAGCAGAGTAGGGCAAGGAGGCGGACAGAAGAAGGCGCTCCAGGATGGGAAACCGAGGCCTGTGCCTAACAGACCTGGTTTCAAGAGGAAATCATTTAAACGTGGAGTAGCTTATATTTGGTTTATGAAAGTCAGTCTGGCTCCATGTGAGACTGTGGCCTCCAACCTGGGAGGTAAGACCTGCTGTGCAGAAAGACCTGGCAGGTGGCTCTTCGCGGTGCCCACTCTCTGGCGGGGCCTTGTCAGGAATGCGGGTTCCCAGCCCACCCAGACCAACTGAAAGGCCCCAAATTTCTGAGAAGGTGGTGTCTGTGACTCAAGAGGATTCAGCTGTTCCCACCACATCCTCAGGGAGACTCCACGAGTCTTGTGAGATCTGGTCTTACTTTCAAACATGGGAACACTGTGTGCATTCATCCACACGGCAGTCAAACCCACAAGGACCCTCTGCGTGCAGGTGGCCTCCAAATCTGGAGCCTCCTCTGCACCTGCTACTTCAGGGAAGCAACAACCAAGGAAGTTAAAGACCACTCACGAAGAGCAAGCGGGCCCTAAGCACTCAAGACTCAACAGTGAGCAACAGGCCGCGCCTCTGCCTTTAGGGGTTCATGTTCTCGGGACTCCCCTGTTGGTGGATTCCTCACTGCTTCTCACTTCCTGGCATTAGAAGAGAGTAAGAAGCAGAACGCGACTCTGCAATGTTGTTGCTGTCAGCATTCTACTGATTTCATTTGCAGGGTGAAGGGACATGTGCTCTTGATTTTTCAGTGCACGAAACGTCGCATCACCACAGTAAGCGCAGAGCCTACTGAACGCCACGGACTTAGGCGTGCTCCGTCTAGTTAGCTGTCGCAGCTCAGGGCCAAATCCGGCTGAGGACGAGGGCAGGAGGCTGCTGCCCAGAGGACACCTGACCCGGCGCGTCTGCCCAGGGCAGCTCCGTGGTCTTGGCTCTCATGCAGGGCCTGACTGCCACAGACGCTCCAGGGCTGCACACTCCTGTCTGGTCCTCTTACAAGGACTGTCAGCCTTTGCAAGTGGCATGCTTACAATGCCCGTTGAACGTGCTTATGAAAACAAATGGCCCTTTTAAAAGTGTCTTTGGGAGGTCAAAAAATAATTTTAAAAAGTACTTTGCTTCTAGTTTGGACAGGAGGACAAAGAAGTACCACTCTGAATGGATGAAGAACTGGGATATATCATTCATCACCGTTCACATCGCGAATTTATAAACACCTGTAATACCCAAATATTAAAAGTCTGCTGAATAGTGAGTACTTAAAGAGCAAAGCAAGAATTAGTATCAACATGTGAAATATATTAGTTATGACCTTCCCAAGCTACTCAGCATTAAACTTTGTCTGAACGTGAAGCAGGAAAAGCCAACAGCGTTTATTTCTTCTGATTCATCCCAGCGGCACTCTGAGTAAATCCAAATCTACTTCATCTTCCAGCAGTACTTCTCACGAGACCCAGAAATGCAGGTTGTTTCTGCACAGAAACTAGGAACATCCTGTAGACTAGCATCTGTTTCGGGAAGACCACGACTGTGCCTCCACAACCTCTCAGAAGCACCGTGAACGTGCTGATGGAGCTTGGTCATGACTCATGAAGCACACAAACCATTTCCACGAAACACACAATTTCAAGAGGGGCCCCAGGGTCTTACATTTATTACCATCTATCTCCTACCGAGATTATTTCTACTTCTAGGCAACCGTTTTCCTTGACCCACAAGGTAACACCAGGACATCGACAATGTGGAGACGGCTTAAGTGGAAAGAAAAATGATTTCTCCAACACAGGAGAGGCAGGGGTTACAGAAAACGTCAGCTCCAAATCCTACTCCAAGTCAACTTCCTACCCTGTCCATCTCGATTACCTCGACAGCAAGGACCCACTAGACCTGGAAACTATGTCCAGACGACACACCCACAGGCCTGGGGACGCAGAGAACCAGTGCTGGATGAGAGCGAACCACATGCGTCTGGCACCAGCTGGTTCCGGGGCACTGCCCACCTTGTGGGTGCGGGTCCTTGTCACAATCTGTGGGTGTGACGGATCCCAGACTGCTATGATGAAGCAGGTGAGCACAGCCACCTGCCACCTACACGGTCCCTAGAGGAGACACATCCCCTTAAATCTAGAGAGAATCTAGAACCAGTGCCCCAGTGATGATCTCGAGTAGATGATACACTCCAGTCAAATGGCCTCAAGTCAGAAACGGCTCAGCTTCACAGCAGAACCTCATCCATAAAGGCTGAAGGGCATTTCTCAGGGGGCAGTGGCTCACTGTCAGATGGGTTCCTAACACTGCTTCCCCTGAGCGCCATCAGCTTGTTGGCACCAACAGCTATACTCACAAGAGAAACCAGAGAAGACAGCGGGAGCAGGACCTGGACCTTTGCTAAAGCAGAATTCTACTTTCCAAACCCAACGGAGCAGCAACAAAGATTACAAACAGAATTTGTAATCTGATAGCACGGATGACAACAGCGCCGCTGTCCTCACCTCACCACAGGGTCGTTCCGATCGTTGTAGACGTTGATGCGGCCGACGAACCTGGCAACAAGAAGTCAGATCAGTGCCGTGCAGCTGGGGCGGGAGGCGGGCTGGCCACCCGCCGTCCGCACCGGTCTGCAGCTTCCAGGGTGGGAGCCTGCTCCGCTCCAGGGCTGCGTTCCTGCTCAAAAGCTCATCGGCTTCCTCCCCATTTCTTCTTTTACTTTCTGTCCTTATTAGCCCATGACTCCAAGGATTTTCCTTAAAACTAGTTCCTCAAGTTACAGAAAAATCACTTTTTCTTCAATAAACTTAGTTCCGTTAAGCCAGTCCAAATATTTGCACAAATAGCTACAGATTTTAATGTTGCTGAACATAAAATATATAAGAATATTAAGTGAACTGTTTTATTTCTGGCTTGGTCTTAATTTTTAAGCAGTGATGTACATGCTTTCCAGATGGGCGGGGTGGAGAGCAGAATAGCAGCTGGGGTGGGGGGAGCGGTGACGCCAGGGAATGCCGCCCGGACTTACTTGTACAGGTCGGGCTGGGGCTGCTCACACTCAATCGTGGCGTGTAAGCCGTCTATATCTTCTGCCGTATGAAACCCCTTCGTGTCCTGAACAGCATAGTGGGTCTGCGGATCGACAAGAACAATGAATTCACAACCCAACAAGGGATGTTGTGCCTGTACCAGCGCCTGCTGTGCCTGTAACTAAGCCCGAGTCCGGAGCCTCCGTGCCGTGTCAGAGAGAACTATGAACACGGAAGTCATGTACCAGTAAACGCAGACTAGGGTGTGGGGTTGTTAACAAGTTACAGAAGCACAAGGCGCCACTGGCACACTAGCCCACTGCCCTCAAGCCGTGAGAGAGCTTCTTCAAAACGGGACATCTCCATCTGTCCCTGTGATGGCTACCCGTCAGGAAACAAATCTAGGAGTCAATGTTCCTCTTACTCATATGCTGCCTACTGTGTGCACAGGGGCTGTCCCTGGCATCGCAAACTGCTCGGGCCTGGCGCTCTCCCCGCATGGCCACGCACTCGGCATCCACCGACAGCCCCGCAAACCTAAGCGCGCCTCAGACCCTGGTGGGCTCGCGGGACATCGACTGCCCGGCCGGCCCCCAGTTTCCGATGCAGTGTGTCCGGGGGGCCCGAGAACAGCATTTCTAACATGACTCAGGCAGTGCAGATGCACCGGCCCGGACGGCATCACCAACGGGAACAGGTGGGCTGGGAGCCCGAGCGTGAGAGCCTGTGGAGACAGCGCATCTCTGAATGTCCGCTCATCTTCCCGGCAATCAGGTGCTGGGCGGGAAAGGGCACCACAGGTCAAAACAGGCGGGAGATAAATCACAGCAGCAGCGGCTTTTAGAACTCGCTGGGGGCCCTACTGTGCACCTGGGACGTCGGGAATTTTTCTAAGTACATCCTACAAGAGCCCCTGACAGGTCTGTCTGAAAACTGCAAAGGTTAAAAATGCCTGCCCAAGGTCATACGGGCCGTGACTGTGACGAGTGCAGGAGCCCCAGTGTCTTTTACAGGAAGAGCTCAGTAACTCCAGCGCCCAGGCCCTGGTCAAATGTGCAGATATGAAGTCAGAGAGCACACAGGGCACTGAGCACAACCGCACGAAAGGTGCTAGCCATGCTGGGGCAGCCCTCCTGCAGGATGGGCACGAGGGGCCACCCGGTGCCAACAGCCAAGGTCCACGTGGCTCACCGGGTGTCAGGGACACGGGAACGTGATCCCCACACTCAGACACCTGACACCACAGTCACCTGGCTCTCCCAGGGGCTTCCACCCCCCACAAATACCATCGATTGTGCCAGAATGTTAGCCCTCTTGGGATGGACGCCTACATAGGAAAGGTGCCTCAAAAGTCCCACAGGGTTTATACAATGATATGAATTATCCATAAAAGAAAGAAAATATCTCTTTCCCACCATTGAAATCCCACCATTAATTGCCATTGACCAATGCCTCAGACATGGTTGGGTCCACTGAGCCATGCTCACCAATTTCTTAAACTCCTTGGAGGCTCCCATTGTTTTAAAAATAATGAAATCTTTAAATAGTGATATATTCTATTCTTTTGCGATTGTTAAAGTTTTGTAGCACCAACTGGCAGTACAGAATTCCATTCTAAGAAATTAATTCTAAGTTCAGAAAATCCTTATTAAGATATTTGAACAAAAGGACACTCATTAAAGTGATAGTCCTCAAAAATCTAGACTCTCGTGTGGCTTTTCACATAATCCCATCTAGTGAAGACACTAATTTTGACCAGTAAAATGAAAAATTTCCAAATTCCCACAATCTACTCCCTGCATCCTGGTCCCTCCACTCAGTGACACAGCTAAGAACATGAAGTCATTTCTGTTAACCAGAGTGGGCTATGGACCCTGAGGGGGGGCCAGGCAATGGCGGGATGTGGGGAGAAGCAAAGTGAGGAGCCGTGTGGCCGGCCCAGCTCCCCCGGTTTCTCCGTAACCCCTGGGAACACTGGGTTTGCAACCACGGTGCTGCAGCGGCTGGCCACACAGCGTGGCTGGTGCAGTGCCCTGTGCAGGGCCCCTAATGAAAGGCACGGTACTTTGTGACTGGACTCTCCATCTAAACTGGCGGTGGTCACGTGGCAGGTCCCATCCCCGCGGCTGCTGGAGAGGAAGATCAAGTCACAGGGGAAGGTCTCGTCCTCCTTGACCATGACGATGTCCCCGACCTGCAGGACAGACAGACAGCCTCGGTGTGGCGGCCCCTGCGGTGCAGGGGCCTCGGTGTCTGCAGGCAGAGGTATGGATGGGGAGGCACTCTAGGGAAGGACTGTGTGCCGGGATTCTGCCCAAACCATGGAAAGACCAGGTGAGGGTCTCGAAGGACCAACTTTAGACCCACGGAGCATCAAAGCGTATTATGATGGAATATTCTGCACTGAAAACATAGACAAACTCCCATAACCCGATTATCCTTGACTGAGCCCAAGCCAGACAAGCTCAAGTATTTGTTAATGAGTCTGAGTGGGAATTATTCCTGCAGGAAGGTGTCGATCTAGAAAATCCCTTCAACTGGCAGGTGTGAACAGCTGTGACGTGGGGGGTAGGGGTTCCTGAAGCACAGGAGGGGATGGGACTCAGAGGAATGGACTGAGTGGAGGACCAGTCCCCAAATGCAGCCTATGTGATTCCATTTATGCCGTGACGGTCTTGAGATAACGTGATCTTAGTGACGGACCACTGGAGACTCTTCCTGAATGGCCTCGGGCACCTCTGCTGGCCTGGCCCTGTCTCACGCTGTCCGTGCAGAGCCCTCTCGGCTCCAACTGGCCAGCTACAGAACAGACATTTCCCATAGGAGATCAAGGCATTAAAAATGCAATTTTCTCCTGGTTGATGCTATTTAGGTCTGTTTATTAAAAGTATAGAAGGCTTTGCCAAGGAAATACGGTCATTAAGGGGAAGTACATGAAGGGCCTAGGGTCTGAATTAGTCTGTTAATATGTGCACAGGGCCCCACCAGCATTCCGTTCCAGACCCCGTGACGGCCAAGAAATCATCACCAGTCCAGGTAAAGTGAGGGGAGCTCAGTCAGAAGTCCTAAAACACCTGGTCAGGAAAACTTACAAAATAAAGAAGATGCAGGAGCACCTGGCTGGCTCAGTTGGTGGAGCATGAGACCCTTGATCTCAGGGTTGTGAGTTCAAGTCCCGTGTTGGGCATAGAGATTACTTTAAAAAAAAACTTGAAAAAAACAAAAACAAAGAAAATGTTGCTTAAAATCTTAAAAATACATAGAATAGTGTGTATGATACGTGTTGGAATAGGCCAAATATGGCCACGTGCTGGTGACATGTGAGCAGGCCTTCGGGTGGGTTTTGGTTGGGTGGGGTAGGGGGGATGGGGTGGAGAGGGAGGGGAAGTGCGGGTAGGGAGAGGGGATGGGCACGGGGTGGGGGTGGGGCATGGGCACAGGGTGGGGGATGGGCACAGGGTGGGGGGATCAGGGGCTTCAGAGGTGATACGCAGCCGGGCATCAGGAGGAGGCAGGAGGGCCCAGCCGGGTTCTATCCCTGGGCTCACAGCTGACACTCCCCAGGGACAAGCCTTCGCGTCCACACCGCGGGCTGGGGCACACGCAGATGCTTCCCAATGGCTAGTGCAGGTGTGAAAACCAGCCACGTAAGTGACATAATCAAACGTTTAAGCAGACACCGATGCGTCAGTTACACACACAGCTCACTGCAACTGGGAATGAAAACACAACCTTCAGTGAGCTTTCCGTTCCTAATCTCAGAGTTTTCGTTCTAGAACAAGTTTTCTAAAAGCGTCCTAGAGCTTCCTCTGTCCTGACTGGTTGGAACAATCTCCTCAAGTCCAGGCAACCCTGATGGGGTCTGCAGAATTAAACTGCTCTAAAAAAGAAAGCTCATTACAACTTAAAATGAGGAAAATTAAAGTTAAGGAAATAGTGGTAGGTGTTTAGCTTTAGTGAGAAGGGTTTAGGGATGCAGTTGGGACTATATCCAGTAAAGAAGCAATTCCAGGCACAGGTATGGCTAAATTAAAACCCTGCTGCATTGCTGCTTTTTGGCTTTTAACTGTTCCTGGTTTTGGCTGAAGAAATGCGCCAGTGTTGCTTACCCTCAGCTTTCGGCTCTGCTTCCGAACCAGCTTGCCGTGCTGGATGAAATGCACAGGGCACTGGTTCATGGCGTTGTCCGCCTTATGGCGAAGCCAGTCCTCATAGCCCTAAAGGGGAGAGAAGACACGCCCGTGTGGTGGAGCCGAAGGCCGCTGAGGGCCCTCAGCCCTGAGCCAGCCAGCCGCGCTGGACCTGGCTGGATGGGCCACGACCGTGGGTACCCACTTCTTCACAGCCCCTGACACCTTCACAGGCTTCTGGACATTCTCCCGTGGGACACGTGTCTACTGTCTGTGCTCGACCACTGGGATGGCCACGCCTAGCTGCTCACTGCCAGCGCCCTGGCCGAGGCCTCACTCAGGCAGGAGGACCAGGGTGGGGGTCTCCCGTTCCCCTTCCTGCAGGCCCAGGCGTGAGCCTCACCTGGTTCCCTGACCCAGTGAGTGTGTCACAGGCCCCACAGCACATGCGTGCAAATGTGTGTGGGGGGGCGCTCAGAGGAGAAGGGTCTGAGCCGACCCCCAGGGGATGCTCAGCGCTTGCCCAGAAAGGAGGTGGTGACACCACAGTAAATGGCATGAGGGGGCAGGATCGCTCGTGGGTGGGGCCAGGGGCCAGGGCCAGGCCGGCCTGGAAGGTTGAAGATAGTGTGGGGCATGCAGAAAGCCAGGCAGGGTGGGCAGCCCGGGAGGGCTCGGGGCAACTGCCCAACTCACTGAAGTCGCTGGAGATTTGAACAGAGGGGGTCAGATGCGTTTAGCGCCCAGGCGGGACGAGGCACATCTGGGACTAGCAGATGCCAGGCTCCCCAAAGGGGCTTCCTGAGCTGCAAGGAAGGGAATCGGATCCCCTGTATGTGTTGGCTGGGGTCACCAGGGAACAGGGCTGAGGAGGGGAGGGCTGAGGGCATCTGAGTTGTCCAGTGTAGGAGGTGTCCTGAGGTCGGGAAAGGTGAGGAGGAGAGGGATGGGGGCAGGTGGAGGGGTGGGAAGCCAGGGGCTCACTCATTTCAATCACGGCACCTTCCTCCACCCCCCCCACACACAACAAAAGTGCTGCCCATTGCCTCACTGAAGAACAATCTGTCCCTAGTTTTTCTTCCCCAAAAAGGCCTGCAATGAACATCCCAGGACACATCGTCGGATCTCTGTGGTCTATTCTGAGATGCATATAATACACACTAACTGCATTCACGGCCTCCACTCCATCAGTTATTGCCAAATGGTTTTCCAAGATGGCGCCAGCATGCTCCCATCAGCAGCAGGTGCATGCGCTTGACCACATTATCATCTTTGGTTGCTCTTCAGGCTTTTACATTTAAAAGACAATCTAATGGGTATGAAGTAAAATCATTTTTGTTCAAGTCTGTATTTCCAGATTACTGGTGAGTGAGATATAAAACCCAAATTAAAATGAAGACACATCCTTAAATGCTCTTCACCGTTCTGTATTAAAAAAAAAATACTTGCACAGACATTCTCGTACTGAAGATGAGCGGGGCTGGCAGAAGGCGGCCCAGAGGTGCTCTTTACACACACACTAGAAGGTAACCTGATTCTGTTCTACGTTTTTTCTCAATCTAGAGAAAATCACTTTGCGGTACTGACATACCACTGTCATCCAGTGGCTGTTCTCAAGTAAAATACATGTTTCGTATTCTTTATTTTTATCTAAAGACAAACACCAGGAAAGCATGGCTTTGTCAGCAAGAATTGGATCATCAATAACGTCACTAGAGGCTGCCATTTTACAAATTATCCAGATCTCCCAAATGAAAGGTCGACCTATCAACCCTGAAATGCAAACATCATTAGGTTCAACAGCCTGCAGCAGATAAGGGACTTGTTTCTGGAACATATAATGAAGTTCTTGCAACTCATCAATCAAAAGACAAAAAACCCAATTTTAAGATGGATGAAGGATTTGATGACATGTTTCTGAAGAAATACACACAGACGGCAAATAAGCACGGGAAAAGATGCTCAATATCGTTAGTCACCAAGGAAGTGCACACCAAAAGCAGAGAGCCACTCCGCACCCACACGGAGGAAGACGGCGCCCTGACAGAGGCAGACCGGCGGCTGGCAGGGGCTGGGGTGGAGATGCCAGGGACTGCTCGTGGGCACAGGGCCTCCTTCCGAGGGGATGGGAACTTTCTGGATCCAGACAGAGCTGATGGCTACAGCACAGAGACGGCCAGATGAACAGCGGACATGACCGAGACACGTCCTTATCCCTGTCAGCGACTGGGACCGGGGAGAAGAGCCCGAGGCACACCATGAGTCAGGAGTCCACAAGCTCGCTTAGGAAACCACAGCTCGGGCCCTGGGCACAGCTGGCCCTTGCGGTTCGGACAGTCCTGAGTGTGGACAAGCTAAGAAACTCTTCTGAAAACCGATTCCATCTCTGGCTGGTTCCGAACATGAAAACCTTGGCTTCCTCCTCAGACTCACAGGATGCCGCCCTAGGGGCTACGTTATCTAATCTCTCTTATTTTAGCTCAAGTGTCAATCCATGACAATTACCAAAATGAATTTCTAGAACTTAGCTAAATTTCCTGTGAACTAGCTGAAGCAAACCGATCATCTTGCTTTGGATAAAAGGCGACATTACATCACAAGATGTCCACAGACGGTCTTACCTGTTTGATAGCCGTGACCGTGATGACGAAGAACAGCGGAAGCCCACTGGTTACGGGGCTCGTGGGGGTGTCGATGATCAACTGCAATTAAAGCAGAAGGATAAAGCCACCCTCAAAGCACATCCTAGTGACTGAGGACAGACTGGCTGGCCTACGACACCAACAAAAACATTTGCTTTCGCTTGTTTTAAACTCACTTTATCCCCTCACTACAGATAAATCAGAGTAGAGGGTAAGTCACCCTATTTACTGCGAAGTGAGGGTGGTTTGCTCTAGTTCAGGGACCTGCTTAAGGAAACCACACTAACAGCGGAAAAGATGGAAGCCTGACTGTGGCGTGCATTTTATTTTAATTCACTGCTCTGCTTTTGGTCCCACGCACTTCAATTACATTATTTGAATAACTTAATGTTGGGGACATTCTAAAAGTCCTTCTGCTGTATTTTGCATGATTGAGAAAAATGAGATTGCCAGTCTTAAAACACATCAGATCCCTGCTCCCTCACTCAGACCCCACTGTGGTTTTCTCTCTTCTCGCTCTCCCCACGCGCATTTAGGAGGAGGATCGATCCATCCAACAACGCTCTTAGCGTGCCTGCTCAGTTTCCCCTAAAGATCAGGGGGCTCCTGATTTCCCCTCGAGGACTGGAAGGTGGCCAGAACCAACCCCAAGGCAGACTGTTCACATGTCTGTTTCAGCTTAGATGCCTCTCTGAACCAACACACTTGTCCATGAAGGAAAGAGATGAAGGGCTCCAGGTCCCTGCTCCTTCTCGTTAGCAAACCATAGTTAATCTCCTGAGCATAAAGTGTTGCTTATTTAGACTTTACACTTGAGGTGATAAAAAAAAAAAGACAGCTGGCCTTACCTGTACCAGAAATATGATAAGAAAATAAAAGTTGGCTATTCTTCTGAATTGTTCAAATAAGTTCTTGGGTATGAAGTTCCAAAATGTGTACTGTATAAAAGAAAAACCAAAACGTATCATTTTAATCACATTTTACTTTTTTATAGTGTTTACTACATGAGGACAGCACTGGATTTCAAAGCACAGAATGTTTAGTTTTAGGTACAGAACTCACAAGTCAACATTTAGGGTGCTCTGTGGATATTTTATCAATTTGTTGACCACAAAAATGAACTGCTAACATAGAACACATACTCCAAAAGAGCACGAGTTACCCAACCCCAGGTAATTCCATGTCCTACAAAGTAGCTTAACAACACCATTAAAATATGTTTCGTAAAACGTAAACCTCTGATCGTTAACACATACATGCTCGGCGTTCCTCCCTGACTACTGCCTTCTCTTCTGTCTTGTGAAAGCGTCACTAGCTGGTCACAGAAAGTGACACTCCAAGTCAGCATCGCGAGGCCGCCGTGTCCCAGGGTGCACACGGCCCCACACGCACCTCCTCACATGCAGCGAGTAGAGGGCGGACAGGGGAGTCCTGGCCACCACCTACTCTCCAGACTTCTCATCTTTGCCTCAGGAGGACAGTTTGCTTGCCTTCTGCGTTGAGAACAACAATGTCCCAGATGTCATTACCCAGTAAACACTGTGCTGGTGTTTGTCTGTTAGCTCTCTGCATACTGCCCGACCCCACCGCGTCTAGCCCCCCAGCACCCTTCCCTTCCATGTCCTGCCCGACCCCACCATGTCCGACCCCCCAGCACCCTTCCCCTCTGCGTACCGCCAGACACCTGGCATCTACAGGCCATATGTTTGGCAAACATTTCTTCTGTCAGTGGCTTGTCTTTCTAATTCTTAACAGTGTCTTTTGAAGAGCAGAAAATTTTAAGTTGTGAATTCAACTGTTTGCTGCTGGCCTTGCTCTTATGGTTAAGTCCCACCAGGTTCTGTTGGGAGTTTTCTTTGGGATTTTCTCCACAGACCTTCATGCCACTTGCCTTGTTTCTTCCTGCCCGGTCTGCCTATCCTGCACCCCTTCCCTTCCTCACTGTATTAGCCACAACATCCAGTAAAGCCGTTGAATGGGGTGGCAAGAGGGAAATCTGCATCGTTCTCAATCCTAGGGTGAAAGCATCTCAGTTTTCGCCATCAGGGGTAGTATTAGCTGCGGGTGTATTACAGATGCTCTTTATCAAGTTGAAATTCTCCTGCATTCCTGGTTTGCTCAAACTATTCGTCAGCAATGGTGTTGGATTCTGTCAAGTGCGCACAAGGCTTTCTTCATCTGAGTGCAAACAGACTGGGAACCAAACAGCAGGTCTCCTGGTCAGAAATGTAGCCACAGACACTAAGAGAGGGTAGAGAACACAGAGCTAGATCTTCTTCACCTCGGTTTCTCCATTAGAGAAAGACAAAAACAGAAACCCAACCCCTACCGCAAATTTTCCCAAAATATAGACAATGTGTTCCCCCCAAACCCCCCAAAAAAACAAAAACAAAAAAGCCATGTTTTGAATTCTTAATTTGCTACCCTACCTCAGGATAATCTGGCCACTCTATGGAATTCAGAAAATATTTACTCTTTGTTCCAGTGCAAAACACACGGCCTCTGTGGAGTCAGACCCCATAACCAACCTGGTCCTGACACTTAAAAATCAAGTAAACTTTAGCGAATTATTTCAGGACTGTGTTCTAGTTTTTCACGTGTAAAGTAAGCCTACTAGCGTGAGCCCTGGAGCAGTACGGCTGGGATCAAAGTTCTGGCTCAAACTGGTGCTGAAGACACGATGGGGACATTAAAATTCCACAGCTTGACCAACAGTGCAAACACTAGCAACCTTGTTATATTTTTAAGAAAGATAAACGTTTTTTCTTTTAAATGGGCCATAATGAAAAAGTCAGTCACTTTCCATCAACTTTTAAAAGGAATGTAAGTCATTAGGCAGTCACAGCATTTATGCCTCGTTTTTGTGTTTCTGTGACCAGCCTGGAATGATCCGTGATCCTTCACAGATTTCCAGACCCCAAGATGGAACTGTCTTTAAGGCCCCACCCCGTGAAACCGACCTACTGCCTAGCACCCACATCCATACTCACTAACTGTGAATCAAAAATGTCCCCAAGGACCTATAATATGTTACTCAGTACCAAAATCACATTAATGGAAAAAGCTCCCACTTAAAACCCCATCTTCTGTCTCCTGAAGTGTCTACAGATGAAAACCCCGTGCTGTTCAGGATCTGCTTCACAACGCTGGTCGAGGATTGTGGGGTCCCGGGCGGAGCCGCTGGGGTGACAAGGGCGTGAGAAACTCATCACACCACTGACTTCTTACACATTCTTGAACGTTTCCACGTGAGAATGCTTTCATCTTATACGTGTAATGAAATAAAACAATGTCACCTGCTTCCGAATGGAAGAACCCTAGGACATCACGTGAACGTCTGGTCTTGTCCTATTTGAGTGTGCCATTTCTGGACCCCTTTCAGCCTCCCAAATCTAGTGTGCCCAGGGCTAGCTCAGATTTGGAACTGAAAGCCACTTAAATGATTGCTTCCTGCTAATCAGGCGTGGAGAAGCCACACAAAGCTTAAACATTACACCTGGTAATCCCCTTATTTCACAGGATAAATCCACCGTAATGAGTCATTACTGCTGATTATTAATGCGGTCAAAAAGAGGGTCACTAATTCTGGATGGTGTATGACAAGAAAGGTGAAAAACAGTGAGCTAATCTGAACGTGAGCGGGTGTGCGGGCAGATGAGCCCCACACGGGCGGGATACAGTAAACGGGCACTGGGGTGACACACGAGAGCCGGCAAGCAGAGGACGGAGGGGCCGCCGCACACACTTCGTCCTCCTTACGTCTGGGGAGCTGCGCGTCTGTGCGGACACGGGGCCACGATGTCACAGAATCCGCGGCCATCCCGGCAGCAGGCAGCGCGTAGTCCTGGGGTCCCCGGGCTCAGTCACATGCCCGGGGCGAAGGGAGGCGGCCAGAGCACCTCCCGTCACCCCAATGTGGAACGGCATGGGAAAGCCGCTATTCCTCGCTTTTTGCTCACACTGCCAACGCTTCCCGCGGGAGGGTCTGTGAGCAGGACACCTGACCAGCACCCAGCTGGGTTCTGCGGTGGTCACCATGGTTCTGTGAGCTGCTGGGAGTGTGGATCAGGACAAAGAAGAATGTGGCCCACCTGGTCTACCCCAGAAACGTGGTGGAAGGAAACCGGAGATAAGCCCTGGGCACTGTTCTCTGCTGACCGCCGGAAGGTCGCACGAGAACATGTGGGAAGCAGCCTCGGCCCTGCTGGACCTGAGCACAGGCCAGGCACCCAGCCGTGCATGGAGCCCCTGATCGCCCCTGGAACGTATCAGTGCACCCGGAGTTGAGCTTCCTCGTTCATGTACGACTGGGAGACCGGGATGTAGAAAATAGAAAATTACACCCCATTCTGGATCCCTGATGTTAGAAAAATGAGTGTGCATCATGATGGGCAGTGAGAGGTAGCGCTGGTGCTGTGGGTACTGTGGGGAAGGTGTGGGCACAGGGGCAGACACGCAGCTAAAGATCAATCCACGGGCTTTGTTCTGAGGCTGGTTCTTCTCCAGTGGGCCGCGCTTCACTCAGAAGTCCGCAGGAATGCTGTCCATCCACACCTAATTGGAAAAGGTGATCTTCCCTTGCCCAAGATCAAAAGTGACACACCTTTCTGGAAGGACTGACAGTATAGCTTGAGCCTAACGTCTACCTGTAGTGTCCTGAGGTCAGAGCTGGGAGCCACACGCATTCTGTGCCCCAAAGTACAATCTCGTGAAACTGCTGAAGCCGTGGCTGGTCCTTCTCTCTCTTTTTTTTTAAGATTTATTTATCTATTTATTTGGCAGAGAGATAGAGAACACAAGTAGGCAGAGTGTCAGGCAAAGGGAAAGGGAGAAGCAGGCTCTCTGCTGAGCAGGGAGCCCGATGCAGGGCTCAATCCCAGGACCCTGGGGTGAAGGCAGCCGCTTAACCAACTAAGCCACCCAGGTGCCCTGACCGGTCTTTCCCTTGAAGCTGGGATCTGCTTGCCCGTGAGCTCGAGCAGCCGCTGGGTGCGGGGCTCTGCACGTCGTCAGAGGCAAAGGGAAGCGGACGCGCCGGGGAGTGGGCTCTTGTTTCTCCTTCATCCCAGACACCTGCCCAGGGTGTCTCCCAGAAAGGAAATCGAACTCTCATCAATCACTGAGGCCAACATCGGCCCACCCATGAAACAGGTCTAAGTCGAGCACGGTGGGCTGGCTTTTTCACTCCCGTGTGAAAGCTCTCCGACTGAATACAATCAAGCTTGCGGTGCAGAGTGAGGCTTCTCTGCCTGGACAAAGTCCTGGTGGTCTTTTAAGATAAATGTGGTCTTCCCAAGAAAACGTACATACGTTACAACACACATTCTCCACACCTGCTGGGACTTAGGTTTTACTAATTAAGTTGTTTTTTCCATACACCCTGAGCTGTCTTTAAGTGAAAGCAATTACGTGCTCTACATGCTGGCAGATGTCACGGCTACTGTCCACCTCGCCAACAGAGCTCGTGCGCAATCCTTGGCCTTCTGAGAGCCTCTTCCGTACAGGCTCTGATTAGCCGCAGAGGCTGTGCTGTACGTGATTTCTCCTTAAATTACACACCATCATCCCCCCTGGACGGGCGTTGAGCCACTGACCCCGCCTCTCCGAGGAAGGGCGAGTCCTCTCGGAACAAAGAGGAACGTGGATGCAGGGCCCCTCCCGCTCTGAGCGGAGACACAGGCTCCGTCTGTGTGGCCTCAGTCTGACCTGCCTCTTGCAAGGATGTTGACTCAGTTTTTCCTGCTCCGAAGGAGCTTTCCTGGGAAGGACTCATTGTGAAAAACCCCGGGACGCTGCAAGTCTGGCTCAAACGCTCCTTCCTCCACCGCTTTGTCAGAAACCGAGACAGCGCTGGTAGCCCTGGTGTGGGTAGGGCACCTGGGGACAGTGGGTGCCACCCCAGGGAGAGAAAAGGTGGGAAGACGACAAAGCACCTCAAAATCACTGCGGGAGTATTTGAAAGAAAAAAATGAAAGTAATAAACTGGCTCTGCAACTTGAGTCAGAGCACAAAGAGTCAGGAATAGGATTTAGAAGTCACTGCTTTTGGTTGTCTCCCCTAAAACACTGATGGGGCTTTTTGTCCTAAATAAAGCATCCTTCAGCGTCTGGCTATATTCCACCAAATGCATCAGGAAGGCCCTCAGACGGCCCCAGTCAACCAGAGGCTTTGTCTTCCAGAAGGTTCCTCTGCACAGCCCTGTGCAGAACTTTCCACATCGACCCGAAAGGCACTGGGGGCTTTGTCCCTAGAGAGAGAAACCAACCGCAGCAGGAAGCCATCGGCGTCCGAAGGGCCTGACAAATGTCCTGCTGGCTGGACACTGGAAAGTGTGGGCGGCTTCGAGTCCCGTCACCTGCCCCCGCCGCCTGCCCTGCCCAGCTCATGCGGCACCTGCAGCTGTGGCATCCAGCGCACTTCCCTGACTCTCGAAGCACTTGAACGGCGCAGGAGCTGATTTTTAAGAAGTGTGACTGAGATTCCTTTCCTGTGTCGGGCCCACTGGTGATGCAGTCTTCAGTACGCTCCACCTGAGACTGCTCAGGTTTACACAGGTCACTGCTGCAAAGACCCCTGAACCCTAGGTAGGTCCTGCTCGGCCACGTGCCGCACGCATCCCTCTGGGCGACCACGTACCATGCACACCGCGTGGGATTTCTGTGATGAGCAATCTGCTTGTCCACATGGTGAGTCTGGAGAACTGAAGCTAGGATCATCATCACTGTTATTTTCCATCACAGTTTTAAATAAAATCGGTCCACTTAAAAAAAGAGCCTCGAAGAGCAAAGCTTTTCTGTTCTCAGGTATTCTTAAACTTAGGGCAATCTTTGATAGCATATCCAGACATGTGAGGCAGCCACATAGGGATCTGGTGGGCCTACTGCACAGGTGTGCACACCTGCGACACACAGCCATGGGTGCGCATGTCTTCATGGACGCATGGGTGTGTACGTCGAAAGGGAAAGTTCTCCAAAATCCAGGAAGCCATCATTTACCTTTTTCGTTCAAAGCTGTCCTGGAGAGCCACTGACGGGTGACTCAGCAAGTGTGTGAAGTGTGCCTCTGTGTTCCCGCGCTCCAGTCGAGAACACGTGCTTCGCTTGAGTGAGGACATCCCCATCACAGCCTTCCTGTGGCACTTACTACACCACCTGACAGACTGGGACACGTGCCAGTGTTCCCGTTGACAAGGGGGCTACACGCACCTCCTGCCACCAGGGACATTTAGTGTCGTCTCTACAGGTGAGGAGACCTGGCGGGGGTGGCTTGGGACGTGGCCAGGCAGCAAACTCACTAGTGGCAGAAGTAGGCCTCCCGGGTCCATGGCATAATTAAAGAGACGTGAAGGACAGATGGTCTAACACACAGGATGCATGTCCCACCAGCCGTGGGGACAAGCTATGGACGAGTGGGCCAGCCCCATGTAGACGCCAACCGCAGTGCTCAGTGGGGTGGGCAGCGGCCACGGCGACAGCCCCAGGAGCAGAGCGGGTAACCGCCGTCCCCACAGGGCCCATAGGAGACAAGGTCCCAGACAGAAGCTCACCTTGGAGGAGACGATTCTGTTGTCAGGGTGCCTCTGTGGGATGTAGGCCTCAGCACCTGGAGGGGGCTCCCTGTGCCCCACGTAGATGGTCCGACTGTCCACCCAGTTCTCTTCTCCAGCACACTGAGGGAAACAGAGTGGCGTTAGTGGGGTGACAGCCACCCCCAGAGTGCTGGCTAACACGCAGCCTCACCCACAGAACCTGCGCCAGGTCCCACCTGCCGAGGCCTGAGCTGCCCCGATCTCACTCAACCCGCACGGGCTATGCTCCCCAAGGGACCGGTCTGAGCGGGCAGTCTGCACCCCCAGCGGGAGCGGGCGGGGAAGCCCTTCCAAGCTGGTCGTCAGGGGAAAGAACACGGCGGGGCTCCTGCACAGACGGAGTGCTCAGCACGACCCTCAGGCCTCCAACAGAAGACAGCCCATTAGACGCATGGGAGCAGGTCTTTAATGAGAGGGTGAGACTGTGAGTGCAGGACGGAGCTGTGAGCCGTCTCCCGTCTCCCTGCTCAAGGGCTCTCCTGGAAGACAGGCAGCTGGGGTCTGACCTGTCCTCATATTATTCAAAGCGTCGTGCCCACGAGGCACAGGTAAACATCTTCTGACCAGAAGAATCTTGACAACATTCATCCGACCCTACGTTGTCAGCACAGAGGTACCAAGACACCACAGCTACAGACAGAAGCTAAAATAAAGCCTCACACAGTCGTCTAGCTCAGGGTCCCGTCCCCCCCCCCCCAAGGCCGGTGGCCCAGCTCGGGGTCCCGTCCCCCCCCCACCCAGGCCGGCGGCCCAGCTCGGGGTCCCGTCCCCCCCCCCCAGGCCGGCGGCCCAGCTCGGGGCCCCGTCCCCCCCCCCCGCAGGCCGGCGGCCCAGCTCGGGGTCCCGTCCCCCCCCACCCAGGCCGGCGGCCCAGCTCGGGGTCCCGTCCCCCCCCACCCAGGCCGGCGGCCCAGCTCGGGGTCCCGTCCCCCCCCACCCAGGCCGGCGGCCCAGCTCGGGGTCCCGTCCCCCCCCACCCAGGCCAGCGGCCCAGCTCGGGGTCCCGTCCCCCCCCACCCAGGCCGGCGGCCCAGCTCGGGGTCCCGTCCCCCCCCCAGGCCGGCGGCCCAGCTCGGGGTCCCGTCCCCCCCCCGCAGGCCGGCGGCCCAGCTCACGCCTGCTGGGCTATGGGAAGCGGTGGGAAAAAGGAGGTCATTGTGACAGGACACAGGAAGAAGAGCGGGTCAGATCAAAGCTCGGGCTCGGCTGTCACTGAACACAAGCCTCATGCAGCTCCTCGCAGCCTGAGGACAGCCCACACCCACAGCTGTCGACAATGAACAGAGCACAAAATGACGCGGGCAGCCATGCGGGAGTCCGGGGTCTTCTGCCCCCCTCTCGCTGTGGGTCAGGGAGCCCGCGCTCCTGAAGCCACACAGATGGGGTAACGTGAGCGACGGCACCTCTGTTGGCTGAGCTCAGGAGAGCCTCACATCAGCTTGTTTTGTTTTTTTGCTCATGCACCACTGGCTTGCCCATCCCCACCTTCTTGGGGTAAGGAGCGTCCAGGTGTGCCCCCAGCACACGCGTGCACATTCCCTCAGCCAACGCCTCCTCCGAACCTCCTGTTAGGGCCTGGCTTTGCGAGACGGCCGTGCAGACTGAGAACAGAGACCAACCTGGTCTCCTAACTCCACCTGTGTTTCCGGACACGCTCACCAGGGACTCGGGAAATGCAAGATCCCCGAGAGAGAACAAGCTGGCCCCTCACTGGCAGGAACTCGGGACGTGGCCCTCCCAGGAGCCCGCGCCCTACAGGAACCTGGCACCACGAGGGCCAGGCCACACCTGAGCCGTGCGAGCCCTCCCCCACTGCCCCACGCCACTTCCTGCTGGCCTTCCCATTTCGGGGGTGCTGACTAAACTGCCTCGTAAGAGCTTCATACATCAACCTCTGGGTGCCCCTGATATCCTTTTATTTCTCAGGACACAGCCAGGGGGCTTCTCATGCCTGCAGATTTGCAAACTTATGTTGAAAAAGAACACATGGTAAAGGAACCAGGAAAGGAAAGAAACACAAAAATATAACTTTTAATACAAAATGAAAATCCTGAAAACCTTTCTCCAGCCACTGACTTTTAGCCCCACTAGGCAGGCAGAGGCAGCCGCTGCCCCGGGTGGGGGGTGGGGGTCCCCCGTCCCTAGGGAGGCAGAGTCGGAATGAACGTTATCAAGGCCAACTCACACCCTCCACACTGTCTAGCGGACACGTGCAGTTTCCACATGATCATGTAACACCTCAAATATGACCCCACGGGGCAGTGCCAATCTACGGCACTGCCTCTCAGAGTGGGCTCTTCCTCGTTTCCACCCGCCTAACTTGCAATGCGGTAAATCAACTACATCTTCCCAAGAGACATGATTAACACTCACAAATCGCAGTATTTCAAGGGTATTTACATCCTGCCGCCAAGCAAAATAGCAGGTCACATGTCCAAATTATAAATGCAGAGTTGTTTCAGCGATTAATTTTAAATCTACAAAGTGTCAAAATAAATATACCTGCCTGTCTCTTCACTGCAGTGTCCCCGCACCAGGCAGAAACCTCACGGCCGTTCCTGTCCCGCTGGACTGGACGGATGCAGAGGAAGGGATCACAGGCTGGGCCTGGAGAGCGAGCGCCCTTCAGAGGGGAGGGCCACACTCCCTCGCCGCCGGGTGCATCGCGGAGGGAGGGAAATGCTTCGCCACCAGCAGCGGAGGGAACGGGCTCTTTCCCTTTGCCTGGGCATCTCTCTTTGGGGACAGAGATGGAGGGGTGACCTGGGAGGGGGTGGGGGGGCCTTCAGAGGCTGCACTGGGGTGGCACAGACTGGGGGGGATGAGCGGGCTGCAGACCCCTCGCGCACACACCAGCCACCCCAAGCCTCTGCTGACTTTGGAACACACACCGTGTGGCTGTGGTACCCGCCTCCCCTCGGGTCCCCGCTTCACCCAGGGCTGTGAAATCTCTCCCTCACCCTCGGACAGCAGGGCAGAGCATGGTGAAGGTGGTGGGGGCTCTGGAACCTGCATGTGCCCCTAACACAGGCCCTGGGTCACCCAGAGGGCTGTGCAGGTGTGGACGACAGACTTACGCTCAGGGGCTGAATGTGATGAGCCCCCCAGACCTTAGTGCATGGAAGGCCAAGCCCACCCCCTGTGCTGTCTTCCCAGGCTTGGCCTAGGACCCACGGTGACCAGCAGGCCTGCACAGAGCTAACCCCACGAAGTCGCAAGGGCATCCAGCTTGTCTGCTCAGAAGGGAGGGGAAGCACAGCCAGAATGTGCTGGGCTTGGAGCCAGGGGACCCCACAAGGCTCCGGAAACAAAGGCTCCGGTGGGAGTCTGAAGGCACCACAGAGCCCGCGCTGTGTGCGAAGTTCAAAGTGCAGAGCGCCGTCTGTATACCCTCAGCCTCAGACTCAGCATAAGGAAATCACAGAGCCGTGGTCACGACACCCTCGTGCTGAGGGCCCATTCCAGAGGGCACGGAAGCGGGTCCCAGTCTGCAGCTCTATTCCGGGGTCGGGGAGCGAGCAGCCCGCACCTCATCACCTGGGAGACCGTGAGAAACTGTCCAACACCCACTCAGGACACAGGGAGGTGGTGGGCGATGACCTGGAGCGCCCCACAGATTTCCGTGTTCCTTGGGGACCACAAGACACAGGTGAACTACAGGTCAACAAGCCCTAAGGGTACCTGAAAGGTCCCCATGGCTCCTCGACAAAAACACTCATGAACTGTAGCTAATAGCAGATTTGTACCTGGGGTACACGGAAGACCATCAAACTCAGTCACAAAAAGACCAGTACAAGGATTTGAATAGACATTTCTCCAAAGATCTACAAATGACCAACAGCACATGGAAAGATGCCCAACAGTTATCAGAGAAATGAAAACATACCCTCGTCACATGCCACAGACACCACACCTGGATGCCGCGACTCCGTCTACACGGCACCACATGCGACAGACGCCAGTCACGGAGGCCCGGACGCCGCGACTCTGTCTACATGGCAGGCCTGGAAGGCAAGTCCACAGACAGAAGGCAGATGCGAGGTGACCAGTGGCTGGTGGGGGAGTGGGTGCTAATGGGAACTGGATGACGAAAATGTTGTCAAACTACACTGTGGCGGTGGTCCCATAACTTGGTTAATGTACTAAAAACCACGGAATTGTACCCTTTAAAGAGTTGGATTTTGGGACATGTGAACTATATCCCAGTAACGTCGCTGGTTAGCTCTCCCCCCAAATCCGCAGGGTCGTGGGCGTGCTCACCCCCGCGCTGGGTCTGCACCCCCACACCTGCTGGGGTTGCCCCCACTTCCCTCTCACGGCAGAGACACGGATTCTACCAGATGCACTCCAGTTTGGGGAAACCAGATAACGTTCTCAAGGTTCCATTTTTAATAAGATGCATTTTCTAACAGGTAGACCTGAGTTCAAGGTGTCTCCAAAGGAGCATGCCTGGCAGCTGAGGAACTTGGAACTTGCTGCCCAAGTGAAACGGGGTGGACCGCCAAGTGCAGGCACCGTCCACTCACACTCTGAGCACAGACCACGTGGGACCACTCAGCTCTGGGCAGGACTGTGGCCCCCCGCACGTCCGTGCAGACCCCACCCCCCCCGCCACCCCAGGGACGACAAGAGGCCTCCAAATTCAGAATTCCATCAGAATGAGGCCGAATGGCCACTCACGGCAGCACCTGGGCCTTTGCCAGCGCGGCCGGAGCTCCATTAGGATGCGGGTGGGTCCCGGTGCCAGTCAGAAAGCGCACAGGACACAAGAGACTGTTAAGAATATGCTGGAAATCGATTTCAGCCTGTGTTGTCACCTAATGGGAGTTTCGAATGTCCACTAAAACAAGCCAAACCGATTAGCAAAATTACACGGGGCTGGAACAGAAGCATGTAACCCGAGCACAGTCTCTTCAGTGGTCCTCCCGACAACCACTGTTTGCGTTACAAGGATCCAATGACAAAGCAGTCATGGTTCTCGAGTCTGTTTATAGCTTTCAAATGCACCGTTTCCTGTTTGATGGGTAAGAAGCTAATACAGAGCTCAGGTGTTTCTAAAAATAGGCCCTCTTCTGGCTCATTCTCCGCAAGGGTTCCAGTGCCCCAATGGAGATGGCACATGGTTGGCGCCTGCCCTCCCAGCCCCCAGCCCACGCGCCCGCCACTGTGTGCTGAGCCCCACAGCCCACACCTCCTGGTTTCCGCCCTGCTTCTGCAGGCCTCGCAGGGGTACAATAATTAAAATCAGGCTCCAGCTGCATCAGCAACATCAATGTTCCCTGCTGCGAACCACCAGCCACTCGGCAGCCGGGGGGCGGGGGGGGGCAGGGCCTGGACCTTGTGGCTCGTGGCACGTGGCTCCCTCTGTTCCTAGCAGACCTGAGCCCCGGCGTCTCTGTCAGCACCACCTCCTACCATCATCAGTCATTAACACCCAGTTTTCCTTCCCAGGCAAATGTGGGGCATTTTCCCGCTAGGAACACATTTCTAAACACAAAACCACTTGGATCACAAAAGCACCAGGGATACTCCACATCATCTGAAAACACTGACCATCTGGAAACTGTTAAACGTCAGCTGACCTAAGCTGAAATTTACTGAGTCCAGAATCGAAATAAAAATTCTAACCACAAGTGACTTTCAGCCTGCCCTGGCCTCGCCTGACCTGGACGGTTCAGAGTGGTAGGGACACAGAACTCCGTGAGCACATGCACCAGGACATGCCAAGGGCAGCAGAAGGGGACACCACACCCGGCAGCTGAGGAGACAGGGCAAGAGCAAAACCCCCATGGAGGACAGTGGGCGACAGTCAAGTGCCAACCCTGGTTCTTCACAGAGTGCTGTAAAAACCGCCCCCCAGGAGGCCGGCATTAAAGCCACACGATTTCTGTATTCATGTCTCACTACGGATTCTCTCCTTCTAGAGGTGAATTAGCCAGAAAACGAAGCAAATGTACCGAATTCACAAACAAGAACATGTTGGGATACATGTAGGCTTTTAGCGGCTGAAATCCTATGCTTTCCGCTGCAGTGTAGACGGATTTTCTGAGTGCACATGTGCTGAAGGCACGTGCAGGACTGGGTGTGGAAATACAGCACTGCAGGCGGGAATCTGGGCTCAGCAGCCCCCCGCCCCCGGCCCCGTCTGCACACAGGCTGCCTGAGTCTGGCGGGAGTCTCTGGAGCCCCAAAGTATAGTTTTGGGGAAAATAACCGCAGTACAGCAACCCAAGCCCAGAGGTCAGGAGAAGTCAGGGAACCCGCTCAGTTTCGTGGCGTGTGTGGCCAGGAGGGGTGTGCCGGAGACCGGTACAGGGTCACCCCTCACAGCGCAAGGCTCCTGACCCTGAGCTGTGGCCACTCCAGGAAGAGGTGCCGAATCCGAGGCACACACTGGATCTGAAGCCTCAGCATGAAACCAAGAACCTACAAAAGCCTAACAATCTTCACGTTGATTTCATGTTAATACCATTTTGGACAGTATTGGGTGAAATAAACGTACTCTCGAAATTCACTTCGCATGTGTCTTTACGGTTTTCAGATGCCACACGTGGCACCTCCGTGGGCTGTGTAGCCACCCCTGGAGACGCCGGGTGCCGCCGCCCCATCCCCCGTCGCCTGGAGTGAGGCTGCAGGGGGCGCACACAAGCCCCTCGTTGGAAGGAGGGGGCAGCTCGCCCGCCAGGGCGCGGTCCTCCACAAGCCCGGGGATGGGGGCGAGAGGTCAGGCCCTGGCTGGACTGAGGCGCGGGCCCCTGGGGTGACTGACCATTGCCCAACAAGTCCCCTCACTTCCCGACAGCAGCCCAACATCAATGGTCCTTCATTTCAAGAGCTGGTGACTCATCGCGAGAGCCGTCCTGTTCTCCGCAGGGACACGTGACTGTTTCGTCTGTGACTCAGGTTCACTCAGGGAGTGTCGGTACTTTCTTCTTCCTTCTTCGGGCCATTTCCCAATCCACCTGTGTCACAGACACTCCAGAGGAGCAGTGGTTGAATGCAGGCCCGGGCCGGGGTTGGGCGAGCTGGACCAAGAGGAGAGGCCAGAGGGCAGCCCCCAGGCTCTGCAGCAGAGGCCAGGGGGTGAGTGAGAGAAGCTTCCAGAAGCTGACAGAAGGAGGGTGCATCTGTCGTGTCCGGGCCTCTGTGGGAGGTGAGCACTATCATGGACAGGCCCCGGGCACCAGGTGATGACAGGGCCGGGAGCTCCTTCTCGCCAGCGGTACGCAGCAACAATCTGACCTCTCTGGTGATCCTGGAGGGCAGCCGTCCAGGCCCCCCACCAGCCCCGGATGACAAGCAGGCAGAGCACAATCAGGAGGAGGGCTCCTGGCGTCCAGTTCTGACAGACACCAGGCCAGCCACGGGGCCTCCCTGGAGACAGCTGGTGGGAGCCGGCAATGTCTTTCTGAAGGGCCATGGGGCAGTGGACCACCCTCCTCCCGGTCAGCAACCCTGGCGGGGCCCCCAGCAGCAGGAGGGATGTGAGGGTTCCTGAGCATCCTCACAGTAGGACTCTCAGCTGGGGAGGGAGGGGAATGGGGGGGCGAGCCTGCTTCAGACCAAGGAGGAGGCTGCTGGGTAAAACGAGGCCCTCCGTGGTGCTATGGGGTTGTCAGCGACGGGCGGAGACCACCACACAGCCAGGGCTGTTCTTGGAGCGCAGCCACGGGGGTGGGGGCTCCCTAGGGGCCCGTGCATCTGCCCACCCACCCACAGCTCCAATGTTCAGCGAGGCTGCGTTTTCTGTAAGGTGAGGGGCTGCACGCTGCGGGGGCGGCGGGGGAGACAGGTAAGGGACCCGGGCGGGGTTGGCTGCAGAAGGCTAGGGAGGGGAGGGGGCACACTGATCCGACCCCTCCCCCACCAGCCGGGCCGTCTGCAGCCCAGCTCTGCTCTCGGCGCACCAAGAGCAAGGTGGTACGTGCTCACGGCTGCTACACTTTTTGTGGGTCTCCATGATGCCGTCCCTGCAGCCAGACTCCACTGCAGAGCCCACGGGCTCCTGTCCACACACCCCAGCAGTCTCCTGACCACCGTCCCAGGTGTAAGGGGCCAGGTCCTGCGGATCCTGCTGGGGACCCCCACGCTCCCACGCCGCAGCTGCGTTGGATCCAACATGGAACCACGCGCAGCCCAGAGGCCCTGACCCGCCGCAGCGGTGGCCACGAACCCTCACAGATGGTGTCCTTGATCCTGATGATGCAGGTTGGCCTGTCAAAGGAAGGTGGGACCGAATTACTGCTCTTCCAGGACCAACAGCAGGTGGTAGACACCGAATGAAAAATGCTCCTGGGAAGCAAAGCATCTGTCACACCAGCCGGCCTTCTAATGCGAACATACACTTTTCATATTCCGTCCTGCGTCTGCCCCCACCACCAAACAGATGGACACGGATGTCAAGGAGGACACGGAGCTCACCCCAGTTAAAGTCACTGGAGTCACACGGCCTCTGGGAGGGCAAGGGTGTCACACGGCTTCCAGGGGCGTCTTCAGGGGGCGCGGTCGATGCCTGTCCCTGTGGTGGGTTATTAGCCAACAGCCAAGTCAATGAGCTGCTCCAGGCGACCTGTCTGGGGTCTGCTGGTGGCGGGAGAGTCAGACCCCGGGTCCCTTCTGCCGACAAACACATCCTAATGTCCCCCTTGCTACGTGGTCCATGAGGAACACGCCGCCACAAAGCTGTTTCTAAAGGAAGATGGGAGGACCCACACCTGCATGTCAGCCGGCAATGAAGCCCGTGGAGGGGCGTCCCAGGAATGCACAGCTACCCCCAGACTCCGGCACAACCGCGCACGGAAACGCCTGCCTTCCGTATGTTACTACCGTCAGTGTGACTGTCCAAAATGGTAACAGGTCCTGGCGAAGTTCCTAAGAACATAAAGTAAAATCTCCCTATGATTTATGTAACAGCTGATATTTTTAAATATACCTGGGGTTTGTTGTAATAGACGTGGTAAGTCACGAAAAATCAGAAATGGCCGTCACGAAGAACGGGGTTTTATATTCCAGTTCTCTAGAAACAGGAGGCAACAGGGAACAGTCTGCGCCCACACCCCGCACAGCCCAGAGGTGGGCCGTGATCTAGGACGATAGCAGGAGTCAATGGTGAAGACCAGCTCACACCCAGGTCTGGGGACGCTGCTCCCACGTCTGAAGCGACTTTCACGGGGGTTTCTCCGTTGGCACGCACGCGGCTCCCACCAGCGAGGAGGGCCCCCTGCACCCCTGGTCACTCTCCCGCTAGGACGCTGCCCCTCCACTCTGAGCCTGGGAGACTGGCTGCAAGGGGAGCCGAGTCCGGTGCAGCGGGAACCCTCACGTGGACGAACACCGTGACATCCCAAGAGCTCAGCCTCTGGGACGGAGCTCTGGGCAAGAAGTCACGTTCCGTCCTGGATGAACACAACCATCAGCTTCCTCCCAGCATGCAAATCCTGTGACACTGGGAGCATTCGTAAATTTTGTTTCTGATGTTTTGAACTTTATGATCCTGAATCAAATCATTCCATAGACTCCGCCATCTGAGCCTAAGTGGGTGTGAGGGTCACGTCGAGTGACAACAGCTGGTGGGTGGGGAGTGAGGCAGGACTAGCCACTCAGGGACGCCCCGGGACACCCCGCCGCCGTCACACCCCGGGACCCCATCAGGGGCTTTCCCTTCCCCTTGCCTAACAACATCAGGGAGTTTTTATCACAAGCGCTCCGAACCCCCGCTGGAGACTCAAGCCCTGGCCTCTCAGGCAGTTTTGCTGACTCGAGGGCAGAACAGTCTGTGATGGATGGAGCGGCTCGCTCCCTCGAAGACCATGCCAAGCCCTGACGGCCTTCCTCGAGCCTGGCCTCCAGCTTGACAGCTGCAAGAGAAAAACCCCACCGCTTCTGCCAGGATTTACGAAGCCAGAAACAGTCACAGGAAAGGCAACGTGTTTTCTGCACACTTAACGTCCATGCTGATCTTTTTTTTTTTTTGAGATTTTATTTATGTATCTGAGAGAGAGAGAGCACGAGTGCATGAACGGGGGAGGGGAGAAGCAGGCTCCCTGCTGAGCAGGGACCCCCCCCCCCAAAGTGGGGCTCGATCCCGGGACCCCAAGGTCACAACCTGAGCTGAAGGCAGACGCTTCACCAAATGAGCCACCCGGGCACCCCAGGGTAGCAGTTTAATAGGAAACAGAGGGCAATTTACCAATCTTTCTGAAAACATTTCTTATACCTCGATATTTTTAAAGGACACGTTCAGTGCCTACGTGGAGCCATGGAATTTGATGGCTGATTGTCCCAAGGAGGTGGCGACCCTGTTACCCAATCAGACAGATGAAGGAATAGAAAGCCCCAGCAAGACAAAGTAGCTTTGCCAGAGGGGGCAGGTCCAGGGTAAAACCCGGGGGTCTGGCTCCCTGCGCATGACCCCCCAGCCCAGCTGAACCAAGGCGAAGGGCCTGGTGTGCTGTTCCAGCCGGTCAGGACCAGGAGCGCGGAGGAATGATTCCAGGGACTCATGCTGTGGACGCATGATTAGAGGAGGATAAAAAACCCCAGAGGTGTTAGTTTTCAGGATCTTGATAAGATCCAAACTCCATAGCAACAGGGATCATGTTTAATGTTGGTTCTATCTTCTATCAGGGTCAGAAACTCAAATGCAGGGAGAGCCAGGCAGGCAACCGGCGGAAGTGGCAGGTGTGTCACTCGGCGGGGCCGCCGTCCCAGGGCAGCCACGGGGATGCAGGAAAACAGGCTCCCACCCTGCTGCAGGGAGGCTGCTGAGCCCAGGAGCTTCGAGGCCTTTTGAAAACCACACCAGCACAAGCCAGGACATCTGATGTGAAGGTGTGGCCACCACAGCACCGTAACTATGAAAAACACCTGTGCGACGAACGCACAAAACATTTACTATGTAAAAAAGTAACTCTCATCCCTCCCAGGCCACTGCATTTTCCATCCCAGCTTGAGTCTGTCAAATTCATATCAGAGCAATAAATATCAGCTGCTATGAATGCTGCCATCCTAAGCGTCCTAACCAAACGCGACGCAGCACCCGGGAACCTTACGTCTCTGGACAGGGAGGAACCACGCCGGCTTTGAACGTGGACTTAATGTCGGCCTTGACTGGTCAGGAAAAGATTAGGTAGGTATGTTGAAGTTAGGACAGAATCCTCGTAAAAAGCAATACTGAAACAAGAACTTGGTCACCAGCAACGCAGGTTTCTACCTGAAGGAGCTTTTCCCTTTAAGTCACCAAAAGCTGCGGCAGCACCGGGTGGTCCACCGGGCGCGCGGGGGCCGCCATCCCTGCCTGAGGAGGGACGGGAGCATGGAACCTTGGACCAAGCGGCCCTCCTGTGACACGACTCCCGTGAGTTCTAGGTCCTGAGAGCAAATACGTGGCTTGTGTTCCCCACGTGCTACGCGCCTGGGGACGCGGCTGAGAAACACAGCAGCTCCTGCTCTGGTCACAGATGTTCCCGCGAATCCGGACTGGGCAGCACGCTGTCGTCGACAGAGCTTCCGACCGGTCGTCCCCGAAGCCCGCCAAGCTGCAGCTGCCGTGGGGGCACGTGGACGCGGGGCAGACACGACAGGACGGCGTGCCGGCTGTGCGACGCCTTGTCTTCTACCGCCGGCGTCCTTCCTACGTGAAAGCAGCTCACGTGGGAAACACGAGACTGTCACCACGTGCTGACCGCGGCCCCGAGGGCAAACTCACGGTCCATTCTCTCTCTCTAATACAGAAACAAACACACCGCTACTCGAGTAAGAATCTGCCATTTCAAACTTGACATCACTCTGTCAAACAGCAGTAAAAGGAACTGGCTTTATAAGAAAATGAAATAAAACAAAATAAAACAAAAGCTTCCAAGACAGGCTCCAAGGCCCTTCCAGACGCTCTCGGAGCATCTGTAACACAGCAAACGAGGGAGAGCGAAGTCGGACTCCAACTCTGACGTCAGGGTGAATGTCAATTGGCTGAGCCGCCCATGGTGACAGGGAAGTGTTACGGGTTTTAAGTGCAGCGACCTGCTGACGTAGCCCGAGAGCGGGGTCACGTCTGTGCTCCTGAACCGGGGGACGGCGTCCGCACACCCGCAGGGAAGGAGCACCCAGGAGAGGAGCGCCTGCAGAGCAGGTCCACCCGCCCTGTGCGCCCCACCCTCTGCCCACACAATGCCAACAGCGCCCCCTCCTCGTGGTGACGACTGAAAAGGTCTCCAGATGTTCCGAGGTTCCTGGGGGCAGGGGAGGTCGAGACAAAATCACTCCCAGTTGAGAAACTCTGCTGGAGCGAGACAGACCCGACTTTCAGTCCCAGCACCAACGCGGAGAGGATACAGTGGGGTCAGGTATCCGGGGGGCGCGTGGGATGGGGAGAGGGCGGCTGCCCCCGGGGGCTGGGTGAGGGGCTCCCTTCCCTGGCAGGGTCATAGCCAAGTGCTGCCCACTGGGACGAGAAGTGGATGCACCCCACTACCCACCTGGGGTTGCTCCTCCTGGAGCAACCTCTCCACCTTCACCCTCGCGTCCTGGGCTGTGTCCCAGAGACCACAGTGTAATCCCACGTCTAAAACTCCGTGCTTTCCAGGTGATTACACACATTAACGATGACGTTTCTCAAAGCAGTTATAACTCACACACATTAAAATTCTAATTTTAGCAGTTTTAATACCTTTCTATTATCAGTTTACCGCAGGTCGTGGCTCGGTCATCAGGAGTGGCTGACCCTAGGTGAGGTGCCCAACCCCCAGGACAGCTATCCCCAGATCGGCAAGGATGCGAGAGAGTTGGCATCACCGTACTCTGGGAGTGTGAAATGGTGCAGCCGCTTTGGACAACAGTTTAGTAGTTGCTTAAAAAGTTAAATACAAAACAAAACCCATAAAAGTTACCACATGACCCAGCGGTTCCGCAGCCAGGAACACGCCCAGAAGAAGAGAAACATGCAGACCCAAAACCTGTCAGTTCCGAGACTCAGTGACACAGCGACGGAAGCTCTGCCTGGGGTGCCCAGTCTCCTCTGTGTCTCTCTTTGCTCCGCAGAGGCTGCTGCCTGGGGGGAGGCCCACGTGGCCCGAGCCACGGCCACGACAGGGAGCTGGGAGGGGCTCTGCCAGATGGGCCCAGGAGGTGCCACCTGCACTTGGGACTGCTGACCCAGACTCTGAGAATTGCCAGAGGTTTTGAGGTTGGGGTGACTTGTGACTCAGCCAAGATGACAGACAGCGGGTAACGGGTCACTGAGGAAAGGTCACTGATGGGCACGCGGGTTAGGGCATCAGCTCCGTCACGGATCCTCGGAGGAAGGAACAGGGTGTTGGCACGATCAGGTGCAGCACACCCTCTGAGCACGCCTGCACACGAGGCCACGTCTGCAGGTCTGGCTGCTGAGGGCCACATGCTAAGGGCCATGGGGCTCAGCAGGATTCTGACAGAATGACCCCAAAACACCATGTGGGGCACTAGGGACTCCGGGGAAAGACTGGTCAGAGCCACCTGGCCAGTGCGGGGGACCTGTTTCCTGACCCTTCCAACGGGAGAGTGTGACCAGCCACAACCCCTGCCTGCCGCCACAGCCCCCACGTGAGCACTGTCATGATGGAGCGTGGGACTTGCCAGGAGCCCTGGCCGCCGCTTGTGCCGGAGCCGGAGTGCTGCCCTGGGGACCGTGGCTGCATCTGAAGGATCCACTTCACAATCTTCACCGTGCTTTGGTCAGAAGCCCGTTTGTATGGAAAATTGAAATCTGAGGTCCTGCCTACAATTTAATGTTTTATGGGTTAACAGTTGTACTTGTGTTTTGGGTTTGGTTTTCCGGTGACCATGAGCGAACGTCGTCAGGATGTGAGTATTGTTTCGATTACAAGTGAAGACGGGTCTCCAGGAAGTTTGTGCTGCTCGGCGGCGGGAAGCCGTTCTGGGACGTGGCGACTGACCGCAGTCAGCCTCTGGGACGATACACAGGCGGGGGGGTGGCCTGTACTTTAATCCCTAAAAGAAACCACACAGCACAGGCATGCCGATTCGGCAAGGACGCCAGGTGAGCTGGTGGCACGCGGTGGACGCCTGGTGCTGCCTGCCGTCTCCGGGCCACGGCGGGGATGGGCCGTCTGAGACAGCGTGGTCTGACGCGGTGTGAACTCTAGAGCTGCACGACGGGACCACCGCAGTCTAATGAGTGTGCCACACCTTCACAAAACGCTTCCGGCCTGTTTGTTGACAGGCATTACTCGCATTCACGTGCGGGTCTGAACCTCACGACAGCCCCGGGAGATACCGTCTCACCCGCCGATGAGGGAGCTGAGAAACAGGCCAGGAGAAAGCCAGCGACCTTTGTCCCCATCAAGTCGCCCCACGAACGACAGGAGGGCGGGGCGCTGCCCTGGCGCCCACGGCAGCCCTACATGTGGACAATATGCCCATCTCAGCAGAGCTCTAAGAACACAGCCCAAAATCTAGCACAGTAACAGCTGCCCTGTTGAGCACCTGGTCGTGGGAACTTCAAATTCCAGTCTCTGCCACAATCCTGAAGGTCCAGGACGTCTTGTTCGTCCCGCAGACAAGAGCCCGCACAGGCCATGCCAGGAGCTGCAACGTGCACAGCGTCCACCAGGATGTGGATGAAAGGAGAAACCCGTCCCCTGTGCGTTGAGAGGAGACCGCTCAAAACCAGGACGGAGTCTGCAAGGTCCACGGCGGCCCCACCAGGAAGCAGGGGCTGTAGAGCCGGGCCTGCCATTTTCTGTGCTGCCCATGGACAAAGAATGATTTTCACATTTTTTTTTTTAAGATTTTATTTATTTGAGAGAGAGAATGAGATAGAGCACGAGAGGGAAGAGGATCAGAGGGAGAAGCAGACTCCCTGCTGAGCAGGGAGCCCGATGCGGGACTCGATCCTGGGACTCCAGGATCATGAGCTGAGCCGAAGGCAGTCGCTTAACCAACTGAGCCACCCAGGCACCCAATTTTCACATTTTTTTTAAAGATTGTATTTATTTATTTATTTGACAGAGAGAGACACGGCGAGAGAGGGAACACAAGCAGGGGGAGTGGGAGAGGGAGAAGCAGGCTTCCCGCGGAGCAGGGAGCCTGATGCAGGGCTCGATCCCAGGACCCTGGGACCATGACCTGAGCCGAAGGCAGACGCTTAACGACTGAGCCCCCCAGGAGCCCCTGATTTTCACATTTTTAAATGGTTGGAAAAACTTAAAAAAAAAAAACCTTATTACGGGCAGTGAGGTTTTACTTTCCTAAAATTGTCACAGGTCATGAATAATTATTAGTTCAGAGCGGGTCACGCTGGCGTGGGGTGGGCCCTACACAGGATGGCTCAGGACACCCACGCTGCCGCCGCCTCCACACACCCAGCCCAGAGGGCCCTGCCCACCCCGTGGTTTCGGACACCTGGCCTCCAGACTCAGAAAGGGCAGATTTCTGTTCTCTTGAGCCCCCATGTGAGGCAGTTTGTATGGCCGCCGGTGTGGGGTCCTCACTCTTATCAAAAACAGCTTCAAAATCTAAGCCGTTTTCCTACTGAGACCATCATGTTCAAGCAGACGCTGTGGCCTCAGCAAAAGAGACACTCTGGCCGGGAAGGCTCTGTCGGGGGTCGTCCTGGGCACAGCGGGACGTGTGGGGCCTGGCCTCCACCCACTGGACGCCAGGAGATCCCCCAACTCTGACAACCCGGAGGCCACACGTCCCCTGGGGGGCAAACTATGCAAGTTTTTGAAACCTGGCCGATGACAGACCCTGGATCTACATGTTCATCTGGTAAAATACTCCTACTCCCACTTGTGTTTCAGAATGTGGTTCAAATTTCAGCACGGGAATGAGTGAGTCCTCCACTCTAAAGCCTCCTCCCTCCAGATGCACGCGTGATCCGTGGCAGTTCCGTTTGCTGATTATGGTCCCCCAGTGTCTCTACTCATCATCCAGTCTCTGTGTTGTCACTCAGAGAGTAAGGGCTTGACCACTGCCGTCCACACCGCCCGCCACTCCCCACTGCACAAAGCTAGTCGGGCTGTAGGCGCCCTCCGTGCTCCTCCCGCGGGCTCACCGCCTTCCTCCTAACACGTGCCTACTAAGAGTGTTAGCTGTGAAGATAAAGTGCTGATGGGGTTAAATCACCAGTTCTGGCCAGGCTGTCCTCCTCCGATGGTCTGGGGCCCCGAAGACACTTCCCACGTCTACCACACGGGTTCCGTGTCCTGATGCCACCTGGAGAGGAACCCAGCCCCTCGCTGGCGGCTCACCCGCCTGAATGCAGACGCGCCGGTGCGTGGGGGGCGCACACGCTTGCTCAGGCCTCCTGGTCAGCTCCCGAGGAAACGACCGACCGCCGGCCGGTCCCGGGCATTCCTGATGTCACCCTGGGGAGCACCACACCTTCTCCTCAGCAAGGTTAGCACAGCAAAGATGCACTGCGGTTCGCGGGATGGATGGTCAGTGGTTGGCACTCTGTTCTTCCGGGCTATTAAGTACATTCATCAATTCTGTTTGGTAGAAATGCATGTTTTTTCCACTTAGAAGGCAATTAAGTTTGTATGGTAGGAACATCTCTGCCTGCGTTTCCTCATTAATTTCCTCACATAGAAACCCAGGACCTGCGGCGCAGAGGTGTTCACGGCTGCAGAGGCCGCTGCGGGAAGGGAGGGGCGTGGGGGAGGTTCCTCAGCAAGGCCCGTCTTCCACTTCCCGCTTCCTGCTTCCAACTTCCGCTTCCTGCTTGCAGCTTCCACTTCCTGCTTCCCCGAACTCGCAGACCCTTCAGCAGCAGTGCGGTTCTGCCACGCGGGGCCTTACCACAGTGGGTCCCCGGCCCACAAGCTGTAGGGCTGGCGTCTCCTCACCACTTGGGTCTGAGCTCCCACTTCCCTCCTCCTTCCCTCCAGCGCTGTGTGCACAGGCCGCCCTCCCAGCGCTCGTCCCGTGGATGTGGCCGCCGTGGTCCCTGGCTTGCTCCCCTCCCGCCTGACCAACCGAGCAGGGAGGACCCGCTGGCCACACGGGGCAGACCCAGTGGACGCTCCGGAGTTCCTGTCGAGTGAACGGAACCATAAGCACAGAAACAGCCTTGCACATGACACATCCTCTCCACATATTAGACCTCCCCAGATTTTTTCTCGATGGTGCCCTGTTCGGGGAAAGACTAGCACACGGGGCACCAGCTCTTATATAAACATCACCAAAAACCAACAGCGTCTATGCCGCCCCCCGCACATCAGTCCAGAACCTAACGAATGGCCTTCCACCACACTGGCTATGGGGAGCGCTGGATGGTCAGTCAGCCAAAGCCCCCTTCCCAGAGCCGCACACCTGATGCCCTGGTGGGTGTGCAGCCTAGCTACCCCCCGACCTGTCACCCATACTGTGAACACGAATCCTTGAAAGGAGGCCGACCTTTGGGGACAGGATTAGACACAAGGTTCAGAGGAAAATGCCGTTGAGACGCAACACGGCCCAGACTTCCTAGGATGTGAGCAGGTGCATAACTCAGAAAGGGAAGGGGTCCTTAAAGACATGGGCACCCTGGGGCCACGGGCATGGACAGCGTGGCCTCATAGTTAGGGACATGTGTGCGCACAGATGTAAATACACAGGAAACCACCCGTCCCAGCAGGGGGGGGAGGACCGTGCAGCTCCTTTTCCCTGAACCACCAGTGGTCTCCCCTTGGTGCCGCCTGCTCACGGAGCAGTCAGGGACACGGGCACGGATGAATCGCTCTCTAAGTGCTTGCTGGACAAGATGGTAAGTAGTAATGATCACCCCGTCTGCTGAGGCAAAGGGGGTAAAGCTGCACGAATGTGCTAGCAAAGGTCAGCCTCGGCTCCCCAGTGGCGGCATCCACCCCTCCCTGCCCCACGCTGAAAGCAAGCCTCGGCCTTCTCCCCTCAGGAAACCCAGTCCATGAAACAATCAGCAAAGCAGACTGTGGTGCCGAGAAGCTCACAGGGCGGCCGCTGGCCCTGCCTCCTCGTCCCTGTGCAGGGAGGGGACTCTTCTCCCGAGTCCCACCTCCCTAGATGTCCACCCTTCCAGGGGCCTGTTTCCCAGCTTCCTTTTGTTTTTAAGATTTTATTTATTTAACAGAGAGACACAGCGAGAGAGGGAACAAAGCAGGGGGAGTGGGAGAGGGAGAAGCAGGCCTCCCGCGGAGCAGGGAGCCCGATGCGGGGCTCGATCCCAGGACCCTGGGATCATGACCTGAGCCGAAGGCAGACGCTTAACGACTGAGCCACCCAGGCGCCCCTCCCAGCTTCCTCTGATTAGAATCCAGGTTCAGTGTTTTTGCCCAAAAGCACGTCTGTACATCCTCTTCTCGTTTTGATTCTGTGTCTCTCTCCCACCCACGTTTATCTATAGAGTTCATACTTTCTCAACAAACTGCAACTCTTGTCATGAAAAATTTATCAAGCCTTTAACCAACGCTGGGTATACCTGATGTGAACACTGTGAACTCAAGAAACAGTTATTCTGTGGTGAAGGTTGTATGAAAAACTGGTATTAAGAATGCTAGAGGGCCGCCTGGGTGGCTCAGTCGTTCTGCGTCTGCCTTCGGCACGGGTCATGATCCAGGGTCCTGGGATCGAGTCCCGCATCGGGCTCCTGGCTCAGCAGGGAGCCTGCTTATCCCTCTGCCACTCCCCCTGCTCGTGCTCTTGCTCTCTGTCAAATAAAGAAAAAAAGAATGCTACAGTAGGAGAAGGGCAGGAATGTGGTTCCAAAGGCCCCTCCCCACCCCCGCTGGGGGGGGGCAGGAAGGTACTGGTGATTAATGAGCCCGGTTATTTGAGCTGTTGTTGACCTTTAACCCCACATGCACATTACATACACTCTCTCATATGCTAACATGCTTCATGATAAATGGTTTACAACCCCTCCCCCCAAAATTAAACAAAATTAGAAGTTTTAATTAATTAATTTTAAAAACTAGAAGTTTTAATTTTTTTGAGAAATGCACGGCACTGGAAACAGAGCTGGGGCCGGGCGGGGCTGGCACACTGCACCCTGCTCTCCACACGGGTACGGCCGTGCTGAGGACACGGACAGGAGCTGGAGGAGGTCCAGCGAGAGCTTGCCACGGGGCGCGCCACGGAAGCTTCCAGGGGCTGGGGACCCTGCATCGCCGGTGGCCCCGGGGCCCTGTGCAAACATGCATTGTGGGGGCGGGGGGGGGGAATGACGCTGCGTTCAACAAATGTAAGGCGTGAAAAAGACAGCAGTGTGATCTTGAAGCTCTCCTGGCAATCAGAGCTGACACGCAGGAAGTTTTAAATGATGCAAACACACTGGACGATAACTGAGAGCCATCTTCTGCCTGGTAACACGGCTTTGGAACATCTTTACACTGCGTGTGTAGCTGGCTGGCTGATCACACTCACAAGCAGCATAAACTCCCGTAATTTAGAAATTGCATTCACGCTTACGATAACTTCTCAGAATAAATACATCCGCTATGTGATGATCAAGTTACAAGGTGATAAAGACCCACCTCGGTTTGGGATTTCATGATACCATTTACAAAGTCACCTGAACCCTTCCATGTGGCTTATCCTTTCTTTTTCCAGACAATCCTATGTCCTTTTTTTTTTTTTTAAAGCTACCAAAGGAGCTGTGAAATGTTCTCATGATGTACTCTCTAAGAAAAGCACTGTTTCTCTGAAATGCCACCAGAAAAACCGTTTTGCCTTTGCAGTGTCTTGGCATCACCAGCACACATGCTGACTGGAGTGAATCCTTGCCAGTCGGGGTGCGGAGCCCCGGGGGGTGGCACTGGCATCTCCTGGTGTCTGCAGTCTGCGGAAGGCCTACACGATGGTGCCTCTGTCACCATCACCCTCCACGTCCACCGTCCTGCCCGGCCCCTCATCGGGGACCCGGGGTCCAGAGTCACTTCCTTTGCTCCCTCAGGGATCCAATTATCGCCAAGTCCACACAGGGCCCTGACTCCGAGCTGAGCACTGGTTTCCTAGACATCTCGCGGTCGCCACGCACAGCGGTGACCCTGCTTCCCGCCGTCTCCCACCCCCTCCCCAACATTCTGGGCACCCAGCGTCTCACAGCACACAACCGTGACCTGACCCTGCAGCTCGCAGTCCCACTCAGGATGCACGACGCGGCAACAGAGAATAAAGAACCCCACTGAACTCTGGCAAAGGACTTGACATCTCGAGGAAGACAACGCACAGATGATGGACAAGCCCATGAAGAGATGCCCAACGCCACTCATCGTTCGGGAAATACAAGTCAAAACTACAGTGACACGTCACCTCGCTGGCGGAAATCAGAAACCAGCACGTGTCGGTGAGGGCACGCAGAAGCCAAGGGCAGCGGGCGGGGCGTACGATGGGGCCGCCACCACGGAAACGGAATGGAGGCGCCCCAAAACCTAAACACAGCCACACCATACAATCCGGCAGTCCCGCTCTGGGTACACGTCAGACAGAACTGAAAGCAGGGTCTCAAAAACAGGTTTGTACCCGTTGTTCTCGGCGGCATTCTCAACAAGAGACAAGATCTGGAAGCCCAAACGTGCATCGGTCGATGCCTGGATAAGGAAGACGGGGGTCTAGCAGGGGGGAGCTCGTCTGCAGGGGCAGGGCCCTTACACTTTCACCCAGGTCCTGGGACCGTCTCAGGAAACGGTGCAGCGTGGTAGGAGCTAGCCACAGCCAGCGCCACAGAGAAGCTCGCTTTAGTCTTGGCTAAGGAGGAAGAAATGAACCTCCAGAGCACAATGCATCTGCTCTGTGACCACCCGCGTGTCCACAAAAGGCAGCCGCGGTCCCGAAGGACCAGATGCGGCCACAGCTGCGGACTGCGTGGTTCCAGGAGAGACAGTGACACGCCGCCCCACACACGGCTGACGTGTCCCAGGACCTCATTCCGGGCCCCACGGCTGTGCGACAGCCCACCTGCAGCTCCATGACACAGAACTCCGGGCTTCCGACGAGCCCATCTGCTTGCCCTCCCTCTGCTCTGAGCGCTACCTCCCCAGCTGAGCCAATGCCCGCGGGCCTCACCCGTCCCCACTAAACCTGCCACTTTACCACCCAGCGAATGAGCGCAGCAACGGCTTTAAGTCCCATTACTTGCGCTTAATTTGAAATACTGCAATGTAGGGTGACTTTTTCAGACGTAATTTTTCTTATTTTAAGGAGTTTTCATTGAGACTGTACCTTGAGCTAAAGCGGATTTCATACAGTGAAATTCATTTAAGGCGATTTACAAGACCAGACGTGTCCGCAGCGGGAGCGCGGAGCTATCCGCTCGAATAGAAAAGACAAGGCCTTTGTGATTCCTGTGGTCGCCGTGCAGGATTTAAATTTAATTTGGTTCCTGACGCTCTCCTTCCTGAAACAGTCACATCCCTCCCAATGGCACCTTGCCCAGCACGACGAGGAAGCGAGGTCACTGAGAAAGTGTGCAGATAAATGGGCCACACTGAGAGGTGAGTGCAGTGACCCTCCCAGGGCGTGGGCTGGCCGGTCTGCAAACTGCTTATCCCTCCATGTGGGAAAATGTCCGAGCGGGGCTCTCCAAGTCGGGAGACTGAGACGTCCTTATGTCAGAGACAAACTGAACAAAAACCATCCCTGAAATCACCATTTGGAGAAAAGTGCAGTAGTCAAAGCACTCAAATCACACCTTCCAGATCACCCCAAATCAAGTTAGAAGCAGTGACGCTTCCCAC
Source organism: Zalophus californianus (assembly GCF_009762305.2). Lineage (NCBI taxonomy): Eukaryota > Metazoa > Chordata > Mammalia > Carnivora > Otariidae > Zalophus > Zalophus californianus. The sequence goes on from NC_045597.1 coordinate 1,167,436, forward strand.
CTCTTCACTAACTTCCTTGAAGGCACAGAGAAGAAGGTTCACCCCGTTCGGACGTGTGATTCAGAGTCAGCAGACTGTGAGGAAAATGACCACTGTCCACAGCAGCCGAGATGTTTCTAAACCTGCACGCCGGCTTCACCCATCATTTGCACCATTGGGACAATCGTAAGCAAACGCTGTGCGGACAGGCCCCCCCTTCTCGCTCAGGCCCCTGGTTGGAGTCCTCGGCAAATCCCCCAAATCATAAACCGTCCGGGGCACTGAGGCTGTATTTTTAAACTCCGGGAGCACAGTAGATAAACAACTACTCATTTTCCCCTTAAACCAAACAAGTCAGCGAAAGCTTGTTTTTCACGAGTCCTCGGCTGGAAGGAGGCCGCCGCTGCAAGCGGGCCTCCCTGGGCCGGTCTGCACCCCGTGCTGTCAGTGCACGTCTTCCCGCAGTGGAAACCTGCAGCCACTCCCAGAGGCAGACACCCCACAGAACACACGCGCTTCACCAGCTGAGCACACGGCGGAAGGCTGAGGGCCTCACCAGCGCTCTCCTGTTCCCCTGAATCCTCCCTGCGAGAACCCTCTACTCCGGATGCTCCGCGCCCCGAAGGACTGTGCTGCTCTCGACCAGAATCTAACCAGATGAGCGTAGCACGCTGCCTTTTCCAAACTTCTAGTCTCCCCCCGACCCCATATGCGCCATGAAGAGTCTGAGAAACGCAGTCCTGTAGTCTCAAGTCCACAACATTCTCAAGGGTCGAAATCCAGAAAGTTCTTTGTGGCTTCCGGGGGAGAAGACGCCCCCAGCCCCTGAGACGCAGCCACACAGCCTCGGTCAGGGCGGCCGTGGCCACGTGTGGACTAAGCCGTCGGAATGAAACAGAGCGAGTGTGCTGGGTCGTAAGGGGGAGCTGTTGTCATGCCCTCAGATAACTGGCGCAAATAATGGGCTTCGCATAAATGACTGTAATCAGCATCATTCTGACACATTCGAGCACATTTTTAGTTTTTCCTTTCCTGAACTTTGGTTCTCTGGCACCTAAATTAGTGCTAAAGTCGTTTACCCAGGCGCACCAACTAGAAGCCCGACACTCTCATGCCCGGGGTGGGAAGTCGTGCCCTCTGCGTCTGCACCTGGCCCCGGGGCACAGCTCCAGCACCAACCCCACAGGACGACAACTGACAGCAAACTCCACTGTAGACACAGCCCCTCGACCGTGACACTGCCCCCATCAGGAAAGGGTACCCCAGCTTGGTGTCAGGGTCGGGCTGTGCGCCCCTATTCCTGGACAGCAGGGAGCGAGTTTTCGGGGAAGGCGTCCTTGCCACCTTCTCCCCACTCTGGACCCAGAACAGTCGCTGGGACCAGAGGCTCAAGTCCTCGGTGAAGCGTTAAAGTCACCGCCCTCAGCCTCTGACACAGCCTTCACTTCCGTAGGACCCTGAGCACGACGCAGGCTGGACGGAGAAAATGTCCAAACGAGGACGCCACAGCCTCTGCTGGAAGCCGCCAGGAGGAAGAACGAGGAGCGCTTGGGGACACAGTGACCTTGGGAGTGGGGGGGGACGCTCCTGGGGCGCCCGCCGCTGTGTGGGAGGCTGGCGGGCACCTGACCCGCCGTGGCTGGGAGCAGAGGGGACAGCAATCAGTCGGAGAGAACCTGCCTAAAATGCCCACGTGTCCTGGCTGGTGCAGTCTGTGAACCGGCAGCACCCACCCAGAGGGCGCGTGGACGCACACCTCCTTAAGTGGTGGGAGGGGCTGGCCTCCTGTCCTCACCGGGCCAGCCAGGCAGCTGGACCGCGGGGCTGGGCCCCAGTGCGCCCACTTTCCTCCACCATCGGCAGGCAGCCCAAACCACACCCGCAGCAGCGCTGGCCACTGGGCTCCTGTCCCTCTCCTCCTCCCGTCTCCCACAACCCTAAGTCCTGTGGAGACACAGCCCCTAGACAGACAGACAAAACCCCATTCAAATCAGTGTCCTCTCTTCCTTACTTGGTTCTCCAACAACCCCAAACTTGAGCAAACACAAACTTCAAAATGCATCAAAGTCCGTTTCTGACAAATTAAATTTCACCCTTGGTCCTGCTCTGTGCACCGTGCTGCAAGGAGTGGGAACTCAACAGGACACCAACCAGGGGATTCCCACAGCAAGCACCCTAAGAAAGCCGGTCTTCCCTGAACAACCGAGCTGCCCACGCCCCAGAGCAGCGTCTCTGCAGGCCACGCGGTGACAAGTGGCCACACCGTGTCACACACGGGGACGGGGAGACCACGTGGATGCCCTGACCAGCGGGGCTGAGAAACGAGCCCCAGGGAGGCACGCTGGGCTGCCACAATATGCAGAGTCACTTTGTGTGAGTCTTTTTGGAAGCTGTGGGTGAGGGTTCATTTTCAAAGCCCCTTCGGAAAGGTCACAGAAAGCCACGGTCGCTCGATGCATGAAATATTTTCGCCTTAACCTCAGACATTTCTGCCAAGGGCCAGAGACAGCGAAAGAGAGATTTCTATTAAAGGTAGTTTTATCTGATTTTATTCAAGCCGGAAATCTATTTTGGTGTACTTAACCACACACCCGCTTTCCCACGATAAGAAAGAAAAAGTGCTCATAAAATCCCAAGAGCGTCGCCTTCAAGATAACCTGCACCGGCACAGCGTCCCCAACACAGGTGGCTGGCCGCCAATCAGGAGGTGCTGCTCTGGGCCCCGCACTAATTCTCACCACAACTTTGTGGGGCTTTATTCATATTATTATGCGCTTCTTCAACGATAAACCAAAGCATATTAAAAATTTTAAGTGTATTTGAGCAAAAGTCTAGCCCCCCAGCCTCGACTGCCAACCACGTGGTCAGAGACACAAAGACAACATCTTTCACAGCTTTGCTTTCAAGTTATTCTTAAAAAGATAATAAAATTACAGGAAGTCTGGGCAGAGAGGCAGATGAGCCATCACACTCTACTAATAAATATTACTTTCACACCCGCATGTTCCCTTTGTCTTTGACCATATCCACACATAATATAAAAGTGATTCTGCATCGCAGCATTTTAACGCTTCTGTTTTACAATAAACTGAAGAGCAAACAGGGAGGACAAGGTTGAAAATACCCAAGTCGCTGGAAATACACAGGTCTCATGGCAGGCGTGTGGCCTTGGTTTCTGTCCCTGAGTTCGCGCCAGCCCTACAGCCGCGGATTCGAACCAGCCCCAACCCTCTGGTCTTGAACTGCAGACTCGTGTTCGTAAACGGAACCACCCACACCGCCCACGGCAAAGGTAACATCAGCCTAATTCTGAAAACCCCTCTTCTGGATTCTCCCACAAGGTGAAGTGTTGTTTTAGCAAAAAGGTCTCAAGTTACATGAAGTTAAATATAAAGTGAAGTTAAACATAAACCACACACTCCACGGGAAATTTCTGGGGGCACTTTTTTTTACTTAAGGCATGCACCTGTTTTTCCTGAGACGTGTCCGGGGAGACCACCCACCCCACAGCCAGCAGGCGTCAGAGCCTTCCTCCAGCTCAGCCAACGCCCAGGAAACCTTCTCAATGTGGTGGACGCCAGCAAGCAGTGCCCACGGCATGCTGGGAGATTCCGCGGGCCTCCTTCCTAAGGTTTGGCGGGGAGGTACTCAGCATGGGGGCGGGGGCATGCCGCCGGGTCCGGGGCGAAGCCAGCTCCCATGCGCCTGCTGCAGACTTCAGTGCCTCCTGTGTCCTTCCTGCCGCGGGAGTGCTCCAAGTCCCCGCCACACGCTCTCTCCTGCCCCGGGAACCTCCTCCCAGGAGGCCGCCAGGCCTCCACGGGGGGCTAGGCTTCTCCCTCGTCCCCGGAACTTTCTAAGCAACAGCTGCAGGAGATGGGCCCCCGCTGGGTTCTCTCGTCAGTCACCTCTGCTTACACACGAGACAGCCGCATGCGTGTGTCCAACCTTCAGGGGACAGAGGACTCCCGCCGCTCGGGGCTGCCAACAGCTTCTGTCACAATCGCCCAAGCGCGGGGCTGCCGAGAGTGGGGACAGCAGCTTGGTTCCAGGAAGCCGTGGGAACGGATGACCACAAGCGCCTCGGGGGCTCGCGCAACAGCTGATGGCCCGGCTCCAGACGGCGGCCCCAGACGGCGGCCCCAGGAGCTGCATTTCCCAGCAGCACCGTGAGGACAGTGTGGAAAAGGCATGCAGATCGCTGTAGACCCGCACACATGCACGCGTATTAATTCAGTGCTGCAGGAACCACTTCGACCCGACCCCTGCCACTTTTCACAACACCAACCAGAGTGACCCTATAAGGGCTGCCTCATTTCAACGCTCTCCCCAAATCCTCCTAGGTTTCCCTTCCACTCAGAGCATGAGTAAAAGGTGCACGAGGCCCCGCTTTGGCTCAGGTCAGGACCTCCCTGACCTCCCTGACCTCCCTGACCAGGGCTCTTGGTCACTCACAGCTCCAACCCTGTGCCCTCCCTGCTGCCCTGACCTCAGGACCTTTGCATGCACTATCCCTCACCTGGACCACCTTCCCTCCCCTCCTCAGGCCTTGCATGCCCGCCAGCAAGGCGAGGTCAGGCCTCAGCACTCTGTTTAAAATCCCCCACCACCCTGAAGCCCATCATTCCCCCACTCCTCACCCCACTGGGGGTTTCTCCAAGATACTGACACCCACATGACTTACTCCGTATCTCAAGGTGCATTCCATAGAAAAGTATCGTGTACACGAGAAGTGACTGTCCCGGGTGTGCAGCTCAGCCTTGCCGTGGGTACCCAGATCTGGCTCAAGAAATAGAACCCGCCTCCCACCCTGAGAAGGTCCTCCTGTGCTACGGCTGTCCGGGGATCATCATCAGGACCTCGTGCCTGGCCCGAACTTCACGAGTGGAACCCTGTAATGTGTACTTTGGGTCTGGCTTCTTGGTCTTCATACCATGTCTGTGAGTCATGCCTGTCCCTCGTTCTTTTAATGTCATATGCGGGAACATACCGTGGTTTATTTTGTTTTTTCCACTGCAGACAAACATTCGGGCTGTTTCTGGGTACACACATGTAACTTCACGGATGCTGCTAAGCAGTTGTCCGGAGGGACTCCAGCTGAAGGTCCGGCCAGCAGTGTGCACACAGGAGCTCCCACGGCTCCACACCCTCGCTGAACTTGGTGTCGTCCATGAGCTAGTTTTCGCGACTGGTGTGTTTACTAGCAGTGCCTCCCTCTCCTACGTGCACACCATTAGAGCACAGATTTTCAAAACATATTTTCAGTTATTTGTCAAGGTATGCTGATAGAACACCTGTGTACTCGGATGGATTATAAATATTTTAACATGCTAGAAACTCTCCAAATTTTCATGTTAATTTGTGTTGCCATGTTAATGCACTTGTTACTAATGTTTACTATGTTGGTACATTTACTTTTCATCCAGTAAGCCTGGGGTTGGACATTCCAAGGGCATGAGGTGGGGCTCACATTGACACGAGGCAACTGACCAGGCACTTGAAACCTACTCTCTGCTCAGATTCACTTTTGTAGTTTGCAAATTAGAAATAAAGACGGTGGTCCCTGGGTGGCAGTCAGTTAGGCATCTAACTTTTGATTTTGGCTCAGGTCATGATCTCAGCATTGTGGGATTGAGCCCCACGTTGGGAATCTGCGCTCAGCGGGGAGTCTACCTGAGATTCTCTCCCTGTGCCCCTCCCCCGTCATGCACTTGCTCTCTCGCCTGCCCACACTCTCTCTCTAAAATTTTTTAGAAAAAGAAAAATTTCTTTCTTTTTTTTTTAAAGATTTTATTTATTTGACAGAGAGACACAGCAAGAGCAGGAACACAAGCAGGGGGAGTGGGAGAGGGAGAAGCAGGCTTCCCACGGAGCAGGAAGCCCGACTCGGGGCTCGATCCCAGGACCCTGGGACCATGACCTGAGCCGAAGGCAGACGCTTAACGACTGAGCCACCCAGATGCCCCAAAGATTTCTACTTTCATCCTTAACTTTCGTTACTACAAATTCCTTGAGAAATGCAATTTAGGCAGCATGTGGTGTGTGTGTGGACAACTCATCTAAAAACGTGCACATACACAACATAGGCCCCATCTGCACAGACTGACACATTTTAGAAAGAAAAAGAAAAGCCTTCTGTGAAAGGCTCCCCTGTGGGACCCAGGCCTGGGTCTCAGTGATAAACTGGACAGAGCGGAAGGTTCCAGATTCCTTAACCGGCCCCTCAACCTGTTAGTTTCTGTGCAATCAGCCAGCCCACAAGACGAGGCTCCACAGTAACTATCAGTAAGTGAAATGCAAATTAAAGCAATGGGCCAAAGAAACTTTAAAATGTTGATATTCCATGTTAGCAAAACAAGAAAAACGGTAAAACGTGACATCTCCGTGTGTGTTGGTGAAAGTGGGAGGTCCTGTACCTGCCCCAAGAGCCACTCTTCCCCCAGGGATCACCTCCTCCTGAGAATCCGCCCTGAAGCGCAGAATCGGAGAAGCCCAGAACAAGAGCTGCACAGAGCTGCTCTCCACAGCCCTGTGTGTCCCAGGAAAGCCTGCAACAGACCTGTGTCCTTGAGCACCGTTAAGGCACAGCATTCTACTCCGAGATGGAGACCATGTCCCCCAAAAGGCTGACTAAGCACAAGACGGCTGGAGACACCGTCAGGATCGAGCACATGAGCCGGGAAGAGACTGGCACTGGACTGACACCGGGTATTCAAGCACTGATACCTGTCCCTACAGGTCTACAACAGTTACGTCCAAACACGCTGTCCAGCTCGCTGTCCGTCCTACACCCCGGCGGGGGGGTCACTCTGTCCACCTCCCGCCACCTGCCCACCCCCATGACTCTTCCCTACCGTGTGGGGTGTGCAGCCAGCGAGAAACACACACAGGGCACCTGAAATAGTGTTCGCCTTCACAACTAATGCTTTCAGGAATATATCATTGTGCTTTGACGCTCGATTAAAACAATGAAATGCATTTTTAGAAAAAAAGCACAAAGATTTTTACATAAATAACTGGTAAACATGATGTCGATCGCTTCAGCATCTGCCACCTAAACAGGATTTAAACTCAAGGCAGACATGCACACAAACGAGACGCTTTGCCACCGGTAACTACTTCTCCTGCCGAAGCGCTAAAGGGCAAAGGAGAGAGTGAAGCCAGAGAGGGAGGTTCACCCACCACTGCACGCGAGTTTTCAATTTGTATTTATTCTTACATTTTTATGAAAAGTTTTCATGTTACTCTACAGTAAATTGGAATTCGTTTTATTTTAAAAACGTTTTAAATTGCCTACCTCCGAATAAAAGATACACCAGCTGTGAGTCCCCCTCTGTGACCCCCCCATATGAGCCCCCGACTCCCCACGTGAGCCCCCTTCTGTGACTCCGCATGTGAGTAGTCCCTGTGACCCCCCATAAGAGCCCCCTGTGACATGATGCAAGCCCCCTCTGTGAGCTCCATGCGAGCCCCCCTGTGACCCCCATGTGAGCCTCCCTGTGACCCCCTCTGTGACTCCGCATGTGAGCCCCCTGTGACCCCATGTGACCCCCCCATGCAAGTCCCCCTCTGACCCCCCATGAGAGCGCCCCTCTGTGACCCCCATGCAAGTCCCCCTCTGTGATCCCCATGCGAGCCCCCGTGACCCCCCATGCGAGTTCCCCTCTCTGAGCCCCTCTGTGACCCCCCACTGAGCCCCCCTGTGACCCCCATGTGAGCCCCCGCCCCCATGACCCCCCATGCAAGTCCCCCTCTGTGACCCCCATGCGAGCCCCCGTGACCCACCATGCGAGTTCCCCTCTCTGAGCCCCTCTGTGACCCCCCACTGAGCCCCCCGTGACCCCCCCATGTGAGCCCCCTCTGTGACACCATGCGAGGCCCCTGTGTCCCCCCATGTGAGTCCCCCCTGTGACCCCCCCATACGAGGCCCCCTCTGTGACCCGACGGCATTCACTCACAGCCGCGTGGGGGTCCCCAAGCCAGAGCACAGAAGGCCCGTGGACTGAAGCTGCGCCACGTGTGCGGGCCGAGCCCCCCCAGCTAACCCAGGGTGCCGGGGCGAAAGTGTGACCTCAGACCACTGAGCTCTGAAACACGGCATGCGGTCAGTGATGGAGCGGCATGCCCAGAAGGCCGTGCTCAGTCAGACGGGACGGGTGTCTGCACCCTGGAGCTCCCTGGTGACCCCTCACAAAGTTGTCTTCCAGTTCCTGAGATGGTCACCAGGTTCTCACGATGGCTGCCCCCTCTCCTGGACTGTGAGAGGGAAGGAAGTCCCCCCGTTAAATCCATCCAAGAACAAAGTACCCCAAATGCTGCCAGCGCGAAAACCTGCGTTGGCCAAACCTTCCATCGCTCTACGGGAGCCCTCCACCTGTCCCCACACAATGGAGCCAATCAGCCCCACCCAAGCCTTGCAGACCCGTAACCCACAGGCCGTCCTCGGGGACTCTCCACCACGGAGGCCCCCCAGTTCTGGAAGACCTCCGGGGGGACGGGACTCTCAAAGCCACGGGCTGCGTGCGACCACACACGGTACCTGGCTGGGTTGGGGCTGTGGCACTCCACTCACTTTGCCTCGTGCGGCGCTCTGACTTAGAACAAGAAACGTCCATTTGGTACATTTGGTGTTCACCCATTCCTGGCACAGAGCTCTTAAAACTCTTGGAATTTCCTAAATTTCAAGAGCATAAAGGTGTCTTGAGTTATGTTAATTAGGGGATTTTGGAAAGGCCTGGGGGTGGGGCTTTCATCCCATCCCTGGCCTCCGGGGAGAGGGTGCAGGCTTAGTCAATCGCTACAGGCCAATGACTTAACCAACCGTGCCCACACAAGGAAGCCTCCATAAAACCCTAAAGGACTGGCTGGGAACTTCCAGGTTGGAGAAGAGCTGGAGAGCTGGGGACAGAGGTAAGCTCAGGAGCATGAAAGCTCCATGCCCCCTCCCCACCCCAGGCCCTACACATCTCTTCCACCTGGCCGTTCCTGACTTGTGTGCTTCTATGATAGACTGGTGATCCAGTTCATAAGCTGTTTTCCTGAGTTCTGTGAGCTGCTGTAGCAAATAAATGGAACCCACGGTCATGGGTGACATGTAAGGTGGGGAGGGGCCTTGTGGGCCTGAGCCTCGGCCTGTGGGATCGGATGCTGGGACGGGATAGGGCTGAGTTCTCAAATACCTGCTGATCCGGAGAACTGCTTGCATGTGTGGGGGAACCCCCACTATCCCCCTAGTGGAACTGGGTCCAAACCTAACTTCCCGTGTGTCTGATCTACTTTGTTATCACATCACTACTTACTAGCTCTACGTGGAGGGAAAACCACCTGCACTGTCTTTAGGGTCAGCAAACGTCAACTGTACGCAGATTATTCCAGAAGCACCCAGGGCAACAGAGGCCTGCGTAGACGCAGGTGGCTGGTCACGAGGGGTTTACAAAGGGCATCAGGTGAGAAATAAAAGACCAAGGTCGGCTGCAGCGAGGTGCTGGAGGGCCGTGGGCTGAATGAAGCCAGTGGAGGCTGGAAAGGACAGAGAGTAAAGGAGCACCTTCAACATGGATGTCATCCCCTCTCCAGAAGCTTCCGCTCGCCCACCCTGGTCATTCTGGGCTCACCTTGACCTCAGAAGGGCCACATGTATGGGAGCGGTGTGATTCCTCCCACTGCCCGGCTGCTGTCCCCACCCAGCTCCCTGGGCCTGCTGGGGGCGGGGGCGAGGGGTCCCCTGGGCTGAAGCAGGGGTGGAGTTCACATTATCCACCAGAAATGCCTGGCCACCGCCAGGTGGCAAGGGGCACTGCCCCTCCCCCCAGGACTTGGGGGCTAGCCTGGAGCAGGGCAGTGGGAGCCGCACGGGCACAGACGGCCGCCCAAGGTGGCATGGGACAAGGGTAAGCAAATCCTTTGGAAACAAAGATTCAGATTCCGGCTCTGGCAGAATCTATGTGGTTTTTGTCCCGGGTCCTGGCACAGAGTTGCAGAAGCCCTGCGAATTTCCCTCGAGGCAGGAGTGTCCTGCTGTCCCTAACCAGCCCCTTGTCCCCCGGGACAGTTTCCAGGGAGGGGCTGACCACACGCTGACCACAGCCTGGAAACCCACCCCATCCCTCTGGGCGCAGAGGGCCGGCGTGAAGCTTGGGGCGTTTCCGGGTGGAGGGACGGGTCAGGTGCTGGGAGGGCACAAGCCCAACCCTGAGAAGGCAGAGAGGCAGGGAGAGGGCCCTCCTCCCAGCCCTGCCCTCCCCCCCGCCCGCCCTGGGGTGGCTTCCTTTTGGCTCGTGCTGGTTTTTTTGCTTGTTGTTTTTTTGGAAAGATTTTTTATTTATTTGAGAGAGAGAGAGAGAACAGCAAGAGTGGGGGAGGGGCAGAGGGAGAAGCAGGCTCCCAAGGAGCAGGGAGCCGGATGCAGGGCTCGGTCCCAGGACCCCGGGATCATGACCTGAGCCGAAGGCAGACGCTCAACCGCTGAGCCACCCAGGTGTCCCGAGTTGTGTACTTTATAATCAAACTAGAATTGTTAAGGACTGTACTTTCAGGGGGTTCTGGGAGTTGTTCTAGGAGATGAAGGCACCCCAAATTTAGAGCTGGATCTGTGGGGGAGCGGTCCTGAGGGGCTGGTGTGCGCAAAGCACGAGCACTGTGTCAGCTGGGAGCTGAGGTTCTGGACCCACTGGTGTCGGGGGCCTGCTGCCAGATCGGCCCCCACCAGGCAGGACCCCAGCTGGAAGACTTGGCAGGTGCGGCCCATTCTCCGAGCCTCATTTTCCTTATCCGAAAACCGGGACATGCCGCTGGTGGTACACCGCCACTACGTTAAACGATAGCCCACAAAATGCTCGGATGGCATATGTGACGGGGAGTCCCTCGGAATCCCGGGGACCCGCAGCCTCCAGGTGGTGGGCTGCCAGAGGCACCAGGCGCCCCCACTTCTGGGGGGCGCGGGCTGGCTTGGGAGCCGGAACTCAGGGGTATGCCGGTGGAGGTCGCCTGAGTATCTCCAACAAGTCCAGACGCTGGGGTCCAACTGTTCCAGGACGTTTGGATTAAAGTGACTCCAACCCCCTCCCTACATCGGGCGGACCTCAGCCTGGCCACCCCTGGCCCTCCCACTGGCCTCTGACTCCCATGGCCTGCCGCTCACGTGGACTCAGTCTTATGTGCACTGAGGCAACACAACCTGGGGGTGTGGAGACGAGGCGCCCTGGAGGTGGCCCAGCTTTACAACCTCTCCCCGCCAGAGCCCACCGCCTGGCTCTCCTCCTCCGTCTTCATCGGCAAGTCCAAGAACATGGAAAACTGTTCTCATGTGTCTAGACAGTGACTGTGCACTGGCCCCAGGGGGCCGGCCCTCTCCCCTGCCTGGTCACCAGGGAAGTTCCCCCAGTGCGTCCAAAACCCCAGGTGAGGACCCAGCTGTGGTCCTCAGCCCACAACCTCCTTTCCTGCTGTTTCCCCTCACGGCGCTTGTAAAGGTGTTCCTGGTGTTGAGGGGTGGGGTCTTTATCGGACCGAATGGACCATATTAGTGACCGTGGCTGGCAGGGGTACCTCAAGGGCCAGCAGGCGGGGAGCCCAGGAGCGGCATCCAGGGCACCTAGAGCTCAGCTCCACGAGGCACAGGAGCAGCTCCGTTCTGCTAAGAGCTGGTTCCTGGTGATAACACAACATTCTGAGCTGTGCAACTCAAATTAATGGTAAAAGCTTTATTCTTTTTTCTGATTACAAAAGCAAAACATGATCTGCATAAAACTCTTAGCACAAGGCAGAAACACAAAGACAAAAATACCAACAACCCATAATCGTGACTTTTGGAGATAATCACTGGCTAACACTTTCGTGCATTTTTTCTAGATTTTTTTCTAGGCATCTAGTCACATGAATCCAGAGACCTAACACTCAAAGCGGGATCATGTTATACATACGGTCTGTGATACGCTTTTTCACCCAACAGAGCACCACTTCTCTCCACATCAGTAAACCTCAGCCGACACCACTTCCCGCAAGGACCTCGGGGTATTCGTTCCCCGGCATGGATGTTCGGTAACGTACTGAATCATTCTGCACACGGAGACCTGAAGTGCCTTCAGGGCGACGGTACACAAGCCTAAGGTCAGTGTGATCACCTCTGTGCTCCTGGACTGTGATTTCCTGGGGTTCCTTCCTACAGAGGGGTGAAAGTGTCCTGCGTCAGGATACACTGTTTTAGGTAAAGGGGATTATTCCCACAATGTACAGGTTAACCAACGTGAGATTTTAACAGCTTTAAAACAAAGTAATAAACAGGAAAAGGACATAAGAAAACAATAAAAGGTGATCTTTGTGTATTTATTTGCTTTTTTATCACCTTTCTGAAACCGTTTACACACCTGAGGCGGATGATCGTAAAACGACCTGACTCCACTTCAGAAGGACAGGCCCGGGCCACACGGCCAAGTACTTGCCTAGACGATGCTCGGTGATGTTCAGAGATAGCACACAACTCTCAGACAGGCTTGGGCTGTCCACTCACTGTTTTCTGTTAAAACCCATGTCAAAGTGTTAAGCCTTCCAGCCCCTTAAATACCCTTACCTTTAAGGCACCGTGCTCTTGACTGCTAGAGTCCTAACTCAAAACTCAGGGAACAGGGTCCCCCAACAAGCCCCTCAGAGGATGGTTATAAGAACCTAAACAGAGGGTCAGTTGGGTCCCTACCCAGGAGCCCTGACCCTCCGGCTCCCGCTCCCCAACATGCACCACACGCAGCAGGGAGGCAGGACCCCGCAGGCTACACCGCGTCTCCCAAATAGCCCTCGGAGACATCTTCCCGGGTAGGCTGTATGCAGAACACGCGTGACATCCTAAGGCTGCTAACTGGAAGCGGGGGTTTTTGGCCGGCTAACAAATCAAATTTTATGAGCACAAACAAAAGGCAAAATGAACATCGTTAGCTGAGATAAATTTGGAATTGTTAAAGCTTCAAAAAAAAAAAAAAAAGCCCAATGACTTTATAATTCACATTGCTTTTATGCCTTTTCCCAGGGGCAAAAGCAGTGAGTGTTTCTTATAGGAAAGGCAGAAATAAAGACTAGCAGAGGGGCACTGGGGTGGCTCACTCACTCGAGCGACCACTGACTTTGGCTCAGGTCATGATCTCAGGGTCCTGAGAGCCCCGGGGCTTCGGGCTCTGTGCTGGGCGTGGAGCCTGCTTGAGACTCTCCCTTTCCCTCTGCCCCTCCCCCGCACTCCCGCTCTCAAACAAGTCTTTAAAAAGAAAAAAACAAAAAAACAAAAAAAGACTAGCGGGGACCCACACGCCCCGACCCGAGCAGGGACAGCCCCGTTCATAGCTCTCAGGACATCATGCCAGCCACTTGGATGCATACATATGTTTTTTAAATTTCATAAATAACAACACACAAGAGGTACTGTTTGGTCCCCTCCCACCGTTATTTAATGAATCCAGTATCATCAGATATGTAGGGAAACTAGTCAGGTTTGCCATTAGAAGCTGCAAGAGAAGCTGGAAGTGAATTAATAAATAAAACCTAAAACCTGTAAACTTAACAGCACTGTTTGCAAAATACAGCGACGTCAAGGTCCTACAAGCCGACCAGAAGCACCAAAATGGGAAACATTCACCACACGAGCTCCAGGGAATATTTATTCTCAACCCAAGTATATTTGGTTGCTAAAATGCTTCTTTCTACAACCATGTTTTCCAAAGCCTCCCATGGGTCCACTTAGGGAAGCATGCAGTGGGGAGAGCACATACCTCCCGGGGCTGCAGCCACACATTCTAAGGTCTAAGTGCCCAAACAGGTTGGACCTGATTCAGGAGCTAATATGATGTTAGCTTTGAACTGTTCACGCACCTACTTAACCAGCCTCTATTACAGATAAATGAGACCATGGTTTGCATTTTACATTTTGTCCTGATCATTCAGTTCTTTATGCTTGAAAAAAAACTTCTCCAGGTAGAATCATCTCTGCTTGTGGTTCTCTCTCCTCATTCACGTGGAATTCCCAGCAGAAAGGCCCCACTTCCTCATTCTCAGAATACGCCTGTGTCCCTGCCTAGGCCTGCAAGCCCCCACGAGGGTCAGCCAGGCCCCCCGTGAGCCCAGAGCGCAGAGGGCACAGCTGACCCACCCCCACCATCCTCTGACCCGCTGCTGCTTCCTCCAGCCTCGAGTAGCTTCTCCGGAAGCAGAAAGACTGAGGGTCTGGAGCGTCAGCCGTCTACGGCAGACCCACCATCACCAGCCAACGGGCCTCCCCGACACACTGGAAGGCCCACTGCTCAGTTCACAGACCTCCCCACTCGCCTCTGGCTGAGAAGCAGCCTCTTCTCCACCCGAGGACCCAGTGCCAGCTTCCCAGCCCCTGCAGGCCCTCTCAGACTCCCCAGCCCCTGCGGACCCTCTCAGACTTCCCAGCTGCACACCCAAATCCATGGCTGTCCCCCAACGCAAAGCTGGTGGCTGTGTGGGGTCCATGAGGAAGGCAGGCAGCAGTGATTTCAAGGAGGTGCCAGGCCCCAGGATCAGCAGCAGCAGATTGGCCAGAGTGAAGACAGGGTAACTATCAGGGCCCAAGTGACAGCGAATCCACCCAGAGGGACAGGGCCGAGAGGTGACCTAAGGTTTGGGATTTGGGAATATTTGGAGCCAGAGGGCGCTGAGGCCCCAACAATGTGTGCTGCTTGAAGCAAGACTGCAGGGCCTGGGGAGTAGCCAGGCTCAGGGAGTAGCCAGGCTCAGGGAACAGCCAGGCTCAGGGAGTAGCCAGGGCCCAGGGAGTGGCCAGGCTCGGGGAGCAGCCAGGGCCCGGGGAGTAGCCAGGCTCGGGGAGCAGCCAGGGCCCGGGGAGTAGCCAGGCTCAGGGAGCAGCCAGGGCCCGGGGAGCAGCCAGGCTCGGGGAGTAGCCAGGGCCCGGGGAGTAGCCAGGCTCAGGGAGCAGCCAGGGCCCGGAGAGCAGCCAGGCTCGGGGAGCAGCCAGGACCCGGGGAGCAGCCAGGGCCCGGGGAGCAGCCAGGCTCAGGGAGCAGCCAGGGCCCGGGGAGCAGCCAGGGCCCGGGGAGCAGCCAGGGCCAGGGGAGTAGCCAGGCCCAGAGAGCAGCCAGGGCCCAGGGACTAGCCAGGCCCAGGGAGTAGCCAGGGCCCAGGGAGTAGCCAGGGCCCAGGGAGTAGCCAGTCTCAGGGAGTAGCCAGGCTCGGGGAGCAGCACTTGTTTGCTCTGCCAAGTAGTTTACTGCAGGGATACCGGGCAGCTCTCAGCATCTCCAGGAGGCTGGAGAACCAGACACGTTAACAGAAATCAGAAATGGCCCCAAAGAACACTCAATGCAGCGCAGAACCCGTGGGGTCCCAGTGAACACCTGCAAAGCCGCCGTGTGTGCTGAAGGGGCGCAGACTGAGGCTGCACCTGAGGGAATTCCAGAGAAAGGGAGATTCTCACAAAGTGAAGGAAGAGCAGATGGGTCCGGCTGCGGCCCAGGCGTGGAGGGGCCGAGCCAACGCCCTTCACAAAGCCGAAGACGCTCCTTCATGAACGGGAGATGGGGGCTGGAAAAGGCAGGGACAGCAGGCCTGGGAGGGAAGGGGAGGAAGGGAGCCCAGAGGGCAGGGGTGCAGGGGGAGGGGGATGACCCCACCCACACCCGCCTCCTCCCTCTGTCTGCACCAGCCCCAGGAGGAGGCTCTTCGCCCGCACTCCTGGCTCTTCCTGACGGGGGACACCCAACCTGGTATCTGGTTTTCCATCCTTATCAACAGTTAGCTGTCAGCAGCAGATTAAATGGCCAGAAAGTGACCTTCCCACACAGTAAACGGGAACTTTCCATCCTGCCTGGGACAACTGGAACCCGAGAAGCCACAGCACCAAACAAGAACTAAACCCACGGAGACCTTCTTCCAAAAGTCAGACATGACGACACCTCAGGAATCCCACAGATCTGACCTGTGTGGGGTGAACGGTTTTTTATTTAAGTATGCTCGATAATATGAATTCTTGCACCCACAAGAACCATGAAATTTTTTAAAAGACTTCATTTCACAAAAATTGACATAGTTTTGAAGCAGAATACCAACAGAGATGGGCCTCTTAACTACTACACATTCGCTGCAATTCAACTGACTTTGCTTTCGACTCACTAACCACACGCGTCTCGTTCCAATGCCCAACAAACACCAATCCTAGGTCTCTTCCAGCGCGGAGTTCCAAGGGCGGCTGCAGGAAAACCACCCACTTCTGAGAAGACGCCGCCCCAGTGGGTGTGTGCTGCAGGAAGGACATAAGGAAAGGCAGAAGTGCCAACGGATTTCTCTCCAGCCAGAGGGCAACGCGTCAAAAACAGGTGTTCAGCCTCAGCTGGACGTTGGGCAGGTCCATGAAAGGGGGCTCCAGGGAAAAGATGTGCGGTATGTGACCGGCAGTGAATAGCAGAGCATTTCCCATGACAATGAAAGGGCCAGTGCTCTGGGCCTGTCCCTGCATATTGCTCCCTCCGCACCGCACTTGCGATTGGCCGAACTGTGGAGCCTACCTGAGTCTCCTAATTAGGGTTTCTGCGGTGGTGATGCAAGAGGGGAAAGAACCTGCCCTGGAGACAGGCCGGCCCCTCAACCCCCGTGTGAGACCAGGGGCTACACATCCTGCCTCCCTCTCACACCACCTAGACCTGGGAGGGCTGCAGAGAGCCAGCCCTCACGCCGATCCCCAGGTAAGCCCAAGCATGAACGGAGCAGCTCACCCATCTCTGCGGGGAACGGGGGCGAAACTTAATCAGGCTGCTCTTTCCCTATGGGGACACTGTGTTCTCCTGGGGAGCGACTAGCCAGGTTTTCTGGGAAGCAGAAACCAGCTGCAGGATTTTGGGAAGAGCGTAGCTCTAAGTGTGGGAAAGACAAATGGAGAAAGCACTTGGAAGCAAACACAAAAGACACGTGACTGCTCTCGTTTGGGTTCTTGACTCCCCAGCACCCACGGTGCCAGCGTTTCCGGACTCCGGCATGCGAGCTGCCCCCGTGCCGGGCGGGGCGGAGAGCCTCGGGCGGGATGATGCCCCTCCACATTCTTCTGCCGCTCCCGCTTCTGCCACATTCTTCTGCCGTACCTGCAGCAGGCTAGAGGGCTGGGGTCGCCACCCGCCGCGGCCAGGGGGAAGGACAGGGGCGCCGGGTGGGAAGCATGATTATCCCACGCTGTCCACGTCTGTGCTCACCGGCCCAGGTGCTGCACAGAGACTGGCCACCTGTCGGGGCCCTTCTTCCCCCACATACAAAATATGCCAAGCCCCCTCCCCGATGTCACCTACGCAAGTGACCTCTGACCCCAGCGCACCTGCCTTCAGGCCCCGGCCTGGCCACTGCCCCTGCATCCCCCATGGCTGATTCCGATTCACTACCAGGTTCGAGGAACGACAGGAGCCGGAGCGGCAGGAACCACGGGACGAGCAGCAGCGCGCGTGACCTGTCCCGTCACAGTTGCTAAAACAGGGTTTGTTATCGCAGTATTTGCCAGATAATGGAACTGGTCTGCTTCCCCAGCCGTGCGGCCACCACCCGTGAGCGACCTGGCCTCACCTGCCCTGCTACTGAATCTCTAACGTGTGGCACTCCCACCCACGGAGAACGAACTCCAAGTGCAAATGTGTCAGAGCCACAGGCCCAGGGAGGCCACACATGCCACCAGATGCGAGGCCTCGCCTCCACAGCCGGCTGTCCTGCCTTCTGGTGCTCCCTGGTGTCACGGCCAGAGCCACGCCACGGCGGCGCTCGCTCATTTCCATCGTCAGCGAGCCCAGGGGGCTGCCGGGCACTGGCGGGGGCCCCCAGAACTGCAGGGGGCCCCCCCGAACTGCAGAGCGGCCCGAATCTGGAAGCACACAGGTCAGAACCACACGAGCAACGCAAGGAGATCATCGCCATGAGGCGCACCTGCTTAGAGCCTGTTGACTTCTAGAGTTTACGTGGTTAGAGGCCCCTCCTGGCCTCTAAGATAGAATTCAGAATCGATTTGAGAAGCTGCCTTTCCAGAGGGGCCCAGGAGACCGGAGACCTAACTTCCGTGTCACATCCTCCATCCCGACAAAGAAACAGTCCCGAACACCTGGTCAAACGGTCACTGATGGCAGATTTCACCCCTGGCCCGCCACGTGACAAACACGTGGGTGCAGAGAAAGAATGCACGGGCCAGGCCCCAAGCATGTCCTGGCCCTCACCTCAACCCGGATTCCCGGGGACGGGAAGGCAGAGGGCCAGGGAGCAGTCTCGGGGCCACGGCAACAGGTGCACCTGTGCAGAGCCCCCCGGGGGCGGCCCAGGGCCTTCCTCTGCCCCCTCGAGTATCTGAACACTGACAGACAGCGGGCACCCTGGACCCCCTCTTAGGGTCGGCTCTAGAGCCAGGCCCTCTGCCAGTCCCACCAGAAGAATAAAGCAAAGTGGAATCAGATATTCACAATCCTGAGTTCTGCACAGGTGGGAGAGAAGGCATTCCTGAGCCACAGGGACTGTGGCAGGGTGGGGACAGGTCAGTTCCGTGCTGCACACCAGCCACTCAGGGCACAGGCCACACGACACACCCCAGTGAGGAACGCGAGACGCCCTCCGTCAGACGAAGGACCGCTCCCTAAGACCCTCCGTCAGACTAGGGACCTAAGGACCGCTCCTAAGACCCAAGGGTAATAAATTGATAAAAACCAATGTCAACCTATTTTTTTAATGAAGTGTGAGGGTGCAAAGGCCATTAATTCTCTCTTTACGTTTACTTCTTACTTTTCTATCAACTCCGATGATCACCTGCCAAACAGGGCATCCGGCCAACTCACCACACAGCGTGGTTTTTAATGAGACAAACTACGGGATAATTACTCCGTTTTACAGCTAAGTTTCTCGTTAATAAATCAGGTACTAAGAAGAGGGAACTGCAGCTTTTGGAACCAAGTTACTCTCTAAAAAGAAACAGAACAATTTATGAAATCAAAAAATTACTTCAATTTAAGAACAAAAAAATCTCCTATCACCTTTGGTAGAAAGAACAGGACGTCACTTCTCGCAGAATCAACCATTTTAGAGAAGACATTTGCAAATGTACTTTTGGATTTAACTAATCTACTTAATTTGTTAGATAGTGAAAGAACATAATGTTATAGATTAGCTGAAAATGGACAACGTGTTCAAACCAGGCAGTCAGCAGAATGGAGCTTCTGGAAGAAAATGTCCATAAAATGCTTTAAAACCCCTACTTCTCACAAATGCACACAGGAAACCACATGTGACTCGACACCACTAAGCAAGTCTGTGCTGATGAGCTGCGTGTGATGAGCGTGCTGTGTGGAGACCTGACTTCCAGGAAATTCTCTCTCCCGAAGGGTCCCTTTCCTACGTCCTCAGGCACGGAGTGAACAACCCAGCCCTCGAATGCACTCCTCCCGAGTACTCAACGGCTTGTAAAAGTCACCACCACGGATTATTTAGAAGAAAAAAATAACCTCCTACTTGGATGCATTTTCCATTAAAATTTAATTAGTGAGCTTAAGTTTCAATAAGGTTCTTCATGACCCTGTTGAGGTCTTTTTCAAACAAATAACGCAACATATTTTGAGAAAAAAAAAAAGAAAAAGAAGAAGATAGCAGGAGAGGAAGAATGAAGGGGAGTAAGTCGGAGGGGGAGACGAACCATGAGAGACGATGGACTCTGAAAAACAAACTGAGGGTTCTAGAGGGGAGGGGGTGGGGGGACGGGTTAGCCTGGTGATGGGTATTAAAGAGGGCACGTTCTGCGTGGAGCACTGGGTGTTATGCACAAACAACGAATCATGGAACACTACACCAAACAAATTATGTAATATATGGTGATTAACATAACAATAAAAAAATTAAAAAAAAAAGTTAAGGGAATGGGGGCGCCTAGGTGGCTCAGTCGGTTAAACCTCTCCCTTCGGCTCAGGTCATGATCTCAGGGTCCCGGGATCGAGCCCCACATCGGGCTCCCTGCTCAGCGGAGAGCCTGCTTCTCCCTCCCCCACTGTTGTCTTCCCCCTGCTTGTGCTCCCTCTCTCAAATAAATAAATAAAATTTAAAGAAAATAAGAAAAAAAAATGTGTTTCCAAAATAGCAAGAGACACAATATCACACATACAACAAACTAATTAAAATTGCCCATAACTCAGCAATTGCCCTAAACTCTGTTTAGGATGACACAAAGGCTCTGGAGATGGATGGTGGCTGCACAGTGTGACTGCACATAAAAGGGGTGAAAGTGGTAAATTTCATGTTCTGTATGTGTTACCACAGTGAAAAACACTGCCCATAAAACAACCTACTGTCTACCTGTTCAATAAATTGATACTTCTAACTTACCTATCATGTAACACGTTCCTCATTTCGCCACATGATTTTTAGAAGAACTTAAAACTTCATCAAAAGCAACACACACAACGTATGCTGTGTTTCAGGCAATGAACTCAGGAGCCGCGCGGGCTATCGAGGAGGTAAGCCGGCCGTGCGCGGGAGGGCCCCCCTCCACCTCGGCCGCCCAGCCTCAGCCTCACCGTGCGCGGAGGCCGCCCGATCTTCTCCACAGCGACCCGTCCCAACCCTCCTGCCGGGGGTTCCCGTTCCTCGGCGGCCCCTCCTGGCACCCCGCACGCCACGTGCTTATTTACTGCCCGTCACCTGCCACGAACACACAGCCTCCCGGGCTGCTCCCCACTGAAGCCTCCATGCATACAGCAGGGGCCCAATAAATATCTGATGAACACCCCATGTTGAGCACCTAGTATGTGCTGAGTACGCCACAAACTTTTCTTCATAAGAATCATAATGGGTTGCCCCCCACAAACCCTCCAGTGCCGTGCCTACTCCCATGCGACGTCAGAGAAAAGGCGAATGAGCAAAGAGACCCGAGGAAGGAGGACGAGAGAGGCCGGCCCCACGAGCACCGCGCGGCCTTCCTCACACACACGCCGCCCTCGGGTCCGCGCGACGCCCAACCTTACCGCGCAGAGGCGTGCGGGCCACGCGGGTTTCTCTTCCCGGCTCGTCTACGTTTATGCAAATCAAAACGACTTCCACACATTTCTAAAGTGAAAGGTCACTGAAATTACCCCACATGTGAATAGTTCTCTGTCACTTTCAGGCATTTTGTAAACATCTTCCTTACCAATGATCATCCCATAATTTTAGTCGATGTAATAATTTTAAATTAATTCCATTTTAAATTAAATTAAAATTCCATTCCAATTTTAAAACTTGGGTTTCAGTGGGCAAATTTCTGAGATCTTCTTGAAAAATCACACAAAAATCTAGATGACATCCATGGGGCGCCTGGGTGGCTCAGTCGTTAAGCGTCTGCCTTGGGCTCTGGTCATGGTCCCAGGGTCCTGGGATCGAGCCCCACATCGGGCTCCCTGCTCGGCGGGAAGCCTGCTTCTCCCTCTCCCACTCCCCCTGCGTGTGTTCCCTCTCTGTCTCTCTCTCTGTCAAATAAATAAATAAAATCTTAAAAAAATCTAGATGACATCCTAATGGCAGAACCTCACCATCCCTAATCCTCGGCTGAAAATAGGGTGGAGGAAATCCTCTTTTCTCTGAAGGAGACAGATTATGTAATGCCGCGTGAGGTGCCGGCAGGCCCGTCTAGGAGGAAGGAGGGCGGTCTGGGGACCTCGGAGTGGGTACACAGGAGGGATCGGCCCCCACGCCAACCTCAGACTCTCGTTTCCCAGAACACGAACTCGAGAGCCTCAGATCCCTTGCGCACAGAGAGGCTGGAGGAGTCCTCCGGGCACCCGGCTTCAAATGGTGTCGCAGACTTGCAGTTTCTCTTAACGCTGGGGCCGCTCAGCCTGTGCCGTCAGCAAAGCCACCCTCACTCCTGACAGAAGAGGAAGAGTGCTTTAGGGTCATTTCTGTTCTGGGAACCACCTAAGCAAATGCTGGATGAAGGAGAAGGAGGCTGGGAGTGGGAGGTACCTGCCACAGAAAGAGACAGCAGGGGGGCCGAGGAATCGGCCGCCTGGAGAGCCCGCAAGGCCGCAGGTGTGTGCGCCCCCGAGTGCGGACCAGGCACGTGTGGGTTGTGCTGGTGCAGGCGTGAGCACACGCCCCTCCTATGCGAGTTAGGAAGTCAGGTTCCATGTCCAACGCTCACTTTCCAAACCGCCAAAGGTACAGTGTCGTGCTGTCCAGAGGCCAAGAGAAGTCGCCGAAACGCCATTCCGTTTACTAGAGGCACCGGATCAGGACACGCCAGCCCAAGCGGAAACGTCCAATCCAGTTATGGGCGGAAAACCCTGACATCTGTCCGTCCACGAGCCAGACGCCGTGTATTTGGATTATGATACAAACCCAAAACAGTACCTCGTAGCCTTGTCCTAGCAGCTGCTGCCATGCTCCCGCCAGCCTCCTGCAGCGGCGGTGGAAAGAAACACAAATACCACACCCTCGGGTCTAATCAAGTGATGGACACCGGGGTCTCTTAGAGCTACTAACAGCCCAACTGCCGAAATCTGTTCCACAATTTTAAAGAAATAACCCATTCCCACTAAAAATTTATTTTTATCTTTCCACATTTTGTGGAACATTCATTTCTGTATTTTTTTAAAAGAGAGTTTTTCTTTTTTCCTTATTTTTTATTTATTTATTTCAGAGACAGAATGAGAGTGAGAGAGAGAGAGAGAGCACAAGAGGGGGGAGGGTCAGAGGGAGCAGCAGACTCCCCGCTGAGCAGGGAGCCCGATGCAGGACTCGATCCCGGGACTCGAGGATCATGACCTGAGCCGAAGGCAGCCGCTCAACCGACTGAGCCACCCAGGCGCCCACGTTTCTCCATTTCTGATAGAACAGTAAGCAAACTCCATGTGCCTTTTCAAGGTCCTCTCTCTGATATTCCCATCTGTTTGAGTATTTACAACCTGAACAGGGCCGGCTTTCACAGTGTACAGTCATGGACTGAACAGCGTCTCTCCCAAACTCATAAACTCAGGCCCTGACCGCCAGCAGGATGGTTATTTGGACACAGGGATCACTTGCCTTCTCTCCGCACCCACCCCCGCCCCCGTCCCCCGGCACATGAGCAACGGCCACATGAGACCACAGGCCAGGAAGAGGCTCTCACCAGAAGCCGAATGTGCCGGCTCTTTGATCTTGGGACTGTCCATGGTGTAAGCCGCCCGGCCTGGGGTGTTTGTTACTGAGGCCTGAGCTGACTGAGACATATTTATGCAGTACCCGTCTCCCGTGGTGTCTTAAATGCTATAGCACATACATCAACACCTAAGTTCACGGACTCTGTAACGAGCACCTGAGAGAAGAGTAAACAATACGTCAACTCTTCGTGAAAACGATTCCTCCTGTACCACCCTCTGAGCATCTACTGCCTTGATAATCAAGCCGTATGTTAGGATCACCCTTCCAGAAACTTGCTGGCTGCTAACCTCACCTAGTAAGATGCAGGAAAAAAGGCACAGAGAGAGGAAGAAGTCCACTGAAGAAAGGTAAATGGTGCACACTCGACACACAGCACGAGGGTCTTGCCGGAGGCTCTGCGGCCCGCACCTGAAGCCCACTCACTCCCTCCCTGCACACCCACACTGACGTGGGAGTGTAAGGAGCCCCCAGGTAAGCGCACCAGCGAAGAACAGCTTTGAACGGTCTTGGCTCCCTCTTACACGAAGAATCTGGAGCATGAGGGCAAAGGGAGGCATGCATGTCCCTGCATCTTGCCAGGCACACGGTGCTCATTATCGGCTTGATAATCACGAGCCATGCCAACAGCCTCCCACCAACCCCCATCCTCCAGGGACAGCTCAGGCAGGGTCCTGAAACATGACGGGTTCCAAAAGCAGGTGCCACTGGAAGGAAAAGGTGCCTCCAACCTGAGCGCGATGCAGGGGCTGCACGGGGCACGTCGGGGATGGGACCTACTGGCCCTGCTCCATCTCCCCGGGGTGGGACAGTGGTGGGGAGTGCAGCTCCAGGGCAAACGAGAACTGCTGACCACCTGGCTTTACACCAGACGCTACCCGGGCCCTTCCTCCCCTGGCTCCATAATTCTCCCTGCCCCCCCAGTGCCAGGCACACTGGGTACGCCTTCCTGCATTCTGGAACGTCCTATCTCTGAATCAAAGTACGCAGGGCTTTCCTATCAAATACCAAACATGACCAAAATATCATCCGGGTACTAATTCTTTATCAAGCTAATGATGAGCACAGCTCTGTTTACACACATCACCCACAAAATTTAGTGTCTGTGTGTTTCCTGAACACCGAAGTGCAGGGCGCAGGGTAACGACGTGAGGCGGGACCAGGGAGGGGTCGAAGCAGGTCTTGGGCACAAACCCATCTCCGGACAGCACGTCACGGCGCGCAGAACGTTCTTAGTCTCAAGCTCACCGTAGCTCATAGACTTGTGCCCCCACGTCCTCCTGCAAAGGGCACGGCTTGCCCCGCCGTCTTCCCAAATCGCATGTTGGGGGGGGGGAAGCAAGGTCCAAGCAGGTGCCCCTGGGGGTAAATTCACCAACAAAATAAAAGAGGTCCAGGTATTTCCATGAAGTGATCTCCCTGGTGAAGTGTGAGTGGAGAGCGACGCTCCTCACTGTTATTCCGGGAACCAGGCCAACGGCTCACGATCACCCTTCACAGGATGCAGACTCGGGGTACGGGATCCCTTCCTGCACAGAAGGGACAGAGCGCACCTCCAGACTTGTTGGGTCTGTTCCTTCCTCCTGTGCAAGGGCAGCAAGGCCGTCCCACCTGCTTCAGGGAGGAGCCGGCCGACCGTCCTGTCTGCCTCTCTCTGTCTGTCTCTGTCTCTCTGTCACTCTGTCTCTCTCCCTGTCTGTCCCTCTCTGTCTCTGTCCCTACCTCTCTGTCTCTGTCTCCCTCTCTTTCTGTCTCTCCCCTTCTGTGTCTGTCTCTGTTTCTCTGTCTCTCCCTGTCTCTGTCTCTCTGTCTCCCTCTGTCTCTCTCTTGGCAGCCCTGCTCACTACTCCCACCCGGGGACACGGGCAGAGGGTGGGGGACAAGCAGATGAGGGGCAGAGATGTCCCCTCTGTCAGGCTAACCTTCTTCCCATCCCTGGGAATGCTTAATTACTGGTCTTTGGCCAAAGAGTCTTTTTCACAAGTAACAAACCTCGTGAAATTCCTGTCTTGTCTTCCAAAGCAGGAAAAGGATCTTATTTTCACTACCTTTCTGAGCCGGGAAAGCTTTCCTACCCCCTTCTGACAAGCGTGTAGCTGTTATTTGCAGGAAAGGAGCTTCTTCCCATTGCCCTTACAGAACTATTGGAAAGGCGAACACTGACAAAGCTGCCCCCAGGGCCACACGCTGGGGTCTGGCCTCAGCCCAGGTGACAAAAGGGAGAAGTTTGAGGGAGGAAACCGAAAATCCCCGCTGACTCTGAGCCTCCCGCGCTGGGTCCCCTCCTGGACCGGCACAGCAGCATGGGTGCGGCTCACTGCCCTCACACAGGGGCGAGAGGCCTCCCTCCAGGGTCTGAACCAGGGTGTCCTGCGCTCCCGGGGACCAGGCAGGGGCTGTGAGTGAGGCAGGCACCCCCGGGGGGACAGCAGACGAAGTCAGGGAACCTGAGAAACAGCAGGACCGCGGGAGAGGCCAGGTGTCCCACCAAGCCAGGGGAGCCGGCACGCTGCTGGGGGGTGACAGTGGGCAGCCCCCGGCCAGGGCTCGCTCACACTGCAGCTGTGGTCGGGGGCAGCTATCCAGTGAGGGTGGGCCAGATCAAGCCATCACTGAAAAAGTGGAGAAATATGGACTTTGATGTGCATTCACACGTTTCTGAAGCCACCGAGTGGGGCAACTTTCTACCTGTGTCCTCGGACAAGCATTCTTAACCTTAACTGGGACAGGCACTCTTTTAAGAATCTAACAAAAATTGGGAAACCCAATTATTTTGCCCAGAAAACAGAAAGCGTTTATGCTGTTTGAAGGGAGTTGGGCCTCACCAGGGAGCAGTTAGTTAAGAGCTGGTCTCCATCCAGCTCCGGGAGCTGCACTGTGGCGGGTCCCTCCTCCCAGGCCGCACGGTCCGGACAACAGAGGCAAGAAGGGGATGCGCACCCAGGGACCCACTCACCCCAGGACCCGCCGTGATCCACAGGGGGCGCTGTACCGGGACCCAGGGAGACGCTTCACGCGCAAGCCACAAAGCCAGTTGGGCCGACCCACCAGGGGCGTGGGGACCATGGGCCGTGGCCCTTAGGACCCAACATTCCGCACTGTGGTGCGGACCGCGAGAGGGGGGTGGCCCAGATGCCTGCCCGCTCCCACGTGTTTATGATGCTGGGAAATGTATCAAGGAAAGAGAATCCAAAAGTTCGAAGTCACATTAGACATGTTTTAAGAGACTGTCATTAATCACTCAAGGTCCCTGGAAGCACCATGAAGCTTCCTCCAGAAGTGTCCGGTGGCGACCTCCACACAAACTTCTCAGCAGTCCTGACACAAGCAGGAATCACTCAGGCAGATGTCTCTGGAGGGACGACCCTGCGCCAGGAACTGGTCCAGGTGTGTGGCGGGGCAGCCGAGGGGCAGGGAGAGATGTGGGGTCCACGGACATGGACGAGGTGCCTGGGGGTCCTCCAGCACGAAGCCCGGGGTGGGGGGGGACCCGAGAAGGGCCAACGGCAGGCGGGAAGGCCACAGGGCAGCCACTCTGCCTGGGACACAGCCCAGTCCCCCAGCTCTGCCCTCACGTCTACTCCTGTGCTTGGCTTTCTGCCCGCCACACCCGCATCTGAAGGTAGTGCCCCAGGGACCGGGCTTAGGTGTGCTCGGCCGGGAGAGGAATTGGTACACGCACAGGGCGCTCACCAGTGTGTGCTGGGAGGCTCTGAAGGACACCAAGGGCCTCCAGGGTGATGGAAATGGCGATGAGCCCACGGGAGTATGAGGAGGCTACAGGAGGAAAGCAGGACACGTCAGCACAATCGCGAAGGAGACGGAGAAGTGGGGGCAGGGGAAGTCTGTGTTTAAGAACAGGCGATCTGAAGGGCTGGCCACTCCACGGGGGCTAAGGAGGGACACAGATGGTCCAGGAGGAAGAAGGAGATGCGGGGTCCCAAACCAGGAGACGAGAGCAGACCAGGCAGTGCTGGTGGGCTGCCTGGAAGAGGGGGAGTCCTCTCTGGTGACCACGTTCCCTCCACGAAGCACCAGGCAAGGTCTCGACACTCCACATGAAGCAGATGTCTGAAGGTCTGAGAAGTGCGGGGCTGCACACAGCCATGGGATGTCTATGATCCCAGAGGGACACGCGAGCTCTGTGCAGGGAGGCACATCACCTCATCCCACACAAGACACCAGGGAACTGGGGATGTTAGCTAGTGTGCCCACGGCTCACAGAGGCGGGGGCCAGCTGGAACTTCTGGCCTCCATGATCCACTGTTTTGTTTCTCTCGGATACCAGCACGCAAGCAAAAGCAACAACAATCTTCATTCAATCCTGCTGAGTTTCTAATGCTGTAAAAATTGCCTTCCATTGATCTTCGCTGCAAATAAATAGCATTTTTGCCAAATTTAACTTGGTTAGAAAAGCATTTACAAGTCTGGGACTTAGGGATCCAACCATCTTTTATCAACCCTGTTTATGTTAGAACATATGGTTGAGCAACAAGGAACAATTTGTATTTAGGTTTGTAAACGTTAGGACTTCCTGTGTAGTTAAGCGGTGAAGCATGTTTGTCGGCGGGGTCAACGCAGTTCTGACCAACAGTAAACAGAGACAGTGTTCTCACCCTAGAAATGTAACTGACTGTAGCAAAACCCATCATATAAACTCCTTCTCCGCACTGTGATTAAATTTACCCTGTGGCTCGGAATAAAAGCATCTCGGGATTGCTTGTTCCTAACGTGCAGAGGTTCTACGGGGTTTGTGGGAACAGTGCAGAGTTCACCGAAGGCTGGAACATAAAGGTTAAATTAGAGACCAGGCAGACTGCTTTCAACTGTGCGGCTGACCCCGGGCAGCTCCTGAGGACTGGCATGGGGCGGGCCGGCTCGCGTAAACACTTCACGAGGCCAGGCGCTGGGTCGCGCTCAGGCAAGGCTCACCGTCTTCAAGGACCGGCAGGCCTGGGTGGGAAAAGCCATCTCACGCGGGATGAGGAGAGGAACTCGAAGTCCTGCAGCATTTTAAGTTGTTCAACAGAGACTGGAACAACTGAGTCAAAGGAACGTCTGCCCTTTAGAACAGGCCGCCTCTCTGGTGAGCGTGGACAGTGGTCCACATGGACACGGAGGGACGGAAGCAGACAGAGATGGCTGGACTTTCTAGAAGGTTTACAGCACTCAAATACAGTCGTGCTTAAAGTTCTCCAGGGACCCAAAACATTTACCTTTCCCTTACAGAGAAAGCCCTACTGTAGCAGCTTGTTCCAGAAGCAGGATGCACCGTCAGCAAGGAAAGCCTGCACATTCTTCCCGTTTACTGTCTGAAAACGTAAGAAAGATACTAGAAAGCAAACAGGGTGAGAAACAAGTGGAGATGGACAGGCAGCCTGGCAGAGCTGGGGCCAGACGCCCAGGCCGAGCAACTGGAAACAAATCCCAGCCCCAGAACAAGACAAAGCTCAGACCCACAGAACTGCCAAGCCAAGTCTTCCAAACGTGAAGTCCGGAAGGGAAGGAAGCACAGGCATCCTGTGGCGCGGTTATCCTGGCCTGGGATGCTCACGCACGAGCGCATGTATGGCCAGATGTGGCCTGTGGCCTGTGTGCCTGGCCTGCTGCTCAGGAGCAGGGCGCCCAGGCCCCCCACCGGGGACTGAATCGCGCTAAGGGCCCGCGTGATAAATGTACGGAGCGTTCCCTGAGAGCCAGCACACTCCGAGCTCCACCCATATCCCTCACGCGAGCCTCACAGCCCCGTGAGAGGGCGCTCCGGCTAGTCTCCGATGGGAGCACGGAGGCGGGGCCTGCCCAAGGTTACACGGCCCACAGACCCCGCAGGGACCACGAGGCTGCACGGGCTTCTCCCAGAACTGAAACCCCCCGAGCCCAGGCTTCCCGCCTCACACCTGTAAGGAAAGAACTCAAACTCTCCATCCCCTTCGTTAAATGCAAAAATTTGTAAATAGGCCCAACTACCTCATGATACATGAACCACATCACGGTACACAAGCATCGTGCTGTCTACACACAGGTCACCTCCACACGGCTTCCGTCCATCCACACCACCAGTGACACGGCTGCCG
Organism: Zalophus californianus; assembly: GCF_009762305.2. Classification (NCBI taxonomy): domain Eukaryota; kingdom Metazoa; phylum Chordata; class Mammalia; order Carnivora; family Otariidae; genus Zalophus; species Zalophus californianus. Next base: position 1,196,619 of record NC_045597.1, read on the forward strand.
TCTACACAGCGGGACCCCGACTATTTCTCCCATTCATTCGCCTGTTCTCTCTCTCTCTCTCTGGAGTTCGCCAGAATGAAATATCTGTAGTAATGCTTTCAAGGACTCCTTTACCTTCTGGCAACCCTCGCACCTCAGAAGGAGCTGAAAAGTTTTCTCTGTCCTAGAAATTCTGACCTGGGTGAACACAGGAAGAGAACAGGGTGTAAGCTTTTATTTGTTCTTATAAAATAAGGCACATAAGGAAACCACACGGACATAAGTACTCAATCCCAGGCTCTGCCTCTTCTTCGAGCAAAATGAAATACAATTTGGTCCTACATAATGACTGACCCTGACAGACCCTGACTGTCCCTGATCAAACCCAAATTAGTTCAACAGCATAAACAAGAGCCTCGTATCACAGAAATGGATGGTCTTGTATGTGAATATGCTGAAACAGCCAAATGATCAGACTGAAAAAAAAAAAAGACATGGAATGGAAATACAGAAATAATAGTATCCCATAACCTGGGTTCTAGGGACGTTACCAAACAATGCACACGCCTAGAAAGTTCATTAAGCAAGAGCTACCCCTTAGGTTTGAGAGAAAATGTCATTTCATAAGCCTAATAACATAGCAAAAGGGAATTTTAACATGTCAACTACAAGAAATTTATACAAATTGATAGGACATAAAACAGCTGAGGGCCTAGAGGAAAGTCCCCACTCCCAGGATGAAGGGTCAGGAACTTGCCGGGGGGCGGGGGGGGGGTCAGATCCAGTGGCAGGGCCTCCGGGTCAGAGGAGACCATCCACCGGCTCTCCTGGAGGCAGACCGATGGTCCCGCTCACACGCAACCCTCCCTTTTATCACAAAGTGTTAGAGTTGGAAGGGAATGAAAATTAACTGGAAAACTGTGAGCACACTTTAAATAACACTAGCTCCACGCTTTTTCCAGTTTCCCTTTGGGGAAACAGAGGCAGGAACATAACTGGCCAAGGGACAGCCGAGAAGAGAGTGTCCTTGCCTGACAAAGCACTTCTTACCTCTGGTCACTGTGACTGGGCTTTCTAGAACTTATCACAGTGGAGAAACAAAGGTGTCACCTGATATTTACCACTCAGTTCACACTATGGACTTTGGGGGAAATCACATGAGCTTTCATCTGCTAAGCCCTGCCCCACCCCTTCTCTCCACTGCAAGGTCAGGTGCCTGACCTGCTCAGGGAACAGGTACCTGGGTCAGGTGGGCACAGGTCCCCTGACTCGAGTCTTCTGCTGAGTGAATCAATTCAGGGTGAGTGATTGGAGCTCCCATCGATGAAGACACACACTGATCCTGGCTAGGGTCTCCTTCTCAAAAAAAGCTCATAAAGAGGAAAGTCCGCCCAAGACAATTCCTATACCGTAAAAAACCCATAATGATGCCTTCAACCCCCAGTGCGAGTGACTTCTCAAACCTGTGCCTGACCGCGGACGGACGTCAGCCGCCTAGAACAAGGCACCTTTTGTTGAGACAGTGGCAGGAAACACCACCCTCCGGACAGCGTTCTTTCTCTTCTGCACACACACCCCCTTTCACACCACAGCCACGCGCAGTGTCCCCTCGCTCTGATGTCAGAAAAACCCGCTTTCCCCTCGGAGCCTCTCCTGACCTCGCCACACCGTCAGCAGCGAGTGTGGACTCCAGAGGAAGCCCACAACACCCGGCCTCTGATCTGATTGGTTACTTTCAGGGAAAAAAGATGCCAAACTTCACTTCTGGATCCTCCAGTGGTGCTACAAATAAGAACCAAACCAAGTCTCTGCCTTTTCTGCAGAAGTGTGACACTCCCATCTCTAAATCCGGACCCGAACCTCCCTCCCCAGCCCCGGGCCGCGCGCGAAGCTAAGGACCGTGCCCGCCGGGCAGCCCCATCCCCACGGGACGCCAGGGAGCGCGCGGCTGCGGGGCGGAGCAGGTGGACGGACGCCCGGGCCCGGCCGTCGCAAGCCCGAGGTGCGGACTCTGCGAGCCTCCCCGGCGCCCTGCCCGCGCCCTAGCTGCGGGAGCCCGCCGGGACCCCGGCCCCCGGCCGCAGCACGGTGGGCGCTGCGCACCGCGGCGTCCGGTCCCCAGGGCCCGCTCCACCCCCCCACCCCCCCGCCGCGGGCGGTACTCACGTATCTGTGCACGAGCGTCCGCACCAGGCTGCAGTCCATGGCTCCTCCGGCCGCGCCCGCCCGCGCTCAGCGCCCCCGCGCCCGGCTCGGCGCGCCCATGGGCCCGGGCCCGAGTGCGGCCCGCGCGCCCCCCGACCCGGTCACGGCCTGGGCGCGCCGGGCGGTGCGGGGGGCGGCCGAGGCCCCTCCGCGCTCATGCCCGGCCCGGCCCGCGGCGGCCGGCGCGGGGGTGGCCGCTCGGCTGGGGTGGCTGCTCGGGGCCCCGACTGCTGGCGGGGGCCGCCGGCTGGGAGCGTGGAGGCGCGGACGATCTGCTCTGCTCCTCCGCTCGCCTCTCCTCTGCTCTCCTCTGCGCTCGGCTCCTCCTTTCCTCTGCTCGGCTCCGCTCTACTCCCCGGCTCCTCCCCTCCCGCCCCTGCCCTTCGCCCGCCGCCCCTCTCAGCCCTGCCTCCGGCCGCCCGGTCCCGGCGCGCACGTCACGAGCGCGAGTGAGCATGCGCCCCGCGGCCCGCGGCCCCCGCCCAGCCACACCCGCCCTCGCACACCAGGCGCGCGCGCCCGGCCCGCCCTCCGCGTCCCTGTCCCCATCCCGCCCCGGGAGCGGGGAGGACCGGAGGACCCTGGGGCTGAGGCCGAAGGCCGGCGGGCGGGGAGAACTCCCTGTTGCTTCCGCCTCCCGGGGCCTGGCCTGGGGCCGGGGCGCGGGGACGGTGCGCCCTGCGGAAGGAAGCCTCGGCCTGCGTCCCGGCCCCCGGCTCCGACGCTCGCCTGAAACTTCTGTCTCCCTCCGGAAGGCCAGATGGCGGGCGCTTGGTCGCTAGGGGCGCGGAGGGTGCCCGCGTGGCGCGGGATCGGGTTGGGCGGGAGACCCGCTAACCGGGTCAGGGTGGCGCGCTGGTGCCGAGCCAGTCCCCACGCGTGTTTGCTCCTGCTCTGCAGGTCGTGCTTCAGGTGGCTGCCCAGTTTCACTCAGCTTTGGTGCGCAGAGGTGAAGGTCAGCCTAGGGTCTGCCCCCTGAGATCCTTCCTCTCTGAAACCCGCGCCCTCCCTCGCCCTTGCCTCCAGGCCTTCGGTCTCCTGAGTTGTAATCTGACGGGGGCGAGGGGTTGGAACCGTTCCCGAACCTGTTGCACTAGCTGGCAGCCCGCGGTGCCGCCCTCTCCCGGGCTGGCCCGTGCGGCTACCTCCTAACCCCGGCCCAGGAGTCAGGCCACCCGGAGGCCAAGTCTGGGAGGGAAGTCGCGCCGTGCGCCCGGCCTCCAGGTCCCCCCCCCGCCCCCCCCCGGGCACCCCGCTTGGTGCTGCCCACTCTGAACCAGACAGAACTGCTCCTGAGAGCACCGACACCATGACTTCCCTCCCCGGGGCTGTTTCTGTTTTCCCAGCGGAGAAACAGACTCTCCTCAGCTCCACACTCAGCTTTGTTTTAACTGAGGTGCTTTGCTCCAACTTCTCGTCCGGCTGCCTCCGGCCATCTTGTGGCACCTGAGTGCCAGAGGTGGGAGGGGCAGTGCCCCCGCCCGGGAGGGAGGTGATGGGGTGAACGTCCTCCTGGCTGGTGGTGGAAGAGAAGCCATATTGCCGGCTTTCCGGACCAGGAGCGGGGCCTAGAAATGAGTCGCTTAAGGGCAGGAGTGAATACGATCTGCCTGGGTTCTGAACGACCTTCCTTCAGTAAAACACTCCAGTTCTTGGTCAGCTCACACATTGCTTCTCCTCATTCCATCCAAATCTCTCTGCCCTTCTCCGTGTTGCTCTGACCAGGAGCCCGGTGGTGGTCCTCAGTGGGCCTTCCCCAACAGGGCTGCCTGCTGCAGGCTGAAGACGGTGGAGGGTCTGGGCAGGCCCTTCCCCTCCGGCCTGGCCTCCCCGGGGCCTGCCGTAGCTGTGGCCCTCTGTGAGGACAGTGCCTGGAGACCTTCCTTTTCCACTGTGCCAGCTTGGGTCAGGCTCCAAGAACTCGTCTTCTCCCCCCGGCCTCCATGGCCTCCCGCTCCCGCCGTCCCTGGGCAGCAGCACCCCGGACTGGGTCCCTCTGTCCCACTGTCTCCCAAATCTCCCAAGAAGACCCCTGCGTCCTGCCAGGACCCTGATGGCTAGGGCCAGATTTTGACTAGCCTTCTACCTTACCAACTGTGACGTGTGAAGGGGGTGTGGGCGCAAGCAGACGTCAGGCAGGGTTGCTGGCTGAAGGCTGCCTGTCACCCAGGAGTGTCTGTTTCAGTCAAGGGCGAATGTTAATTTCATGTTGTAGCAGCCGCCCGCCCCCTGTCCTCGCCGGCAGACACCCGTCTGGTCCAGGAACCCGCCCTCTGCATGGTGCGGGGCCAGCCCTCGTTCCTGTAAGCCTTCCTTTCCCATGACTGGTGTAAAACAAGTCTAAGCCAATGAATCCTGCTGTGGGGAAAAAAACCTTTCTTCACTCTTAAAAGGCACATGAAGAGGAAGGGCTCCCCGTTTCCTGCTGGCTGTGTCTGGATGCGACGGCTGGTACCTGCAGCCTTCTCGTGTCCATGCCCGGAGGCCGCTTGAGGAACATCCTCGCGGTGGGGACGGCAGCGTGGGAAGATGGGAGGAAGCATGATCCTTGATGACACCATTGGCCACTCACCGATCCTGCTGCCACTGTCAGCGTCTTCATTTAAAACCTATGGAAACAAATCAGTTAGGACTCTATTAAAATCCAACTCACCCTGTGAGTCCGGTATTTATTTCTGTAGAACAAACCCCTGCAAACTTGAGAGCTTGAAGAACAACAAGCACTTCCTTCTCAGGACCCCGTGGTTTGGCGGAATGGCATCTCTGCTCCTCCTGGTGTTGACTGGGATTGTTCATGGGGGACTCGGTGGCAGCTGGAGGCTTCAGAGGCTTCAGTCACACATCCAGGGTCTCAGCTTGGGGGATGAGAAGTGGGAGCAGGCGGGCCTCTGCCTCTCCATTCGGTTTCCCGTCACAGACATCATGGAATGGTCTAGCCTCAGCTTCTTTACATGGTGGCTGGGTCCCAAGAGGGTCAAAGTGGACACTGTGTGGCCCCTAAACGGAACACTCCTTCTGCCACGTTCTCTCAGGGAAAGTAGGTTCTAAAGCCAACCCGGATTCAAGGAGAGGAACCGAAGAGACTTCGGTGGGAGGAGGGCCTGGCACCAAGAGAGGAGAGACCTTGTGAGTCGTTGTCTTGGAAATCATCTGCATAGCAGACTTCAGCAGTAAGAGGATGTTTTGCCAGCATCACGCTAAGCCCAAGTGAAATGGCTGCGGGAAGCTCCAGGGCCTATGTGTTTCTTCATTCACACCAGGGGCAGAGAATCTTCAACTCTGACCAGATCAGCTAAGTCCTGTGCACAGTCCTGGCCAACCAATCATTAGGACGGTGGAATCCATTAGATGATCAGCTGAGGCCTGGATTCAGTGCACACCCATGACTCATAAGTGTCCAAGGGGAATGGAATGATCTTAATCAGCTTCAGGTCTTCAGGAACCCCCCCTCCCCACCCTCCACCACCAACCCCCCAGCAGTATGGCTGCTTCACCACAGTGGAGTGCAGCGTGAATGGGGAGGGGGCAGCAGATAGGATGCAAAACCCAGAACATAAATCAAATTATGGGTTTGCCTCTGGATGCCCAGGCTACATGCACACCCATACCTGTGCACAGACTCATAAACACCTGCTCTCTGTTCCTCCCCTCCACCTTGAAGAGGACTGGGATGGTAACCCAGGATCTTGGATTCTTTGACTTCTAAGTGAAAAAGGCTTTTGGGAGGGGTGCCTGGGTGGCTCAGTTGGTTAAATGTCCAGTTGATCTCAGCTCAGGTCTTGATCTCAGGGTCATGAGTTAAGTCCCACATTGGACTCCGTGCTAGGCATGGAGCCTACTTAAAAAAAAAAAATTTTTTTTAAAGAAAATTTAAGATAGTCAAACTATGGAAAGAGCCCAGATGTCCACTGACAGATGAATGGATAAAGAAGATGTGCTATATATATATACACACACACACACAACGGAGTACTACTCAGCCATCAAAAAAAATGAAATCTTGCCATTTGCAACAATGTGGATGGAACTGGAGGGTATTAGGCTAAGAAAAATAAGTCAGTCAGAGAAATTCAATTATCATATGATTGCACTCATGTGGAATTTAAGAAACAAGACAGAGGATCATAGGGGAAGGGTGGAAAAATAAGATGAAATCAGAGAGGGAGACAAACCACAAGAGACTCTTAGCTCTAGGACGCAAACTGAGGGTTACGGGGCGGGGGGAGGGGGTAGCTGGGGGATGGGCACTAAGGGGGGCACGTGATGCAATGAGCACTGGGTGTGATACGCAACGGATGAATCACTAAATTCTACCTCTGGAACTAATAGTACAGTATATGTTAATTAATTTAAATAAAAGAAAAAAGACTTTTGGGAAATCGGGGGTGTGCAACCTTCCTGTAAAGACGGTTCAAGGAAATTATTGTTACTGAGACCTCGAATGACAAGCCTGAAGCCAAACTGACTACTAAAAACATAGAACAGGGAAGTAGGAGTTGACACATTTTGTTTTTGTGTGGGAAGAAGGGCAGGCACCATGTATCGGGGCGCTGGGCCCCCTCCGTGAGCAGTCTTGCTCCTCCAAGCTGCTGGAACATTCTGTACCCCTCTCTCAGGCCACTGTCCCTGCAGGTCAGGAATTGTGGGGGTGCCATCTTCCATGGATTGGTTCTAGAATTCTCCAACGGCAGAAAGCCACAGACTCCCTCTGGCCTCCGTCATCCCTTTGGTCTGGAATCTTCTGCGGCATCCTGTGTTTGTCCCACAAACCTACTCATCCTTTATAGTCACTACACCTTGCTCAGCTCCCTCTCAGACTCTAGTTACCCCTCCCTTAGCGCTCTTAATATCACCAACTCAGCATAACTTAGTTATTTGTCCAAAAGCCCTGCTTGTTGATTAAAATCACCCAGGGAGATTTTTTTTTTTAAACAGAGATTCCCTGGCACCCCTCCCCCTAGCCCAGATGCTGTGATTCTATTGGTCTAGAGTGGGGTCCCAGCATCAGTGTCTTTTAAAAGCCCCCAGATATGGCAGGTTTGAGACCTGCTAGTCCAAATGCTGTCTGCCTGGGATGCCTGGCTGGCTCAGTCACTTAAGCATCCAACTCTTGATTTCAGCTCAGGTCATGATCTCGGTGTTGTGAGATCAACCCCCGCACTGGGCTCCACGCTCAGTGGGGAGTCTGCTTCTCCCCCTCTCCCTCTGCCCCCACCCTGCTTGCCCAAACTCTCTAAAATAAATAAATAAATCTTTTAAAAGTAAAAAATAAAAAATGTCTGCCTGCTTCCTTGGAACTTTGGAGAATGACCTTTATTATCAAGCCCTTTGTACTCCCCAGGGCATAGCACGGTCCCTTATTCATAACAGGTGCTCAATAAATGGTGGAAGAATTAAGTGTAGCTACACTGCTCTGTGGCAGGGTAAAGGGAGGGCACAGAGTGCGAGCACACTCACAGAAGAAAACCTGTACAGGCACAGCAGTCAATGCCCGATGGGTTGCTGTGGAGAGCAGAGTCCTGGGTTCGAATGTGACTGAGGTCAGCTCAGCCCGCCAAGCTCTGCCAGTCCGCATCCCCTGGAATGTGGTTCTGACACATTGTCTCCCACGCCTGGGAGGAGCAGGTGGGGCAGTGCCACCACCTGACTTCCGAGCATCCTGTTTCACTAGGTCAGTACACAGGTATCCAAAAATGGAATCAGTTACATTTCAGTATCTTCCTTAATCCAAGCTGTGGGAATAGTGTGAGCGCCGAGATCGCAAAGAATCGTCAGGATTTAAGCTTCTGGACAGTGTTGGTGTGAGCTCTGCGGTGGAAACCTTCAGCAAGCCCTGGGACTCCTGCGTGGGCAGGTGTGGTTGGAGGGGGCCCCACGCTCGCCCATCCTGAGACCACCGCTCCTGAACACCGGTCCTTGAGATGTCTCCTCTGTCACTCTGAGTCTTCTCCTTCTTAGAGTTTCTTCCTTTAGATGTCCAGACGCAGGTCAGGAGGGCGTCCCAGAGAACTCTGGCCCGTGTGTCCCCGGTGAGGCAGCTGCTCAGGTGCGGAGGCCCCCCTTCACCCACTCTGTGAGCCGCCACGCGAGGGCCTTGCTCGTCCCACAGTGCACCTGCTCACCACACTTTTGCTTCTCTGATCCCCATTTTCTCCTAGTTATTTTTCAGTGAGAAAATACATTAAAAAAAATGCTACAAATTATTTTCTGTTTCCTTATTTATTTTCTACACTCCCTCTCCCTTGTTTTTTTTTCTAAAGAGATCAATTATTTTAATTCCACTTTGATTTCAGGAAAAAAAAGCTGAGTTCTGTGGTGCTTAAAATTACCAATAAAGTCATGAAAGCAATGTGTTCTCCTTTAGTTGAACAGAAGCTTTGAAATACTGCTGCTTTCCAACAACCTAAATAAAATGAGAGTGTTTGAAATAGGAGTTGGACAATAATTAGGAATGGAGCATCATTCAAAGCCATTTGCACCTTCCTCCAGCAAGGCACTTTGATGTCACTTGACCGCACTTTACTGCACATTCTATTTGTGGGAACATTTTAGAAAACAACGAAAGTGCTTTCTCTCATCCCTGTCTATACACAGGAAGATTAAAGTATCATCTACCTATCATAATCTGTAAGAACATTTTAACAGTTTTAACTGCAGGTGATCTAATTTTAATCAGAACCAAATATATATATATATATATATATATATATATAAAGTTTAATAGTTTTGACGACATTATGCTAAGTAAAAGAAGCCTGACACGAGAGGATGCATAGGGTATGATTCCAGTTACACGAGGTGGCTGGAGGAGTCCTACTTGTAGAGGCAGAAAGAGGAAGAGCTGTTCCTGGGCGGGGGGTGGGGGGAAGGAAGCACAGAGATGATGCGGGAGCAAAGGGGCTTGGGTTCCAGCCCCCAGATGTTCCTTCCCCAGCCCTCCACTCCCTAGGCTTCCTCGCTCACCCAACAGCGATGACAGCACAGGGCTGGCGCTTTGGAAAGTAAAAGAGACACACGTGTGACCCGTGATGGGATCCCAGCCTCGGGGCTCCATCAAGCGCTCAGGTCAGCGTCAGGGAGCAGAGAGGACATTGCTAAAGGTCATAATTTGTGTAATTTGCCCAGTAGTAGAGTCTCTCAGCAAGTGTTCACCTTCTTTCCTCCCTGCTTGGTCCCCCCCAAGGGATGCATCGTCTTACTCCCCTGCTTGCGGCATCCTGTGGAGGAGACTCTAACATGCCCAGCATTCCCTCTGACATCCACGGACTGCCCTGCTGTGGTGTGAACTGGGAGCCCTGCCCTGCCTCACAGTCCTGACGCCTGCCCGTTCCCACCACTACTGCCCCAGCCCACTCCATCCATGACCTCTCCACTGTCCCCCGACATGGTGGGGCCTCCTCAGTGTCCACCCGGGGGGGGGGTCCTTGCTGTGTCCCTGCATGGGAGAAGCCCAGGCATGTGCATCTCTGAGAGGCTGACTCCCTGGGGAAGAGCCCTCAACAAACCAGCACATCCTAACCAGGTCCAAGAATGCTCTAGTGTTCAGGGCTCTCCAGGGAGAGTTCCCAAACCTCCAGCAACAGCTCTCACGCAGACTCTGCCTTAGACCAGAGTCCCTGTGGGGAAAGTACTTGGGCAGTCAGAAACAACCTTCAATTCAGAACAGAAGAGGAAGGGCAAAAAGTGGTTGGTTTTCTTTGGTGTAACGTGACAGAGGTGCATCAAAAGTTTATTTTCTGTGTTACAGTAAAACTTCATTAACATGAAAAACGTATTTTAATTTTAATCAATGATGTGCATTTGCATGGCTTTAAAATCAAGTAGAACTACCTGCCCCAGGACAATGACTGGATGCCCCACAACAATGACCAGACACCTCACGACAATGACCAGACACTTCAGCTTCAAATCCTTTCCTGATGAGGGAATCACCTATGACCCTTGGCTTTTTCCTCCTTTGCTGTGTCCACATTTCTAAATAATGTGCTTATAACATATTATTTCTAATTTTGGACAGCATCGATTGACTTCTTCCTAGAGAAGACCAAATATTTACCTCTTTTCTACTGCTATGAACACCTCCCTCCTCCACTGCCTATCCCCACATGTGATGACATCCCCATCAGATCAATATTCTGTGTATTGACACTATCACATTCTTATGCATGAGCACACATCACTGCATGCCTCCCTGGCCCCGCTGGACATGGGGCTCCATCCCACCATCCATGAGATCACAACCTGAGCTGAAGCCAAGAGTTGGATGCTCAACCACCTGTGCTACCTAGGCACTTGACATTTTTAAGACAAGTGTTTCCTACCTATGACTATATACTCAGCCAAATCATCCATCAGGTATTACATCAGAGAAAAAAATGGTTTTAAACATTCACTTTCCATGCCCCATTCCTAGGAATTTACTGGAGAATATATTCCCCCCTAACCCTAACCCATCAAGAAAGGAGGTACGGGATCCAGACAATAAGAGATCATGAGCATGGTAGACGGCATTCCCCAGATGGGTGGAGTGAGGCCTGAGGACCTGAGGACACGCTCGCAGTGGGCCTGCAGCCACCATCCAGTCCCGGTCAGCACAGGACACCGCACGGTGGCAGGAGGGCATCCCAGCCGAGTGCGGACATGTTTGCTCACACCGAGAGTTTTGCCGCTTTGTCAGAGCTGGTTGTGATGCGTGGTGAGTCTGTAGAAGACCAAGATGATGCAGGACAGGGGGCAGTGGTCACCCTCAGGGAGGACGGGGGCCAGCGGTCACTCTCGGGGAGGACAAGTGGTGCAAGAAAAGACGTGTCATCACGAAGCAGCGCACAGCACAGCAGGGCCGTGCACCAGCCCCCTGACTGGTAAGATTAGAAACTTAATTAAGATGTCATCGAGTGGGCGCCTGGGTGGCTCAGTCGTTAAGCGTCGGCCTTCGGCTCAGGTCATGGTCCCAGGGTCCTGGGAGCGAGTCCCACATCGGTCTCCTTGCTCGGCAGGAAGCCTGCTTCTCCCTCTCCTGCTCCCCCTGCTTGTGTTCCCTCTCTTGCTGTCTCTCTCTGTCAAATAATAAATAAAATCTTAAAAAAAATTAAAAAAAAGATGTCATCGAGCACAGTCACAAATTCCACACGCTCAGTTTGAATTGACAATAGTAACCTATCACTTGCATTCATTTCCACCTTGGAAGCTCTTTATAAATGACTTTCCCAGCTGCTGGAGGGGAACGTTTGCTTGGCGAGGAAGGTCACATTGTGGAAAATGTCATCTGTGACCGTGGTAAAAACATGACTTTATCTGGCAGGTGGCGCATGCGTCTCCATGGGCACGTCACCCCCCACCCTGTCTTTCACTATCTCAGCAGCAGATTTGGGACCTGCTCTGGGTCTGCAGGGATGCTGAGCACACTGCTCTTTCACCTCTCTGGGCTCTGATTTTCCATTGTTCAGAATTCCATGTAAAGTAAGAATGGAAAAAGAAAAAAGATGTAACTCCTTGTTGTTTCTATCTTGAGGATTTGGAAACTCTGTGAGGACAGACAAGAGCCAGATGCAGCTGTGGGGACCACGGGTCTGTCCTGAAGACAGCTCAGAACCTCTTGACGCCTCTCAGACACCAGCAACCAGCCGTCCTGTGTTGACCCGCGTGTTTTCTCCCCCTGCCTTCCTCCCACGCTCTCTTCCCAGTGCTCCTCATCCCCCCACAGCGCCTCTGCCCAGGCGCACCAGTGAGCTGGGGAGGACTGCACATACCTCACTCAGCTCAGCAGATGAGCATCTGAGCAGAGAGGGGGCTTCACTGTGTCCATCATGATGTCTGCTGCGGAAGGATCAATACCACCAAGACCGGCTAATGGCACATAAAGGGGATGCTGATAGCACTGTGTCTGGTCCAACTGAGTCTTAAGTGGCTGGCTCGGGTCTATTTTTGAACCTTATTATCTGTTACAATGTAATTATGGAGTAATTTTACTTTTGTGAATTTTACTATAAACAATTTGATCCTATCACCCAACTTATGGTTGCTATATTAACAATTAAATATTAATTCGATCTCATTGTTTTCTATTGACTGAAACCTAACTTCTGCCTCTAATTTTCACTGGCTCTCACAATGTGACTGACCCCACATACAGAGCCATTTTCTTCCTGTTACTGACGTTCACCCCCTGGGACCTTCCTCTTCCTCCTGGGGGCTGCGCAAACCCCTCCCCCTTTCAGGGCCGTGCTGGAATGCCCTCTCCTTAGGCATCTGCTCCTTTCTCTGGGATGGCCCATGTCAGAGTCCCAGGACACCTGCTAGACTCCCACCCTGACGGATGCTCTCTATAATCCCGTAGACATGCTGGGATCTCTCTCGCTGATTATGTTATGTCATACTGCAATGGCAAAGGAATTTTGCAGCTGTAATTAGGGTCCCTAGGCAGTTGAGTTGAAGTTAGTCAATAGGAGACTTTGCTGGGTGGGACTGGACAGATTCAAAGCCGCAGGGATGCCCCTGTTGGCCTTGAAGGGGCAGACTGCCATGTTGTAGGGAGGCCACACGGCAGGGGACAGCAGGTGGCCCCCACGCCTGACAACAGTCTCCAGCGGGCAGGTGCAACAAACAGGGAGCTCAGTCCCTCAACCGCGAGGAACCGAATCCAGCAGCGTCCACGAGCATGGAAGGCAGCCCTGGGCCTCAGCAGAGAGCCTGGTCCCAGGGGCGCTGACTGCAGGCTCCCGAGCCCTGAGCAGAGGACTCACTAACTGGACTCAGACCCCGACCCACAGACAGCCTGGGCTAAGTTTGTGTGGTTTTGGCATCTGAGGTGGTGGTAACGTGTCTCGCCACTCGGGACGGAGCCTGACGCAGGTGCGTGTCTTCTCCCATAGCTTCCCAGCTGCGGCATCACGGTGACATGGGTGTGAGCCACTCTGTCACTTGGCTTCTGTGAGTTCCTTCAGCAGAGCTGTCTGGGCTGGCAGTACCCAGACAGGAGTCAGCTGCGTGCATGTGAGCCAGAAGACAGGGCTGTGAGGACAGACTGGTCTCCTGGCGTCTTCCAGGCCCACTGCCCTCTGCCCTCTCTGCCTCCGCCACCTGGGGAGGCGCAGCCCAGAGGCCTCCCTACAGAGCCCACTGTAGGCCATGTGGCCAGCCCAACCCCTGCTTCCTCCCAGGCCCCGTCTCCCCTTGGGGCGTCCTGTGGTGCGTGGTCTTGGACAGAGGACAGTTCCCAGCAGCTGTCCGGTACAAGGGCGCTCCCCACCTCATTTCCCCCGGCCCCTGGTGTGGGGGGACCACTCACAGTGCACTGAGCACAATGGGATCTCTGACCACAGGAGAGTGGGGGACAGCCTTTCCTTTCTCTGCTCCCCAGGGCAGCCTGTGGGGGGGTATTGGACATCTTCGTGACTTTTCTCTTTGAACAAGCAACCCAAAGGAAAGGGAGTGTTTGCAGGTGGGATTGCACTTAACCCAGGCCTGCCTGTGGTGGCTCACCCCCGTCCCCGCTTCCAGCCTCCGCAGCCCTTTCCTGAGCTCATTTTCTGCACCTGGCCTTGCAGCCTCCTCCGGGTCTGTGGGCCCCGTATCCTTCCGTTGGCTTTCCTTTACCCTGCAAGATAGCAGGATTCCTACCAAGAGCCCTGGGGCAGGTACCCTCCCCAGTCTTGCCAGCCGGCACTGAGCGCTGCTCCATGACGCAGAGATGGCGGTCAGTGTGTTGGATTCAAATCTGGGTCAGCAGCGTGCTAACTCCAAGGCCGTGGAAGGTTGCAGGTGCTCCCTTGGCCTTGTCTGTGAAATGGGGGATAACGACAGTCCTTACTTCATGGGTCACACATGTGGGGCTCTTGAAACAATGACACAATGTCTTTGCCCTCATTTCATCCTACTCTGTGACAATATTACTTTATGTATTCTTCCTATTTCCCAACTAGATTGTAGGTTCCTTGGGTAAGAAGCTGTTCTTATTTCCATCCAGCCAAAGCACCAAGCATGGAAGGAGTTCATGGAGGAGCCCGGTATTAGGGCCCCATGACCACGGCTGCTTCTGCCCCTGGATTGCAAGGTCTCATGGGGCAGGGTGTCTCTAGACGATGCTGCCAACATGGTAGGTGCTCTGTGCACACTACCTTTTATTTCAGAGAGAGGCTCTGGATTCCGATGAGTCCAACTTGTGTGTTTACCGCGTTCCAGCAGGGAGCTGACAGAAGTGGAGGTACCCCACCCCTCTTCCTGCCCCGCAGCCTCTGTAAAATAGTTTCTGCTCCTCCTCGTGACACACGGAAGCTTGGACCTGGTCTTATAGCTTTCCTTCTAGATCTTGAACAAGTAGGACTGCCAATCTATTAAGAATACGTTTAGGGCAACATTTACCAATTAATATGGCTGGAGAGAAATTCAAAATATTAACAACCAGAAAGCTATCAGCACAGACAGGGCTGAATGGCAGCACCAGATGGGCCAGAGTGTACTAACAGTATCTGCTCTGCATACAGGATGTGCGGCCAGAACAGAGGAAGGAAATTAAAGGCTTGTAAAGTAATAAATGAATAAAATGGTTAAATAGGTACACTGGAAAACAAGATTGGCTGACATAGCCAAAATAGTTTGGGATGGGATGGGATGCAGATGGGTTGGTTGGGTTGGGTTGGGTTGGGTTGGGTTGGAATGAGATGGGTTGGTTGTTGGTTGGGTTGGGTTGGTTGGGTTGGGATGGAATGAGATGGATGGGTTGGGTTGGCTATGGAATGAGATGGATGGGTTGGGGTTGGGTTGGGATGGAATGAGATGGGATGGGTTGGTTGGGTTGGTGGAATGAGATGGGATGGGTTTTGGGTTGGGTTGGGATGGAATGAGATGGGATGGTTGGGTTGGTTGGTTGGATGCATGAGATGGGATGGGTTGGGTTGGGTTGGGTTGGGATGGCATAGATGGGATGGGTTGGGTTGGGTTGGGATGGCATGAGATGGTTGGGTTGGGTTGGGTTGGATGGCATGAGATGGATGTGTTGGGTTGGGTTGGGTTGGATGGCATAGTTGGGTTGGGTGGAATGGGAGGGGGTGGAGAGGAAGAGGAGAGAGTGTTATCCACACCCAACATGAAATTCAGATTGCAGAAGGGGGTTAAAATGTTGGTGTCTTTTCCTGTCATACAACTTCTTTGGGATACAAACAAACAGTAATGCATTATTAACAAGCCGGCAGACCACATAAAGCACAGATGGCTAGAATGTTAAGAGCTACATGCATTAATCATGAAGTATTTTTAATCTCTTGGTACTCACATAATGACAGGACCAGTTTTTTATTTTTCTGGTAAATTTACTGATATACTATAAATGAAGTAAAACTTGAGTGAAGAGTTCTGAGACAGAACTATTAAATTCAGATCAATTTAATAAAATAAATACAACAAATGTAGATGTTTTTATTTTAAGGCTCTATTCAATGCCCCAACAAGCTTCTTTTTATAAGGGACCAATTCAACAAATACATAAATACAAAAATTATACAATGATATAAAAAGGAACTAATGATAGTTCTAGTTGAATGGAATTCCACTTTGATAAAGACATAAAAAGATCAGAAAGATAAAGCCTATAGAGTATTCCAAATAAAGATGGATCATAAAGCAAAAAGATAAGTTTACATGTCTAGATTTGATGTACTTTATAAAGATACTGAGAAGCTATTGCAAAAAGTAAGATTCCAAGTTTTTATATTATAGAGTCTAAAATAACGATTGACCAGGCATTGGTAACCAATGGCATTGATGATATCTCATCCAACCATTCATCCGTTCTCACACTTACTCGTTTGACAACCCTGTGTGCAGCATCTCAGGGGCCGGGGGCCGGCCCCAGGGGAAGACACAGGCAGGCCCGGTGCTAGTCAAGTGTGTGGTCCTTGGGGAGACAGCAGCCATCACCTAATTCTAAAGGCAAATACTCAGCGAAAGCCTGTGTTAAAGTCTCCGAAGGAAAATGCAGCGTCTCATGGGTCCGCCAGGCCTGGAAGGGCCCAGGAAGTCGTCCCTGAGCACAGTGATGTGTGAGCCAAGTCCTAAAGAGTCAACTCTTTTAATCACAGGTTAATTAGATAAGGAGAGGATGGATCTGTGAATCACTCCTAAGTTGGAGTGACTTGGGAAAACGTGGAAGTAACACAGATCTTTACAAATGCGTTTGTTGTATGAACTACTAAGCTTTCTCTTAATGAAACAAAATCAGTAAGTACATCCACAAGATTCCTGGTGACAGACTTGGGGTGCACGGGAAGTAGTGGGTTTTGACTTGTGTAAAGTTACCCAAGAGCCTGAGCCCCTAATGATGAGACTCTCAGTTGGGGCTACCTCAAGAAGCACAGGAAAGGTGTCCTTTTCCTCTCTGATTTATAAATATCTGAAATGTCTAGGAATATTTATCATTGCTTTAAAAAAATCTTTCAGTGTTAATGACACTTAAGATTTTTAAAAATCTTTATTATACTAATTTTAAAACATATATAGAATTAGGGAAAAAAACATACCCATTAGCCACCTTCAATAATTATCAACGCATGGTCAACCCTGCGTTCCTGTCAACATCTACCCCATCACCAGCTAGGTCATTCCTCAAAAATTTCGAAGAGAGATAATTTTGCTTCTTCCTTTCCAGTATGGATACCTTAATTTCTTTCTTCTTTTTCTTCTTCTTCTTTTTTTTTTTTTTGTGAGCCAACTGCTGTAGCTAGAGGATGTGCTACAATGTTGGATAGAGTGGCGAGAGTGGCGTCTTTGTCTGGTTCTGATCTCAGAGGGAGAGGAGTCAGACTTTTACCAGCAGGAATGATGTTAGCTGTGGGTTTTCAGAGATGCCCTTGTCAAGTTGAGGGGGTTCCCTTCTATTCCTGGCTTAAGCGGTTTTTTTTCTTTTCTTCCTTCCTTCCTTTTTTTTTTTTTTTTTTTTAGTATGCTGGGCATGGAGCCCAATGCAGGGCCCAAATTCAAGAACCTGAGATTAAGACCTGAGATGAAATCAAGAGTTGGATGCTTAACCGACTGAGCCATCCAGGTGCCCCTTTCTTTTTTTTATTTAATCATGAAAGGGTGTTAGATTTGGTCAAATGCCTTTTCTGTGTCGATTGAGATGACCACATGGTTTTTGTCTATTATCCTATTAAAGTGATGTATGAGAGTGATTTTTGAATGCTGAGCCAGTCCTGCATTCTTGGAATATACCCCACTTGGTGGTCATGGTCTATGATCCTTCTTCTATGTTGCTGGATTTGTTTTGAGAGTATTTTGTTGAGGATTCTTGCATTTATGTTCACGAAAGATCGATGTGCTGCTGCTTTGTAGTTCTCATGGGGTCACAGTCTTAGCTGGTTTGGGTCTCAGAGTAATATTGGCTTCATGAAGGATTAGGATGTGTCTCTCGCACACTCTCTCTTAGGAAGAGTCTGAAGGATCAGCATTGATTCTTCTTTAAATGTTTTTTGAACTCACTGGTGAAGCCATGTGAACCGGGGCTTTTCTTTGCAGAAAACGTTTGAATGACTAATTAAATCTCTTTAACTTCTATTCAGATTTTCTATTCCTTCATTTTCAATCGTTTCTGTTTTTCTAGGAATCTGTTCATCTAAGTTATCCAATTTGTTGGCAGAAAGGTCCATCTTCTATTGATTCTGTTGTTTTCACAAAGTGAAAGAAACGCAGGCTCCACGCTTTCTGAGACTGGCGTCTTGGCCGTGTTTCCCTTCTCTCGCTGAATGTCTCTTTCCTTTGCCTCGTGTCTCTGTCCTGTTTAATTCACTGCTGCGTCCGCGCAGAGCTTTGCTCAGAGAGGGCCCCCTCGGGGCTCACGGGGCTCAGACCTGGCCTCCGGATTTAATGACAACTGAATACGGGGACCCCCATCTCGCTTTGGGCTTCTGCCATCTGTCCCGTGGGCCTTTCCGTTTGGACCACAGCCACTTTAGGCCTGTTTTTAAGGCCCCCAGGTGTCCTCTGCCTCCCCTCCACTGTTTTTACACAATGATACCAGGTGGGTTTTCTACTTGGTGGGGATTTATCTCACTTGCTCACATTTCAAGGGGTGGAGAAAGACCTTGTCACTTGGTTTTCTTAGATGTCCGTGGGTTCGGGGGGCGAGGGGGGCAAATTGCTTAACTTTTTTGAACCACAGCTTCCTTCTAGTAAAATGGGTAATACATACAAAGAAGGTGGCCTTGAGAAATGTCTACATATGAAGGATGTCCTTCATAAACATTCCTTTACCGGCTTCCCCTTTAATGCGGCGACAGTACAGCTTAAACATTGCATAATCACCTTCTCTGCTTAATTTAAGTAAATTTGTGCCAAAGTATTTTTGAATAAACTGAAAAGTTGTAGTGGTACAAATTAGTTTAACATTTTAAAGCAGTAATAAAATTAGAAAAATACAAGACCCTAAACATATATCTCACCAGCTGCCCACTGACGTGTGGTTTTCTGGTATAATCCGAGACAACATTAAGCACATCCATTGGCTTAGTCTTAGGGTACAAAAAGTAGAGATCAAATCTTAAATTGGAGGTATAAATATTTAACTCTGACAAATTATCCATTAGTTTTTTTAATAATAGAAGTAAATCAATTAAATTTGTATTATGTAAGCAAGCGATTATTTTTTTCGGCGCATTTTGTTTGTATTGACTACCTGACCAGCTGTGATGCATTGTTCTAATAGTTCTTAAGGAACCGAAAATCACATTTTAATCTTCATTATGATGTATTGATCAAACCTAATTTTCAGTGTCCTATAACCCTAAGCTTCAAAAGGCATATGTATGGTGTTATTACAGTTTCAAAGGTGCTCCCGTGTTGGGGAGAAAACATAAAAAACAGCTAAACCTACACTAATAGCTAAACTGATACTAGCTAAACTCATACACAAAACAATGGCCAACCCTAATTGGAATAAAGGAAGAAAAATAAACATTTTTCCTGGGCCAAATTTCTAAAACAACAAGAAAACATTTGTGTTCTCAGTGTAACAATACCTGGCTTTGCTCTCTGAAGGTAAGTCAAGCTCCTATGTAGCATATTCTCTTTAAAAAAAAAAAAAAATCACTGGATGCATTAAGCAGAAACCAAAAGAGGATCTTATATAGCTTACGTCAGTGGTTCTCAACTAGGGCTGAGTCTCTCTTCAGGGGACATTTGGCAATACCTGGAGGCATTTCTGACCCCCGTGACTGGGAGGGGTGGCATGCAGTGGGATGCCCTGAAACACCCCACAATGCACAGGACAGCCCCCACAACAAGACATTATCCAGTCCGAAAAGTCACTTGTGTCGAGGATGAGACACCCTGGCTCATGGTGATCTCCCAGGCACAAGTGGCCTCAGGGACCTGAGTGAGATGTGGGATGATCTCCTCTGGGGTTGTATGCCCACTTCAGAGGCCAAAGAGTAACCTCCAGCAAAGTTACAGTCAAGGTGGTGGTGTAACGTCACCAAGATTCATGGATACTGGTGATAATTACCACTGCTGTCTGTCCCCCTGACTTACTGGACAGTGTCGCTTCTGAACTGACTTTTATTTCATTATTTTAAGATTTTATTTACTGGGGCGCCTGGGTGCTCAGCCGTTAAGCGTCTGCCTTCGGCTCAGGTCATGATCCCGGGGTCCTGGGATCGAGCCCCGCATCGGGCTCCCTGCTCCGCGGGAAGCCTGCGTCTCCCTCTCCCGCTCCCCCTGCTTGTGTTCCCTCTCTCGCTGTGTCTCTCTCTGTCAAATAAATAAACAAAATCTTTTTAAAAAAGATTTTATTTGTTTATTAGAGAGCGAGTGAGTGGGGAGGGGCAGAGGAAGAGAGATTCTCAACCCGACTCTGAGCCGAGCACGGAGTCCAACGCAGGCTTTGACCTCACAACCCCAGGATCGTGACCTGAGCCAAAACCGAGAGCCCGATGCTTAACCGACTGAGCCGCCCAGGTGCCCCTTGTTTTCTCTTTTATAGTTTTTTGGGAATTTGGGCACTACCTAGATTTCCAAAAAGTTGTGTGGGGGTGGACCACATCACATGTAAGTCTCATTTCAGGACAGGTGATGGCGCTGGACTCGGGTGCTGCTCTGGAATGTGGAGAGTCGCTGCCCGGGTACGGTGCCTGCTCCTGAGCCCTGTGCTGCCCCAGCCTGGGGGTCCGGTGGTGTGGGGGGCTGCGGAGGGGGTCTGGGATGGTGGGGGCGGGGTGCAGGACGGCAGGGGTGGGGGGGCAGGGATAAAGGAGGAGAGTGATGACAAGCGCTCCTCCACTCTGCCTCCTTTGCTGTCACGTGTAGTCACTGTCAGACAAAATGTCCGTTAAGTACAGCTCCTATCATGTTTTCACTTGTTTCTAAGTGTGAAATACCTTGTCTCCAAGTAGTGCATCGGGTCCCCGGTGGGGCCCACGTACTTCTGTCCCGTGCCAGGATGTGTCCCCATAAGATGTAACGGGAGGCTCCACACACCTCCTCCCTCCCCTCCCTTTTTCTTTCTTTCTTTCCAGTATGGCAATAAGTTATCAAATTTCCAGTTTATTTCCACCAACTCCAAGTAATTCCCATTAAGCTACTTGAAGGAAAACCATTAATCCAGGGGAGAAGAACGCCTGGAAACTTATTCCTTTTAACTTTATTCTTTCAGACCAAAGTTTAAGAGAAAAAAAACTAAAAAGCGAAGCACACTGGCATTTGCAAATGTAACTTGTGATGTTCCTTGCCAGGGCCCTAAATTATTTAACATGGGGAACGAAACCCTCACACGGAAGCCTGGGAGCTCCCATCACACAGGCACTGGTGAGTCAATAGTGAAACTTCATCCGTGTTTGAGCCCCACTAATGCACATTCCAAGAAGCACTTACCACTATGAATACCGAACAGCAGCGGGGGCTGGCCCCTCCAGGCTAGCGGGAGGCATCTCAGTGGACAGGCGGGGCTGGAAGTTACCAGTGCCCCCCTTGGAGGGACGGTCCTATAGGGCACAGGGAGGAGGACCTGTGGTTGGTGACACTGAGTCAAGTCTCCTGGAGTCAGCCCAGGGCCCCCGGGGCTGTGACTGGAGGACCCAGGGTCACAGGGGTAGGAAGCCTGGGACTTTCCTGGTTTCGCATGAAGTCCATCCCCTGGGAGACCCCTCAGTGTGAGACCACTGGGGACATCAGTTGACCTGCGCTGCTAAGTTCCCAGCAAGCAGACTCCCCTCCAAACCTAAGGCCTGTCCCCCTTCCTCTCCGCCACTGTGTCTCCGGCTCAATGTCACGTCTTTGGCGCTAGTGCGGACCCGGGGTCTCGGTGCCAGGACAGGATTTCGGAGCTGTGGTGTGAGGACTGGGGGGGTGTCAGGGGACGGGGCTGTGTGGCCGGGAGGGGAGGGGTAGGCCGAGCTGGAGCACAGTCCTGTCACTGAGCACACGCCCAGGGCGCCCTCCTGCCGCGTCTTCTGCAAGGAAGGCAGCTCCCTGCAAGGCCCGGAGGGTTTGTGCAAGGTTAAATGGAACAGTATCTGGAAAGCACTTCTCTTAGCGCCTGGCACGTACGGGTCCTCGATGCACACCGTCCAGAATCATCACGACTTCCTTCCCAGTGGAGCCCCCGGAAGGCCTGTGTCCCGCGCACTGGCCCGCCGAGCGACACGCGTCGCCTTCCCACCCCTGACCTAAAACGCTTGCGTTTGAATTGCCGGCAGATGGGGCACCTGCGTGGCTCAGTCGTTAAGCATCCGACTCTTGATCTCAACTCAGGCCTCGATCTCAGGGTCCTGAGTTCAAGCCCCACGTTGGGCTCCATGTTGGGTGTGGAACCTACTTAAAAAAAAAAAAAGGCTCAGAATTGCTGACTGGGAGGGAGTAATTCCCTGCACTCTCCGACCTGTAAGGACCGGCATTTCTCAGATGTGTAAGGAAGCCGCACTGTCTCCTAATGGCGCAGGAGGATTGCCTGCCCCCCTGTCGGGACGGGAGGTGAGGGAGGGGGGTGAAGGCCATCGCGGAAGTAGGGCCAGAGCCCTCTCCGGGAAGGCTTTCCCTAGGTGGGAACGCCACGGCCTCAGGGAAGGGCGGGGGCCGGGGGGCTGCGTCCTGTCCCGCGTCTGGTGTGGGTCCTGCGGTCCTAGCACATCCTTCCTGTGACGGGTGTTTCCTCGAGGGCTGACATAAAGCCGGTGTTGGCAGAAGCAGAGCATGTAACTCTGCCTAATTTCAGCCCCAACAGAGAAAGTGTGCTGCAATTCTCCTAATGAATCAACGAGGACTTCGATTCGCAGATACGGTGTTTCCCCAAATGCAGCGCCTGGTGCGGGAACAAAGAAGCTGTGTCCCTAGACATTGATTCCTGCATCTTTTGAGAATAATTTACTAGAACCAGTGTAGAATACCTGTGTGATTTCAGGAAAACGTTTAAAAATAAATCAGTCTACTGTCCTCTGGGAGTTGACACGGTGCGGGAATACCACCCTGTGTTTTCATGGTCAGACCTTGAGAGCAAGAAGCATGCCTCAGGCTTACACGGCACTTAGCAAGCTCTTTCATGCGCACGATCTCACACCGCCCTGCGGGCCTGGGCTGGGGACGCGTCTCCCTTCGCACGGGGGACAAGTGGGGCTCGGGCGGCTGGGCGCCCACAGTTGCTGGTGGGGCCTGGCAGAGTCCGGCCTCCATCGTGTGCGAGCAGCCTGCAGGAACCTGCCTTCTGGTAGCCACAGAGAGGCCAGTCAGATGGCGGCCGCGTGAGGGAGTCTGACGGTTTTGCATCCTCTCCAGGTTGCTGAATCGACTTTGGTAGAACCACCTGCACTCCTGAGTTTTCTCACGTCGACATGAGAATACTGATATCTTTCAGAGGGTTCTTGTGAGGACGGTCTGAGGAGGAAGATTAGAAACCACTTATCTGGCATGTGTGAAGGGCATTAACAAGGGTGTCTGAGAACAGAGTAGTGTTTCCTGCACCGAGAAAGGTAACACATCTCTGTAAACAATTCTAACATGTTGAGATCGTGTCAAGTCTGAGCTGCAGTGATCACAAACGATCCTGCCTTGAAAATGAAAACGTGGCAAATAAGGACTCAGACATTTCCCACTCTGCTACCCAGAGCCTCCTATTCTAACAAACGGACATCTGAGCTTTTCGTTTTCTCCCAGAAACACAAAATGAAAAACGATTCGGTTGCATTTGGTCATTGTTCACAAAACGCCTGGTTGTGTCCGGCTGTATTCTTTTTTATATTAATGAAAAGATCCTTTTTAAACTTGGAAAACTTGGAAGTAACCGTCTCCTATAGTGTGCGTTCTCAGCTGGCTTGTTGGGTGCACAACCCCAGACACGTCCCATGGCAGACGGGAGTGGGAGAGCCCCTGGGGGTCCATCCTTCGGCCTCAGCAGAGGCAGCTTATCTCTAGGCCTTTTGGGGCTCTTTGTTTCCTTCCTCGTATGACAACAGCATGAACCTCCCTGAGATTCTGGAAGCCATCAAAGAGGAAGAAGGTAGGAGGCAACAAGAGCAACCTATCCTGTTGGGCAAAAGGGAAGATGCCCCGCAGAGAACACACAGAGGCTGAGCTGAGCCTCCCACCCTCAGGGCCCAGCAGCGAAGCGAGAGCGGAGGGAAGGCCGTGCCGGCCGGCTGGTCGTAGCCCTGGCGGCTTCTCCGAGGGTCCCCCCCACACCAGTCCCTCAGTCTGTTGCCCTCCTACTCCAAGGGCAGCCTTAGACCTGAGAGGACCCGGCAGGTTCGGGGACACGGGCGAGGGGGCCCGAGGGGCTCTCGTCCCTCTGCGCGGCTCTACTGCAGCGTAACCTTCAAATCCACTCCCGGAGCGCCGGCAAGGGGCATCCTGTGGCCGGCTGCCCCGGGACACAGCGCGGTCCCTCCATGTGCGTTCTCCGAGGATCCGCCATAGGCAGGTGCTGTGGTCAGCGGCTCCTGAGGACAAAGCAGACTCTGCCCTCGTGGGGCTCACTCAGAATCTCTTGGACTGGACTCGAGCCAAGCAGAGACCTTGGAAATAAAACTCGTGGGAGCTCCTTCAAAAAAGCCTATGTGGGGAGTGCCGTCATGAGTGCGGATCTGGCTGGCCCTCGGTGTCCCTGGCAGTTGGCTGGAGCGCACTCCAGCCAGAAGGGTCGTCAGGAGATGGCTGGCCCATCCCTTCCTTCCACAGGGGCGCCTGGACCGGCTCCTGGCAGGGATGGGAGGGCACGCAGGCCTCTCCTTCGCCGAATCCCACTCCCCCTTCTTGTGTGTCTGGGAGAAGGGAGACCGGGAGAAGAGAGAAGGGGAAGGGGGCCGTGCCTTGTGCGTCTGGAGAAACAAAGAGAACAGTGGTTTCGGGACTGAATGAGGGGAGCAATGGTGGGGAACTTAGAGGCAGAAGAACACAGAAGGTGGGGCTTCCTTTCTCCTGAATGGGAGACCCTCAGAGAGATGAATACTGATGCTCTTCGCTTTGAAGGACTTGAGCAGATTTGGAATCCTGTCATGTCTGAAGGAAGCTGGGAAGTCCCTGTTCTCCTCTCTGGGCTTCAGTTACCATCCAAAAATGAAAATAATATAGAAGGGTATAGCGTGAGCATTGATAGCGTCTCTCCGCAGAACTTGCCTCCCCCAAGCCCCTGCTCCCCCGATGCGCAAGGGTGCCTGTGTGCCCACGTGGGTGCGGGTTCCTTCTGTCTCCACGCGGTTCCGTAACTTGCTTTTTCACTGAGTAAGGCGTCTTACACGGTGTTCTGTCCGCATGTGTAGCTCTACATCATATGTTTCTGAACTTTATGCCACGGCTGTAATGTATTCATCTGTCCAGTCTGCTGGTGAGAGATGTTCTTACCGCATTCAGGTTTTATTACAGAAAACTCCAGAGTGGGGGCGCCTGGGTGGCTCAGTTGGTTGGGCGACTGCCTTCGGCTCGGGTCATGATCCTGGAGTCCCGGGATCGAGTCCCTCATCGGGCTCCCTGCTCGGCGGGGGGTCTGCTTCTCCCTCTGACCCTCTTCCCTCTCATGTGCTCTCTGGCTCTCATTCTCTCTCTCTCAAATAAAT
The DNA here is from genome assembly GCF_009762305.2 of Zalophus californianus. NCBI lineage: Eukaryota > Metazoa > Chordata > Mammalia > Carnivora > Otariidae > Zalophus > Zalophus californianus. The sequence goes on from NC_045597.1 coordinate 1,221,827, forward strand.
AAATAAAATCTTTAAAAAAAAAAAAGAAAGAGAACTCCAGAGTGAACCTTTGCTCGTGTCTACACCATTCGTCTGAGGGTAACGTCTTAGATGGAAGCGAGAGTATGTGTTTGATTCCTCCTGCCTGATTGCTCCCCAGGAGACTGCAGTCACGAGCACCCCGGTCTCCAACCACCCCTCCCCGCTGCCGGAGGTGTGACACACCATGTGACCCTCCCTCCAACTCCTCCTCCTCCCGCCCAGGCCATAGCCCGTCCCCTGCACAGCCGGGCCCCACGTCTTCTCCAGGACTCCACCGACCCGCTCATCCCCAGCTTAACTGGGCTGAAGTGCTTGCTCACGGTGTCTTGTAAGTAGCCCATGGAGCAGAAAAAGCAAGTCCAACTGCACCTCTTCACCACCCACGTCTCTTGGACGAAGGCTCCTGGGGCTGAGATTGAGCAGAGGGTATTTCCCACAAAAGACATTGCTTTGCTCCGAACCTCAAAGCAGAGCCCCAGGGGGACACTCTTGTCCGGCCGTGTCCAGACAGTTCTAGAAACTCATGAAACACTTTTTTGGGGGGGTCAATAATTATTACGTGCTACTAAAAGAATAATGTTAACTCCAGCCCTTAAAATATGTTTTAAATTACAATGAGGTTTAATAAAGCAATGTAGAGTCAAAGATAAGAAATCGCATTGTGACACTTACGTCCTCTCTTCCAAGTGTTATGCCCCCGACCGTACAAAGCGAGTGTAACCAGGAAAACTGTCCATACCGTGTGTCTCAGCGCTTAGAAGCCAGCCATGGGTTTGGTTTTCTTTTCTTTTCTTTTTACTTTCCCCTTTTGATGGTATATCTTTTTTTAAATTTAAAATCAATTAACATATAGTATATTATTAATTTCAGAGGTAGAGCTCAGTGATTCATCCGTTGCATATCACGCCCAGGGCTCATTGCATCACGCGCCCTCCTTCATGCCCATCCCCCAGCCACCCCCCCCCCCAGCCCCCTCCCCTCCAGCAACCCTCGGTCTGTTTCCTAGAGTTAAGAGTCTCTTAAGGTTTGTCTTCCTGTCTAATTTCAACTTATTTCATTTTTCCTTCCTTTTTCCTATGTTCATCTGTTTAGTTTCTTAAATTCCACATATGAATGCAATCATATGGTATTTGTCTTTCTCTGACTGATTTATTTTGCTTAGCATAATGCCCTCTAGCTCCATCCACGTGGTTGCAAATGGCAAGATTTCTGTCTTTCTGAGGGCTGAGTAGTACTCCATTGTGTGTATATACACACACCACCTCTTCTTTATCCATTCGCCTGTCGATGGACATCAGGGCTCTTTACACAGTGTGGCTATTGTGGACATTGCTGCTATGAACATCGGGGTGCAGGTGCCCCTTCGAATCACTATGTTTGTATCCTTTGGATAAATACCTACTAGTGCAATTGCTGGGTCGTGGGGTAGCCCTATTTTTAACTCAGGCATGGTATTGATAAACAATGAATAACCATCTTCCGAGTGATTTAACAGAAGCTAGAAGCAAGATGATGCTGTGGAACTTTATTTTTTGCACTTTACGTTGTGAAATTACAGGTGCCTTTTTTCCTTCCCCAAGTATAAATTTTGTATTCGGTATCTTCTATAGGCAACATTCTTATTGAAGTGAAATTCATACAGTATAATCCACTCATTTAAAGTATACAATTCAATATATTCCCAGAGTGTGCAACCACCAGCACAAAGCTTAGAACATTTTTGTCACCCCCAAACGAAGCCCCCTACCTACTAGCCGTCACCTCCTCCCAGCCTAGGCAGCCACTAATCTCCTTTCTGTCTCTGTGGACTTGCCGATTCTGACCATTTCATGTAAGTGGAATCATGGACTATGTAGTCTTTCATGACCGGCTTCTTCCAAGCGGCACAACGTGTGCAAAGAGTCATTCCTTTGTAGCACGTAACCCTCCTTCACGCCTTTCTAGGGCTGACTGATAATCCCTTACCTGAATGGACTACATGTTACTTACCCATTCGTCAGGGGATGGACATTTGGGTTGCTTCCACCTTTTTGGCTACTACGGATGATGTGTTCATGAACATTAATGTACAGGGGTTCAGCTCTCTTGGGCATACACTTGGAGTGGAGCTGCAGGGTCCCATGGTAGCTCCACGCTGAGCTTTCTGAGGAGCTGCCAGGCGGTCTTACCACAGCTGCTCCGTGGTACATCCCCACCAGCCAACTGTGAAGGCTCCAATTTCCCCACATCCTCACCAACATTTGTCATCTCTTTGCTCTGTTACATCCTTCCTAGTGGGTGTGAAGTGATATCTCACTGTGTTTCGATCTCAATTTCCCTGATGATGGCCGATGTCAGGCATCTGGGCATGTGCTTATTGGCCGTTTGCGTGTTTCCTTCGAAGAAAGGTCTATTCAGATCCATTTCCTTTTACAGAATGGATTGCCTTTTTGTTGTTGAATTGTGAGGGCTCTTTATATATTCCAGATACAATTTTCTCATCAGATAGATGATTGCAAATATGTTCTCCCATCCTGTGGGCTGTCTTTCTGCTTTCTTGGTGGTATCATTGGCAATACAAAGTTTTCGATGTTCATGAAGTCCAATTTATCTGCTTTTTCATTGGTTGCTTGCACTTTTGGTGTCAAATTTGAGAAACCATTGCCTAATTTTAAATTTTACATCATGAAATTTCAAAGGGCAGAGATAATATCTGTCTTACTCACTATTCCCAAACTTGGCAGTGCCTAGCACATCATAGTTTCTCAGGAAATATTTGTTGAGTGAGTACAGCGTCGAAGAAACCTCGTGGCCCAGGCTTGTCTCTGGACGAACCACCTCACCCTGACAGCCTACCCCATCACTGCTCAGCATTTGAGGTTTGAAGATGTCCCTCCTGGGTGCTCCCCCCCCCCATTTATGCCATTGAGCTTCTTGCAAAAATGACATTTTGGTAGCAACCAGCATCCTCCCGTGAGGCAAGTCGTAAGTTAAGGCATTAAAGACTGTGGAGCCGTGACCCAGGGGCTGTAACACATGTGAGCCTGAGCCTGAGCTGACCCCACGAACAATATGTTAGCCTGAACAATGTGAAATTGCCTCTATTTGACCCATTTTACCTATAAAAATGGCAGTTGAGTATGGTTCAACATAAACAATTCAAATTAGGTTCAATGTAAGAGAATGAAAATGAATTTAATTACACATTTTATTTGAAACGCCCCTTCTCTTCCTCCTCCCGTTGTTCCTTGTGATTTTCTCCTTTTCTTGCTTCCCCTCCAGCCAACAGGGTGCATCCTGGGCCCAGCTCCCGGCAGGCACGGTGGAAAGACGCAGGGTCCCTGCACCGGCTCGCTCTCCTGGCAGGCAGAGCAGGCGACGACAGCAGGCACATGCTGGGCTGATGCCGCCTGGGGCCTCCATCTTCGTTTCTAGCCCTCGCCCCCTCCCTCCCAAGTGACCAGGGACAGAAGATCTCATGAGAGCGGCCAGACCTGCCTGTGGCCTGACAGGTGCAGGTGCAGCTGGCCTCATCCCGGGCTGTCCCACGGCAGACAAGCTGGGGCTGAGCGCTCGTGTTTCCCCCTTAAGGCCTGGTTCTTTGCAGCCTGGAGACGGTCTTGCTCACGGGCTCCAAATTCCCTTTTGTTCTAAGACCATAGCAGATCTCTAATGTCTAAAGCAGCTCTGTCAGATTCTTAAAAGTTCCCTGATATTTCTTATAGGAGGATTCTACCAGGTGGCTCAAGAGAGCGTGTGGACCCTGAGCACCTGGCGGCAGGCAGGGACCAAGGATCAGGGGACGTGTCATACACGGCGAACCAGTGTCCCTGAGGGAAGCTCTACATCAGTGTGACGTGTTTTTCACATACACTAATCGACTGGGAAGAGGAATTTCTCTTGGTTAGTTTTTTTTTTTTTTAAGTGCTTGTAATATTTTGCTGTTATTGGAGATCTTGAGTACTGGACTGATTTGGAGTTTTTCCTTTCCTTTTATTTGACTAAATTTACCCTCTCATCTTCTAAGTCAGACTTGATACGCATCACGGATGGTACGTGATGCGTTATTCATACAGAGCTGGTTGAAGTAAGAAAATGAAAGTTAGACACTTTCTTGAGAAATTCCCCTTATAGTACAAAATCTGTGGTCTAAGTGCTGATGAGGTGCATTTAGGAGCAGACGTGACTACCAAGGAGGGCATTTGCAACAGTTTTCATGTCCGTGTCCACCCCTCTGACTCTCCTTTCGTGACGGCTGTGCCCCTCGTGTACCCGACGGGATCCGAGGTCTCGGCCGTGGGCAGTTTCACCGTGGAAGGGCTGCTGACAAGGAGTTGGAGGCTGATGTCGTGACATCAAAGGTCGTGTGACGTTCGGAACGGCAAGATGCCAATCGTCGTTCTAAAGGCTCTCAAGGCTGCCTGACAGGTGTTAAGATGAGGGTTGGCCACAGTACCGTGTGGCGGTCACCCTGAGCCCTGGAGAGTCGTGAGTACTTCACGCCGTGGACGTCTCGGGGCCTCGGCGGACCAAGCACAGGGTCGCAGTGAGACTGAGCTTGTGATCCAGCCTCGACTCCAGACCTCTTGTGCACATCACCCCACTGCGCTGGGTTTCCACTTCTCCTGCACAAAATGGGAAAACTAACACACCACTCCTCCTTCAAGGGTGGCTCATTCCTTCCGAGTGGTCACTCTGAGGTGCTTTACACGCTGACCAAAGGTAACTCAGGGACTTCTTGCTTTGTCTTTGAGTTCTACCTTGAATTGTTCTTTGAATGTCAAAGCTCTTAGAGAGACCCCTTCTGACTTATCGGCCAGGCTCTGATGGCCGGAGCAGCTCTGTCAGCGTGGCGGGCAGCATCACGTGCCTGGCCTTCCCCACTGCCAAGCTCTCAACGAGCCAGTCCTTGCAAACTTCACTCTGAACAAACAAGAAAACAACCACAAATGCGGGAGCTCCACGTCTGGCCTGTGACTTAGGTAGAAGAAAAAGGAGAGTCATTCACTGCAAGCGGTGACCAGACTGCTGGCCATGAACTTTCAGAGGATCACCTACGGTGAACAAAGAGTTAGAGCCTTGGTTTGAAAATCAAGGCTCTGCTCTCCACTGAACGGGAGGCGGTGCCCGGCCACCTGCTCAGCTGCCTCTTTTAGGCACCTGCCACGTCCCAGGAGTCAGGCTCTTTCCAGGCGACTTCAGCCAGATGACGCACAGCAGGAACTATTCAGCTACCGCGAATCCTCAGGAGGGCCCCATGGCACTATTTGGGGAGATGTGTCCTTTGCGTGTCTCTCCGTGTGAGGTGGTGTCTCTCCCATGTCGGAGTCTGGCTGCTCCAGATCCAGTTAGAACTAGAGGTTATCAGCCCTACTCTTCTGCTTATAAATGGGGATGCTGAGCCTCGGCAGAGTCCAGTAAGTTTGACCTGCCCGCATTATGGAGAAGGTCTTTTCTGAGTGATCGTGTTCTACCTTGGACATTTTTGTTTGCTTGCTCATTCTTTGTCCCGTGACATATTCCCCATGATCTCACGATGGGCTGGGGTCTGGGGTCTGAGTTCACCGAAGGATCGTGAAGCACAGTGGATGGCCACAGGAGTCTGTGGGGCTTCGCGTGGCTGAACAGGGCAGAGAAGACGAGCGCAGAGGTCAGTTATTCCCCACAAAGGAGAGAGAGCGAGCACTTGAGGTGGACCTTGTCAGGGACGAGCAAAGGGAGAGCAGAGCTTGAGAGGAGAACACACGCCCGAGAGGAATTATGTCAAATTCCTGCTTCTTGACGAGAAGTGTGAGTTCTCACCCCATTGCCCCCCTAAGAGTGTTTCTCACTGACGAGCCTGACAGCTGGCCTGCTGGTGCGAAGGGTGGGTGTGGCCTGGGGGTCAGGTCGACTGGCCCGGGGGGCCAGCTGGATGTAGCCCACCCACGTTTCTCATTTCCCCCCGAGGCACCTGAGGTGGGGGTGATGGCCACCAGGCCTTCTCACCGCCACAGGCAGGGGGCCACGGTGGTGAAGACCTCCCCTCCAGAGGGAAATGCACATCCCAGAACGTTCCAGAAGCTGAGGCTTGCTGCTCCGAGAGCCCACCTGGCCCCGGTCCACATGAGCCTCTCCCAGTGTCGCCAGAATGCAGAATTCAGAGGTCCTGTGGCCACACAAATACCGCTCTGCTCTTACCAGGCGAACCTCCGACGGTGATCCCAAGTCCAGTGCTCGTGACCTTCCGTTTTCCTTCAGGGGCCAATGATGGCGCTGCCACCACAAAAGACCCGAAGAGTCCACGATGTTTCCGAGGAGCGCCGACTGACAGCACAGAGCGCTGGGGAACACCCCTCCCCACCCCCTCCCCGTGTAAGTGCGAGTCCCTTCACGGTTCCCAGCGCGATTAGTGTAATCGCCCGCGATAAGGTGGGAGCCGCCCAGCCCCCGCACCTTTGTCCCGTGTGTCGAATCCCCGTGAGAGCCGCAGCTGCGGCGGCTCCTGAGGCAGGAGCGGGCTTAGCCTGCTGTGTTTGCCGGGACAGCGACAAAGGAAGCAGGAAAGGACCGTCCCTCTCCGCCCCGGCGACGGAATGAGGAAGTCCGCCGTCCCTTAGCAAATGTAATGGGGACAAAACAAAACACAAAAACACCCAGCGAGTAATCCAGAGCTTTCCCGTGGGCAAATCCTTTACATAAGACTGTTTTTACCAAGGGAGCGGGTGAACTGGTAATTTGATCAGGTCTGTGAGAATCAGGTAAGAAGACCCCGAGAAACACCCCACCTCCGCCAGCCAGAAGCTCGGGGCCGACGAGCGGGCCCGACTGCCTGAGCCGCTCTCCTGTTGGGTTTGGATTCAAATTCCCAGTGTGATGTTCTGGTTGGATGTCTCCGAAGAGGTAGAAACACAGAAATGAGGCCTGTATTTCTGGTTTTAGCACCTGTGGGGGCCACGTGGACACGCTTCCTCATTGTAGGAATGCCTCGGAGCTGAGCTCACTGCCCTCGGGGGATGGTCGCCGAAGCAAAAGGCCGCAGGGATCAGCCCAGGCTCCCTCGTGTCCTAAGTACCCGTGTGGTGTTCCGAGGTTGCTGGAGAGAGAGCTGAGACTCTACAACGATCCCGGGACCGCCATCCTGCTGAGAGAAGACCCACTCTGGTCCCTTTTCGCCCCAAGAAGACGTGTGCTGAAGGGCTTTCGCCTTGGGGGGCATGAAGTACAGACCAAGGAGGCCGGTCTCTTCATTTTCCTCGCACACCAGATGAAGACGCATGCGCTGAGCCCTTTCTCAAGTGCTTGTGGCGCTCAGGGAGAAACAGAATGACATTCAAGCCCGAGGGGAGTGGATGAATTATTAAACAGCCTAACACAATCAATACAATATTGCTGGTGTGTTTCCTTGTAGATATTTTTGGAGCTTGCTTCAATATTTAATTCAACCCAGACCTGTAGGTCATTAGCAAATGTACATTCCAGGTTACCACAAGCTACTGCTTGCGTCCTGCGGCCACACCGCGGAAGGACAGCTGTTCCGGGTGGGACTGTGGGTCCGCTAGCTGACAGCGTAAACGTCTGTCCTTCAAAGAAAGGTTAAAAGACACTTTTCACGTGCTCTTTTCTCTTCTGCCTTTTTATTTAAAAAGGATGTAGGGTTATTTCGTTTGCAAATTTTTCTTAACAATTTGCCAAAGAAGAAGGTGTGATGAGGTAGTTGTTGAAGACGGTAAGAAGTGGAGAAATTTGTATCAAAGAGCCATGCCGTGAGCTTCCTGGAATGGGCGTACACACGGGGAGGCCCACGTGGGGAAACCGCCACGTCCCGTGGTACCAGGTGCCTGCAGTGCCCGTGACTTTCCTCAGGTGCTTCACGGGCGCGTGTTTTCTACTCGGCCTAAAGACACAAAATACAGAAAGTCCCACACATTTAGCTTTCCTCCTTTTAAAAGTTATTGAATTATTTTGCTGAGTTATTGAATGGACTTGCCTGCTCCCCAGGCCAAGCCTCCACCCGGTGAGAGCCCAGGAGGCTTGTTTGAACATGACTGGCCAGGAAATAAAAAGTTACAAGTTCACATTTTGACCCAGTTGCTCAGGAGGGCACCATCATTGTCTTCCTGGGCTTCAGGACCATACTCCCGAAGGCCCGTCCACGGGTGCTCCTCCTGCAGAGGAGGTGGGATGCACACGCAGCCCCAGGAAGGCCCTCCTCCCACATCCGCCCTCCCTGTGCCCGGGGTCTTGGCGTTCGCCCTGGAGACCGTTCCTGTGGCTGCAGACCAAGGAGCACAGAAGGGAGCACTCCCTCAGTCTGGAGGCCAGAAGGCAAAAATCAAGGAGTCCCTGCGACCTCTGCCTCTGTTCTCAGCTGGCTTCACCCCCCACCTGTCTGTGTCCAAATTTCCTTCTTCCTAGAGGGACGCCGGTCACCCCGGGTTAGGACCCACCCCAGCCCGGTGTGGCCTCCTCTTAACTTGACTGTGTGTGCAAAGACCCTATTTCCAAATAAAGTCCCATTCACAGCTTCTGTCAGACATGACTTTTGGGGACAATACCCAACCCCATGCAGTCCCGTAGTCCTTCCAGTCTGATGTCAGAGATCAGAGAGGGGATCCCCAAGGCGAGACGCCTAGTCGGGGCCGTGGACACAGCTTAGGGAGGAGGGGGTGTGGCCCTGGAGCCTGTGGTTTGGGGACAATGACAAGGTGGCAGGAATCCCCAAAAGAAATATTACTTGCTGTACTTCTGCCTTGGATGGAGCAGCTGTCTTACAACTCCCCGTTTCTGAACGCCGCCCATGCTGCCGACCGCACCAGAGGAGGCTGGGGGCACGTTCCTGTCCCAGGCCGGGTGGCAGAGCCCGCCGCCACCCTCTTGCAGTGCTGTGGCCGAGGCCGCCGCCAGGCTGCCGGTCCAAGCCCACGCAGGCGCTCCACCTCCCCGGGCAGCCATGCCTTGCAGACGGCAGCCCTGCAGAGGAACACTCTTTTTTTTTTTTTTTTTTTAAGATTTTATTTATTTATTTGACAGAGAGAGAGAGAGAGAGAGCACAAGTAGGCAGGCAGGCAGGCAGCAGAGGCAGAGGGAGAAGCAGGCTCCCCGCTGAGGAGGGAGCCCGATGTGGGGCTCGATCCCAGGACCCTGGGATCATGACCTGAGCCGAAGGCAGACGCTTAATCGACTGAGCCACCCAGGCGCCCCCAGAGGAACACTCTTGACTGATTCAAATGGGACCACTTACTTATTTCTAAATGAAGAACATGTTTGTATTTTAGCTTTGTGCCAGACTGTGTTAGTGAGATATAAATTCCAAATTTCGATAAAGTGACATTCAAACAGTGTACTGACTTGCTCGTGAATGCAGGAAGGTCTGTTTCTAGTTCTGAGACAGGATTCACCAAGGAGGCATTAGGGTACTTTTGACAAAATCCAATCAAATTTCAAGGTAAATAAATTACTTGCAGGAGAGGTGGAGACCCTGCTGAGAAGGTCGCCCGGGCAGAGCCTCCTGATTTCAGTTCACATGAATTGTTCCTTTTCTGGTTGTTTTGAGGGTTTAGAGGCAGAAAAGAACTGGGAAGCAGAGTTGCCATATTGTAAAGGAAGCTACAAAACAACAGAGAGAAAATACCTTTACATAAGAGAAATGTTAAAGGAATATTCTTTTCTACTTGAAAATAAAATGGGCTGGGTCACCTGGGGGTCTCAGTCGGCTCAGGTCATGATGTTGGGGTCCTGGGATCGAGCCCCACGTTGGGGAGGGTGGGGTACCTGCTCAGCGGGGAGTCTGCTTCTCCCTCTCCCTCTGCCGCTCCCCCTGCCTGTGCTCTCTCTCTCTGACAAATAGATAAATATAATCTTCCAAAAAATAAAAAAAAAAATGGGCACTGAATTTAGTGAGGTTCTTGCTGCCCCTCCAGCCGGGACTGGCCCCTGGTTCGCAGACACTGTGTTGTGGCAGAGGCTTCGGAGTTGCAGCAAAACCAACTTTTAGTGGGATCCTTGAGGTCACACTTGCTGCCACAAGAGGAAAATATGCCCTAAAGAAAACTGCAGGGATGACCGTGTCCCGAGCGCCTGGCACAGGCTGATTCGTCAGTAGACCCTGCCTCCATCCACCTGCCGTTTGCCATGCTCGGCTCTTACCCGACTTTCCCCATGAAGAGGAAGGACAACCATCTTCAATTATTAGAAAATAAAAATGAAAACACACTCATATCCAACCCTTGGGATTAAAGCAAACAGATTCTTCTGGGTTCACAGGAAATGCAGGGGATGGAAGGCATGGGAACATGGGGAGTTTCTACGGAAGACTGGCCCATCTCCACAAAGAAAAGTGCCGTGTAAGTGAAGAGGGAAGGTTTGGGGGGTTGTTCTAGACTTAAAGAGGGAAGAGAGACAAGAAAAAAATATAGTGCCAAATCTTGAGGGTCTTAAACTGTAAGCATTCGTACCACACATCACAGGGTATTAAGGAAGTCTGTGTGTGACCGGTGTCCTCTGGGTGGGGAACTGCCTCCCTTTTCAGAGACACACACTGAGGTTGTTTGGGGTGAGCCCATCAAGCCTGTATGAACAGATCAGGGGAAAAAAAGAGATTATGCAAATAGTTAAGTCTAGCAATGGGTTCTTTTTTCCCAACTTGCTCTGAGTTTGAAACTATTCATGACGGGAAAAAAAGTGACCAAGAATGGTCTCAGCAGATGACTTGATCAGGAGGTGAAGGCCCACGCCTCCGCCTGCAGGCCCAGAGTGGTCCGTGTGGGGGCCGCCTGGGGCCCAGGGTGACCCTGGGGCAGCCAGAGCAGCGGTGATACCAGCCCCTAACTGCGACAATGCTCGGGCATGTCGGGACAGTCTCCTGGGTAGGTTGTTTCCTTAATCTTGCATCCTGTTTGTGAAATGGCATCTGGGCGACTCTGGTCCTTCTGGGGAAGCATCGGTATAGAGACTGTTGCTTTGGAACAGGGGCCTGAGTCCTGCAGCATCTCGATTTTCCGGTAATGATGGCTAACACTCAATCAGTGCTTCTGCACCCTAAGGCCCTAAGTGCTTTGTGTCCATTAATTTCCCCACAAGGTTATTCTGCTCAGTCCACATACAGCCCATCTTACAGGTGAGGGACCGGCAAGGAGACATCGACTCAGCCAAGATCTCACAACTAAAATGCCACAGAACCGGGCAGAAGCAGAAGTGCAGTGATGTCTGCGGTTTACTCTGAAATATGTAAATAACACGACGGAATGATGAACAGACAGTCGGACAGATGGACAGATGTGTATAGAGTGTGAGTTGCATAGAATCTAGGTGGTGGGTATATGGGTGTTCACTGAACAATTCATTCAGATTTTCTGAGTGTAAAATTTATAGTAAGATGTTGAGGGACAATATTTTAAAATAGCAGAACTGAGATTCAAAGCAAGGCAGCCTTGCTCTGGAGTCTAGGTTCTTGGCCACCATGTGCCCCTGCCTCCTAAGCAGGAGTCAGACCCCAGGAGCTTAAAGGATTTGGGCAGATTGTTCCTGCAAACGTGCCATAGGACTCAATGGAACCGAAGAATCATCTGGTCAATCCGTCCTTGGTAAGGTGAGCCTCAGGGAGAGGGTGACTTGCTCGAGGTCTGGGAAGGGTTAAGATCCGCCCTGGCTCAGCGTGGCTCCATCTGCCCGCCACGGCACGTTGTCAGGTCTCCCTGTCGGAGCGGCCGGGCAGCCTGGTGCATGGTCTTGTCCCTGGTCTGCATGTGTTGGCCTCCTTATCGACAGTGGGCGTCTAGTACTGTGCTCTTTCCCTCTGATGCCCCCTGGGCAGCCTCGCTTCTCAGAACGCTGTCCTTCCCCATCGGACCTGCATTTGCTCCTCTCGGAAGTATTGAGCTGCACAGGAAATTTTTACCCTTGAGTTTAAACCTCTTCTGGTTTCACTTCTATTTTTAATACCTTGGATTCATAGAGCAATTTCCTTCGATGAGCTCAGGCACTTTGCAGACATTATCTAATGAATCTTCCCAGACTGGTGGGTGATGGTATTGTTAACCAGAGGCCAGCCCTTGAAGAGCTTCGGTAACCTGTCCGTGATTGCTGGCGGACGCAGAGGAGAGAGCGAGCTGGTCGTCACACCTGAGATAGATCCACAGCGTCTGACCCCTCCTCTAGGGCCCGGGGGATGGGCCCTGCATTGCTCGAGGGAATGCTGTACGCACGAGGGATGGAGCTGTACCAGTCCTACACCCGAAGGGTCGTGGGATGGTCTGCTGCTAGCTCCTCGCTTCGCTGGCGGAGACACTAGAAAAGACGAGGGGCTTGCCCAAGGTCACTGAGCTTATTACTGCCAAGTCCCCCAGCAACTTTCCGGGCAGCAGGGGTCTTCAAGATTAATATTGTGTTTCCTTGTAAGGACTATTAAGCCACACATCTGACTCTTTTGCTCTGGGACCAGGATCGCACAAGCCTTTCTCGGCCCACAGCAATTCTGCCCCTCGAGGAAATTAGCTTGAGAGACTTACCCCAGGCCTGGAGACCTAGAGAGGCCGCACCGCACATCCCCTTTGTGGGTGCGCTGGGACAGGCAGCACGCGTTTTGGGGAAGCATGTCTTTGGCCTCTGCGGTGTGACGTGTTGCTCCCATAGGCGTCTCTTATTAAGAAATCCTGCCACATGGCTTTGGTTCTCGATTCCTTTAAACCAGTGCTCCCATATAACAGTTCCTCATCTCATCTTCCAGATGTCACCTCAGTAAGGAAGATGTTTGTTTCGTCAAGTTTTATTCCATTATTTATTTATTCATCCATCTGTCCATTAATTTATTAACTTAATTATTTTATCATCTAACTATTTTTCTAAGCACACTCAGATGTACAGACCGGATTAACCATGATCCTCGGCACCGTCATCACTGGCCAGTGGATGGTAGTGAGCTCCTAGTTATGATTTTTGATAATGTAGAAAGCATCTATAACCCACCACCCCAAACACAAGCTAGGACTCTGACAGTATGGTCCCTCCTCACCACGTGCCTCCCCTTGTCTTCCCCGTCCCAGGGGACGGTCACCCTGAATCTCCAGTTCAGTGGACCCTGAGCTTAGGGAACGTGAATCTTTTATAGCAGGCAGGAAGCTTGCCTACCCTGGCTGCAGAGGATCCACCTTCTCCGTCTCTATCCTGACATTCTGGGCAGGATGGTCGGGGACAGAGAGAGCTAGACATGCAGAGTCTCCCGACCCCCAGTGCAGGCTAGTCAGGCTTCAGGCTGAAGGAGCAGGACAGAGGACTTCGGGTTCCTGAACCCGGGAGTGGGGCGTGGAGGCTGCTGAAGCCGGTGGGCTGTGCTTGGTTTTCGCCCATTGGGCAGTTTTGTCCTGACGTGACCGCAGCCATGCATCCGATGGGACGGATGCCGCTTGCCGACATGCCCATACCATCAGGTAGCAATTAATTGATCTGACTGCATTTTCAGGCTTGGTGCTGATTCATCAACAGACAAGGCCAGACGAAGGGGAACACAGTCCTCGGGGGCAGAGTGCGGGGTTAGCCCCGAGCTCAGACACTGCACTTTCAGGGCCCCTTTCCCCCCAAAATCTCCCTCCCCTTAACAGGGCACTTGATGTCCTGGGTGGCTAAAGAGCCAGATACACCAGGAACACTCCACGAAGGGTCAGAGCACAGTGGGTCTCCACCCTGGCCTCATGGGGGCATCACGTGAGGGTGCCAGCAAACCCCAGGCCAGGCTCAGCCACACCCAGCACAGCAGTCTCTGGGGTGGGACCAAGCATGGCATCCTGGGCAAGCTGTCAAAGTTGAGGACCATTGCCCGAGGGCACCCCAGAGTCGGGGTTCCCTGAACCAGTACCTGACTGAGTTGCACAGAGGCTTCCAAACTGCAGGGTGCTCTTCAGTCTGGCCTCACCACCCTGACCTGGGCAGCAGTGGGAGGACCGACTCGAAGACCCTGGGGTGAGTCCTGCAAGTTGGTTTTGGAAGCTCCCCAGGTGAGAGCTACAGCCTCAGGGAGAAGAAATGGAGACTCGGACTCTTGTTTGCCACCTGCTCTGAGGGTTGGCCTCAGGATCATGCTGGGTCATTGCACAGTGAAGGTCAGGGGGCAGACGAGTGGATCAGCCGGTCGGCCCGCTCTTCCGGGTCTCCCCCGAGACTGAGCCAGGGACTGGGCTTGAGGGGTGGCCTCTCTTTGCCATAACTGAGCTCCTGCAGAATCCAGCGGGTTCCTACAGGGAGATGTGCTCCACGGTCGAGCGCCTGCAGCCGAGGCGGGCCTGAGCTGGGCGCTGTGCCCTTAGGAAGCTGCTTTTAGCCACGGCTCCAGAGCCTCCTGCTTGGGGCCCCAGAGGCTCCTCCATGTGGGGTTTCTCTGAGCCAAGTTCGGGGGAGGAGGAGGGTGAGGCCGGGTCTCTGCGGTGCCTCTCCCCTCCCCTCTCGGGCCCCCAGCTCTTCCTCAGCGTCTCCCCCGTTGCTAGGCGACAGGGCCCGGCTGCACACGCAAGCGCTTACCGATTTGGCTGCTCTCCTTCCGGCCCCTTTCCCACACTTCAAGCATCTTCCTAAAAGCTGAAGCTCCCACTGGCCTAACAGTGTGGATTGAGAGCAGTGTCCCCAGGCTGAGTTCTGGGAAAGAGCCGCGTCCCAGCTCTGGCCGGCTGCAAACCTGCTCCAAGTGCAGCCTCACCCGGGGAGACGAAAGGCAGTTCTGGGGCTCAGGGAGAATGAGGTCCCCGGGGATGGAGGTCCTGCCTGGACACCTGTCACCAACAGCTCTGAACCACCTGCCTTGGCCTCCCGGTGCCCCGGGGAGCACACTGGGGACGGTGAGCAGAATCTGATAGACCTCAGCAGTCAGGGCAATGACAGTCTAGCCTCTGCCACGGGCGTGCCCAGGGCCACACAGTTACAAGTGGGGCGCTCGAATGACTCCGGGGGCCTGACCACCACCGCCCGAGGGACAGACAGTGGCAGCCTGGGGTGGTCAGGGCCGTGGGGGCTCACACCTCGGCTCCACGTCCAGTTCTCTCACCTGTAACCTCACCGTTAGAAATAGTTCGTGCTTTGCAGGGTTTTCGGAAGCACTAACGCACTGGGGCACGGGGAGCTAGCTGTTTGTATCCCCATTCTCCAGAGAGGAAGCCCCTGCTCAGCACACAGCCAGGCAGGCTGCCGTCCACCCACTGCGAAGCGCTGGGCGGGGAGGGGAGGACCTGACCGTACCTCTCCAGCTGGCCTCCGCCCTGCCACTCTACCTGAGCGCGCACCTCGGCGGGGTCCCCATTCTGTGCCGTTCTGGCTGGTGCGGCGGCGGCGGCTTCTTCATGCTGCATCACAATCTTAGAACAAAGCGGGAAATGCAGCTCTTCGAGTTCTGGGTTGGCAACTTAGTTGACTCGCGTAACTAATGACGACAGCACAGGCTGGACCAGATGCCAGCAGGGTCACGGCCCCGGGGACGACCGTGCAGCTGCCGGTGAGCAGATGGAACTTAATGCTGGATTTGGGAAAACGCAAGGTCCAGTCTCTGAGAAATGTTGATTTCCCATCAGAAAGCGGAGGGCAGAGGACAGTGCGGAGCCCGCCCTGCGTGGGTGCTCAGGACCGGCTCGGTCAATCCTCAGGTTCAACATGGCATTTCTTAAACATTTTTTTATTTTAAAAAGTCACTCATGTTCTGTTATCGTAATCCAGAATGCTTTCAGGCTTTCAATCTTTCCTTTGAAGATTTCTGAATTCTGAAATAACCGGATTTAGCCCAGAGTTCAGATAGCTTGGAATTACTTAAATATCACCTAAAAACTGGTTTTGGATGCACATGCCCCACAGTCTGGTCAGGTCGGTTTGGAGAAGGCCAGGAGCAGGGCTCTGGATCCCCTGTGCCTTTGTCAGTGGCCACAGGACACAGGGTGCGCAGGCTGGGGCCCGGACCCTGGGTCTTGAGGTCTGACGTTGCATGCTTCCTCTGCACCTGGGGATTGGGTTCTGGTGGTCCTTGATGTGAGAAACAAAGGCAGAAGAAAAATTATTAAATTTCCTTACTACCTACAGCCCATGGACAAGTCCCTGAAACAGGCAGAGTGACCTTCCTCTAGGGACTCAACTGCCTCGATGTTGACACTTTGCTAAGGGCCAAAGGCAACCTTAGCCCAACCCCCAGGACCCTGTAAGTCTACTCTAACATATAAAAATCCCTTTGGAAACTTCCTTTATCTCTAAACCCCTAAGATACCCACCCCCCGCCAAGCATATGGCCCACCGATATACGTTTGAAGGGTCTCGTGACTGAGGGTTTACTAAACAGTAATAAATGACGTTTCCCAACAATAGCTAGCCCCTTCAAGGTCCTGGAAACCTTGCTTCCAAAATTCCTTAGAGACTGATGCTCTACCTAACCCCTTCCCAACTTGAAAGTACATAATGGGCCACTCCTCATGACCCTGGTGCAGCTCTTCCTGCCCACGGGCCCTGTCCCTGTGCTTTAATAAAATCACCTTTTTGTACCAAAGACATCTCAACAATTATTTCTTGGCCGTCAACTTCAAATCCTAACGTTCTTTCCTACATCATATGGCACCCAACGTGGGGCTTTGAGTCCAGAGTCTCAACCGGACTCTGAGCCACGGTGCAAACTTGGTGGGTACTTTCTCTTCTCTTCCTTTACTCTCATTCCAGGGGCTTCAAGGAGTGTGGTCTTACTGGAACACTTTTGTGTTGATTGCCCAAGCTGCATTCTTCTAGCCTGGGGCTACTCTACGGGGAGGAGAAAGTCTGCTTTTTGGCTGGAAGTTAGTACCCTGGCTGGGATGGTAATAAGACCCAGAAACTTGATGCCCTCTCTTTATTTCTGTCCTTATACGAAGTTGTCTGTCTTGGGCTTGGGACAGCCACCTAAGTCACCAGGACGGCTGCCAATCTTAAGACTCCTGTGTCAGGTTTCCTCCCCCCTTTTTTTAAAAGATTTTATTTATTTACTTGACAGAGACAGAGACAGCGAGAGAGGGAACACAAGCAGGGGGAGTGGGAGAGGGAGAAGCAGGCTTCCCGCCGAGCAGGGAGCCCGACGCGGGGCTCCGTCCCAGGACCCTGAGATTATGACCTGAGCCGAAGGCAGATGCTTAACGACTGAGCCACCCAGGCGCCCCAGATTTCCTCCTCATTGATCTAAGGGGATCCCTTCCACATCCCTGGTCTAGCCGCTTCTGGTCGCGGGAGCTCCACTAGGAGCTGGCCAAAACCATCACCCGATGGAATTAAAACCTAACTGGGGACTGTTTCCTAGGGAAGTTGGCTGTAAAGACCACATATGTTGGAATGTCGCTTAGACCATAATGGATTTCAGTCTTTATAATTTTTAATCAATGTCCTCTACTAACTACTTAAACTATAAAATTAGGTAATTTCCCCTTGTAAAACTTTTCTAGTGTTTTCCATTGGTTAAAAATGGCGGGTTCTTCAGGGCAAGGTAAAATAAGGTGTGACCTTCACGGCACGACCTTCAAGGCACTGTATTTCGGTCCATACACCAGGCACCCATCTGCAGCCTAGGATGCAATGGGACGCTAGCATCCCTCCTACAGGGGCCTTTATCGGCAGTGGTGGTCATAGCGATTCTGTTCAGGGGACACCTCGGGTCACTTTGACACGAGGAACCTCTGACCTATTCTGCGTGTGGGACAGTCAGGGGGATTTTCTTACATCAGCCCTGATGTCTTCCCAGGACAGAAGAAGTAGGTGGCTGGAGGCCGTCCAGGGCCGGAGATGAGCCCCTTCGGCCTGTAGGCATTTGCCCAGGGGCTTATGGAGGAAAAAGAACCTGTTGAAATCTAGGGAAGAGCTAGGAGACCCATCCCTGAGGGCTGATGGAGCCAGAGAGCAGCCAGCCCCACCTGAGCGCGCCACCCCCGAGGCTCTGGGACCCTCGCTGCCCTCGCACGGCTGGTGCCTCCGGGAGGCGTGAAGGTAAATGCAGAAGGGCTGGCGGGCCGACAGCGGGGACGAGAAAACCCAATGCAGGGGGTGGGCCTAGAACAGATCACGTACTATAGGGAAAACAAGATGAGGGACGTTCTGGGGTCCGCGGCAAACGTGGGGTACAGGCGGCAGTTAGACAAACATACCGTCTTAGGTCAAATTCATTGGAGGCGGCAGCCGCGTTGTGGTTACTTCAGGGAGTTATCCTTAGTCTAAAAAATACATGGAAATATTGAGAGATATATGAAATCCTTTGAGGCTGTGACGTGTGCAATTTGGTCTGAAGTTGGGAGGAAGGTAGATATTTACTTACGAGGATTACACGCAGGAGGAGACAGAAGACGGACGCTGAAGCAAAGGGGCCACATGTTGACAATGGACCGTGGACGGTCTCTGCTCTGTCCTCCCAAGCTTTCCAAGTGAAAGGCCTCAAATCTCTGGCCTGAGCTGGAAGGTGTCTCACCCAGACACGGCCTCCCGGGCATCAGATCTCCTGGGCGAGAGCGCGTGTGGTTCTTCACACACCAGCCTCCTCTGCACCTCAGAGGGCACGCGGGCAGATGCATGGGTGGAGGACTAGGGCCTTGTTCTCTCAATCGCGTGACAGCGCAGTCTTTTTGAGGGGGTTTTCATAATTCATGGAATCAGCTAAGCGCTTGTTGGAACAGATGCTTCATACAATACAGTCGGAGCAAAAGGCTACAGCCCCAGCAGACAGCGTTCTCGGGACAAGGACAACGAACAGACCGCCAACGTGGCTGGGCATGCTGGGGTCTCAGGGCAGGGCAGAGTGGACACCTAACATCAGACGTGTCCCCCAGAGGCTGTTGTTTCCTGCCATCGTGGGTTCTCGGCCCCCACCTTCCCACCCGGGGTCTGCAGAGCGCATCGCCCCGTTTCTCAGCACACACCCGTGCAAACCCCATGGCTGGGCCAGCAAATGGATCACTTGCACCCCGAGGCGCAGTTCAGATGATGTGGGAGCTTGGACAGAACACTGGAGCCGAGCAGCTGGGTTCCCAGAACAGCACCCACCCCTGTCATCCCACGATGGAACTTTTCTGCCCTGTAGGATGCTCTGCAGAAGGAGGAGCAGGATGCCAAGCCCACACGGTGAAGCTTGAGCCCAGGGTGCTCCCCCCTCAGACCTCAGACCCACCCTCCCCCAGCGGCCTGGGGACAGGGGCTCTGCCTGCACCAGCTCCCTCTCGCCAGTGGCAGCCGGCGACCGAAGTGAACAGGCTCCAGCAGGAATCTCTGCCTTAGCTGCAGAGCCCTGGGAAGTATTCTGGAACACCGTCTACACTTTCTGTGAGCAATTCTCAGCCTGACTGAAGGAAACGTAGATCCCTGCATCACATACAGACATCGCCGGGTGATGAGTAGCCAACACCTGGTTCCTGGGGGCAGCACTGAGACTCCTGCTGTTTTCCTGTTTGTTTGCTTCTCGTCTGTTACTCTCTGCCTGGCTCTGCCGCATCACATCCCGCATCCCGGTTGGTCTTTCTGCCGCCAAAGGCAACTTCCTGAAACCCAGTACTTTGTGAACAAAAAAAGTGTTTCCTTCCCTTTAGCCTCAAATGTTTTCTCATTATCTTTCTTCTCCCCCAACACAAGAAGGTGGTACTGGGAGTTAAGTTACCACTTTATAATTTTCTGTCCAGCGTCCAAGCCCGCCTCAAAGACAGCCTTGGTCTCCAGGTGGGGCAGCCCTCATGTCTTCGCAGCTCTGGGCACGGGGGACGGTCACCGGGTTTGAATTCCTCATGGTCAATGTTCCTAAGACATCAGGAAATATTTCTTCAAAGGCAGGTTGATGGTAAAGATCCTTCAAGCTTGAATTTTTAAATTATGCCCAGAAATCCATAATATGGAAGCAGTTTTTTTGAGTGAGTTGGTTATGAAAAACTAGCTCAAGGGGAAATTTAATGTAAACTTTTATTGTTGTTGGAGCCATGGTGACGTTTCCCTGTAACACCCTTTTTCATGAGATTATGTCGCTCACACAAATCCACGCTAGCTTGACCACGGAACGGCTGCCTCCAGGAGAGATGCAAAGCCAGAGGGGCCGGCTCCATGCAGGAGGCCTAGTGAGAGAAGGGAGAAGGGAGAAGGGAGCACGGGAGGGGCGTGAGGGCAGGGCACCCCGGGGAGGGAGCAGGTACTTGCCGCCCAGCCTCCTCCTTCCCCGAGCCGGGTCCTCTGAAAACAGGAATGTATAAATAAATACAGGCGAAGAGTAGATTGAATGCCATTCCTCCTTTTTTATCATCTTTGATCTTTTCTCATATTTGTTGGAAAAGTTCCTTTGACCTCATAAAAGGTGACACACTTAGATCAAGAAAGAAGAAATTCCTATTCTTACTGCATTGAGGATTCTGAAAATATGTCATCTGTACAACTTATTTTAGAAATAAGCCCCCCCTCCATTTGTAGTAACTGGAGATGTCAGTTCTTCTTGGAACTCATGGAGCTTAAATTCCTGAGCGAAAGGACTTTTCTCCTCTAGGCATGTGTCCCTTCATCCCGTGTTTATCAGGTGTGGACCCGCCCCAGACCCCGTTCGAGGCACAGGCCTCCCTTCCCTGAATGAGGAACGAGGGGGTGGTGAGCCACAGAATCATCCGTTTCATGACGCCAGGAGGGTGGTTCCAAGCAAGGCCATCGTGAATGGACACCGTCGATCCTTTGGGGGCAGCAGGAAACTGAGATAAAAATTTGATTTTCCCAAGGTTGATTCCCTGGGAGCCGACTCAGGGTAAGCCCGGGCTGGGTTGTTTTAACTTCCGGTCCTGCACTTTGTATTACCAGCTATTACTTCGCAGGGGGATCACGGAAAGACGTGTGTGGGTGTAGCAGATCGTGCCGTCCTTTGGTGGGGTCCCTCGTGGTGTTCTGACGGCAGCACGGGGTCGGGGGGCGGGGGTGGAGAGTCTGTCGTCAGATGTAGGACCTTGTCGGCCCTTCCCCACTGGCCTCCCCGGGCGCTGGGGCTTGGTGAGCCATTAAGGCTTAGCGGAATGTCCTCAACTTTGAATATTCAAGAAATATAATGCCAACCTGCACCGGCTGGGCCCAGAGCCCTCCAGCCCAGGGGGCGGGCGGGGCTGGACGGTCCCTGACTGTTTCCAGGATGTGCTGCTTAATCTGCAGACTGTTCCTTTACCGACACAGGTCTGGGTGGCGATCGTCCTCTAGAATAAGAGAGCCCCTCACTCGGACAGTGCTAACTATACATGGTTAACTCTCTGGCATTTTGTTTTCCAGATAAGACTGGAAGGGTGTCCCTTCCCTCCTGCCAGGCTACTAGAGTACACAGTGTCGGGCAGGATGTGTAAACTCAAAACCTGTGGGCCAGGTCTAGCTCATTCCCGAAACCAGCCCCAATCTGCACAACCTCGGCCTGAGTTGGGAGCTCACCTGGCCTCTGGGGCCAGTCCTGAAGCGGAAACTTCTTCCTAGCCTGAGTCTTCGTCTGTCCTGCATCGGGGTCAGAACAAATCAGTGCAGGCTCTCCTCTGACTTTCCCAGTGAGAGGGGCCTCTTTGGAGGCAGGAGTCCTCCTGGGAAGAAGGCTTCCTTGAGGGGAGACTGAGGGCTGACTGCCCCCTGCACTCCTGCCCCCGCTCCCCGTCCCTCACCAGCAGTGTGGCTCTGGCAGAGATCTGGTCGTGTTTCGGTTCATCCGGGACCTGACACTTGGTCAGCTGCCACCTGCTCTGGCCTCATACCTCCTTCCACAACAAGGCTCCCTGCCCTTGTGTCCAGCAAGGCCGCTCGCTGTCCTGGCTCCCTGCCGGCCCTCAGCGAGGTGCGTGCGTGGCTCCCTGGGGTGCAAGCGTGGGGCAGGACGTGCAAGGGCTCTCCCCGCTTCAGGCCTGCAGACACAGGAGCAGCCCGCCGGCCCCGCAGAACGCCCGCTTGTGCTGCAATTGTCCCGGTGAGGCCGGGGCGGGGGGGCACAAGCAGCTTCAGACGGAGCGTGCTCTTGCCGCCACAGATGAGGACGCGGCGTAGGCCTCTGTCAGTCTGTCTGTGTGACCGGCGCTTGCCTCGAGCCTGGAAGTCCAGCCATCGTGACGCCTTCCTACTTTCTTCGTTGCCATTGTGGTTCTGATTCCCTAGGTTTCCTGAAAATCCTGAAGATCCCAGCTGCGTGTCCTGCAGCTCAGGTGGGCAGGGGAGTTGCCCAGCCCTGGGCATGGATGTCGGAGGAAGAGCAGGGTCCAAAGCAGGTAGCCAGGCACAGGATGAGGGTGATGCCAGGTCCATCCAGGTGTCTCCGTTCCTGGGCAGCTGACTTTCCTGCAAGCTGCACACGCCCCCAACCCTGCCCAGACTGGACCTGCAGCCTGGCCCCCGGCGCCCCCCGCTCCGGGTGCGTCCTCACGGCCTCTCTGCCCCGAGACACCCTCCCCTCCCCTCACCCACCTCCCCGCCCACCCGCGCAGGCTTTCCCTGTCCTTGCTACTCTGCCCCAGCTGCCTCGTCTACCTTTGTGGAGAGGGTTGATCTAATTTCGGGCTGTTCCCAGAGTGGCCTGATCCATTTCTGACTGAGCAGTGGTTCTGTCCTTCCCAAAGGTCACTGCTGGGACCTGTTCATACCAAGTTGCATTGAAGAGTTTCGTAAATCGTCTGGACGAAGGAGCCCACGGTGACACCCACGTCAGCGATTCCAGGAGGAGGCCGGCGGGGGAGGTGTGGCCGTCCCACGTGGGTTCTCACCGGCCGGTGGATGAGCCACGCTCTGGAGGCAGCTGGGCGAGGGTCGAACCTTAACCAGCCCCTGGTCGCCCTGAGCCCTGACTCCTTCATATGCAAGTGGGGACCCGAGTAGCGGCCTCACAGTTGATAAGGAAACTAGGGATATCTGTGTCAAGCATCCAGCCAAGTCTGTGGAACGCAGCAGGCCTGCCAAGAAAGGACAAGCATGTCTGTTCCTCTTGTCGCAGACAGACAGAGGAGCAAGAGGAGAAACCACAGGCTGTGTGCTTGTTAGACCGTTACAGCAGAAGCCTACAGCGTTCTCTCAATCTTCTTCTTGTCGTTTTAAGCAGGCTCCATACCCAGCGTAGAGCCCACTGTGGGGCTTGAACTCACGAGCTTGAGATCAAGACCTGAGCTGAGATCCAGAGTCGGACGCCTAATCGACGGAGCCCCCCAGGCGCCCCTTCAGTGTTTTTATCTCTGTGAAACTTTTTGTGATTTTAGATCTCCTTTTCCTAAGAAGACTGTGTGCTCTTGGAATAATAAGAGCCACTCGCAAGCACTGACATCAAACCCCGTGTGCCCTGCTGAGCAGCTTCCCTGTCAGCCTGGTCAGCTGGGAGCTTTACTACCCCGGTTTTGAGGATGAGCTGAGTGCGGCAGATTCCCCCATGTGTGCGTGCTCTGTCCTTTCTATCTTCTCCCTCATCATTGAATCCTCACTGAGGCATCAGTCTTTGGAGAAGGCACGCTGGTGACACTCATCAGCCCAGCTCGGGACACCCTGTGTGCACGTGGTATACCAGTCATCCCGTTACTCTGTGGCTGGACGTCATCCTGCCTCCCTGAGGGCAGACACTGTGGTTCCCTTCCCTTTGGGTTCCTGGTCCCAGCACAGCGTCCGGCCCTATCACAGGTACCAAATGCACGTTTGAACAAATGGATGGATGACCTGGAGCTCTAGCGGCGGAAGTGGAAAGGGAGGGGTGGGTTTAGAAGGGGCCCAGAAGGAGAAAGAGGTAAAAGCGGTGATAAAAAGCGGGTAAGGAGGAGTCACAGTGGAGCCAGGATTTCCACACCAAGTGATGGGAAGGAGAAGGCACAAAGCAGGAAGGCAGGTGGGGAGATGATGAGGCTTAACTGCAGACGGGGGACTTTGAGGTTAAGCAAAGCATTCAAGTGAAGTATTCTGGCCCAGGCGGATGAAATTGAAACTCAATGTACTGCTGTGGTCAACAAAAATGTCAACAAAATATTGCTGTGCATCATCACGAAGGATGTTGGAAACAGAGCAGAAAATATCTTCCTCTCAATTTCTGTACCTGGAAATCTTATATATTCCTTTGGTTGCCAAACTTGAGAAATAGATAATAAGGCTAGGAAAAGCCCAGGAGGCAACTAATATTTTTAAGCATACAGAGAGATTTTCACAAAAAGCCTGATGGAGGAAAAAGTGTTACTTATCAGTTTGAAAATAAAAGAAAAGAGATATCTTAGGAAAATGTAATGTGATTAGTAGATTAAGCAAATTCTTGTTTACCTAATTCAGGACAGGAAGAGTGCAGAGCATGCCTGGAGGCTGTTCGGTATGAATGATTCCGTAACACATGCACACGTGTACACACACTAGAACGCACGTGATACCACGGCCCTGGAGTCCTTCCACACCTGTCGCAAGATCAAGTGCTCGCAAGCTCCCTGGAACACCAGCACCACTGTCCCAGCATCACCCGCGTGTGGACTGAATCTTAGCAAACTGGGTTGTGTTAGTCACCCCAACTAGCGGCAGGCAGAACTTTCGAAGCAAAATAAGTATCACTTAATACATTCAGCAATAAAAAAATGTGCAAGTTTGTTAACCCCCAAAGGTAGAGTAGCACCAAAACTTCAAACATTTACATTTAATATAAAATACAGTACAAGTACAAACATTAAACATGTAATATAAGATACAAAATAAATGTAAACTATTTCATATTAATTTTTCTCAAACTTGAGAATATATGGACCTCACTGGAAAGAAAAGAATACCGTGACTCCATAGTTTCCATAAAGCATTTGTAAAAGATGCTATGACTTGAGTATGTACAGGTATAAAATTATGTATGATCTCCTTACATGTACAGCAGATTAAATAAGACAAAACTATAGAATCAATAAAATCTGAATTAACATTTCTTCATAACAGAGGAGCTGTTTTGGTTTATCTAAAATGCTGATAAATCTGCATGCTTTGTGCTTTGCTGGCCCAACTAAGTCTTCTGATTGTGAGCATAATACACCATCACTTGAGTCATCATGATGATATTTCTCTTTTCCCTAAAGAGTCCATTTAACCACTGATACATTATTTAGATGAGCTAATCTTTTAATAATGTACCATCAAAGCACAATGCTGCAAAATAAAGATAACTGCTTTTGGGGCGCCTGGGTGGCTCAGTCGGCGAAGCGTCAGCCTTTGGCTTGGGTCATGATCTCTGGGTCCTGGGATCGAGTCCCGCAATGGGCTCCCTGTTCTACAGAGCGCCTGCTTCTCCCTCTCCCTCTGCCTCTCCCCCTGCTTGTGTTCTCTCAAGCTCTCTCTGTCAAATAAATAAAATATTTTTTAAATAAAATAAAATTAACTGCTTTTATGAATGTCAGTAAAGAAAAAAATCCACACAAGATGTCTACTTGCAAAATCAATGTTACAAGCTCTAAGATGCAGTGTTTTAAACTCTTGCTGTTCCTGTCTATTTATGACATAACCTGAGCCAATTCTCCATCAGATTCCTGTGACATTGTGTCTCCTGTCGCGCACGTCCAGCTCTTTTGGCCTTTATCGGATTTTCTCTGATTTCCGTGTCTGGTTTTATCTCTATCTGTTCGTGATCCCTACGGCAGTGTCTTCATGGCGTCCGATCAAAGTCTGCAGTTGTTAACCTAACATGACAAAGTCTCACTCTAGGAAAGGGTCTTTTAATCACGAAAACAACTTCTGACTTTCTAACTTGATAAAGGTTTCAGCATGAACATGATGAGAATGGGGTCTTCTTGGCTTTCAGTTTAGGATGTGTCAAGCTCAGGTGGGAAGCGATGCTTGGTGCGTGTGAGCAGGTGCCACCGCCTCGGGGACGCGCCCTGCCATCTGATTGATCAGAAGCACGGTCGCGAGTGCAGGGGGGTGGTGTGAAGGCAGAACTCCCACCACTGAGATGATCCTCAGTGCGCTGAATGTTTCCAGAGTCACATGGAAAAGATCATCACATAATAGAACTTGGGCCACGGAAAATAGAACACAATCTCTCATGGATCTGAGCTATCTATCTATCTAGAACATTCATGTTCAGAAAGGATTTAGAGGGGCGCCTGGCTGGCTTGGTCAGTGGAGCATGCGACTCTTGATCTCAGGGTTGTGCGCTCAAGCCCCATGTGGGGTGTAAAGATGACTTAAAAATAAAATCTAAAAAAAAAAAAGGATTTCGAGAACTTTATTAGGAATGGACCCACAGTTCAAGAAAGATCAGTAGTTTCTAAGTAGGAAGGCATTGATTACCACCATGGACGCTGAGCCAGTCTTCCCCAGGTTGGAACGTCCCCAGCTGTCTGATTGTGGGCACTCAGCTTCTCTGTCTTAGCTTCCTCACCTTTAGAGTAAGGATAATGGTCATCCTCACCCTACAGGATCATTGTGAGAATTAAGTAAGGTAGTATCTGTACAGCATCTGGAACTGCGCTCGGCACACAAGACACTCCTCGCTGCTATGATTACCTACGTGGTCCCTAGTACAAGGAAATTCACTCTTTGTGAATTTCTTTGTAGCCGTAAAGAACACAGAATCATGAGTGCAAAGATATTCCTTACAGTAACTCTCATAAAAATATGGACTTGACAGAGAACCATCTTCATTTTAGTGTTGTTATATAATTCCATGAATCTCAGCTATGTTATAAAGCAACCAGTCCAATAACCAAAAACCCCGAAGGTTTAGGAAAATCGGAGGCTGGCAGTGCAGACACGTCCAGAAGGACAATCCCTAGCCTAAAGTGACCACATCCAGGGGGTGCTAAGCAGCATCCAAAGGAATCTTTGGAAGGGATAGCAGTAGAAACCATTATCATTTGTCACAACCTCGTGACATCAAATTCAAGAGCTGAGGACACTCATGCCAGAAAGATAAATTGTGCAGACTTCAAAGGACTCCAGGCCTGGCTCCAAGCCCCTTGTCCACTCATTACTGTGCTGCCTGGGAGACCACAGACCGAGATGGCCCGGCCGTGGGCTTGTCCAGGGATATGCCATTTGGCCACCTGTCGCTGAGCCCGGTTCCAGCCTTGGGGCCAGCTCTGGGTGCGTCTCCCAGGAGCGAGCACCAGGAAATGCCCATAGCTCTGAGGGAGTCCTCCCTTGTGCTCAGCGCCTACATCACTCAGTGATTCCTGGCTAACTATTCGGTTCTTGGGTTCACGTCTCCACGGGGGCACGATGGGCAGAGAGTTTGCAACAGGAACAGTGTGCCAAGCCTTGTGTTGGGGATGAACCAACTGAGTCACGTTTACCAGGGGACTCCCCAATACCTAGCATTGTCCTGCCCTGAGCGGGGCCTTTTGCACTTGTGGTGAGAGACGGCCTCTCTGTAGCAGGTGTGCAGGGTGGAAGGTGAGGCTCTGGGATGACTGTGTCTAGAGAAGGCAGCTAGCGGGTCCTGAGGGACGTCGGGGGCTGCAGCCTCACTGAGTGGGTGTGGTGTCTCAGGGACAGAAGCACTCAGCTCTGTGCACCTGCCAACAGAAACAGACGACGGGGTTGGAATCGTCAGGCTGCTGGCCAGCCATCCCGCACAGAGGGCACCTTGACTTAGCAAAGCATAAAGGGAATAAACACATGGGTTCAGGTGAATGGTGGGGAGAGGTTTCCTCCAAGACAGGCTTGCTGGATCCAGGTGTCATGAAGGAGCAATTCCAGTAAGAATTGAAAGCCGAGAAAGACTCAGGGTCACCTTCCTCGAAGGACTTCCAAGGTAGGGTTGCTTTGTCCTGCCTGGGTCAGGGACATAGTTCCTCCGAAGGAAAGAAAATGGGTCAGCGTGATTGTCAAGATCCTTCCTTGCCCTGTGATTCTATAGTTCCTCCGCCACTTGGACTCAGGAAGGTTCGACTCAGAGTGCATTTTGGAAAATTGAGATGTCCAGGTGGGCTCTGCCAGGTCTCGGATGCGATCTGTTTGCACATGTGGTTGCAGGTTGTTCAGATGGCAGAAGACGCACTGGATTTGGTCTCGTATCACACCCCAGCTTTGGAGTACACTGAGCCCAGCAGAGGACTTCAGGTCATCGAAGAAGGGATTGAAGATACATGCAGCACGCTCGCACACTCGAGGACAAGTCAGGTGAGGTCCCCGGGGAACTTGGGGGCACAGTTCCGGGCGCGGAGGGTGCAGGGCAAGCGCAGACGGAAGACTCGTCCACCGTAGCTGGCGCTTCTTGAGCAAAGTCGACTAGAAAGAGAGCATCATCAGGCTGGAGGTGAGAACTTTCAAGGGCAAGATGGAGTCCTGTAAAACCATGAAGATCAGAATAGAGTGGATAGACTGTTGACCCAGGATCTCTGAATCGGGGGAAACTTCCTTTCATTTGGAAGAGGCACATTTAGTACTTTTTGAAAGAGGCGTTTGCTTTCACGGTAAGTAAATTCATGAAACTCCCTATCCTATAATTAACAGGAGGGAGATTGAAAAGTCTTGAATCAGTGAATTGGTGGCCAAGACACAAAATGCAGTGAAGACAGAGGGGATTTGCAACCATCTGATGTCAGCAGTGAGGCCCGGCGCACCGGCCGCAAGGTGCCCTCAAACCGTCCTCGTGGGATGGGGCTGCGGGCTGGCAGCCGTCAGGCGCCCGTGACCGGGGAGCTGCCGCAGAGCCGGCCTCCACCAGCGAGGGCGCTGTGTGCGTATTTACGGCCCTTGGAGTCCTGGTCCGTTTGAAGCAGCAGCCATTTTCCAGTTATTGGTGTTAGGCCAAACAGGCGAATATCACTCGTCACTGAGGTTATCTCACAAGGCCAAGTTAGGGGGACAGGTTCCTCTTCTTAGCCCCGTAAAGTGCCCCAGTATGCTTCCTCCTTGGCCCTTCCTCTGAATATTTATGACTTACGAATGGTCTCTCCCCTAAGTGCCTTTTGGATCATATTTAATCAGTACTCATTTACTTATTCATAGCGAACACTTATTGAATGGCAATATATCGGGATTGGGTTATAGGTATTAATAAAACGTGGCCTCTGTCCTCCAGGACTCACAGTCCACGGATAAATCACAGGAGCCATGGGCCGGGGGTGGGGGATGCTGTGTGCAGAGGATGCTCTGGGCCCCTGAGACCCCGTCCACAGGCTGACAGAAGAGGGAGCCACTGAAGGAGACAAAAATGACAATCAGCCCGTTTCACAGAACGGGGGGGGGATGTTGCTCCTGACACAAGCCAAGAGCGTTTGTCCAGTGCGGGGACAGCTCGGGTTGGCCGAGAAGCGAACACAGGCTTCCAGGGGGGCAGCCGGGAGCCCGCACTCGCCTGGACAGCGCCAGCAGAGCGGCTGTGTGGGAGGCTGGGAGCAGGGTGAGTCTCACACACACCCACACCTCCGCTACGAAGCCTGTGGGTGGCTTGTGCCCTGGAGTGCGTGCCACGGCTCAACGGCCCAGCATCCTCCTGCTCAGACGTTCGGCATGCACGGTGCTGCGTGCTCTTCACGGCCTTACGAGGTCGACAGGGCAGCTCTTTCTCTCCCCAGTTTCCATGGGGGTGGCCCGCCATAAACCGAGAGTGCCAAATAAAAACAAGAAGCTCGCTGGCTATCATCTTAGCTGCATTTTGCATTTGTTTGCCCAGTTAAATATCAATGACCTACCCGAACATGGAAGGACGCCATGGGAAGGTATTTGAGCTTCACTTCACAGCCATCCCAGGGAGAGGAGTGGGCCTCCGAGGGACCTGAGAGGCGCACCTTGGGCCAGGGCCCTGGTGGGAGCTGGGAGGGCTCCATGGCTCCATGGGTGACACCCAGGGCCCCTGGACAGCAGGTGGATGAAGACGAGAAGCGTGCAGGTTCCTCTTTAGTGACATGAGTCAGAGAGTAGAACGGTAACCAAGAGTCAGGTGAGTGCAGGGCCCCATGAAGGAGAGAAGCAGCTCTTCCCCCGAGCCTGAGGTGGGCTGGGCACAGGGGGCACAGAGCGTCTCTGTGCTCTCCCCAGGGCTGAGGCTCCAATGCAGATTAACGTCAACTGGGGAGGTTGTGTAATCACCCAGCCTGGGCCCAAACCGTGGAGATCCTGACGGTGTTTGAGAGAACTCTTCAAGCCAGCACTTCAGAGCCGGGATTAAGACGCCGGCTGGCACCTTCTCAGGCGCTGCGGTGAGGATAACTTACGTACGGGTACACAATCAACTGTGCTTTCCGGCCTGTCGCTTTCACCTCCTTCTACAACATGTTTTTAAAGATTTTATTTATTTATTTGAGAGCGCAAGCACAAGCGGGGGGAGGGGCAGAGGCAGAGGGAGAAGCAGGCTCCCCGCTGAGCAGAGAGCCGGATGCGGGGCTCCATGTCTGCCTTCGGCTCTGGGATCATGACCTGAGCCGAAGGCAGACACTCAACCGGCTGAGCCACCCAGGTGCCCCCCACCTCCCTCTACAGTATTTAAACATATGACACTGGCTTCTCTTTTCCACCATCTCCCATATATTCTGCAAGAAACATGTCCTCAATTTCAGTGTTGTGACCTATGAGATCATTGCCGAAGAAAAGCATTTTTTTGACCATCATTTTATTTATTTTGCCAAAATGGCACTTTTGAGTCTATTGTTGGCAGGGAGTGCAGCATCATTTTTAAGCATTATCGCATTGTCGACATTGGCATTACGGAAACCTGATATAAAACACCCTTTCTATCCTGCTTCGATATTGATTTACTATCAGAAGACCATTTTCTGTTCATCTCAACCAGATGGTAGGAGGAACGTGGGGTGGATATAGGATGCACATTTCCTAACAAGGTACTTCTCATCTAACCTAAAGTAAAAGATGTTTTCCTTTTGCTTGAAATATTTTGTTGTATTTTTTATATATAGAAAAGAGCACGTAACTGTGTTAAGAGATGGTAGGATTCTAAAGGATAAAAATAAATCTGAAGGACACATTTTGCCTATTTAATTTATGCGTATCCTTTATTTTCTCCAGTTTTATAATTGATAAATAGCATCGTGTGAGTTTAAGGTGTACAATGTGGTGATCTGATGTACGTTGCGAAATGCTTACCACATCAAGGTTAGTTAACACATTCACCACCTCACGTAGTTCCTATATTTTTGTGGATGTATGGCAGGAACATGTAAGATCTCCCGCTTAGCAAAGTTCAAGTACTCGTTACGGTATTGTTGCCTGTGATCACCTTGTTGTGCGTTAGATCTCCAGAACTTATTCATCTTGTAGCTGAAGGTTTTTATCCTTTCACCATCTCCCCGTTTCCGTGACACCCCCAGCTCCTGATAACCACTAATCTACTCGTTTCTACAAGTTCAGACTTTTTTAGATTCCACAAATAAGTGAGATCATGCAATATGCAATATTTACTCTTCTCTGTCTGACTTACTTCACTTAGCATGATGACCTCCATGTTCATTCATGTTGTTGCAAATGGCAGGACTTCTTTCTTTTTCGTGGCTGAATAATATTCCATTGTGTATGTGAGTGTGTGTGTGTGTGTGTGTGTGTGTGTATATCCACCACATCGTCATTGTGCGTTCATCCACTGATGAGCACTGAGGCTGTTTCCACGTCTTGGTCATCGTGAAATGTCGCAATGAACATGGGGTGCAGATATCTCCTTGAGAGAGTGATTTCATTTCCATTGGAAATATACCCAGAAGTGGGATTGCTGGATCATATTGTAGTTTTATTTTGAATTTTTTGAGGCACCTCCACACTGTTTTCCAGAGTGGCTGCACCAGCTTGCATTCCCACCAACAGTGCACGAGGGATCCCCTTTCTCCGCATCCCCGCCAACACCTGTTACCTCTTGTCTTTCTTTTTTTTTTTTTTTTAAGATTTTATTTATTTATTTGACAGAGAGAGACACAGTAAGAGAGGGAACACAAGCAGGAGGAGTGGGAGAGGGAGAAGCGAAGCAGGCTTCCCGCAGAGCAGGGAGCCCGATGTGGGGCTCGATCCCAAGACCCTGGGATCATGACCTGAGCCGAAGGCAGACGCTTAACGACTGAGCCACCCAGGCGCCCCACCTCTTGTCTTTCTTATAATAGTCATTCAATAGGTGTGAAGTGATATCTCCTTATGGTTTCGATTTGCAACTCCCTGATGATGAGTGATGTTGAGCACCTTCTCATGTACCTGTTGGCCATCTGGATGTCGTCTGTGAAAAAAATGTCTATTCGCGTCCTTTGTCTATTTTTAAATCAGGTGATGATGATGATGATTCCTTGCTATTGAGTTGTACCAGTTCTTTGTATATTTTGGAATATTAATTGGTTATACTGGGCCCACAAAATCTTCCCTTCTCTGCTGTTTCTAGAGATAATTTTGTTATTTTCTTTAAATGTTTGCTGAAATTTTTCAGTGAAACCATCTGGGTCTGGATATTTCTTTTTTGAAACTTTAATGGCAAGTGGATTCTTTTTAAAAAGGTTGTGTGCCTCTTCAAGTTATCTATTTCATTTTGGCTGAATTTTGGTAGTTTGTGGTTTTCAAAGAATTGGGCCTTTTCTTCCCAGTTTTTATGTGTAAGAATGGAAGCTGCTCACAGCGTTCCGTGGTTATCCTCTGATGACTGTAGAATCCGTAGTTTTCACCAGTTTCATACCTGATGCTGGTGACTGCAGCCTTTCCAGAAGTTTATCAATTTTTTTGATTTTTTTGAAGAAGTAACCGGCTTTGCGTTTCACTGATTTTCCCTGTGTTTCTTCTGCTTTTAGCTGTATTGATTTCTGCCTTTATCATGATTATTTTCTCCATTTTTCTTGCTTTGGATTATTTTGGCCCTATTTGTCTATTTTTTTGAGTTGGGAACTTACAGTGTTGATTTGACACTTATCTTCTGTTCTGAGGCGGGCACTTGGAGCTCTTCCCTTCCCCACCAGCACTTTTCTATCTGCCTCCCACAAGTTTTGATATGCTGCATGTTCGTTTTCATACAACTTTCCATATTTTCAAAATTTCTTTTGCACGGCCTCTTTGGCTCGTGGGTTATTTACAAGTGTGTTGTCTGGCTTCCACAGGTTGGAGATTATGCGGTGGACTTTCTGTTGTTACTGATTTCCAGTTTGATTCCATTGTGGTAGAGAACATGTTCTGTGATTTCAGTCCCGTTGAGCTGGTGACCTGGATTATTGCTTGTGTATCGTGGTGATTGAAAAGCATGTATAGTCTACTGTTGCTGAGGGCAGTGGTCTAAAAATACTAGCTCGGTTCTGTTGGTTGATGGGACTATTTAGTTCCTGCACATCCTTCCTGATTTTCCCTCTACTGGCTCTGTCCACTTCACTGAGGAGGGTGTTGGAGTCTCCGACTTCAGTTTTGGATTTGGCTACCTATATCTATTTTTAGCTCTGTCGGTTTTTGCTTCATATATCTTGAAACTCTGTTTTTTGGTGTCTGCATATTTAGGATTATATATATTCTTGGTTGATGAATCCTTTGATTCATTATGTAATGTCCCTTCCTACCCTTAGTGATTTCTTTGTTCTGCAGTCTACTTTATCTAATATTAATAGAGCCTCTCCTGCTTTTTAAAATTAATGTTTTCATGGAATATCATTTTCCATTCTATTCTTTCCATCTACCTCTGTAATTACATTTGACTTGAACTTCTTACAGACAGTGTGTGATTGAACTGTGTTTTTATTTACTCTGATAATCTCTGTATTTAATTTAATTTTAATACTCGGTATTTAGGTCACTTACATTTAAGGTCATTATTGATTGTTAGGGCTTTGGTTTGCCATTTTATTATTTGTGTCTGCTCCTTCTGCTTCTTGTTCCTTTCTTTCTCTTTTCTTATGTTGGGTCACTTGAATATTCTTTAGAAATTAATTTTAATTTATTTTTAACTTTTTTTGGTGTATCACTTTGTACGGTTTTCTTAGTGTTCGCTCTAGCTGTTACAGTATATATCTATCATCTATCTATCTAATCTATACATAGATAGAGCATGTGTGTGGATACCTTGCATGTGTACTTGGATACACGTATAAATTATCTCAGGCTACTGCCATTATTTTTATCACTTCAAGTCAAGGGCTGGAATCTTGCTTCCATTTAGATTCTTTTACCTTCTCCATTAAAAAATATGATTGTTTTAAATCTTTCTTTTACATGTGTTGAATATCACGTCGGATGATGTTAGAATTTTTGCCTTAGCCATCAAATATTATTTAAGACATTTATGAAGTAAAGGATAGTTTGTTATATTTACCTCTATTATTACTATTACTCTTACTGTCCTGCTTTTCATACTGAAATTCTCAGTCTTCTTTTATCATTTTCTTTCCATTTGCAGAGTTTCCTTCAGCCATTCCTTAAGCTGGGTCTGCTGCTGATAACTTCCTTTAGTTTTTCTTTGTCTGTGAATGTTTTCATTTCCCCTTCATTCTTGAAAGATAGTTTTGCCAGGTGTAAGGTGTTAAATACCAAATATTCAACCGAGTTAATTTGGAGATCTAATTGGCTTTATTAAGCGTTTCATGAATGGGGCAGCATCCCATCTGGCAAGTAGAGGGGAGCTCTGGGGATTTGTACAAATGGAGGGTTTTTATAGGAGGATAGGGCAAGAAAGTAACTAGCAAAAGAAAAGGATTATTCCAGGCAAAATCTTTTTTGGGGGGAAAAGGCAAGGGGTCCTATTGTGCAGATTACCTCATCTTCCTTGGAGGGGGATGGAGAGGCCAGGTGGCAGACTCACTGGCACCCATCAGAAAACTCTTGACTAAGACTACGTTCCGGGGGAGGAGAGGATTGGAACTGCAAATCCCATTAGATATTAAGCCCTGGTTTGGGGACTTGGCCTAAGTGGCGCCATTTTCAGCCTGTGGTTTTCTCTTTAACAATTGCTGTGGTGGACGGTTTGCTCTCCCTCGGCTCTTCCTTTCTCTGGGCCTCCGCGGTTTCAGACATCGATTGTCACTCACATTGGTTCTTTTTAATAGGTTATGCGTCATTTCTCCTTTGTCTTTAAGAGGTTTTATTTTTATGTGGCTTGGTGTGGATTTTTTTTTCTTTAAGTTTATCCTGATTGGTGTTCACTTAGCTTCCTGAATCTGTAGGTTGATGTCTTTGGCCAAATTTGGGTAGTTTTCAACTACAAGTGCTTTTTTTCTTTTTTAGATTTTTTATTTATTTATTTGAGAGAGAGAGAATGAGATAGAGAGCACGAGAGGGAAGAGGGTCAGAGGGAGAAGCAGACTCCCCGCCGAGCAGGGAGCCCGATGCGGGACTCGATCCCGGGACTCCAGGATCATGACCTGAGCCGAAGGCAGTCGCCCAACCAACTGAGCCACCCAGGCGCCCTATAAGTGCTTTTTTTAATCCCACGTTCTTTATTCTTCCCTTCTGGGACTCTGACAGTAGGAATGTCAGATCTTTGTTATTGTCCCACAGACCTTGAGGTTCTGTTCATCTTCTTCAGTCTATTTTCCCTCTGTTGTTCAGATTGGGTAAAAGTTATCCATCAGTCCTCAAGTTCACTGATACCGCTCCACTTTTGCGCTCCTTCAGCCTATGCTCATTTCTGTTATTGTATTTTTCAATCCTATAATTTCTACTTGGTCCTTTTTTTATATAACTTCTATTTCTTTGTTGAGATTTTCTATTCTTCTCATTTGTTTAAACCACTTATAATTGTTTCTTGAAGCATTTTTATTGTGGTTGCTTTGAAAACCTTGCCAGACAATTTTACTACCTGATTTATTTTGGTGTTTATGTGAGTTTTTTAGCTAAGATGCACCGGGAAGCTACTCAAATCAGAGGCTGAAAACTCTCAACAGAAGGAAGGAGGGGGAGGGACAGGAGCAGGGAGGGAATGTGGTTTGTTTTGCAGAATGGACGGCTCCAGCCAAGGAATTGCCTGGCTCCCTGTCTTACCTGATAACCCCCTATGTGAGCCAGTCTGAGCGGGATTGGAACTGAGGACCTGCACAGAAGCCCCCCCAAGACATCCTGAAGCTGCCTTTAGTTCACTATAATACCAAGATCTCCTCCTGCGGGTGGAGTCTTCCACCACTTTTGAACAATGTATGCACCATCCTGTAGACAAACTCCCTGCCCCCACCCCCTAATACACTAAATAAAAGCCTCCCAAACTAACCCTGCAGGGAGACAGTGCTTTAAGAGCCATCTCCCTGTCTCCTTCCTTGTAACAAGTAACAAAAAGTTCTTTGCTCTCGACACTTCCTTGGGTTGTATTCAATTTGATGCACTCCAAGAGTTCGATTACAAGTTCATCCTCTCTCTCTTTTCTTAAATCACGTTGTTTTGTTTTTTGTTTTTCCTGCTTCTTGTTATGATAAGTGATTTGCACTTGTATCATGTGCATTTTGGGTAATTTGTTAGAAGATTCTTGATCCCATTCAAGCCTCCTATTTGTTAGGTGGTCACTCTGGTTCTGTTCAGTATGCGGGGCCTGGCCCACTTTTGTGAGCTGCAATTCCAATGACAATTTAGTTTTGGGGGCTTTTTCAATGCAATTAAGGTCTGCTTCACAATCAGCAAGGCTCAAAATTTTAATAAGCATGAATTCACTTTTTAATTAGAAAAACGAAAACTCAGTATGGATGTGTATTTCATATCCCATGTGTGAGGATGGAGGGCACCAAGATCCAAGTGAACTCCAGAGTCAAAGTAATGACTAATGTAGCAGCGGTCTCTCCTGTGGCCAGGAAGGGAGGGTCCAAGTGAGCAGGTCAGTCTGACCTAACACCATGTAGCGCCAATTAGCTGGTATACAGCCTCTGTAGCCACTGAGTTAGGATGTGCCCATCTCAGACATGCTCCCCAGCATCTGAGAGGCGTTTGCTCAGCGGCCAGAGCTGGATTCAAAATTAGGGCTTCAGCCTACGAAGCTGGAATGTCCCTCTCAGGAAGGAAGATACATAGCAACACAATCCTAACAAATGAATTAATTAATGTTACACATGTAAAACATGGTTATAGAAGGTTTATATATGCGATCTCAGCAGCAACTCACGTTTCAAGTGGACAGTGATGCTCTAGAGGGTGGTTTGTGCATCACGTCGATGAAACTATCTCTGCTCGCTGAGTCATGAATCTCTGCAGACCAGGCCTTTGCTCAGGGATTATTACTATTGAAATAATTTTATATATTTTGGCCTTTTGCTACTTTTCAATTTATCTTTGATTAAATTTTAATACATGAAATAATATAATTTTCACACACATGTAATGCTGAATTAGGCTTCATTTTAAAATAGATTCAGCATAATGAAATGAGTCTCTCTGCTGGTCTTTTAGTGTAATCCTGAAAAAATGCAAACACTGAAATCTACTAATAGACTTTCCATAGCCACTTTCATGGCTGTGATTTTCAAAAGCTCACCAGGTATTTTTAAACATTAGCTTGGTTGAAACCTTTCCAAATCTTGCAAGGGAAAGATGTTCTACATTAAGGACTAGAAAGCTGACAGTGGCAGAACTAACACATGCCCGGAGCCACATAGCCAGTGGTGGGCTTGAGGCCAGGCTTTCCCAAGAATTTTACCGGAACCTCTGCTGCCTCCTGCTTTCTCTTACCCTTGGCGGAATGGGACAGTCTTGCAAGCATTCTGCAAACAAGACGGACTCTTCCAACAGTAGCTTTTCTCAGGAAGGCGAAGATTGTGGGCCAGTATAAAAGAGACTTATCTGTGGAATTATGAGAATTCTACTAATGATGTAATGCTTACTAGATTTATTCTGTAAAACCGGTTGATTCAACTAAACCTGCAGTTCCCCTCTCAGGTAGCAATTCAGCCGTCTGGCCTGCAGAGGGCAGCACGAGGCCGGCTCAAGGAGGATGCTCCGCGTGGAGCCCAGCATCCCCAGGCCTCCTTGGCCACCTGAAGCCCATCTTGGGCCTTGAGGGGCACGGGTGTCCTGGCACCAGGAAGTCGTGCAGCGCCTAGCGACAGGAGGCAGTTCGGTCCTCTGTGTGTTTACAGAATGGAGGTGAGAAAATTCTGAACGGAATACACATTTTCTCAACTACTTTTTCCATCTGGAAATCCTGTCCATAATTGGGAGTGTGTTTTTTCTGCATCAAATATATTGAATGCTAGTTTCAAAAATATTTCTGACTGTATGTCCTGCAACAAGAATCCCAAATCATTTCCTGAGAGACACTCAACGCACACACACACAAAACATACAGAAATAGCAGCTTTGTGACATTGTAAAAGTCAATTGGTAAAGATTTTTTTAAATATACAATTTTATACAATTGTATATTACAATCTTACATTGAGATTTTTAATATACAATTTTATATCGC
The DNA here is from genome assembly GCF_009762305.2 of Zalophus californianus. Lineage (NCBI taxonomy): Eukaryota > Metazoa > Chordata > Mammalia > Carnivora > Otariidae > Zalophus > Zalophus californianus. The sequence continues at coordinate 1,260,015 of NC_045597.1, forward strand.
GTTCTTAATCTCCTAATTTTTTGATAGTGTTAAAGTAAGAAGTATGAATGCATTTCATAGACCATTACTACTCAAATAAGGATTTTAAATTTAAATTCCAAGTTGTACCTTAAATTTCTGTTACAAAGGTACAATTAGGTAGTGAGCTGGTGAGCTGTAACAGAAAGACCATCAGCTTGGAAGACACATGAATTCTAGGCTCTGTTTGGCCATTTCCTGCTATGTGAGCTCGGGGGCAAAGCACAACTTCTCTGAGCCTCGGTCTCCTTATTTCTACAACAGAGACCATAGTTCCTGCATCAGGGAGGTCTGCTGAGGAAAATTGTCTCACTTATAACTCTCCATTATGAGTATAAATATAATGAAAGGCAGATGCACGGTGTTATTTATAAGAGTTTAGTTTGTGTAGCATTTTATCCAGGATATTTATCTTCTCCATCCATGGTAGGACCAGGAAGCCACAATTTAGAGCATTTACGTGCCTTTGCAATAGTCACACAGATGGTCAATGGCAGAGCCAAGATCTACAGCTCTTCTCTGGCTCCAAATTCCGTTCCCTTTCTACCTCATGGTACTACCCAGTCAAATTTGTGAAGGGTCATATGGAGACATAAAGACTACAGTCATCCCCAAACCACACTAACTTTTAATAAGATTGGCTGAATGAGAAATTCAGCTTCATGGAAACGTTTTTGGTAAAGACTTAGGGCAATTGTTCAATCCAAATTCTTGGCTTTACAAATAGGCTTTGCCAATGGTTTGGATCCAAAGCTATTTTAAAATGGCTTTAATGTTTCTTATATGTAATAAAGAAAAATTTGAAAACAAACTGGATGTCCAAGAATATGAAGAGGGAAATTAATAACATAAATTATGATGTATCCATTAGGACAGGTTATTATGCAGCCATTAATAGTCTGTATCCTGTTTGATGACAGAGAAAGACATGAAGTAGAATATTGAGTGAAATGGGAAGTCGCAGAAGAGTGTGTGTAGGATAATTCTAGGTGTATGTTCACACATGCACGTGGCGGAGAGGACTGGGTGTGTAGATACTGAACCATTTGTGGTGACTACACCTATGGGTGGGATCATGCCCCATCGTTATGAATTGGTGTTTTTTTCTGGTTTCTCAGTTTTTCAATGTACATTCTTATCTTGGAAACAGAAAAAAATTAATTATTTTTTATTATTTAAGTATAGTTGATATACAATGTAATACTAGTTTCAGGGGCACAACAATCCTACACATTACACAGTGCTCACCGCAATAAGTGTAGTCGCCGTCTGTTATCATACAACGTTATTACATATGATTGAGTACATTCCCATGCTGTACTTTTCATCTCCATGACTCACTTATTTTATAACTGGAAGTTTGTACCCATTAATCCCTTTCACCTGTGTACCCATTCCCCCTTTGCAACAGCCAGTTTGTTCTCTATACTTATGGGTCTGTTTCTGGTTTTTGTTGGTTCATTTGTTTTGTTTTTGAGATTCCACATATAAGTGAAATCATGATATTTGCCTTTCTCTGGCTTATTTCACTTAGTATAATCTCTCTAGGTCCATCCATGTTGTCACAAATGACAAGATCTCATTCTTTTTTATGGTCGAGTAATATTCCGTTATATATATATACACATACCACATCTTCTTTATCCATTCATCAATTGATGAACACTTGGGTTGCTTCCATATCTTGGCTATTATAAATAATGCTACAATAAACATAGGGGTGCATGTATCTTTTCAAATTAGTCGTTTCATTTTCTTTGGGTAAATGTCCACTAGTGGAATTACTGGGTCATATGATAATTATATTTTTAATTTTTTGAGGGACCTCCATACTGTTTTCCACAGTGGCTGCAGCAGCTTGCATTCCCACCAGCAGTGCATGATGTTTCTCTTTTTCCCACATCCTCACAAACACCTGTTGTTTCTTTTCTTGATTCTAACCGTTCTGACAATTGTGAGGTGATATCTCACTGTGGTGTTTTTTTTTTTTAAGATTTTATTGATTCGAGAGAGAGAGCTAGAGAGAGCTCTCTCTGAATGGTGAGGAGGGGCAGAGGGAGAGGGAGAAGCAGACTCCCCGCTCAGCAGGGAGCCCGATGCGGCACTCGATCCCAGGACCCTGGGACCATGACCTGAGCTGAAGGCAGATGCCCAACCGAGTCACCCAGGCGCCCCCTCACCGTGGTTTTGATTTGCATTTCCCTGATGATCAGTGATGTTGAGCATCTTTTCATATATCTGTTGGCCATCCAGATGTTCTCTTTGGAGAAATGTCTATTTAGGTCTTCTGCCCATTTACCATCAGATTATTTGTGTTTTTTGTTCATCTGTTTTTTGGCAAGTGAGTTGTATCGTATCATTTCTTTATATATTTTGAATACTAACACTTTTTTTAAAAAAAGATTTTATTTGTTTATTTGACAGAGAGACAGAGAGAGAGCGTACAAGCAGGGGGAGGGGCAGAGGCAGAGGGAGAAGCAGGCTTCCCGCCGAGCAGGGAGCCCGATGCGGGGCTCAATCCCAGGACCCTGGGATCGTGACCTGAGCCGAAGGCAGACGCTTAACCAACTGAGCCGCCCAGGCGCCCTTGGATACTAACTCTTTATTGGATAAGTCATTTGCAAATATCTTCTCCCATTCAGTAGGTTGGTTGTCTTTTCATTTTGTTGATCATTTCCTTCAGTGGGCAAAACCTTCTTATTTTGGTGTAGTCCCAATAGTTTATTTTTGCCTTTAATTTAATTAACTAGGTAATTAATTAAATGAATTAAAGATTAATTTTTAGAGAATTGTGTGTATATAACATTGCCAATAAAATCAAAACAATTTTGTAGGTGAATATATGGAGACAGTTTTTCACACTAAAAGATGCCAAAGGAAAACCTTAGAAATGTAGAAAGACTGTGTGAGCTGAAAACAAGAGGCCTCAGAGCCCAGGGACTCTGGGTGGTGGGGGGGGGGTGGGAAGGTGGGGGAGGTGGGGGAGATGGGGAGGTTGGAGAGGTGGTGGAGGAGGTGGGGGAAGTGGTGGAGGAGGTGGGGGAGGTGGTGGGGGAGGAGGTGGGGGAGGAGGTGGGGGAGGTGGTGGGGGAGGAGGTGGGGGAGGTGGTGGGGGAGGAGGTGGGGGAGGAGGTGGGGGGAGGTGGTGGGGGAGGAGGTGGGGGAGGAGGGGGAGGTGCTGGGGGAGGTGGGGGAGAACCTAAGGAAACCCTGCAGGAATTAGAGCAGAGCATTGGAATTTGACTGGGTTTTCTTCACAGAGGAAGGTGGGGAATCCTATTAGTTCATCACTAAAATGCTTTTGGGAATTCTGGAAATAGAGCTTAAGCAGTGGGCTTTTTACCGGGAAATCTGCTGTAGGTCAGAGAAGGTGGACAGTTGCACAGCTGAAATCAGAGTTGGGATGTCATCCTGGAGCAAGGCGAGCCAAACCCAATCCCCTGCAGGAAGCCGAAGCGGACCAAACACACTCCCCTCCCCTCCTTTCCTGCTTCCCTTGCCTGCCGTTCCCGTGACCTCTGACCCCATCCTGTATACCATAGATGAGGTGTGTTAAATTTGTGGATGTTATTAGCTTTTAAGATTGTTATGTTGACTTAATAGTTTCTGAATTTATAAACAAAGCAAAACAAACCTACCAAATATAGAGAATTAGTTATTAAGTAAAATTGTCAGGAGAGAACCAAGACCCAGTTTTGGATGGAGCGAACGGAAACAACCCACTTCCAATGCAAAGGGTAACATGCCAGTGCTTGGTGCTGAGGGTTCCCAAATCGGCGAAGCAGCAGGATAATGGCGAGGCGGGTCAGATTTCATGCGACATGATCATCGGGTTCTTCCAACGAGAATCAGAAATTAATAAAATACCGCAGTTTTGGTTTTCGGGTTAGAAAGAGGCTGGGGAGTTGACTGACTTGCCCTTGTCAGCAGCAGACGGGCCACTGCTGTCCGTGGCTCCGTGGCTCTGGGCGGTCATCGTTTTGAAACTGTGCAGGGTGGCTGTGTGGTGACCCCTGGTTGGGGGTCCCCACGCGGTTATCTTATATTTACCTTATGCACCAGGCATTCCTGCGGGCGAGGAACCGCGTGACAGGGTCGCTTGTGTAAATTAAAGTGTTGGTGTGTAAAACACAGGATGGGCATTTTCTTGGTTTGGCTTCTGTGTCTTGTATTGTGTAGACTTGCCTTTTCTAGACCAGCTGTGCCTTTAAGACTGCATCCAAGCTCCTGCTCTGTTCAAGGGCCGAAGGGCCGTGGTTGTGCCCGCCAGCCAGGGCTGCATTTAGCTGTTTTGTGAGGCCCAGCAAATTGGAGAATGTGACCGAGAACAAATGCTCTTCTCCCCTCTGCAGAGATGAACAGAGTTCTGCTGCCGCCAAGGGAATTTATAATAGATATTTATAGAAATAAATGAGCCGTCCAGTGATTCATGTGCTTCAAATCAATCACTGAGCACAAAGCTCCCTGATTCGAAATGCCTGGGAGGCCTCAGGCGGCCGCGGCGGCTCCTTGAAGAGCCTGCAGCTGAAGGTTTTGTGGCCTAGAGAGGCTCATCGCTGCATTATTAACTCGGGCGAAGCGTTTGTTCAAGCAAAAGGGGAATAAGCACTCTAATCATCCGGAAAACTAATTAACTTCTTTTTTTCAAAAGCCTTATCAGATTTCTCCTGTGCAGCTTTCCTTGAATTCCTCAGGACTGAAGGGCTGGAGACATTGCCGAGTGGTTATCGAAATAGAGTAAGCAGTCAAAAATGTCTTTGAAGCTGGGGCGCCTTTGTAGCCCTGAAAAGCAGCAGTCCCGGGGTCTTCAATGTGGACTTGAACTCTGGGTCTCCCCTAGCTGTGAACTTGGGCAAGTTATTTGTTACCTTCACATTGCAGCTTCCCTTCCGCCTCCGTGAAGCCGAGCCCAGGACTGGCTTGTGGGTTGTGGAGGTGAGCGACCGCACAGCCCCGGGCTCGCAGAGCTGTGCCCGGGCCACCCCAGCGCCCGTGCGGGAGTGAGGATGCACGCATGAGGTGGCTGGGGCGGCCCAGCGGAAGCCTGTGACCCCACCACTTCAAGGACACTGCATTCTCTGTGCACTGACCCCATGGGGCTTGGGGGTCATGAGTTTGGACAGAGCCCGTCTGGGTCCTAGAAGCTCAGCGCACTCACTGCACACATGGAACCCTGCCTTGGAGATCAAACCATGTTCTGAGGTGAGCCTGGCCAAGCAAGAGCTTTAGCTAAAGCTCTTTAGCAAAGCGGACCAGTCAGGCGGGCCAGACCCACTGTCACCTTCAGCCTGAAAGGTGCCGTCCTGTCTTTAATCTCTGAGGTAGGTTTAATCTTCCAAATACATCAGCCTGGTCCCCCCATCCCTTTCTTCTCGATGGCTCCCCATGAAGCTCATTTTAGAATTGCTCAGTCTTCCACCAAGATAATTCACCTATCCCCACCACACCCCCGGATGACAGAATGGCAACGTTCAACCCGTTTATGAGTAAAAAAGTCCGTGGAAAGAGCGCCATTACATGGGGAATTGTGAGGAGCAGCAAGAGAATTCTGTGCTCAGATGTTTCATCCCCATTATGAAAAGCCATTTATATTCCCTTTCTTACAGCGTTTTAAAATTAATTTAGAGTACGTTTAGAATCAAAGGAGCAACGTTCCAGTTGAACACCATCCTGAGAAATTTAATATGCTTCAAAAACTGTAAATATAGACCCAAGTAACAGGATAAAAGAACACAGGCAAAAACAATTCTAGGAAAGCGGGGAGTAGAGGCTCCTGCTAACGTGGAGAGAGGCAGACACAGTCTTCAATCCTAGTGATATTTATAGCAAAGCCTGTCAAATGTCAACCTTTGAAAATCAATTCCAATCTTTAAAAAGTGTAAGAAGAAACACTATGTGCACATAAAACAAGATAACAAAAGGACAGTGTCTCAAAAGACTTCTTGACTTCTAAAGTAATTTATCCATCTACTTACAATGGTTAAATGACATTTTCCTGAAATATATGAGTTTTCAAAGCCTAATTGGAGTTTCTTTCTGTTGATCTGATGTCAGAGCAATAAATCATTTTGATCTCAAAAAAGAAATGTGAATATCAGTTTATAAATTAATTGTAATTTGAAAGATTGTTCATGAGTTTCAGTCAATCAGGCATGAGAAGATCTGAGTAGCTGGGTTGGGTGCCGATAACCACATTAATCATAAGGCTTCCAATTTAGACAGCTTGAATGCATTTTTCCTACAATGTCAAATATGACATGAAAGAATAGAAAAGGACTTCATAGCTAGCTTATATCAGGGCGAAGGGAGACAGACCTGCCCTCCTCTTGTGGGGAGCAGCCTGCTCACAGGGGGCCAAGGGACCCCACGGAGACAGGCGGAAGCTGTGGGCCGCGGCATCCCGTACAGCCCTGCCTCGGACCAGGGCCCGTTTTACGGAAAAGATGAGACCGTGGTGCATGACCATGGAATGTATGGTCTCATCACAATCTCCCATCACCCAGGGCCCTGGACCCGTGTAAACTGTGGACTTCAGTTAATAACAGTGTGTCCATACTGTTCATGAGTTGTCACAGATATACCACGCTGATGCAAGATATTAATAGAAGGAGACACTGTGTGCCAGGGATGGTGCCTATGTGGGACTTCCGGTGCTCTCTACTCAATATTTTTATAAATCTAAAACGGTAGTACAAAACATGAAGTGTACCCGTTAATTTTTAAAAACTCACAATGATGAGGGAAAGTCAAAGGGAGACAGGAGCCAAGGGAAAGCGTTGTGACCGGTCAAGGCTGGAGCAACGTGAGCAAGAAAGGTAGTGTGGGACTGTAACCCAAAGCGTGAAATCCATAGCCATGAGCACATACTCACTGAAGTGAACTTAAATAAGTGGGGGAGAACACACAAATCTTGCATGTAGAACAATTTCGTATAGTTCACGTAGATGCACCATACTGAGGGATGTGGAGCGTGCACATGAAGAGAAAAAGACGGACTTTGCACGGGAGAAACTGGACCAACACGACCTCAGGCTCGCAGTCAAGGTCAACACCAGCAGTGAGGAGTCCGGTGGACAGAATGCATGCACGCAGCTTTGAGACTCGGAAACTAGAATTGTACCTGACATCTGCGCACCCAGGGCACTTAGACTCAATGTACTTTGTGAGATATTTTGGCTTAAATATACCATCTTCATATGTCTTCTCTTGTCCCCCTCCTGTTCTATGTTCATATTTATTTCTTTTTGTGGATGAAAATTTTTTATTCTATATTCTATTCTTTTTCAGTTTGGTAATCATCAATATATTCTTTAGTGATTACTAGGTCCTTTATTAAATCTGATTTATTAAAGTCTGATCTAAATTAGTACTCTTGCCTCTGCAGGACATTTTGAAGACAGAACACTTTAAAGATTTATTTATTAATTTATTTGAGAGAGAGAGAGAGAGAGGAGGGAGAACAAGTAGGGGAGGGGCAGAGGCAGAGGGAGAAGCAGGCTCCCCACTGAGCAGGGAGCCCGATGCGAGGCTCCATCCCAGGATCCTGGGATCATGACCTGAGCCGAAGGCAGCCGCTTAACCAACTGAGCCACCCAGGCGGCCCTGGAGAATGCTTTAATTACATCTACTGCCTGGTTTATTTGGAAGGTCATTTTTGTTTGTTTGTTTCTCCAGTGCATCCTTTCATTCCTTCATTTGGATTATTTGAATCCTGTGGAATTCCATTTTAATTTATTTGCTAATGAGAATATCTGTTCTAATTGCTTCAGGCAATCAAGGATTTCAAGGCCATTCTCTGCATACAGAGGGGAGGTTTTACACTCTGCTTTAGAAGGTCCAACTGGGGGCGCCTGAGTGGCTCTCTGCTCGGCGGGGAGTCTGCTTCTCCCTCTGACTCTCTTCCCTCTCATGCTCTCTATCTCTCATTCTCTCCCTCTCAAATAAATAAAATCTTTAAAAAAAAAAAAGGAAGGTCCAAGTGACTTGCAGTTTTACATTTACTCTAATGTCTCTGTCCCAAATCTCAGGGCCCCTCTTTTTCTCAATTAATGACCTGCCCTTAATAGAAGAGTCTTGGCAGGACTGCGTGTCCAACTTACGTGATAATTTACAACTTGAACAATTAAGTTTGGAGTCTGGTCCTCAGTTCTGATTACTTTTGCAAGTCCAAGAACAAGAGATTCCTTCAGTAGAGTGTGTGACTCTTGATATTGGGGTTGTGAGTTCGAGCTCTATGTTGGGTGTGGAGATTACTTAAAGATAAATAAAAAAATCTTAAAAAAAGAGGGGCACCTGGGTGGCTCAGTTGATTGGACATCCAACTGTTGGTTTCTGCTTGGGTCATGATCTCAGGGTTGTGAGATCAAGCCCCACTTTGGGCTCTGTGCTCAGAGCAGAGTCTGCTTGAGACTCTCTCCTTCTCCCTCTGCCCCTCTCCCCACTCCAGCACTCTCCCTCTCTCTCTCTCTTAATAAATAAAATCTTAAAAAAAGAAAGGAATAAACGCTTCCTCTTAGGGCTGCTACTGGAGCTCCCTGGCTCTCTGACTACACGTTAAGCTATACTCAGGCGTTCCAGACACACTCCCATCCAGGCCGCCCACACTACCATCTCGGTATCATCACTGCTGCCAAAAGCTAGCTGACTACAGCAGCTCCTTGATTTCCCAGAGTCTTGCTTTCAGCCAGCGCTCTGTCAGGAGCAGCTACATGAATAATATAAACCCATTTTGTTGCTTCAACATGAATGGATTTCACCTTCAAAAAGATCCCAACAGAGGTGCCTGGGGGGCTCAGTCAGCTGGGTGTCTGACTCTTGCTTTTGGCTCAGGTCATGATCTTGGGGTCGTGAGATCAAGCCCCGTTGTCTGTGCTCAGCGTGGAGTCTGCTTGAGATTCTCTCTCTCCCTCTCCATCTGCCCCTTCCCCTGCACACTTTCTCTCTCTCCAATAAATGAAGAAATAAATCTTAAAAAAAATCCCAACTTATCTGAGCTCAGACATGTGAGTAACCTAAGCCTGGAATCGCAGCGGAGGATCTCTTCTCTGGGATCATTCCTAGTAGCGAGAACTATAGAGTGAGGACGCGTCTGCAAAACAGAAACCACTCCAGCAATTTCAGCACAGGGGACCCAATACAGGGACTAGTTACATGGGGTTGGAGGAGGAGGTGAGGCACTCAGAGTAGCAAGTGCAGAAAGTGGCTACTTTTCATAGGGCTGAGGAGACAGTAAGAAGAGCTGATGTTACTGTATCCCCTGTTCTGGAATCTTCCAGCAGGAGTGAGCTCTGTGAGGAGAGTTGCTCAGGGGAGGTTGGAACATAAAGGAGGAGTAGGCTGGTAGCTGGTGTTGTTACAGAGGCTATCCAGCTGCTGGCATGGACAAGGCGAGGGCAGAGGCTCTAGGGCGAGACCTTTGGTCGTCTCCTTCTGACCTCCGGTTCCCTAGCAGGGAATCCTTTGGCTGAACCCACCAGGAGGCCAGCTGTCCCGGGAGCTGGCACGTCCACAGTGTTCTCTAGGATGCAGGGCAGACCAGGGCAGGGCAGGCAGTGGCTCTGAGAGCACACACAGGGGAGCCTCAGCCTGTCGGGTGTGCAGCCACCCTCGACCCCTCCAGGCAAGCAGCCCCAGTTGGTTAGGGAGCTCCCCTCCAGTCTTGTCCTTAGTGACCCCATGGCCTTTTAGTCCTATTCAGTTTTTAAAAAGTTCTGTCCGGGTCAATTCGAAGCTCTCATGTCAGATCCAGTCTGAAGCTCGTGGCTTTTCCCCACCCCTGTGCAGCCAGGCCTCACCAGCCCGAGGCGCCCGACGACGGGAGAGGGTGACGTTTGTCCTCTCTTCCTCCACCTCCCACTGCTCATTCTAACTCCCTGAATTGGAGTCCGGACAGGGGGTTCAGGACAGAGGTTAAACATCTTTGGTTAACTCCGCACATGGCCACTCTTGCTGTCAGGGGTCCTCACTGTCAGCCCCGAATGGCCATCGATGCCCTCTCTGTGTGGGCATCCCAGGCCAATCCTCTGGGGGACACACACATGACTTTCCCCGAGGGCTCCACGCAGGGGGTCTGGCCTCTGCAGTTTCCTGGCAGGACAGGTCCTGATGTCCCTGAAATTGCCTCAGGACCTCCAGAACCCCTCCCCCGATTCTCTGTGGTCAACTGCCCAGCCGTGGATGGACCTTCAGGATGCAGGTGCTTGGCTATGTCCTATTAATCCTGAAGCGGCAACTGCCTCCCATTTTCTGTGGCTTTCTTTAAAATGTAGGGTGTTCAGTTTGGTGTCCCAGTTGTCAATTCTTGGGACATCCTGTTATGTGCCCACTGATTGTGTTTCCATTTTCAAAGTGGAAAAAGGCCCATTCCTGTAAATTTCAGTGGCGGGGATGATTGTCAGCACCCCCCAGCACATGTCTGCTCTGCTGGGCCCGGAGTTCTCTAGTGTCCTTCCCTCTCTGTGCCTGGTCTGGGTGTTTGCGGCATTGCTGTCAGGACTGTGACCGGGTTCTGTTACCTCCGAACCCAGCAGGTGCAGCAGGACCGCTGGGAGGGTGGACACAGCTAGCACCTCACCCCGCCCTATGACCCTGCACTTCTGCTCTGGGTGTGAGGTGCTGGCCTTCCAATGGCCTCACTCACGCTCTAGTCTGGCCCTTGCCTTGTGACTCTTCTGGTTTTCCTATTCCTAGAATTCCAATGGTAGAAGATGGTGTTAAATGTACGGCCAGGCCAATAGGGTTCCTTTAGGGCCTTGGCCCTTCTTTGGTGGACTCGGGTCAAGGTGTCACCTCCAGCGGGAAGCCTCAGGTGGTCAGGTTTGTAAGGCTTGCTGTTCTCCTCCCGCCCGGGAAGGGAGGGGCTCGACTCTTCTCTTCCGCTCAGCTCACTAGCTTGTTGGAAGTTGCCTGTGTTTCTTGGGGTAGTTCAGGCCATCTGAGGATATAAACCCTTTTAATCTCAATTCGAAATTTTCAGGAAAGAAACAGGTTGGTCCAGAGTGGAGGACATGTTGCCCTAGGGCTGACTGTTGAAGCTCCTGGCTGCCAGATCTCTGACCAGTGGGTTTGTGGATTGGGTCCCTGTTCGGAGTGCCCGTGGCTCCTCCCTGCACCCGCTGTGAGCTTCCATAAGTGAGTTTAAAATGCCTTGTGTAACTGTCTGTTGATTTACCTTGCTCTCCCTAGGGCTTCCCCGGCCCTCCCGGTCCTCATCTGCCTGACGGGGTCTTCTGGTGACTAGTTTCCCGGGACTGGGGGAGAAGGGTCTGGGCTTAGGTGGCGGGCAGCCACAGAATGCTCTAATGAAAATCGAGAGAGTGTAGCAGGTGTCAGTGTCAGCCACGTGTTCAAATCATAAAACCTTGTACCCCTTTTACGCAGACTTCTTTCACCAAAAGTGTAACCAATAACATTAAAAAAAAAAGGATTATAAAGGTGCTCTTGGCACCGACCCAATCAGGGGCCGTCCTGACCTCCGGGACATGGGGGGACCTGGTCGGTCCGGACCCTCGGGCGGGGACATGGGGGGACCTGGTCGGTCCGGACCCGCTGGCGGGGACATGGGGGGACCTGGTCGGTCCGGACCCTCGGGCGGGGACATGGGGGGACCTGGTCGGTCCGGACCCGCTGGCGGGGACATGGGGGGACCTGGTCGGTCCGGACCCGCTGGCGGGGACGTGGGGGGACCTGGTCGGTCCGGACCCGCTGGCGGGGACGTGGGGGGACCTGGTCGGTCCGGACCCTCGGGCGGGGACGTGGGGGGACCTGGTCGGTCCGGACCCTCGGGCGGGGACGTGGGGGGACCTGGTCGGTCCGGACCCGCTGGCGGGGACGTGGGGGGACCTGGTCGGTCCGGACCCGCTGGCGGGGACGTGGGGGCACCTGGTCGGTCCGGACCCGCTGGCGGGGACGTGGGGGCACCTGGTCGGTCCGGACCCTCGGGCGGGGACGTGGGAGGACCTGGTCGGTCCGGACCCGCTGGCGGGGACGTGGGGGCACCTGGTCGGTCCAGACCCTCGGGCGGGGACGTGGGGGCACCTGGTCGGTCCGGACCCGCTGGCGGGGACGTGGGGGCACCTGGTCGGTCCGGACCCGCTGGCGGGGACGTGGGGGCACCTGGTCGGTCCGGACCCTCGGGCGGGGACGTGGGGGGACCTGGTCGGTCCGGACCCGCTGGCGGGGACGTGGGGGGACCTGGTCGGTCCGGACCCGCTGGCGGGGACGTGGGGGCACCTGGTCGGTCCGGACCCGCTGGCGGGGACGTGGGGGGACCTGGTCGGTCCGGACCCGCTGGCGGGGACGTGGGGGGACCTGGTCGGTCCGGACCCGCTGGCGGGGACGTGGGGGCACCTGGTCGGTCCGGACCCTCGGGCGGGGACGTGGGGGGACCTGGTCGGTCCGGACCCTCGGGCGGGGACGTGGGGGGACCTGGTCGGTCCGGACCCGCTGGCGGGGACGTGGGGGGACCTGGTCGGTCCGGACCCGCTGGCGGGGACGTGGGGGGACCTGGTCGGTCCGGACCCTCGGGCGGGGACGTGGGGGGACCTGGTCGGTCCGGACCCTCGGGCGGGGACGTGGGGGCACCTGGTCGGTCCGGACCCGCTGGCGGGGACGTGGGGGGACCTGGTCGGTCCGGACCCGCTGGCGGGGACGTGGGGGGACCTGGTCGGTCCGGACCCTCGGGCGGGGACGTGGGGGGACCTGGTCGGTCCGGACCCGCTGGCGGGGACGTGGGGGGACCTGGTCGGTCCGGACCCGCTGGCGGGGACGTGGGGGGACCTGGTCGGTCCGGACCCGCTGGCGGGGACGTGGGGGCACCTGGTCGGTCCGGACCCTCGGGCGGGGACGTGGGGGGACCTGGTCGGTCCGGACCCTCGGGCGGGGACGTGGGGGCACCTGGTCGGTCCGGACCCGCTGGCGGGGACGTGGGGGGACCTGGTCGGTCCGGACCCTCGGGCGGGGACGTGGGGGGACCTGGTCGGTCCGGACCCTCGGGCGGGGACGTGGGGGCACCTGGTCGGTCCGGACCCGCTGGCGCGGACGAGTGGGTCTGGGGGTCTGAGCACCGGGAGCATCGAGGGTAGCTAGAGCAGTGAGCGGCTGGGGCGCCGGTGCCGGAACCCTCCAAGCCTGGCGGCTGTGGTCCGCGGACCGCGCGCAGACGGAGCGGGGAGCTCTCGGGCCGGCGCACCCGTGCCCCAAGCGCCGGAAGAAGCGGAGCACTGTGGGAAGGCGCGCGGTTTCGGCGGGTTCCGTTAAAATGGCGGCCTCGTCGCCGGCGTTGCCCGCGGGGCCGTAGCCTGTCTGGGGCGTCGGGAACCTGCGGGCGGGCGAGGGCAGGCGCTCCGCAGGCTCCCCCGGGCCGCCCCGGGCGAGGATGGCGACCCCGGACCAGAAGTCGCCGAACGTCCTGCTGCAGAACCTGTGCTGCCGGATCTTGGGCAGGAGCGAAGGTAGCGGGGCTGGGCCGGCGGCTCGGGGCACGTCCAGGAGGCCCGCCGTCCGCGTGAGGCCGCGGGGGCTCGCGGCCCCGGGGCAGGGCGGCCCCGGGCTACGCCCGCCCGCCTGCGGAAAGCTGCAGCCCCCGGGGGGGGGGGCCGGGGGCCCGGGAGGGAGGCCGGGCCCCGGCGGGGCTGAGTCAGCGCTCCCGCGCGCCGCGGTCCGGGGGGTGAGGCCGGGGGCAGGCGGCGCGCCAGCGCGTCCGCCCTCTCGAGAGTCAGCGGGGCGACCGGGCAGGGCGCGGGCAGAGCGGTGGGCTGGGCCGGGCCACGCGGCTGTGACCGGGCTGAGGGTGGCGCGGCGAAGGGGGTGCCGGCTGGTGGCGAGCCGCACCCTCTTCCCTGCCGCTCGGCGGGGTCTGGCGGCTTCGAGCAGGGCGCGGAGGGCTGTGTACGACTGTTACCTGCTACGTCCTCCTTCTAAGGCCTGAGGGTTGCCCCTTGAACAAAGCTGCTCCTGGAGGGTTCGCCCTGCAAATACCGTTTCCCAAACCCGGCCCTGGACCGTGTGTCAAGACGTTATGTGGTCGCGGTGCCTTGAAAAATGGCACGGGCTGGCCCTCTTGGTGTGTGTTTGGGCGGAGAGGTGAGTTGGGGATGCACCGTGGAGGAGTTTGCTGGGTAATCGAAGGAACTGGGTTGCCGTTCCTTCACCACGATGTGGCAACAAAATTGTGCAGCTTTTGCTGGAAGACTCTAAACAAAATTACTTTTAAAATATTTATACTAAATTTGGATCTTTCATGATTCATGACAATGAGGTGCATAATTTATTTGATGCTCTGTGGTAAGGGTGAAGGGATAAAGATGGATTTTTTTTTGGCCTATTACGGGACACCAGCTCCACACAGTTCTTGCTCCATTTTACGAAGTTTAACTCTGTCACTTTGTTCAGCCGGCGGATCTGTGGGCTCGCCACCCCCAGGCACTAAGCCGGGTGCTGGTGATGCAGACAGACACAGACAAGCCGTTCCGCAGGGAATGTGCCTTCTGGTGGAGGAGACATGGCAAGGTAGATGTGTGTTAGCGGTAAAAGCCGAAATGAAGACAGGGTGGGGGGAGGGGAGGGGGAGGGAAGGCCTCCGAGGAGATGCTTAAAGAGAGCTGAGTGGCTGCGGGGGGCCCTGGGAGCATCTGGGAAGGGCTCTGGGGAGGGGGACAAAGAGCTAAGCTTGTTGGTTATGACTCGCTCTGACGTCAGTGTTTTCATTGTACCGGCGGGTCCTCAGTTTCCACACCACCGTCTGTTCCCATTGTCACAGCTGGACTTTGAAGGCCATTTATTGTGAGGTAGCATGATCTTTCTCAATTAAAAAAATGTTTTTTAAAAAATTTGAGGGTCCTTTTGATTGTTTCATCCCTTCCAGGAGATTAAAGCACATTTGGTTAATTCTTTTTCTAATGTCATGTCACAGTTGGCCTTATACTTTTGTAATATTGCTTTTTCAGTGCTGTGGTATTGAGGAATAATTGGTACTTGTTACTTTTTTTTTTTTTTTTAACGTAAGCTCTCCGCTCATGTGGGGCTTGAATTCACGACCCTGAGATCGATAGTTGCATGCTCTATGACAGCCAGCCAGGCTCCCTGAGACTTGTTACTTTTTTTTTTTTTTTGAGAGAGAGAGAGCAAGCGAGCGAGCTAGGGGGAGCAGGGGAAGGGGCAAGAGAGGAAGAGAATCTCAAGCAGGCTCCCTGCCCAGCAGGGAGCCTGATGTGGACCTCCATCCCAGGACCCTGAGATCATGACCTGAGCCCTGAGCCGAAATCAAGAGTTGGACGCTTAACTAACTGAGCCACCCAGGCGCCCCTTGTTACTTTTAATAGGAGTTTCTTATGAATCAGTTTTTCATAAAGTATTTAAAATTTTTTTATAGTTGGCTTGAAGGGACCCTCAGAAACAAAGCACCTAACTCTAATGGTATGTGACATTTTTATAAAGTTAGTATAACCATTATTTCTCAAGCTTTCCAGCCTGAGAATTTGCTTGAAATGCATACTGCTAGCCAGTGCCTGGAAAATTCTCTCTATACCCCTGCCTCTCTCCCAGAGCACATTTTACTTATATCTTTAGATAGTCATTTCTGTCTTTGGAACAGTGTTCTTGGTATTACAGTGTTTCACCTCTGTCAGGGGCAACTTTCCTTTCCATACTTCGTAATCCTCTTTCTAACAAGAGATAACAAATACAGGAGCTTTTATTTGGTAAGTATTTCAACATAAATGCTTAGGTATGACGACAGTACGTGGTGCATTGAATTAAGATGATCGCCCTGATCTGTAGCAGCGCTGGGAGTGTGTCCTGAGCTGCAGTGCAGAGGAAGGAGTCTTGTCTTGCTGGCTCTTGAACCTCAAGTGGTACTGCTGTTGGTGTCATGATTTTCCAAAAACGGTGAGGAACTCTTGATGATGTTCCCAATAAGTTATGGTCTTCCCTTGATTATGTATACTTGGGGAAATCAGTATACATTAACTAGACATTAAAGCTTATGTTAAATGTATGTTGAAATGTGCACTAAATGTCTGTCAACATATTGAAATTTCAGAGTTTTAGGCTTCATTTTAAAGTTGTGCTTGGTGGGCTTATTGTTATTTTAAAATGAATTAATATATAAAAATCTTGGTTTAAATTTCTAATACAGTAAATATTGATAGATTTAACCTATATAAATAAACAAATCCTTTTAAGGATCCTCAATCCTGAGAGTGTAAAGGGGCCCTGAGACCAAACAGTTTGAGAACCACAGATCTAGAGCAATGTTTTTTGTTTTTTTGTCTTGGAGCATTGCTTTTCGTTCAGCTGGAGCTGTGCATTGGATCCCCTGTGGTCGGGGAGAACCAGATGGCAGGGTGGCGGTGGGCTCGCTGGTGGCCCAGCAGTGTATCTGTTGTGTCAGTAGGGTATCTTACTATAGCTAAGTCTTCACACCTTGTCGCTTTGAATTGTTTACATGGGATGCTTACTCAGAATGAATCTTGTGGGCCCCGCCTGCAGAGATTCTGATTCTGTAGGGGTCGGTGGGAGCTTGGTACTTGCCACACTAGCATGCCATCCCAGTGACCTGCGTCCGGAGGGACGTGGCGCGGCTGGCCCCGGAGCTCCACGGACCCCTGTGCTTTATTTTTTATTTTTATTTTTATTTTTTTTTTAAGATTTTTTATTTATTTATTTGAGAGAGAGAGAGAATGAGAGATAGAGAGCACGAGAGGGAAGAGGGTCAGAGGGAGCAGCAGACTCCCCGCTGAGCAGGGAGCCCGATGCGGGACTCGATCCCGGGACTCCAGGATCATGACCTGAGCCGAAGGCAGTCGCTTAACCAACTGAGCCACCCAGGCGCCCGGACCCCTGTGCTTTAGCTGGCGTGTCGTCCCGGCCTGTAGGACAGCTGCGTTGTCTGCATGTGGAAGGAGCAGCAAGGCACAGACTCCGACCTTACCAGTCCGTTCACTGTCCCCGGCCACCTCGGGAAGCCCTCGAGAGCTCCCAGCTGCAGTGTTTGCACTCCCCTGAGCCGCGAGGATTTCGTGCATCTCTCTGTTCGGTTTTCTTTGATCTGAGTGTGTGTGGAACCCTTTTGGGATATAAAAGGCAGCAGTTGTTTAAAAACTCGTGGTCGCACATCTCAGTGCTCTCGGAGCCTTCACAGTTGAGACCATGCATTCGCAGTGCATTTCTTGCCCTGGTGTCGCACCTCTTCCAGCCCCTCTTCACTGCTGCCAGACGGTCCTTTCTAGAGAAGAAAGCTCATCACATCAGGTGAAGGAATTCATCTGTTTCCTACGTGTAATCTACAAGATGAAGAACAGATTATCTTGCTGAGAAGTCAAAAGCTGGGTGCTTTGTTGAGTTATGGTTTTAATGGCTGTGGTAGACATAACATGCATTGAAATGACATTTTCAGATTAATAATAATAATAAAAATAGCTAACGTTTTCCAAGTACTTGCCAGACACTGTGCTTGCCCCGTGAGCTAGTGGATTTAGCTCCCAGTGATGCTGGACGGTTGGACTACTTACTATTACCCTCACCTTGTAGCTGAGGAGACAGACGTGCAGAGAGTAAGTAGTTTGCTCGCTGTCACTGAGCTAGTGAATTGCAGGGCCGGGATAGGAACCCACATCTCTGGTTCCAGAACCTGATGTCTTGAATTAATTCCTTCCTGTTCTTCTGTGTAGCATCTGCCAGCTTACTTCCCTTTGTGCTGAGTGGAGGCAGCACAGTGCTAGCCCTGCCTGTGGTGCGGCCTCTTGCGTCCATCCTCACCTGGTTTTTCTGAACACCTGCTTGTTTCAGAGTGTGTGTGCGCGATCAGCACGGTGTCTGCTCTCTGGTACTCGTCCGATGCTGTATCCTTGAATCCGCTGGTGCCCGGTTCTCCTCAGAGAGATCTCAGAGGCTGGGCAGCAGAGCACTGGCTTCCCTTCCGGGCTCCCGACACCCAGGGCAGGTTGGAGGTGGGGACAGAATGCATTCCTCGGGTGTTTCGTGGTAAAAAAAAACTTGAGTACTCTTTTTTTTTTTTTTTTTAAGATTTTATCTATTTATTTGACAGAGAGACACAGCAAGAGAGGGAACACAAGCAGGGGGAGGGGGAGAGGGAGAAGCAGGGTCCCTGCCGAGCAGGGAGCCCGATGCGGGGCTCGATCCCAGGACCCCGGGATCATGACCTGAGCCGAAGGCAGACGCTTAACGACTGAGCCACCCAGGCGCCCTGAATACTCTTTAAATCTTGGACTGAGCCAATCATTAAAGAGCTACAGCCTGGAACTCCTCACCTGGGTGTCAACGGAATGACTTTAGCTTTTATGATTTGGATTTTAGGACCCATTGGCGTTGGTGTCCTTTGAGAAACAGAGTGCGCAGTAGCGCTCTGCATCTCCTCGTGTCCTTTCACATGGCAGGCTCCTCCCCATCAGAGGGCAGCTTCCTCAGAGAGGCCTTCCTTAAGCAGCCCATTTCACGAGGTCCTCCCCGTCATTTGCTGTCGTGGCGTCCTGCTCAGTTTTCTGAGCAGCTCTGACCACAGGCTAATCACCTTGTGCAGTTACTTGCCTCATTTTTCGGATTCTCACTAAGACTGCCTTGTTAACCACTATGCTCTGTTCTGCTCTTGGGCCCATGGTGTTTGGCATAGAGTAGGTGCTTAGGAATTATTCTTCCAATTACTGATTGAGCTTAGATGTACTCTAGAAACGGAATAGGATTTAGGGAGTATTAAACTAGAAATTTGTAGTCAACATTGTTTGATATTTCGCATTTTAATCTTTGATGGTTAGGCTCACTAAACAGAGAAAAATTGCCACTGTGAATTTAATAGTCTGTATTCTATGCAACTACCCCTGCAACTTAGGTGGGTTTTATTTAAAAATAGCAGATGGATTTTCAAATATTTGATATCAGCAAGAAAGATAGATGGCAAACTTGTTTGGCAAGGAGATGGGGAAATGGAAGGCGGCCGATGAGGCCGAGGTGAGATGCTGCACAGGACCACAGGTGCCTTGTGCAGAGACTGGGGCGGGGGGGTGGGGGGAGAGGGAGAGCTTGCTTCTGGTGTGGAGGAGGTTTGAGTGTTAGAAAAGTCGAAACTTGATGAAACTTTGGAGCAGAGATAGTAGTTTGATGTACTTGAATAGGTTGTTAGTAAACTAGTTTTTGTAGAACTCAGGATCATGGGAATCTAAAAGTATTTTTTAAGTAGAATAGTTTTACCGGTACCCCTTTGTAAGCAAGTAGTTTCCACTTCCACATTTTTTTTTCTTTAAGCAGGCTCCATGCCCAGTGTGGAGCCCAACGTGGGGCTCTAACTCACAACCCTGAGATCAAGAGTTGGACGCATAACCAACCAACTTAGCCACCCAGGCACCCCAATGCCACTTTTAATATGTATTTATAAAATTAATATTTACCACTTAGAAGAACTTTAAAAGTGTGGAAAAGTATGAGGAAGAAAATTAAAACTACTCGCTAATGTTAGGGTTCCACAGAAACACTCTGATTATTTCTTTTTGCTTTTGGTTTCTTTTGCTTTTTACCCCCTTTGTATTCACCAAGTCCTGAACACATTCTGTGCTATATGCTTGCCTTGCATGTGTGTGTGTTTGGGTGTGCTTGAGATAGGAAGGCCATGTGAGGAGGTGACATTTAAATGGAGAACCAAGTGACATGGTGGAAGGAGTCCTGGGAAGATGTGGGAGAAGACGGTCAAGGTCTGAGCTGGAAGCAGGTGTCGTGTGCTCAAGGACTGGCAAGACCGCAAAGCATGGCCAGTGCATAGCCAGAGCAGCTGGGAGGTGAGAGGCAGGAGGTGCATTAGTGAAGTGACAAGGGACCGGGTCGGGTAGGCTGTCCTGGTGAGTTTGGATTTTATTCTGTGTGTGTTCGGAGGGTTCAAGCAGAGCGATGATACTATTTATGTTTTAAAAAAAGATCAGTCTGACTTGGATAATTTAAGGGGGCAAAAGTGGGAACTGGGTGACCAAGCTACCGAGGAGACACCTTGCAGGTGGATGGCAGCTGTGGAGTAAATACCTACAAGTCGGATTGCTAGGCAACACGGAAAGTGTATGCTTCGCTTTTAAAGAAACTGTCAGAATGTTTGGCAGAGCGCTTGTGCCGGCTTCATGCTCACCGGCCAGTGTGTGAGAAGAGCTCCCGAGCTCAGAGAGCTCCCCGCCTGGGTGGTGGCCGTCTGTTTTTATTGCAGCGGTTCAATAGAGGAATAATGGCGTCTCGTGGTTTTAAGTTGTGTTTCCCTGATGAGGAATTTCATTGAGCATCTTGTCATGTGTTTCTTTGCTGTTCATCTTTGGTGAATTGTCTGTTGAAAACTTTTGTTTTTTTGGGGGGGGGAGTTTTTGGATTTTCCCCCCCTTTATTGCGTTTTGAGAGTTCTGTTTATCTGGATTCAAGTCCTTTGTTGTGTTTTGCAGATGTTTTCTCAGCATTTTCATTCTCTTAACAGTGTCCTTTGCAGAGCAAAAGTTTTAATCTTGGATGGACTCCAGTGTGTCACATTTTTTAATGGTTCACGATTTTGGTATTTTACGTGAAAACTCTTTGTCTAACTCCAAATCACAAAGACTTCTTTGTGAAGACTTCTTCTTCTGTTGTTTTTTTTCCCCCTAAGAGTGTTGTAGGCTTCTGTTTTATGCTTACTGTGACATATTTGAGTTAATTTTTATATGTTACACGATGTGGGCTGAGATTCTTTTTTGAATTTACCGAAGAAACTGTTTTCCCCCCACATTTAAGTTGCTTTATTCTTTAAAGTTTTTAAAACAGCTTTAAAGATTTTATTTACTTATTTATTTGAGAGAGAGAGAGAGAGACAGAGACAGCATGAGAGGGGAGAGGGTCAGAGAGAGAAGCAGGCTCCCCGCTGAGCCGGGAGACCGATGTGGGACTCAATCCCAAGACTCCAGGATCATGACCTGAGCTGAAGGCAGTCGCTTAACCAACTGAGCCATCCAGGTGCCCCTAAAACAGAGCTTTAAAAACATAATTTTTAAAAAAGATTTTATTTATTTACTTAAGAGTGAGCTGTGGGGGGTGGCAGTGCAGAGGGAGAAGGAGAGAGAGAATCTCAAGCAGACTCTGTGCTGAACGCGACTCGGGGCTTGATCTCACGACCCTGAGTTCATGACCTGGGCCGAAATTAAGAGCTGCTTAACCGACTGAGCCACCCAGGCACCCCCGGAAACATTGATTCCATGGCCCCATTCCAGATCAGTAAATCATGATTGGTGAAAGATGGGGTTTAGAATCAGTATGCTTTATTTTAGAATGAGTACAGATTTACAGGAAAATTGCGACTATCAGAGAGAGTCCCCTTATACTCCACACCTTTCCTTTTATTAGTGTCTTACATTAGTATGGTATGATTCTTCCAGTGAGTGTATCTAAGGATGCATTCGCTACATACTTTCCTCAGATTTTCTCACTTAATTACCTGATGTCCCTTTACTCCTGTAGGGTTCTTTCAAGGGTACCGTGTTACCTTTAGCTGTCATGTCTCCTTGGGCTCCTGTTGGCTCTGATAGTTTCTCAGACTTCAAAAAATTATTATTTTCTTGATGACCTTGACAGTTTTTAGAATTAAAAGTTATTTTATAAAATGTCTCAGTAGGGATTTAGCTGGTGTTTTTTTTCCCTCGTGATTAGACTGTGGTTCTCTCTGTTTGGGAGGAAGGTCCCAGAGGCAGAGTGCCCTTCTCATCACCTGGTATCCAGGGCGTATCCTGTTAAGTCGCTCATTACAGTGGTCACTGTGGTCTTGACCTTGATCACCTGGCTGAGGTGTGTTTGTCAGATGTCTCCTCTGCCTGGTGCTCTTCCCCATTTCCACGTTCTCCTCTCGAATGGGAAGACACTGAGCCACCCACACTTACAGGCTGGGTGTTACGGCATACCAGCTCCTTGAAGAGGGGCTATCTACAGAAGTTATTTAGCCTTCATTTTCAAAAATTTCTATGGGGTCAGTGGCAATATCACCTCTTTGATTCCTAAATTTGTGTCTGTCTTGTCTTGGTCACAAATTTATGTTTCTCCATTCCATGGTTTTTTTTGTTTTGTTTTTTTAAGAACCGGCTTTTGGTTTCACTGATTTTGTTTTTCCTATTTTTGTTTTAAGTTTCATTGATTTTTTTGCTTTTGTCTTTATTTCCTAATGGTCTGAGTTTAGTTTGCTTTTCTTTTTCTAGATTTTATTCTGTAGGCTGATATTATTGACTTGAGACCCATCTTCCTTTTTAATAAAAGCATTTTATACTCTACATTTTTTCTCTAAACACTGCTTCTGCTGCGTCTCAAATATTTTAGTGTGTTGTATTTTTATTTTCATTCAGTTCAAGATTTTTTTTTTAAGATTTTATTTATTTATTTGACAGAGACGCAGCGAGAGAGGTAACACAAGCAGGGGGATTGGGAGAAGGAGAAGCAGGCTTCCCGCTGAGCAGGGAGCCTGATGTGGGGCTCGATCCCAGGACGCTGGGATCATGACTTGAGCCGCAGGCAGACGCTTAATGACTGAGCCACCCAGGCGCCCCTGTTCAAGATATTTTCTGATTTTCTTTGAGACTTTCTCTGGCCATCGTGTTATATAGTGTTATGTTGATTGCCTTCCAGATGGTTGAGGACTTTTCAGATATCATTCTATTACTGATTTCAGGTTTAATTCTGTTATTGGTAGAGAGCATACTTCGAATAATTTTAGTTATTTTGTATTTGATAAAGGTCGTTTTGTGACCCCCGGTGTAGTCTGTCCATGTGTATTTGAAAAAAATGTGCATTCTTTAATTGGTGAGCAGACGTTCTGTAAGCATCACTTAGGCTTGGCTGGGCTTGGCTTGTTGTTGGATGCTCAGGTCTGCATCCTTGCTCATTTTCTCTTCGCTTGTTTTTCCAGTGACCGGCAAAGGCACTTCTGCGCATGGTGCCTGTGGGACTGTCTGGGGATTTTGTCTTGTTAATGGTTTTTGCCTGGTGTAGGTTGGGGTGCACCCTGCGGTGATGGTGCTTCAGTGGGAAGGTAGGGGTGTTGCTAGTGTTACCGTGTAGGGATATTGACTCCCAGTGTCTGGGAAGGAGGGCTGGGATCCGTAAGTTCAGTCTGCTGCTTTTACTTCATGTCCTTTGCTGACCTAGTGTCTCAGCCAGACCCTCTGTGATTTGCCTGGGTGAGGTCCTCCGTGGTTGTCTGGGTTGAATGGGAAGGGGTAGAGGGCCCAGGAGTCTGTTTTCCAGCCGGACTTCCCACCTCTTCTGCCCCAGTTCATTCACGTCTTCCGTGCTGTGGTGTTCCCTCTTCTCCGGAGCCTCCCTGGGCTTCTGCAGAGGGAACTGAGTTTCTTGTTGGCATTTGTGTTGTGTGCCCCTTCCGCCCTCCCACGCGGACATTGAACTTCAAGTCTCACCGTCCTGAACCGGTTCCCACCAATCCATTTGCCTTCCAGCTTTTCACACTGGTTGACTTCCCTTTGGTGTGGTATCTGCCTTGTTTTCTTTGCCCTTGTGGGTTTCTGCTTTTGTAAAAACAAACACAAAATTCTTTATTCTCAGTTTAGTGAGGTTGTTGAAGGGAGTGGAGGCAGACATCCGTATTTAGGTCGTCCTCTCGATCCGAGGTGCAAACATGGTCTGTTAAGTTAGTTGGCTCACTTTGTTTCTCAATACCCTCTTTGGTTTTCCATCTTTGTGGATGCCAGTCAGCCTTGGAGCTTCTTGGGAGTTCTCTGGAGCGGGTCTGTTTCTCACAGACTGTGTTCGGGCTGTGACTTTCCCTGCTCCTTTTTTTAGGATTATGAGCCCAGCTCATTGTCTCCTAGGATTCTTCAGACTGCAGACCTGTTACTGTCTCCCTTTCTTGTTTTATGGAACTGTATTTTATTCATTCATTTGCTTTGGTTTCTTAATAGCTCCTCTGTCCCCTTGGTTGAAACCTTAGGAAGGTGGGAGGTAGATAGCTGTGCCCAGCCCACTGTCTCCGTCTGGAAACACGAGGTGATCAGAACTTACCCTGACTGGCAGTAATTTGCATCCTTCTGTTCACCTTGCAGCTGACGTAGCCCAGCAGTTCCAGTATGCTGTGCGAGTTATTGGCAGCAACTTCGCCCCAACTGTTGAAAGAGATGAATTTCTTGTAGCTGAAAAAATCAAGAAAGAACGTACGTATTTTTCTTTGGTGCTATGGTGTGTAGGATTCTTGAACTTGTGTACGTGCATATATATACACACGTGTGTGCACGTGTGGTTCCAGGCACAGTGTAATTACAGGTGCTGCTATGTGCATATAAAAACATATATTAAAAACACAGACAACTTGTGTCTTTTATTAGAACATAGTGCAAGAGGCTTGCTTTATTTTTTATTTTTTTCAAAGATTTATTTATTTATTTGAGGTAGAGAGCATGAGGGGAGGGCCAGAGGGAGAGGGAGAGAAGCAGA
Source organism: Zalophus californianus (assembly GCF_009762305.2). Lineage (NCBI taxonomy): Eukaryota > Metazoa > Chordata > Mammalia > Carnivora > Otariidae > Zalophus > Zalophus californianus. The sequence goes on from NC_045597.1 coordinate 1,284,468, forward strand.
CTCCCTGCTGAGCATGGAGCCTGACCTGGGGCTTGATCCCACGACCCTGAGATCAGGACCTGAGCCGAAATCAAGAGTGGGACGCCTCACAGACGGAGCCACCCAGGCACCCCGAGGCTTGTTTTAAATGTCATGTAGCAGCTTAATGTGAGATGGAGGACACGAAGGGCTTAGGTGAGTTCCTGTGTGTCTTGTGCTTTTTGCAGTATTTATTATGCACGTTTTGACCAGATAGTGTAGACCATTCTCTTGGCAGTAAGCAGCTCAGTATTACTTCTGTTGATTGTCAACATCCAGACTTCTAGTACTTTAGAACTTGTGAACATTGTCATTCTCAGCTGGTACAGAAAGCTTTTCATTCATTAGCATGGGGTCACTGATGTGTTTGTTCTCTGATGGTGTGAGGTGGGGCTCTGCCGCCTCCCTGTACTCGGGACTGTCTGAGGGAGGGAGGCTTTGCACAGAAGGATCCATGTAGGAAAATTCGTCTCGTGCCAGTTGGAGGGTGGTTTTTCTCTGGAGGCCTGCTCCTCACAGCTCTCCGGGCTGTCCACACCCCGCTTCGGCTGCCAGCAAAGCAGGCCTTGCCGTGAAGGTCAGCGCGCTCTCCCTGCTAAGTCCTGGCTGTTAACTGCCCAGACAAGATGGGCTTCCGACTGGCCTGTGACTGTGTTGGCCAACCCATAATGACGCCTTCCAGGACTTCCCTTCTTCCCTTCTTGGAGGCATGGTCTCCAGCCCCCACTGTGTGTCCTTCACTGCGTCTGACCGGCGGTCTCTTCGTGCCATGCTGCGAGCTACGTAGCCCAGCTGGAGGGGAGGCGGCCTTGCTGGCCAGGCAGTGGTGCTCGACTACCTTGCCTCGGCTCTGTTAGGCCTCTGAGCAGTCAGCCCCGAACGACCTGTCCAATGGTGTTCTTGAGTGTGATGCATTATTTATGGGAGGGCCACGAATGGAGTATTTATCCTGCTATTAACCTCTAAAATCTTATTTTTATTTACATTTCTTGTCTATAAAACTGAACGTAATTACGAACACTACTCTTCTTGAATCCTGATGACTGTTACATCTTAGATTATTTTTGTATTTCAGACTTCAGAGTATCTCACATTTTGGATTATTAGTGACAACTCCAGCTGATAGGTACTATACTAACAGATCATTTCCTTTGCAAATTTACATTTCAAGGCCTCCTGGTAAGCATATTACGCATATGTGTAGTTGTTAAAAATAGTTTGTCACGGGCATTAAGGAGGGCACGTGATGCGATGAGCACTGGGTGTTGTACGCAACCGATGAATTATTGAACACTACATCCGAGACTAATGTACTACTTGCTGGCTAATTGAATTTAAATAAAGAAAACAGTTTGTCTAAACTCAGAGTCACAGGACTGGCAATGACCTTGTTGGAGTGGTTATTGCAAGGAAGTCTTGGGATTTCCTTTAAGAAGAAAGCTTTAGCCATGCATAGTTGATGTGTGTGTATCTTCTGCGTTTTTAAGGAGGCTTGCTGTGTATTGACACAGCGCGCTCTTCTGCCTCTTCCCACCAGGTGTCCATCGCTTCTTTTGGGTGCCCCTCACTGTCAGCACCCCCTCGTAGTCCCCGGCTCTGCGGTGGCTCAGCTGCTGTCGGTGGAGTGTTACTGATGGTCCTCTCATGTAACAGTCTCCACTCACTTACTGTATTTCATTAATTCTTAGATGCAAGTTTTACATTTTAATATTTTTGATATTTGATTACAGGCTTTGGTAGATTAGTTGTTGAATAACACAAAAATAATTTTCCATTTTATATGGCTGACTTAAAATATAAAATGCTAGTATGTTTTATACTGAAACAAATTACAAAACTCATCATGTGTGACAGAATTTAACACCTAACGATTTCTTAATTTTTCACATTAGTGAGTGGGGTACATTGTAAGTAAAGATTTGTTTTGCAATCTGATAGATAAAACATCACTTTTTGGTGAATATTCTGTTTATTTTTATTTGTATTACTTACCCTTTTATTGTCCCATGATTATTTTGCATGTATGAATTAGTGTTGGTCTCATTCTATAGAAAGAACATCTCTTGCTTAACTTGATGATTGTATTTATTTGGAGTATTTTTATATGTTTTAAAAGGAAGTAAGTTATATTAGACTTTAATTGCATTAGTTTAGTTGAACGCATTTTGTAACAATACATTTTTAAAGATTGCTTTACCTATCTGCATAGGATGACTTGATAGTGCAGATGCGATTGGGGTGATGAAACTTCTGGTATGTGGTTCATAAGATCAGAACATGATACCAAGACCCGTTCCTAGCTGATGTATATGGAAAAGTATTGGCCATCAAGCCAGTTATTGTCGTTCTGCAAATCAGTTGGAGCATTTAGAGCTAAGTGAACTTGGCTGATGACATTTTAAGAAACCAGTCCTGCTGCTGTCAGCTAATGGTGAAGGTGGTGCCTCTTCTTCCGGGGCAGGGGTGGCTGGGTTCCCGTGAGAGGCCCGCGTGCACGGCTGGTGCGTGCAGTGTTGCAGGTGTGGGTGCGTGGGTCTCCTCCCTCAGGGCCCGGGCCCAGTGTGTAGCCTCATCCTTCATGGAACGGATCAGAGCATGGGCTCCTCGCGTGTTACTGTGGCTTTCGGGAAACTAGTGAGTTATAGTGCAGGCGTCTGAAGACGTTTACTAGTATTTGCTATCCATGTTCACAGAAATGCTTATTACAACATGTGGTTCCAAGTCAGGCTCTCATGAACGATAAAGGTTTTGGTTATTGCCCTTTCAATTTACCATTCCCACGGTATTTTTACTTTACATCTCTCCTTCCAGGCAGTCATTAATGAGTTAAGCCGGTTGTAGTGGGCCTCACTGGACTGCTTATTCATATTTGTAGATAGAATCTAAACGGTCCCATCATTTCTATTGCTTTGGCTAACTTTCTCATAAACTTTGATTCCAGCCTCATATTGTCCATATTTTACAAACGTCAGAGAGATGAAAGGCATTGGCCAAATTTGTAGAGCTAAAGTGTCACTTGTTGGTGAGTTATTTCGATTCTTAGGCTCAGGATTCTTTTCGGACGTCAGTTACCTGTTACCGTGGGTGAAACAGGATCATAAGAAGGATTTCAGTGTACATGGTTGACACACCCCTTTCCTTTTCTGACTTTTCAGTTGTACGGCAAAGACGAGAAGCGGACGCGGCGTTGTTTTCGGACCTGCACAGAAAGCTGCACTCACAGGTACCGCGTGTCCCGCGGGGCGTGCGGCGTCACACCCCTCCGGGGACTTGTGCTAGCACATCTCACTGTTCTACCTTGGGTAATGGGTTTTAATTGTAGATTGCGTTTGCTTTCTAAGAGTTTGTCAATATTAAAAGTCAGTTTTAGCTGGATTTAATGCCACATTGCTTAGAAAGACGAAGGAGGCCACATGGGGAAAGTCATCAGAATCATGGGCAGCTGAGTTTATAGTACGGAAGCTCCCTGTCCTCCCGGGGAGGAAGCACGCTGCTGGGAGTTCTGACTGCACGTGACGGCGAGAGCTTGTCTTCTGGAAGCGCGCTAGTGCTCTGATGTCAGGCCCTAATCGGTGCTCTCAAAGTGAATAAATGAAAAAAGATTTTGGATTTTGAACATTTTTTGCTTGGATGTTGATAACTTGCACACAAGTGATTTGTGTTTTTTTAACCCCCCCTTTTTTTTTTAATAGAAGACTCTGCCCTCCTGTACCCGAATAAACTAACTGAGTCATAGGGTGAGAGTTTTGTGATTCTGACAGGACAGGAGCGTAGTTCATCTCGCTGTCTCCCCCTGTGTCATAGAGAAGAGAGATCCACAGAAGTTTCGTGCTTTGTTCATCAAGTACGCTGGTTTTTACTGAACTGTGCCTAAAGCTGGTACTAATTAAACTCTTTAAGTCTTTCTCTTTATTTCTAATTTAAAATGGTTGTTTTCCAAAATTTTGTTTGGAACACTGAATGCTTATTCCTAAACAGTGTTTTAGACAGCCAGCTTCCTAGCACAGACCCCCAAAACCAGCTTGGCTCATTGCGTGGCTGAAGCAGGATGAACGATATTAGGACACAATAGTATAACACTAGTAATTAAACTAATTAGAAAAACATGTGCAGAGTAACAGCCATCTTTTTTTAAAGATTTTATTTATTTGAGAGGGAGACAATGAGAGAGAGAGAGAGAGAGAACATGAAGGGGGGGTTAGAGGGAGAAGCAGATTCCCTGCTGAGCGGGGAGCCCGATGCGGGACTCGATCTCGGGGTCCCAGGATCATGACCTGAGCCGAAGGCAGTCGCCCAGCCCGCTGAGCCACCCAGGCGCCCCCAGCCATCCCATCTTTTTGCTAAGACATGTAGTTCCTGGTTTTGATGTTTTATCTTGTCTTCTCACTGAGGGCCCTTCTCGGCTGTGCACCCTGTGAGGCGTGGGCAGGACTTGGGGAGTGGAGGGGGTGATGGTGGGGAAGGGGACCTGGAATTCCTGGGCGGGGTCTGGCCTGCGGCTGACGGAGCTAGAGAGGGGGGATGGCGGGGGGAGGCCGGGAGAAAGGGGCAGGTGGTGAGGGGTGGCGTGGGGGTGTGGAGGGTCACAGGGCTGGGGGGTGGCTGGCCTGTGCAGGAGGTGACCGTGGTCGGGAGGGTTTGGATACTGGAAGAAGCGCTGTGTCGCCGGCACGGGTCGTAACTGCTTTACGAACCTGCTTGTTCTGATGGGCCTCCAGATCTTCTGGTGCCCTGGTACGTTTGGGGTTTTATGTCGGAATCAGGGTTCTTGAGATTTCAGAATCTAAGATAACAGGGTCTGAAGTGGTTTAGAAGCATCTGAAACATATGTGATGCTGGAGTTGTTTACCCTGCTTGCCCGGCAGACCCCCTCCACCCTTCTGTGCCCGGCTCTGGGCTCCGAGGGGCTGAAGGCTGTGGGGGGCCACCCCTGCTTGGCTTCACCTGGAGCTGGCCGGGCACGGGCAGCGAGGCCCAGCTGCTCCACCCTTTCTGCCAGGTAGCGGTTTGGTGCTGGCTCCACGGTGGCCCTGGGCTGTGCAGACAGCCTCCACCCCCCCGTTCCCTGCTCTCTGGCTCTGGGGATCCATGTCCTCCCCAGGCCCTCAGGCTCCTTGCTGGTCACTGTCCCTGTTTCGGTGCTGTGTGCACACCTCTGCACAGTCCCCACATCACACGCTCTTTAGGCTGTTCTTCTGTTAACAGAAATGGTGCCTCCTCCTTCATAGATGCCGTTTGCTGGGGTTTTGGTGCACAGTTTTATTCGCTTTTCCAATTTCCTCTGCTCTCCACCCTGTATGTTGTCATTTTTTCAAGCCAGAGCTGTGGGTCTAACCCAGGACTCCTGCTGCGCTGGTAACACTTGCGCTGTCTTCCCGAAGCCCATGGGCATCTGTACCCGCTCTCCCCCGGGGACTGGTGGCTCGGTGCCCTCAGACCTGAAAGGAGCACTTTTGTATTTTCTTGTTTCATACTCCCAGGCGGCCGTTCACAGCCACCCGTGCACATCCCTGCTCTTTCCTCTGGGTTTTCCTTTTTGGTGAATGATGACATTGTCTATTGCCCGAAATTAGAAACCTGAGTGTCACATTGAGTCTGCCTCTCTCCCCACGTCCACTGTGTCCCCAAGTCTTGTGAAATGTTCCTCTCAGGCCTGCCTCTCACCTGTCCCCTTTGGTGTCAGGCAGACCTTGGCTCTGTGATGTAGTAGGTGATTAAGGTTTTCACCTTTGCTTCTGTCATTTGCGGAGCGGAGAGAATAAAGCCTGTGTCCCCGCGTGGTTGTGCCGCGTGGCAGGAGGTGACGTGTGGAGGACGTCCCTCGCGGGCCTCCTGTAAGTGGCTGTGCTGTTAGCTGATTGCCCCTACCCTTCCAGGATATGGGATCTGGTGAGGAGCGGCCCTTTGCAGGCAGGCGGGTAGGCCCCAAGGGTCCCTGAGCCCTGGGAGCCCGGGGCCTGCCCACAGGGGGCTGTGAAGGTTGGGTGCATGCTGGGTCACCAAGTGCCCACCTCGCCCTAAGCTGTGTCCTCCCAAATGACTGCAGTTTCCTGTGCATCTCGTTTTGTCTCCTCTGCAGCCCAGCCTCCGGGGGACTGTTAGCAGGGAGAGTCAGGCGTTCAGAGGCTTCCCGCTGTCCCATTTCTTGGTCCCACACAGGAGACCCCTTTGTCTGATGGTTCACTCCATTTTCAGCATCCATGTTCCTGCCTGGCTTTAGCCGGGTTTTTCTGTCTTCAGTTACCTGGAAAGGCTGCGTCTGCTCCCTCCTCTGCATGTGCATCACCCATTCTTCTAGGAGACCCTGTCCTCTCTGGGGGTCCTTTCATAAGTGATGGGCCACTTGCGTGACCCCCCCGGCCCCCATGTCTGAGATGTCATGTATCCACCAAAGTGTATCTGCTCATCTGTCTCTTTGCCACCAGAGTGAGGACTCTGTCAGGGCTGGCGAGTTTATTATTTCTGGAAAATTAGGTGTAAATCAATTTTTTAAGTTAGACCATAAGTTAAATACCTGAGATGAGCTTTTTCTTTAAAAAAACTTTGAAGGCATATTTTATGTAATGAAGAACTTGTGTAAGGTAAATAACCTTCCCATAGTTTTGTAAATAAAGGTATTTATGTATTCTAGCTTGTGCATCCAAAAGTTAAGGCCATATGAATAGAGTAGAAATGCTCTGTAAATTTGGGAAAAAGTGTATTGAGGGTGGGGTGCTATTAATGGTTGTGAATCATGGTGGAGTGATAGACAAATGGAAATTAATGAAATCCATATGATAACCTTACGAAGAAACCGAGGGGTTACTTGTTCTGGCAACTCTTACTTCAGAACTTTGAGTTTAGGTATTTGTGATGCTGAGACTTACATTGTGTGCTTTAGAATTCCTTTTTTTTTCTTTCTATAATGCACTTTTATGGCCTAACTGGCACTTTGTTAAATGGGGGGAAGAGCATTCACCTGTTTTATGATGGCATTTTTCTTGTAATCACTAAGGAGGGCACGTACTGCATGGAGTACGAAAACAATGAATCGTGGAACACTACATCAAAAACTAATGATGTATTGTATGGTGACTAACATAACATAATATAAAATTAAAAAAAATAATCACTATGTTTAGGAAGTTGGTTATTCTAAGAATTATTTTAAGTGGGAATTGCTGTTCCGGAATCTGAAATAGGGTAATTCAAAAACATGTTCTCATTAGGGACTTTGGAGTTAGTTTTCAGGGGGTAATGATCTACTGAGATGTTATTTCCAGACTTCTAAGGGGTAGTGCTGTTTGCAATACCTGAAAAATGAGCACACTTAGAATTGTTACCATGTGAATTTTAAAAATTGTGTTTCTATTTTAGAAATAAGGATAATTTAGGAAAAAGGTAGATAAAACTGGAGAGTAGTGCAAACTTGTTCTTTTAATGTTTTCTTTTTAAACAGGGAGTTTTGAAAAATAAATGGTCAATTCTCTACCTCTTGCTAAGCCTTAGTGAAGATCCACGCAAGCAGCCGAACAAGGTGAGAGGCTCTGTTCTAGCAGCTTAGTGCCTTTTTCTTTTAAAGATTTATTTATTTATTTTAGAGAGAGCCTGCATTGGGAATGGGGTAGGGGAGAGGCAGAAGGAGAGGGAGAATCCCAAGCAGACTCCCCACTGAGCAGGGAACCCGACATGGGGCTCCATCTCACGACCATGCGATCATGACCTGAGCTGAAACCAAGAGTTGGATGCTTAACCGACTGAGCCACCCACGTGTTCAGTGCCTTTTTAAAGCACACGTAGTGTCTTGTTGGATCAACTATACCAAATTTTAATAGGAATTGGCTTCTGTACTTAAGAAAATAATAAGAGAAAAAAATAACTTGTCTAGTGTTTTTGGTAGTCATGGAAGGTCAAGAGATTTTCTTTTCTTTTTTTCTTTTTAAGATTTTATTTATTTATTTGTCAGAGAGAGAGAGAGAACACAAGCAGAGGGAGAGGGAGAAGCAGACTCCTCATCGGGCAAGGAGGAGCCCGATGTGGGGCTCGATCCTAGGACCCCGGGGTCATGACCTGAGCTGAAGGCAGATGCTTAACGACTGAGCCACCCAGGCGCCCCTCTTTCTTTCTTTAGACAGGGCGCTCACTGCATTCCTTAAGATGTTTTCCGGAGTTACATTATTACCTCAGATATAACAGTGTCCCATGGAATAGAGCATAAAAACAGTTTTCACAGGTTACTAATAGGAGCACAATTGCATAATTCTGTATGAGTTAGAGGACCTTTCAGGTTTTCTTGTGTCTTCCGATCTCATTACGAACGTTAATTACTGTTCTACCAGTGTGAACGTCATTGTCCCGCGGGCTCAGTCTCTGGCCCATGCGGTGTTGGGAAGAGCTTTCTGGCTGCTGTGAGCCCGGAGTGTCTCGTGTGAGGAGGTGCTCTACACAGAGACTTGTGCACCTCCAGGGGCAGGAGTGGGGTGCAGGAGGCCTGTTTATGTTGAAAGCCTCTGTCTGAGTAATGAGCCCTCTTTGATCTTAGAATAAAGCCATACTTGCAAAAATACTGGAGTAATTATTTGGGATTTAGTTTGCTTGGATTCTAAAGAATGTGTTTAGTTGTCAGACCATGTGGCAATTTTGGAGTTTAGAAAACTTTCTGAAACTTTACCAGTTCTGCCATATTTCAAAAGTATAACAAATTATTGAGTACAAAATCAATTATAGAAAGAATTAAAATCTGAATATTCATTATCTTTATTGATTTGGGAAGTGTTCTGTAATTTTATATCTCTGTATTTTCTTTTTTTTAAAGATTTTATTATTTTAGAGAGAGTGAGCACACACAAGCAGGGGGAGGAAGAGAGACAAGCAGACTCCGCACTGAGTGTGGAGCCCGACGCAGGGCTTAATCTTAGAGCCCTGAGGTCATGACCTGAACCAAAACCAAGAGCTGGACGCTTAACCAACTGAGCCACCCAGGTGCCCCTGTATCTTTGTATTCTTAATGGACTTCATTTTCAGGTTTCTAGCTACGCTGCGTTATTTGCTCAAGCGTTACCAAGAGATGCGCACTCGACTCCCTACTATTGTGCCAGGCCCCAGACTCTCCCGCTGAGCTACCAGGACCGCAGCTCCCAGTCGGCCCCGGGCACTGCCAGTGTGGGAAGCAGTGGCGTCAGCAGCCTAAGTGTGTACGCCGTCAATGGCCCGGTCCCGACGCCACAGTCTCTCCTTCCAGGGTAAGTCCGGCTTGCACACACACATCATTTAACCGGTAGCAGCAGCAGAACCCCCAGGCTTCTGATGAGGTATTTGTGTGTTCACTGAAACTCTTCAGAGCTCCGTGTGCTGGGAATGTTCTAGGCACTGTATCCGACATGCTTCCTCTCAGGATTTTATTCTTTCCAAGAACTCGTGTTTCACGTGGGAACTCTTCCACTTCTAGTCATGGTTGACTCTAATGATTTTTGGTCTACTCGTACCCTGTTAATGCAAGAACATATTAGTAAAGGCCCTGGTTCAGAAATGTGACAGGATGGGCCTTCCATTTTGAGGTAACTGATTGACATTTCCCTTGCTGTATTCCCGTATTTATCTCTCAGTGAATATTGTCCCCTTTCCTGATGTGTTCTATTCTCTTTATTGAATTATTTAAAAAACAAGTAAACTAAAATAAAGCTGTGTTGTTCTCAAGTGCTGATGAGGTCTTCTTCAGACTGATAATTACGGTGCCGCGTAGTGCTCGTGAATGAAGAGGAGGAACTCCAGGAATGCACGGTCAGCGTGCTGGCAGAGCGCATCATGTTTGCAGGAGATGCAGTTTGTGGTTGGGAATGAAGCAGCTGCTTTTACAGTAGTGGACTTGGAACTTTGCTTTTCTTTGTCTTTTTACATATTTCTGTGTGTAATCATGTTAAAGCTGACTGTCATAAAATGGGTATTTTTCCAGAAGACCAGTGTCTGTAGAGATTCATGGTCACGTGTGTTCCACACAAGCATAGCATCATAGGAAGTTCTCATGTGACGTAAATACAGTTGCATCACATTAGTAGAACCTTGAATGTATGCATCACACACGGGTTATAGATGCAGTCTGGTGTTCTAGAAAGACAGCAGAAGAGGTTCTAGAGAATTAATCTCTGACTTGTATTCTGGCTAAAAGAGTCAACAGACTTTGTCATTTTTGCCTTAGAATTTGAAATAATTGTTCTGATATTAAAAAAAAAACTGTATAGAGAACTTTGAACTAAAGTGGTCCTTTAGAATTTTTCTCTTAAATTTAGAACTGTATTGAAAGTCATAGTTTAACAAGTACTATTGATGACTTTTTTTCCCCATTGAAGATAGAAAAGAGAAAGGGCTGTTCTCCAGTTTCTGTTTTCCTTCTCACTTCATCGGTGGGTGACAGATGGGCCCGCCAGTGTGGCACCCGGAGTAAATCAGTCTGCCCTGTGGAGGCTCGTTTGTGGGGTGCAGTCCTGGGAAGCGATATTTTTGTTGGAATTGTCAAAACATATGTCCTCAGAAATCAGCTTCAGGTTCTTAGAATTTCAAAGAGCAGCTTTTTTTTTTAGATCTTATTTGTTTGACAGAGAGAGAACACAGCAGGGGGAGGGGAAGGCAGAGGGAGAGGGAGAAGCAGGCTCCCCACTGAGCAGGGAGTCCAACATGGGGCTCAGTCCCAGGACTCGGGGATCATGACCTGAGCTGGAGGCAGATGCTTCACTGACCTACCCACCCAGGCGCCTCACAAAGAGCAGCTTTGATATATTCTCCAAATCATCAAAAGCTGTCTTGACCTTTGTGCTTTTGCCTTCGACTTTACATTTTTTTGTACATTTGTACATTTTTTAAATTAATTGCAAATTATATTTCTTTTCCTATTGAGCACTGCAAATGCTGGGAGACAAGTGAGCATGCAGAAGAGGGGACAGCGCACCAGATTTTATTAATTTCTCTGGTCAGCAAATGCTGAGCGGGTGAAAGATGTTAAGTTTGAAGTTAAAATTAGTTGTGAATTTCAAAGTGGTTTTAGATGAGTAACGTATGTTATGTGTATGTAAAGAAAAGTCAAATAGGTTTTGATTTTTATGCTAAGAAATATGTGGGAGGTGCCAGTAAGAGCCCGAATGCCAGCTTAAAGGTCCCAAAGAGCCCTCGGACTGGTCGTTTGCTGGATTGGGGTAGGGTGACGTCACTCAGCTGGCGCAGGTCTCTAACATTACATCATCTAATGTGGTGACATGAGCAGAGTTCCCAGCAGTGGTTTGTCCAGGTCTCTAACATTACATCATCTAATGTGGTGACATGAGCAGTTCCCAGCAGTGGTTTGTCTTCCAAGTGAGTGACTGGGTGTTCGGAGATACGAAGTGCTCTTCCCTTCTTTCAGACAGCCTCATCACGCTCCCGGAGTGGGGGACTGTCTTCGGCAGCAGCTGGGGTCACGCCTTGCATGGACTTTCACTGCAAGCCAGCCTTCTTCACAAGCCACTACCTCAAAAGGTCTCCCAAACGCTGTTTCTCGCAACACGACGAGACCAAGGAGGGAAGGGGATGCGGGTGGTGAGTAAAGACAGACTTTAACGTGGATTCTCTTTGCGTATATTTAGAATTTACGCTTCCCTTAAAGTGCGGATGAGGGCCCTTGTCTACAACTGCTGAGTGGTGGTGGTTCTCGTGATGAGAGGTTGGGACCCTAAGTGTGGTCTGACGTGCCTTGGAGGTCTGGCAGTGCCTGGGGCGCTGGAGAGACGCACTGAAGATTTCTTTGATGGCTAAGTGGGCACGTGGAGAGTCTTAAAGCTCCACTAGGTCCCAAAAGGAAGTTTGAGCTTCTTTCAAGAGGAGCCCTGTGAATAGCAGCGTTGGGAACATGAGCATCTGAGGATAGAGGAATGGGCTTTATTGTCGGCGCCTCATCTGCAGATTCTGAAATCCCTCTGGCTGCTGTCTGTGCTGACGTGGAAGGCGAGGGCCAGGGCTTTCTCGTGTGCACCTGGGAACACGGCCCAGAGCACGGAGCCCGGCCTGTGCGGCTGCACTTACCGCTTCTGTCTGCCCCGTAACATGGGACAGCTTGGGGGCGCTTTGGCTGGGGGGCTGGCATCCAGACAGGAAGAGTGCCCTTCTCTGCTCCTCTCTGTGTGACTCCTGGTCTCTAGCCAGTGCCTTCAAGCCTGTGTAGTGTATAAAAGCTAACAGATAAAAAGACATCACATTGTACTTACCCATCCAGGAGAGCAGGAGAGGACGAGCAAAGCTAGAAAGAAGAGCAGGGTGAATAGGAGGCATGCTGCAGTGGTAAATTTAAACCAGTCATGTCCGTAGTCACATGAAATGTATGTGGGTTAGACACTTCATTTAAAAGACATTTAAAAAATTCTCTTTAAACAGTTATGTACTGCTCAAAAGAGATGGATTCTAAATACAGAGACCCAAGTAGGTTGGAAGTAAATGGATCGAGAAATACATCTCGTAGACACTGACTGCAGGAAGACGGTGGCCGTGTCACTATCAAAGGAGACCGTGGTGGGAGTGTTGCCAGGGCCAGAGGGACGTTCAGAACAATGAAGGGGTCAGTTCTTCAGGAAGGGATAATATTCCTGAGTGTATACTCACCTGCTGACAGAGCTTCAGTCAGACAAAGGAAAACTAACAGCCCTACAGGGAACACAGACCCACAGTTACAGATGGATATTCCCACTTCTTTCTAAGTAATTGGTGGGAGAAAGTAGATAGACCAGTCCATAATGATAGGTAGGTAACATTTGAACAGTTCTACCAGCAGTTTGATGCAATTGATATTTATGGAATATTCTCTCCACGACTGAAATACAAACCTGGCCTCACCTTCTGACTCACTACCCTGGTTCTGGGAGGGCCAGCCTTGCCTGTATACTCATTACATTTTTCCTCCCACTGATAACTTGAATTTCTGAGCACTGCCTCCTTGTCATTGGGTGACACCTAAATTCCAACTTAGTTTGTTCCAAGGTTTATGGAAATCATAACTTTCCCACTCTATCCGCTCCTCTTCATGTGGTTGAGAGCAGACCTACATCTGTCTGTGTGCCGTGTTAACAACCCAGTTTTCCAAGTGCTGCCTTAAGACATAGTTACCCATCCCTTCTGATTGATTAGTGCTGTTCTTTTTGTGCGTGTGTTGCTCCTTGATGGTGTATTAAGCCCCCACATACTGCTTTGTTTGTTCATTTATGTATTTTTTAAGGTTTTATTTTTAAGTAATCTCCACATCCAGTGTGGGGCTTGAACTCACGACCCCGAGATCAAGAGACGGACGCTCCACCAGCCATGTGCCCCACTGCCCTTTTTTTTTTTTTTTAAGACTTTTTGTATAAGAAATTACATGCTCTCCATATCCTTTTCAGAAAATTCTTGTTTCTTAGAACTTCATACTTTTTCCATCTTAGGCTCATTTTTTTTAGTTTTAAAATTTTGTCATACGTAACGTAAAACTAGCTGTGTCCTAAAATTTATTCCATCTTAAAATATGTTGTTTGGTAATTGCTCTCGTATAAAAACTGTCTTTCAGGTGCTGGGGAAGTGACCGAAGCAGCTCTCGTCAGAGACATTTTGTACGTCTTCCAGGGCATAGACGGCAAGAACATCAAGATGAGCAACACAGAGAACTGTTACAAAGTGGAGGCCAAGGTACAATGAGTAGCCCCTGTCAGACCTGCTTGAGCAGGAGAGACCGACGTCAGCCAGGCCCGCTGGCAGCTGTGACAGGGTGGGATTGGGGCACCGGGGCCCGCATCTCCAAAACTGGCTGTGCCGGTCGGGTGCGTGGTCAGGGCCCGCGGTCTGTTTCTTGTGTGCTCGTGGCTCGCGGGCTCGTGTTTGGGCCCTTCTCCTCCTGCCTTCTGTGCCGTGGCGTCGAGAGGTGCCCGAGGGACAGGCACAGCGTGGCATCTTTGCTGTCGACACACGGTTCCAGATAAGGTGCCTCTGCTGTCCTGCTTTCACCTTCCAGAACCTCCTTTCCCACAGCCCCTTGTTGCTGTTGTGGCCTTCTGCAACTCCCAGCTGTTGGAAGAGGTGGCTGAGGGCACAGGCCCCCTGCCGCGCTGGGGGCGCCGCCAGTCACCCCTCAGGGTGGTGCGGCTTTTACCTCCCTTCCAGTGCCTGGTGCCTTTGTTTCCCAGAATCTCGTTTTGTCTTTATTGGTCGTGTATTAGTCACTTTTAGGTTCCGTGTTGGAACCTAAGAATTATACTGAAACTACAAATGATTGAGAAAAATAATAATTGAAATTCTAGTGTTAATTCTTAACTCTTAATATATTTATTTTTTAGGCAAACCTAAGTAAATCTTTGAGGGATACGACAGTCAGACTTGCGGAGTTGGGATGGTTACATAATAAAATCAGAAAATACACTGACCAGAGGAGTCTAGACCGTTCATTTGGACTTGTGGGCCAGGTACGTTCATCGTCACCAGGACATTTAGGACACCATTCATTTTGGGGAGTGCTTAGTCTACGTAAAGTCTTATTATGAAAGTAATTCTTAAAAAGAGGGTTCTTTTTAAATAAAGGAATTTTGATGGTAGAACACTGTAGCCATCGTGTCTACTTAGGAAAGTAGAGGCCACAGTGTGTGTCGACAGAGATGGCCGAACACTGCACGTCGTTCACGGTAGCTGTTGGTGGAGTGTGAACCCAGAAGAGGACGTAAATGCGTTAAAATAAACCTGCACGTGACGGGTCGTGTATCGCTTTAAAATATGCAGAAAAGCGTGGAGGCTGATGTTTAAAGAAAACGGGTTTTATCCTTTGCGGGTTCTTCCCACTGAGTATGCCTGGGTTTACATCCTAGAGTTCATTCTAGAAAGTTCTTGTCTCAGGACTATGTGAAGGTCTTTTTTACAGCTTGTGATTTGACACCTTTGCAGTATTTAAGATCACAGAGGTACGGTGAAGTTTTTAATAATGTGAGTGTGGAAAATGAACGGTAAAAACCGCAACAGTGAAAGATTGGGAGGAACTTGCATGGAGTTGCGAGTTCTTAAATTTTGCTAATTAAAAACATTAGCGAAACTTAGATTTTAACTCTGAAGATTTAGAAGGAATGTGATCTTAAAAAGACTATTGTCTAAAGTAAATTCACTTTGAGCTGTAATCTGTTTTGTTTTTTTTCTTCATTTCTTTTCTGCAAAGTTCGTGCTGAGGCATAACACCTCCCTGACATTGTTGACTGTAGATGTGGTGGTGGAGCCTGCGGAGGACCGTTTTGACAGGAGTGAGACCCCGCAGAGCGCCCAGAGCGCGGTGATGCACTGCGCCTGTGCGCTCCACGCGGGCCGACGTGTGAGGCCGTGTCTGGTGTGAGGACGGTGTTGCGCTTCATAATACCTACTTTTTCCTGCAGAGTTTTTGTGCTGCCTTGCATCAGGAGCTGAAAGAATACTACCGGTTGCTCTCTGTTTTACATTCCCAGGTAAACTTTGTATTTTAATTTCTTTGTGATTTGCAGTGTTACAAACTTGCGACTACATAGAATTTTTGTTTCTTCATAAATACTTTTAAAAGATAAAAATTTGTTTGCTAATAGTGTTTGTAAGGTCCGGATATCCGTGAAGTTTCGGTGT
The DNA here is from genome assembly GCF_009762305.2 of Zalophus californianus. Lineage (NCBI taxonomy): Eukaryota > Metazoa > Chordata > Mammalia > Carnivora > Otariidae > Zalophus > Zalophus californianus. The sequence goes on from NC_045597.1 coordinate 1,300,077, forward strand.
ATTCCAGAGGCAAGTACTGCTCATTGCCGGGGTCCTGTCTCCCATGTAAACATATCACTAGTAGCTTGAAGGAGCTGCTCTTCTTTCAGAGGGGACATCTGCTTCACGTGCACGTTACGTGGATTAAGAAACAATGGACCTCTTTGGTGACTTGTACTTACACATTACGTCTTTACTGTTTCTCAGCTACAGTTAGAGGATGACCAGGGTGTGAATTTGGGCCTTGAGAGTAGCTTGACACTCCGGCGCCTGCTGGTTTGGACGTACGACCCCAAGATAAGACTGAAGACTCTCGCAGCCCTGGTGGACCACTGCCAAGGTTGTTCTGTTGTTCTGCGTCTCGTGGACCTGTGGTATTTCAGAGAGATTTTAGGGAATGTCATCTATGTTTATTTTTGTGCCTGCTCTCGTGTATCCTTTCGAATGACAGCCATAAGTATGCCAGTTACATCCAAGCTAATAGGTAACTTACAGGGGAAATAACCAGTTGCTAACACGGCCCCGTCTTTGTATTTGTGGAAGCTTAGTATTTCACTGAAATGAAGAAAGGAAAGGGTCTAGTTTTTCAGGATTTTGTGGTCCTCGGTGCTGTAACCATTCATCTCTCTGCCTCTTCTGTTTGTCTCTGACCTAGCAGCCTTTCCTGGGGGTTTCCCCCTCCCAAGATTATGGCCCATGTCTAGGCTCACCCGCTGTGTGTTCCATGCTATCAAGTGTGCACGTCCGGCTGAAGCCTCTCCTGGGGTCTTGGTCTGCGTTTCTACTTGTCTTCTGAACATTTTTTCTCACTGTGCTACCTTGGCCAAGAACCTCTTTGTCTTTTCTCTTTGTCTGTAATGCTTGGCCACTGATAGCCTCCACGTCTTAGGATTGTGAGGGCTGAGTGAGACGTGTGAGATGCTGGTGGTCAGCCGCTAGGTCACGGCCCCGTGTCTACTGCCATCCTCCAGCTGGGTGATCCAGGACCAGAACTCTAGTATGTCTGGATCTGACATCACCATGCCCTCCGTGCCCTGCCTCCCCCACCTCCGGGCACCTCCCCTCAAAAAGAGAAAGCAGTGGAACACCGTGAATAAGCGTGTCTGTTTTCTCGGATGCTGAGCACCCCCATGTGGGTTCCTACCAGACTGCTCCTCTGTCTTCCCCTTTCAGGGTTCACTTACCCCTCCAGTCCTGGGCCTCCTGCTCCTTCGGCTGTCTGACCTCTCTGCCCCTCCCTCAGGCACTTCGGAAGCATCTCATTCACATCAGATCACATCAGTCCTTCCCTAAAATCTTTCAGCAGTCTATTAACTTCCTGAATTCTTAACACCAACTTTTGTGTGCTTGTGTTTTTGGACCTGATTTTTGCCACTCCCAGGCCTTGCTGCTGAGCTGTGCCCCCAGGACACAGGGCCCTGTGGGGGTAGAGCCGGCTGCCTCACTGTAAGCCGTGGCCTGACTGGAGGGTGCAGCTGTTCCGCACATTGAGATAGCATATCACACCCGCAGAGAACAGGAGGGAGACAGAAAGCGGGAAAGTGCGAGTATTCTGTAGAACTTTTATGGATATTTATTTGTATCTTGGAATGCAGTATCAAGTGTGAATCTTCTTTTTTTTAATTTTTTAAAGATTTTATTTATTTATTTGACAGACACACAGTGAGAAAGGGGACGCAAGCAGGGGCCGTGGGAGAGGGAGAAGCAGGCTTCCCGCGGAGCAGGGAGCCCGATGTGGGGCTCGATCCCAGGACCCTGGGATCATGACCTGAGCTGAAGGCAGATGCTTAACGACTGAGCCACCCAGGCGCCCCTCAAGTGTGAATCTTAATGTGTGTCTCAGTCAGAAAAGGTGAAAGTTCATTTTGTAGATTGAAGAGCGAGTCAGGGTTTTGCTCTTGAATAGCTCGGGAGTGGCCATGAGGAGGGAGGTGAGTGCCCCGCTCGGACTCGTGCAACCCGGGGCAGACCCTCGCGCTCCGGGCTCCTAGACATGCTGAGCACTGCTCCCAGGTCCAGAGTGATAGTAAGGAAACAGACACACTATCTGCATTACTTGGCCATGCTGGGGAGTGTTGTGTTAACTGTGTCTGGGGAGTGTAACTTGGGTGTTTTCCGTGTGTCCCACAGGAAGGAAAGGGGGTGAGCTGGCCTCCGCTGTGCACGCGTACACGAAGACGGGAGACCCGTACGTGAGGTCGCTGGTGCAGCACATTCTCAGCTTGGTGTCCCATCCTGTGCTGAGCTTCCTTTACCGCTGGATCTACGACGGGGAGCTCGAGGACACTTACCATGAGGTAAGGAGTGCCCTTCCAGCCTCACACTGGGCTTCAGGAGGCGTGGGCGCCCGTGCTCTCTTGATCTTGTCTCCGTGATGGCTGTTTTCCCTTCACTGGGAAGGCCAGCATGCTTCCTTGAACGCCGTGCATGGTTTGTGCAGACCTGTGAAAGCCAGTTCCCTCTGAGCAGCAGAGCTGTGTGTGCTCAGTGCAAAATTATTATCCCAGTTTTAATGGTGGGAAACTCGGGAGGTTCCGTCCCCTGCCCGGGACTAGGTCTCCGTGTGCCTCCCCTCATTCTCGTGGGGAGTGTCACATGCTCTGTGGCTCTGCAAGATTTTACCACACGGGCTAAACTTGGACTTCTCTGGTGCCAGCAATTTCAGTGGAGTATTTGTATGTGCCATGTACCCATAGAGACAGTTCTGCTGGAAGGCAGCGTATGTGTTCCTGAAGACCCTGTGCTCTGCGGAATCACACAGTAATCCACAGGTTCTCTGACACAGAGCGGGGCGGGGGGCAGCACACTCACAACCCTTGTCAGTGACACTCAAAACAGGACAGGAGCCTCACAGAAGGTGTGGTATCGTTGACACACGTTAAGTGGTTACACCGTCCTTGTGTTCTGAGTGAATATGGCCTTTACCTTGAAGAAGCGCGCTGTGGGCCTGTGGCCGTGGGTGGGGGGGTGCTTACCTGCAGCGCAGCAGGGGGTTGCGGCCGTGGGTGCGCAGGATGGATGGATGCGGCCAGTGGAGTGTGGGGTGTCTGCGATTCGTGCACCCCCTGTGCTGGGTTCCTGGTCTCCCTAGTTTCTCGTGGATGAACTTGATGGAAGCAGTCATGAAATTCACGTTGTGCTCCCGTAGTTTCCTGATAGACCAGTCGTGCTGGAGCCAGTGGCTTTTAAAACAAGCATGGCCGCACAGACACATGAAAAAGTGCTCCACATCGCTCGGCATCAGGGAAATCCAAATCAAAACCTCCATGAGATACCACCTCACACCCGTCAGAATGGCTAAAATTAACAAGTCAGGAAACGACAGATGTTGGCGGGGATGCGGAGAAAGGGGAACCCTCCTACACTCTTGGTGGGAATGCAAGCTGGTGCAGCCACTCTGGAAAACAGTGTGGAGGTTCCTCAAACAGTTGAAAATAGAGCTACCATACGATCCAGCAATTGCACTACTGGGTATTTACCCCAAAGATACAAATGTAGGGATCCGAAGGGGTACGTGCACCCCGATGTTTAGAGCAGCAATGTCCACAATAGCCAAACTGTGGAAAGAGCCAAGATGTCCATCGACAGGTGAATGGATAAAGAAGAAGTGGTATATATACACAATGGAATATTATGCAGCCATCAAAAGGAATGAGATCTTGCCATTTGCAACGACATGGATGGAACTGGAGGGTGTTATGCTGAGCGAAATAAGTCAATCAGAGAAAGACATGTATCATATGACCTCACTGATATGAGGAATTCTTAATCTCAGGAAACAAACCGAGGGTTGCTGGAGTGTTGGGCGGGGGGGAGGGATGGGGTGGCTGGGTGATAGACATTGGGGAGGGTATGTGCTATGGTGAGCACTGTGAATTGTGCAAGATGGTTGAATCACAGATCTGTACCTCTGAAACAAATAATGCAATATATGTTAAGGAAAAAAAAAAAGATAGCAGGAGGGGAAGAATGAAGGGGGGAAATCAGAGGGGGGACGAACCATGAGAGACTACGGACTCTGAGAAACAAACTGAGGGTTCTAGAGGGGAGGGGGTGGGGGGATGGGTTAGCCTGGTGATGGGTATTAAAGAGGGCACGTTCTGCGTGGAGCACTGGGTGTTATGCACAAACAATGACTCATGGAACAGTACGTCAAAAACTAATGATGTATGGTGATTAACATAATAAAAAAAATTTTAAAGGAAAAAAAAAAGCATGGCCGCAGAGCCAACCGTAGGGGTTGGTTTTGAGGGGTGTTTTCGAAGCACTCAGTGGCATCTCCAGGTGCAGGTGTGGGTTGCTCATCGCGTCTTGTGGCTCCTTCCGTGGTGGTGTTACCATTGTCCTTTAGTGCTACACATACTAACGTGGACATCCCACTTTCTATGTAGCAGCTCTTCTGATGGAGGTTCTGGTCTTGGTAGTTGTAAACCTTTTGAACGTCCTTGAAAAGAACATCCTTTTTCATGCCTCCCTGTATATATTGACCAGTTTCTCTAAGGTCAGCACTGGGAGGTGGGATTGCTCGCTGTTGGGGAATGCATCCTTTAAATTTTGGTTCTGCCCTTTCCAGCTCTGGAATGGCCCTGCCGGTCCCCCCCCCCCCCGTCGGCGCTCTGTGGCTCCTGCTGCTCCAGCCTGGTCAGCACTCGCTACTCCGTTCTTGGAAGGGTTTTACTCCACTGTGTGATGTGCAGCATCTCCTGTGATGTGTTTTACTGGTTACTAGGGAGATTGGCCAGCTTTTCGTGTTTATTGGTTATTTTTATTTTAATTGCTGTGCCTGTCCTTTGCCCATTTTCCCAGTGGATTTGTCTGTCTTGACTTGAATCATGGGATGGTTTTATACACTTGGATATCTTGTGTCTGTGATTGCATTTTTAAAATTATTTTTCTTTTAACTGTTTATTTTCACATTATTTCAGACTTAGGAAAAAGTTGTGAGAGTTGTACAGAGAGTCACAGATTCGATTGCTGACCCTCCCCCAACATTCCTTTTGCCACATCTACCATATATACCACATTCCAGCGTGCAGCACCTAATGGGAAATAGATGCATTCCCAAATTCTTACTGAAATTGGACTTTATCTCATTCCCAAATAAAAGAGTCAAGATTTTCCTGGAATGACATTTAGAAATAAAAGATTTATATAGGAAAAAAAGTCAAGATTATAAAAAGATGAAAATTGCTCCTTTTTATTAATAAAACATTTGTATTCCACCTCCTTCCCCACCCAATAATTAATATGTAAATTATATGAATTTGGGTGATACTAACTTTGAATAGCTGCCAGTTGACTTGAACCTGATTTTCTTCAGAGGTTGGGGTAGGAATTGTTGTCTGGACCCTACTGGCATATATATTGCTACCAATTAAAAGTTAGAGCCACAGACTGGCTCATTATCTTTTTTAAATTTAGTACCTGATTTAACTTGTAATACTTTTGTCTTTTTTTCTTGAGAATAATTTGGTTTACATTTTCTAGCAGTGAGGGTTTTCAAGTAGTCCTTAATTATACCACTAATTCATTGTATGCATTTGTGTTTTTAAAATAGTCCTTGAAAGGGGCGCCTGGGTGGCTCAGTCGGTTAAGCCACGGCCTTCGGCTCAGGTCATGAGCCTGGAGTCCCGGGATCGAGTCCCGCATCGGGCTCCCTGCTCGGCAGGGAGTCTGCTCCTCCCTCTGACCCTCTTCCCTCTCGTGCCCTCTCTCTCATTCTCTCTCTCTCAAATAAATAAATAAAATCTTTAAAAAAAAATAAAATAAAATAAAATAGTCCTTGAAAGTACCACCAGTTCTTTATTGATGGTCTGCTTTCTGTGTGATTTGTGCTTATTTATTTATTTTGTTGATACTAATTGTGGGACCGGAGAATTAATGGCAAATGTAGATAGAATCAGGCACAGACTTCCAAACTGATCTTCCTGTAGACTGTTTTCTTTACTATTTTTGAACAGGGATTCACTGCGGTAAGACAAAAACAAACTCTTTACGATTGGGATAGCTTACATTTGGGATGCTCATTTTGAAGAACTCTTGTGGCATAGAATATGTGTAAAACCAACTGTAGGTTTTGTTTATTTAAAGAAAAAAATACTAAATAAGCATTCCTGTCTGTTGGATACAATGTTAGGATTAGTAAAACTATCACTTCAGCTGATCTCAGATCTTGCGTCATTGGTAAAGTTTTTCTTAAATGTTTTTCTTTTTGTATAATTTCACACTTCTAGAAAAGTCAGAAGGACTGTACAAAACACTCCTCAGACTACCTGAATACTAACATTGTACTATAGTAGATTTATCTTTTTTTTTTTTTTTAAGGTTTTATATTTACTGATATTCTTACTTGGGGTCTGAGTTTAGGGAAGGGCTTAGGATCCTCAGGATTGGTATATTTTTTATTTGCTAGTTACTTTGCTCAGCTAGTCCTTTATGCCCCAGAAGAGCTTGTCTGCTTTACTAGTTGTGCTGGTAGGATTTCTCGAAAATGAATCGTGACTGGTAGAGCTAAAAGGAATCCTTCTTGACATAAAGTATATTACCTTCTTTGCTTTGAGCCTTCCATGGTTAGTACTGTGATGCCAGTGGGCTCATACCACTGAGCAGTGGGTCTTGTTATAACCCGGCTGCTTTATCTCTGTTGGGTAGAGCTTAGGGGCTCAGGTTCTGGAGTGTGATGACTCAGCTTCAGTTTCTCATGGCTCTGTATCCTGGCAAGTACTTTGGCCTCTCTCAGTCTGCCCTTCCACATCTTTCCTGTGTGTGCCATAGTGGTGCCAATCTCATGGGGTTGTGCCGATGTGTCGGGGTTGAGTCAGGCACATGGTAAGCATGCTTATGTTATTTGCTCTTAATTAATTAAAATAAAATTTGAATGCCCACTGGCCCTAAGATATCTGGCCCTTCTCTTGTTTGTGGTGATCTTCGACTTCTTTGTTTTCCGTTGAACCATGCATTTATAAATGTTCATTTAAGTCTTGGATTAATTTTGGGAAGATTCTCTTTGATTTACTCTAAATAATATATTTACCATAAGAATTTGGTTGTTTAGACAATTGTGTGTTTGATCCTTAGATGACTAAAATTCGGGTATTTTTGTCTCCAGTTCCTACGTTGGTTAATTTCCCCTTAGCTGTGTAATGAGTTATAACTTAGTTGTGAAATCAGATTTCTTCAAGTGTATGGTTAACTGTAAGTAGCTCTATGTGAGCCTTATAACCGCGCTTTTAAAAGTAGTTTATTAGGGGACGCCTGGGTGGCTCACACGGTTAAGTGTCTGCCTTCGGCTCAGGTCATGATCCCAGGGTCCTGGGATCGAGCCCCATATTGGGCTCCTGGCTCAGCGGGGAGCCTGCTTCTCCCTCTGCCTCTGCCTCTCCCCCTGCTCGTGCTCTTTCTCTCTCTCTCTATCTCTGTGTCTCAAATGAATAAATAAAATCTTAAAAAAAAAAGTTTATTAAATACCTGTATAAGGAAATGCTCCCATTCTGTGACCAAAGAAAGCACACAATGTAGATAAACAGAAATTGTAAAAAATGACCCAGGGAAGAAATTCTGGAGCTGAAAAGTACAGTAACTGAAATGGAAAAAAAAAATCGCTGGTATCTCCACACAGCAGATCTTGAAAAAAGAACAAAGTTGGAGGACTCACATGTCCTGATTTCACAACGTACTACAAGGCACAGCAATCTGAAGTGGTACTGGCATGAGTATAGGCCGGTAGATCGAGAGAGTAGAATTGAGAGTCCAGAAATCAATGCATTCATTTTTGTTCAGTTGGTTTTTAGCAGGTGCCCCGAGACCACTCAGTGAAGAAAGAATAGTCTTTTCAGCAGGTGGTGCTGGGATAGCTGGCTATCCACACACAAAAGAATGAGTTTGGGCCTCAGTTGCATCCCACGTGTAAAAAGTAACTCAAAACAGACCTCACACCTAACGCTGTAATGCTTGTAGAATTGACAGAGGTGTAAATCTTCATGTCTCTGGGTTGGGCAGTGGTTTCTTAGATACGTCACCAAAGGTTAACAACAAAAAGAGCTAAGTTGGATTTCATCAGAATTAAAAACTTACGTACATGAAAGGACATTATTGAGAAAGTAAAAAGAATAACCCACGGAATGGGAGAAAGTATTTGCAAATCATATATGTGGTAAGGGCCTAGCTTCCAGAATATATAAAGAACTATCACAACTCGAGCAAAATGATAAACACCCCAATTGAGAAATAGGCCAAGTCCAAAGTAGAGATTTTCCCAAAGAAGATCTACAAATGGCCTTTAATAATAAGCACAGGAAAAGAGTCAAAACATTAGTCCTCAGGGAAATGTGAACCGAAACCACAGTTGGATACCGATGTATCACACTCATTGGGGTGGTATTAGAAGAACGAACAAGCCAGAACATAACAAGTGTTGGTGAAGACTCGGAGAAATTGGAACCTAATGCAGTGCTGGTGGGAATGGAGTAGTGTAGCCCCTGAGGAACAGAGCTGGCAGTTCCTCGGGAAGTTACACGCAGACCTGGCCGTTCCAAGTGTGTCCCCAAGAGAGGCCAGCACACCCATTCATTTACAACTTGTGCAGGAGCATCATAGAAGCGTTATCCATTGTCATGATAGTCCAAAGTGGAAGTTGTGCCACTGTCTGTCAGCTAATGGGTGGTCAAGCAAAATGCAGTCTGTCCATGTCATAGAATACTCAGCCTTAAAAAGGAATGAAATTGTGATGCATGCTAGGATATGGGTGAATCTTGAAACCATTAGGCTGAGTAAAATAAGCCAGACACAAAAGGTCATATATTGTATGCTTTCGTTTACATGAAATGTGCAGAATAGGCAAATTCATGGAGACAGAGAGAAGATTAGTGCTGTCTGGGGTTAGGTGGGGAAGAGAGGGAGAGGGGAGGTCATTGCCTGAAGGGCTTCTCTGCAGGTGATGAAGATGTTCTAGAATTCGATAGCGATGGTGGTTACACAACCTTGTGGAAAATACTAAAAACCACTGAATTCGCACTTTAAAGTGGTGACTGTGTTATGTGAAGGGGAGCCAGTGGTATCTGGCTCCTAAGACTTAACTCCTTTGCTGAGTTGCTTCTGCCTTGTTGCTGGTTTTGGAGATGTCCTTGATACCTACCATGTATTCAGCCGGCCTGAGTAGAGCCCGGTCGTTCTCAGTCTCGGTCCCTTTGGCTGCCCTTGGGAACCTCGTAGGGAGGTCTGACGTGGGCATGAGGAGGTTTGGGAGGCACAGCGAAGCCTGGGCTTCTCGGCAGCACCAGCCGGACTCAAGCAGGACATGTGCAGAGTGTGCCGTTAAGGTTGGGGTGAGGAGACGGAGATGAATCCAGAATGCCTCCGTGGTCCATACCCCCTGTCATTTGTAGAATCGCGTCTTGGGAGTTTCTCTGGGTTGAGGGGGTAGTTAATCGTCAATGAAGAATAGGAAACACTGCGTACAAGAGAAATTACAAGGTACAGAACTCTGTTTAACTTTATGTAGTGTTTCCAGATTTAGTATTAAATTAGCAATGCAGTAATAGATGTATGTTTCAATTAACGCGTTCAGTAAGAAGGATTAGTGACTTTGAGATCTGTGCACCAACTTTCCACAGGGGATGTGAGAACATCTGATTTCTTCTGGTGACAAAGTCACGGGGACTATAGTTTGTTCTTTGCATTTATAATGGAAGGAAGAACTAAATTTCAGACAAGTTAGTGCCAGTCGAAGTGTGATTCCCTTCCTTCCCTTCCACATTTATAGACCTGCCTTCCTGCATTCTGTGCTCATGGACCCCAGCTCCAGAACCCCCAGTTAGAACAAGACCCCCAAGAAAAGTTGTGGACTGGGCCTGTTGCTGTGGGTGGGAGCTAGTTTCCTGCAGAGTCAGCACAGGCGTGAGCGTGTACAGCAAGCTCTTCTCCTGCCTCGGGACGTGTGGAGTGCCGGTCAGGTGTGGGACCCGGAACTTTCTCTGCCCTTGCCTGTCCCTGCTGGAGCTCTTGGACCTTCCTTCTCTGACCCAGCTGCCCACTCCTCAGTGACTTTCTTGCACGAGGCTCCTACTGAGAGCAGGAGATCTCAGTCTCTTTGCTGCTGGCTCTCGAGAGCTCGTGTTACCTACAGTCTAGTTCTGTCCTTCCAGGAAGCTCCTTCCTGTACCAGGATTTACCGTGTTCCCTGGAAAGGCTTCTCTCTCTCTCTCTCCTGCTGCTGAGCAGTGGTCAGTGTCCTGCCTCAGCTGCTCTGGCTTTGGCTGTTTCGCAGCCCCAGAAGGAGTTTCTTTTTCTTTTACCAGAAATGCCAGGTGGCCTCCAAGCTTCACTGTTTCTGGTATAGAATCATTAAAAACTGCCACTGGGTCCACCAGTTGGGATTTTACTGTGAATTGTCACAAAAATGTAGGACCCTTTAGCCCAACCAGCAGGAACTGGTATCCAACTTGCATTTTGCTTATCCTCTGTTAGGAAGTGCAAAGGTGGATAAAAATAGAGCACTCTAAGAATTTATAGATATTGTAAATGATTAGAAAGTACTTTCAACATTTGGGAAGAAGTTTCTAATTATTTTTGGCTGTTGCAAAGTAGTACAAATGAAAACATTTGGTTTTCATTTTGTAACTAGTGCTACCTAGAGAAACTGTATCTATTAGGCCTTTAGTAGCTCACATGGGTTTTCTCCCTAGTGATTGAGGTGAGCAAATTATGCCAGTTTAAGGTAAGAACAAGATAGTTCAGTGTTTTGTTTTTTTTTCTTTCTTTCCCTTTCTTTTTTTTTTTTTAATTATTTATTTGAGAGAGAGAGAGCCAGAGAGAGAGCACGAGTGGGAGACGGGGAGAGGGAGAAGCAGACTCCCCGCTGAGCAGAGCGCCCGATGCGGGGCTCGATCCCAGGACCCTGAGATCATGACCTGAGCCGAAGGCAGACTGAGCCACCCAGGCGCCCCAAGATAGTTCAGTGTTAATTTATTTTTATTTTTTGTCTTTTGGATAATTCTTGTCAACAGGTGAGGGGCTTCAACTAGGAGCAAGAAAAGAAGGGCAAAGGTAAAAGTAAGGTCTTTTGCTTTCAGAAAGTTCGAAAATTTTCAAACTTGCTTCAGATGTTTACTTAGATGCTCTAAAACTGAAAATCTACGTCCTTGGATTGGAAGGTCAGTGAATGAACCAGAGAGAATGCAGTGACTGCTTTTTGAGATATCTGTGGATGCATTCAGCGCTCTTGTTACTCTGTTTCTTTTATACTTTTGCTAAGAATTATTGAATTTAAAAGTTTACCATATAAAATATCTGGCAGTTCTGTGCTCCACCCCTGATGCACTCGGTGATGCACCCACTTACCTCGCACATTACCTTTCCCCGGCTCGGGTCCTCCCCCGTTGGGGCCCAGAGCCTCTCTCCCTGTCTCAGGGTGGCGGGGGTGGGGGCTCCTGGGAGTTGCCTGCCTGTTGACATTGGAGGTGAGGGTCTGTGTGTAATAATGGATCTGTTTCTTAGAAACTGTGCTGCTTGCTAAGAAAATTACCCTCTTCATTTCTGGTTTTAGTAGGGAGGCCTTGGCATTTGTCCAACAGTTAATGAGAATTCATGGTACAATTATGTTATATTTTTTTCTCAGTTCTTTCTGTGTTTGACACATGGTGAAAATTAAAGAACCTTGAGTGGAAAATGCATCAATGAAATAAAAGCAATTATGTTCTGGCCTTGGTTTTTTTCCCTCTATAACTATATATTTTTCAGAGGATTAATTAAATGCTAGGATGTACCTATTCCTTTCAGTGTTTGCTGGGAGATTGATTGCACGCTGCTTTGCCCTCAGATGAAGTGATGCTTTCATAATTTCTAAAGATAACTGAATTGTCTGAGTTTTTTATCTTTTAAAATAAATTGTCTTATTGCTCTTACTGATAAAAACCCGGCTACACTCCAACTATCAGGGTAAATTAGTGTGTTGTTTGTAGAAACTAGCTCTTCTCTTTTAAGTGAATAACTGATAAATACAGTTTATATGCAGTTCATCTAATCTTTTGAACGGTAGGCCACAGAGCAGTCGGGTGACCTTTTAGATTACTCATGGTGGGCTTATAGTGTTTTAAAAAATTTGTCAGGAATAATTGACATGTATCTTCAGGTGATGATAGCTTAATTATAGTAGTACCGATTATCCCTCAAAGCTGTCACTAGTTATGTATTTAAAATTAGAAAGGGGGAATATAAATAAAAAAAAATCTTAAAAAAAGATCAATAAATACCTTGGTAATTTCAATTTGTATCTAAAGATAAGAAATTTGAGTTGAAAATAGTGATCTCGTCCTCTTGGTCATAAAAATACTGGCCTTTATTCAAATGTCTACTTACAAGGAGATGGGCTGTGTATAATTCATACCACCTAAGCTAGGCCTGACTTAACAGGGATCAAATATAAGACCTTAACATCATTAAAAATCTTGTTTCTTTAAATATTTATCCTGGGGAGTAGATTTCCATGAACAGAAAAAAAAAAAACTTTTTTCTCTGATTGCCTTGGAAAAGTGATGTTACTGAGAAGTTTTTTTTTTTTTTTTTTTTAACTGGCACCCTATGTTCCCTCATTGGTTTGAATTACTCAGTTCTTTTGGACAATATTTTTTCTGATTTAAAAATATTTACTACTTAAAAATTTTTGAGCATATTAACAGAAAGTTTATTAGTAATCCCATCATGAGCAGATAACCTGTTAATATTTTTGGTATATTTCTTTATGTGTGTATCAGATACTGTGCATACATGATATTTTGTAACCCTTTTTACTTTATTTTAATTTGAAGTAAATAATGAAAAAGAACTTTTCAACCTTCATTGAATATATTTCTGAAACATACTATTTTGCATTCCTGCTTAACCAAATAACGTGTTTTTTTAATAATGAAAACTTCATGCCATTAAATTTTACTATTCTGCACCAAGACTTTTGTAAAGCATGATCTCTGAAACTCCTGAATATCAGCACATAAAAGTGTATTTTGTGGATATATGCACTATTTTTTTTCTGGGAAGAAAATCTGTGTTTTTTTTCACCTGGTTCTCAGAACGGTTTGTGTTAGTTAAGGATGAACTTTATTTAGTTTTAATGACTACATGATACTATTTTATAATTTGTTACATATTCCCTTGTCTTTAGACAAGTAGTAGTATGTTGGAAGTGTAGTGTACTCTGACGAAAAATACCTTACTCTGGTAATGCAAGGATACTATTTTATTCATAATTTTTTCATCTCTATTCACAAAGGAAACTGGCCTATACTTTCCATTTTGGGTATTATTTTTTTTTAAAGATTTATTTATGAGAGAGAGAAGGGGCAGAGGGAGAGGGAGAGAATCCTCAAGCAGACTCTGTGCTGAGCCTGGAGCCCGACACGAGGCTCGATCTCAGGACCCCAAGATCATGACCTGAGCTGAAATTGAGTCAGCCACTTAACCAACTGAGCCATCCAGGTGCCCATTTGGGGTATTATTTTTATCAGGTTTTGGTAGTGTTATATGAGACCCATAAAATAAACTGAAGCATTCTGTGTATTTTTCTGTGGTCTAGAATACTTCAACATAAGAATGTCTTTTTTTTTTTTTTTTTTTTAAGTTAAGTAGGCTCTGTGCCTTAGTGATAACATTTTACCTTTCTGGTTTCAAGTTCTCTCTTCTTGGGTTAATTTTGGTTATTTATGTTTTGCTAGGAAACCATTAATTTTGTATTGCTATATAATTACTAAAAATATTTTTAAAATTCTTTAAATACATTTCGTCCTTGTGGATACACTTTCCTTAGTGAGGGTTCTGTGTTGTTCACCTGGTTATTTGGAACTTGTGTCAGAATCACCAAAGAGGCACTTCAGATATGTTATGACTTAACTGGATTTTACAGTCCCGCTAGGGAGCCAAGTTGCCATGCGTAACATGGCCCGTGCCGAGTCTCAAACCATCCAGCTTCTAACTTAAGACACTACCAAGTACTGAGGTTGTGGTCCAAGTACCATTTAAAAGGAACCTGGGGCTCCTTGGAGGAGGGGCTGAGTCTAGGTCTAGGGAGAAAGGGAGATGAGCCTAGAGCATCTAGAAGCAAAGAAGACAACTCGGCTCAAGTCTAAAGGACTTCGCAGCTTGAAGAGGCTCTCGTCATCCCAGAGTGGGAACCCTGGAGTGCCAATAAGGATAACAAGTGTATGGATTGGAACACAGATGCACTTAACTCCAGGTTCATGATGATGAAACAAAGCCCACTGGTGACCACTGGAGGCTGGGAAATAAAGATGCTCTCAAATACCTCCTCAGCCTCTCTTGATCTAGTCAACTTTCCTCCCTTTTGATCTGTTGATATAATTAATAACAGTGAGAGTGTCTGATGAGGTGTCCTAGTTCAGAGGAAAAAAATGGCACACCAACTGGCAAAATCTGGAATGAGCAAGGATGAGAACATGGAACGTGCTGCTTGTGGGAGTGTCAGTGGACATGGCTATTTGGAAAGGAAGTCTGGCATGTCTGTAAGAATTAAGACTTGGCTTTGACTGAGCAGCTCTATTTGAAATCGAGTTTATAGAGATGAAAGCATGATTCTGTTAGGACATCTGCCTGAAAAATGAGAGTGGCCTCGTTGTGGGAGCAGGTGAGCTGGAATCTAGCAATTTAGCTCTCCCTTAACACCCGTGCCATTTCTGTTGTCAGAGGTCAGGCTGGTCAGTGGAGTCAGAGAAGGTGAAGAGCACAGTGGACAGTGGAGAAGCTTCTGAGCAGGGGCGGTTCTTGGGAAGGTCACTTCCTGCAGCGCTCTTGGTAGAGGGGTGCTGCCCACTGGTATGTCCAGGTCTCTCTGGAGCCCTCAGTCCAGGAGCGGAGTATGTTAGCTTCGGCCCCTCTGAGTTCCAGACTTGGGGGCTCTGCAAGAGCAAGCCTGTGGAGGGCTGCACACGGGCAGGAGGGGGCAGCTCCCCTCTAGAGGCCTGCATGTTTTTACTGAGGGAGGAGAACTCCACCCTCTCACCCAGACCCTCGAAGTTACACAGCAGAGGGTTACCACTGATGCTCATCGTGAAGACTGTACATCTTCGGGAATTCTTCATTTAAAAAGTCTGGGACATACGTGATTCCATTTAGAGAGTGATGTATCCAAAATGCTTTTTAAGGCAAGTTTTGCTGTATAAAGGGCGAGTCTTCTGCATCTCGAGAGCTTTGCTCCCAGGAGGACTCCTTTGATGTTGCCGTTAGCAGATAGTTTGCCGCGAGGGTCGCTGTCTGACATGGCTGTGTCTCTGCTCTCAGTTTTTTGTAGCCTCCGACCCAGCGGTGAAGACAGACCGTCTGTGGCAGGACAAATATACCTTGCGAAAATCCATGATCCCCTCCTTCATCACGATGGACCAGTCCAGAAAGGCAAGGCCGGGAGACAGACTTGGGGCTTTGTATCTGCCTGCATCATGTGACAGAAGCAGTCTTCTTAAACACAGTGTTACTGCATTTTAGGATTAGGAGTGTGTATGAATTGAATACATTGACCTATTAATATGTGTTTGTTAATAATGTCTTTTCAGTTCCTAGAATTTACTTGATACTATGCCAGACATTCTTGTTCTTTAGTTTTTAATTAATAGTTTGTTGCTTATGAATATTTGTAGTAGTTGGATGACTAATCATTTTTATATAAAGGTAACTCTAGGCTATTTTCCTTTTCAGGTCCTTTTGATAGGAAAATCAATAAATTTCTTGCACCAGGTTTGTCATGACCAGACGCCCACTACAAAGATGATAGCAGTGACCAAGTCTGCAGACTCGCCCCAGGACGGTACGAGTGTGATGGTGGTGGAGGGGCTGCCTGTGTATACTGCCTGAAGCCTTCGTCCAGTAGGATTGACTGATTTTCTGAATTGTTACCCAAAATACCTTAATACATAGTGTGATGTGTATGAGATATTACTATGCAAATTTTCCATTCCTTTTTTTGTGTGGAGTTAAGTATTGGACGAGGTGTAGCTGCTTTATACTTAGTAATTTATATTGCTGTTTTCTTTAAATGCTGTAGCTCTGGTTTGCCGAGCTAAGAAAAGACAGATGTTGCTGATGGTGGCCACAGCTATCCCAGAGGCTCATTCAGGGGCCAGCAGGGATTGACAAGTGTATTCGGAGTGCTGTGTTAGATTCCGCCTGCTCTAAACATTGTCTGGTTCCCTCCTTGGCTGCTGCCCTCTTCTGTTTCCCCCATCGGCTGCCCCCCCCCGCCCCCGTAATCCCACAGCGGTTTGTGCGTGGCTGACTTAACGTGTACAGCTTTCTGGTCTTGGCTGCGTTTGCTGCTCACGTGCTCGTTCTGACTCTGTGCGTGGGACAGCACGGCAGGTGTAGGCGAGACGGTTCGAACGGTTGTTCGTGGTGATAGCTGTGCCTTTGATGAAGAGAAACATGTACAGTAAAATGAAAGGAAGCGCTAAGTGAGACAGACCGTGTATGGTACTGTAGGGTCAGCTGTAGGCGCTGGGTGTACGCTAGCCGCAGACCTTATTCACCTGGCAGCACTAGACCTTTGTCCCTTGGGACTGTCCTCCCCTCAGCCCTGCAGCCACCAGCTCACTCCCCTGCTCTGAGTTGGATGGCTTCAGATTCCACACAGAAGTGATACCAGCCGGTATTTCCCTTAGCATAACGTTCTCCAGGTCCGTCAGCATTGCCACAGCGGAATTGCCTTCTTTTTAAAGGCTAAGTCATATTCCATTGTGTGCGTATTCCACATTTTCTTTAACCATTCATCTGTTGTTGGGTGCTTGGGCTGCTTCTGTATCTTGTGTATTATAAGTAATGCTGCGATGAACATAGGGTGCACGTATCTTTTCAAATTAGTCTTTTCATTTTCTTTGCGTAAATACCCACTAGTGGAATTACTGGATCATATGGTAGTTTTATTTTTAATTTTTTGAGGACACTCCAAAGTGTTTTCCACAGTGACTGCACCGGTTTGCCTTCTCACCAGCCATGCCCAAGGGCTCGGCTCCCCTTTTCTCTGCATCCTCGCCAACACCTGTTGTGTTTTTGATTCTGGCCATTCTGACAGTTGTGAGGTGCTGCCTTTCTGTGGTTTGATTTGCATTACCCTGATGATGAGTGGTGTTGAGCATCTGCTCATGTACCTTTTGGCCCAATTTGATTTTTAGTGTCTGAGAGGACTTGCTGGAGGAGGTCTCCAGAGTGTACTGGAAAAACTATACTGAAAATCCAGATGGAGGTCAGGGCCAGCTGTAGGGCTTTGGGAAGTGCCCGTGTCACCATGCTGGTTAAGGACAGGGCTCCGTGGCATCGAGGATGCTCCAGCTGTTGGGATCAGAGGCCTCTCCTCCCTGCCCCAAGTGCACTTAACACACACAATTTAGCCATACACGTTTTAGGAAGTATAGACCCTAGTTTGGTTCTTAGAATAAGAGAGAGATGAGGTCCAAGAACAGATTTTTGGGAAGTACCTATGTTTAAGATGTAGAACAAGGAAGAAGAGGCAGGAGAATTGTATGGACAGATTTTGACCTTTTCCTAGTGCCTAGAGAAGACAGCCAGCCCAGGGCACGGAGCGTGGTGCCCGTGCTCACGTGGTGCTCGCGTGCAGGGGGCGTGGGGGATTGTGGCCGCTGCCGAGGTGCGTGGCCGTCCTCTTGGTTGCAGTGACCGCCCTGTGCCACGGCCCCCCATGCTGCTGCGGTCTGCAGGACGAGGGTTTCTTTGCTGCTAGGCTAGTAGTACGGTTGGGAAACTGAAAGACCGCAAACCTGGAAAGACTGCTAGGAACTCAAAAGCAGGGGGAAAAAGTCGATTTTCTATTTCTTACATGTGAAAAATTTTGAATATTTGAAAGTGTGACTGAAGAATAAAGAGTCCAGTTTTACCAACAAGAGCGTGGGAGAGGCCTAACGCATTAGGGAAAAAGGAGTGTTGCGTGTATGGTGTCTGGCCATGCTGGGCTCGAGCTGGTTAGGGTTAAACCTTTCCTCTGGAATGTAAATCCTCCGTGACTCAAGTTGTGGTTCAGTAAAAATGTTTCTGGGGGGTAATATTTACATTTTTAAAACTACACAGTTCAACAGAAGTATGCTCCCCACCCTCCACGGCCCCTTAAAATGTGGTCACGGTTAAAAAAAAAAATGTCACGGTACCACTCACACATCATGCCCTCCTGTTACTGCGTCATCGGACTCCACCTTGGTGGAGAGCAGCGTGCGCTTCCTCACGCCGCACACCCGCGGTAACGCGTGGTCTCACGCCGCACACCCGCGGTAACGCGTGGTCTCTGCACACCTGCAGTAACACGTGGTCTCACTCTTACAGCCAGGCTCGCAGTTGACAAAGCTCATACTCACATGTGCTATCCTGTGTCTTCTTCAGCCCGCTTCCCAAAGTGTCCTGTAGGTGCATGTGGGCACTTGAATGGTGACCCACCCTGCACTGTATTGCTCACCGGCGTGTTGGAGTGTGGTTTTGGGTTCGTCATACTGCAGAGGGTGACTTGACCTTGAGATCCAGCAAGTGCCAGACTGCTGTTGGGGCCCCTCTCCCAGGGGTGACTCCTGGCCACACGGCTGCACGTCTGCGTCCTGGGGCTGGGGGCTCACTCACCTTCCCGAGCACACGCGCAGCCAGTTGGGTCTGCCACCGAGGCCATTGGGGGGTTTTGGCAATGGCTTTTATACGTAGGAGCCTCTTGTTTTATCTTTATTAAAAGACAAATTACATACGTCTGTATATTTCTCCTTTTGTTCTTTGTAGCCGCAGATTTGTTCACAGATTTGGAGAACGCGTTCCGGGGGAAAATTGACGCTGCATACTTTGAGACCAGCAAGTACCTGCTGGACGTGCTGAACAAGAAGTACAGCCTGCTGGACCACATGCAGGCCGTCAGGCGGTACCTGCTGCTTGGCCAGGGCGACTTCATTCGGCACCTGATGGATTTGCTCAAGTAAGTCTTCGGGGCCCATGGGCACATGGTCTTAAAGGGTAAATGGTTTAGAGGAAAACTTGTTGAGTTCTTGGAGAACATACTGGTAGGATGAAATTTGAAGAGATGAAGTTGTCCCTTTGTGCTCATTCTGTGCCTCGTTCCCAGAGGAGCCTGTGGGCCTGGGGAATGCCGTGGCGCCAACGGTCCAGTGTCCGAGGGGCGTGCAGGGGGATCACACTTGGTTCCAAAAAACCTATTGTTTCAGACTGAACTGTCCCCCATAGTTTTAGTTTAAATTGTTTCTTGGGAAGAAAACTCCCATAAAACAAATATTATCACTCTTTTGGTTTTGTTCTGGGACATTATTCATGGCATCTTCCCTTCTAGAATTAGCTGTGTCTTTCCCCTTCCCTCCCCTCTGTCCCAGAGCCTGTCCTGCTCCGGCTCTAGACAGACCCTCGGGATTCAACCCGGGCTCCCAGCTGGTGCTGGCGAGCGAGCGTACCGAGTGTGGGTGATTTTCACTCAGACGCGGAAGAATGGAGATCGGGGTTGTTTGATGTTCCCTTTAGAACACTTAAAAGTGCATTGTCTTCCAGCCTTGGCTGTGCAGTCGTGCGGTGGTTTTAGTGGCCCGGCACTCAGACTTCCTGAGGGAGCTGGTTGAGGTGGATCGCTGGGCCCACCCGCGGAGTGGCTCTGTCCCTCTGGGAGGAGCCAGGGATGTGCGTTTCTCCTGAGGGGCCTCCTTCAGACATAGGCCCCTGCCGTCCCTCTTCTACCCAGAAGTCCCATCTTCAGTGTGAAAGGAGCTAGTTTGGGACGTACACAGCGATGACTGACCTACACGCTCGTGCTCACGGGAAACTGTGTGGTCACCTTGAGCAGGGGTTGGTGATCTGCCAAATGGAAGTGCTTCGCTCCTGCACCCCAAGTAGAGAAGGGGCCTCTGGTGGGTTCAGTCCTGGTCGCAAGGTCAGGGCCTACTGGCAGCGTGGGTGGGGAAGAGTGTGAAGGAGAGGTGCCATCGGCCTAGATGGGAGTTCATGTGAGCGTGTGGAATGAGAGGTGCGGGGGTGCAGGTGGAGGTTGGCCAGGCCGTTCTTTCCGTTCAAGGCAAAATGCAGAGGTCCGTGGTCACATTATGGATCTGGTCACTTAGCTGACCTAACATATTTCCCTTATGCTAGGTTTTTATATTTGGAGCATCTCATAAGGCGTGTTTCAGGTTTATGGTTTTAAGAGGGGGGCCTGCCGCTGACCCCTGGCCTCAGATGTGTGAGTGATGGCGCTGAGGTCCTTCGTTTCTCTCTGCCCTGTGTTTTACTGCCCTGAAGGCTTGTAGCTGTGGAGCTTCCGTGCACACCTGGGGATGATTGGCAGGGGTTTTCCTGTCTTGATGAGAAATAGTTGAATACGTCACTGTGTAAACGTGAGGTATACAGCGTGATGGCTTGGTTTCCATCTGTTGTGTGGTGGAGACCACAGTCGGCTCAGCTGACGTCCCTTCTCGTATAGACACAAAAATGAAAAGAAAAACAGGAAACAAGGTTTTCTCCTTGTGAGGACTCCTAGGATTTGCTCTTACCAGCTGCCCTGAGTGTCACACGGGGTGTTGGCCACGTGGCACACTCCATCCCTTATGTCGGCAAGTGTGTACCGGCTGACCCCCCACCCCCAGCACACAGCCGTGCTCTCAACCGGGCCAGCTCTCAGCCATAGGAACGTCAGCTTTTCGTTGAGAAACCCCGACATTAGCAGCCCTGAAGAAGTGTTTGCTGATGATGCAGTAATTCTTAGCTGTTGCAATCATGACGCCCGCATACCTGGCTGCTCTGACGTGATGAGGGCCTCTCTTCCCAGCGGACCTGTGCGGGGTCACAGCAGTTCACATCACTGTAGGCCAGACTTAAGTTCAAAACTTCATTTTTAACATGTGTGGCACGTGTAAGTATTTTCAAGTTAAGTGGAATCAAAATTAATGTTTTCGAAATTTAAAGAACTGTTTTACTTGCCAGAATACTTGGTGAAATCCTACTGACAGTTAATTTTGTAAAACTTTTTTTTAAAAAAGATTTTATTTATTTATTAGAGAGAGAGGGAGTATGAGCAGGGGGAGGAGCAGAGGGAGAAGCAGACTCCCCCGCTGAGCAGGGAGCCTGATGTGGGACTCAATCCCAGGACCCCGGGATCATGACCTGAGCTGAAGGCAGATGGCTCACCAACTGAGCCACCCAGGCGCCCCTAATTTTGTGTAACTTATTCCCATATTGTAGTGGTTTCTTTCATCTTTTTAGTTTTTATAGTTTGAACCCTTTTTATGATTTTGAGTTTTACAAAGCTCATTAAGGATTCAAGTAACATTTTCTTTAATTTTTAAAAAATCTGTTAAGACCAGAACTTGTCCGTCCAGCAACGACTTTGTATCAACACAACCTGACTGGAATCCTTGAAACTGCCGTCAGAGCCACCAATGCCCAGTTTGATAGCCCCGAGATCCTCAAGAGACTGGACGTGAGGCTACTGGAGGTACCGTGTTCCTGCTCCTGCGTGGCAGTGAGCTCCTTGCTTGAGTGCATGTAGTCTAGCCTGGTGGGAGGGGATTTGTTGCCTGCATGGCCTGATCGTCGATGAGCATGCTGGGCGGGACCCTGGGCACACATCCCAAGTGCTCGCCACAGCGCCTGGCAGCGCACTATGGAGTAAATCTTACCCCTGTTACTGGTAATGTTGTAGGAGCCACAGGGATGATATATAATAATAATGCTTATCAAAATAATAACATTTATTGAAAATCGATGTGTTTCAGTTTGCTAGAAGATGGATTTTCTTTAGGGAGTGAGTATCAGAAACGTACGCTGCTTAGCTATGATGAAGGACCATTGGCAGGGTCCGTTGGGTTTTTAAAATGTTGACTTTTAAAGGATTTGGGACATAGAAGACTGAGTTTCTATTATAAAAATATAGTGACTAATTTTAAACGATTTTTTGGTACTCATTCAAAGTCTGCAGAGTGCCTCCTTGGTGGCTGTGGTTCCAGTGCTGAAGGTACGGGAGTTGACAAAAGATGCAGTTCTCACGTAGCTGACACTCAGAACTACTGAGCCTTTCTCTGGGGACTGGACAGGTCCTTTGGCAGTAAGCAGGGTACTGGCCGGAAAGCCTGCAGTGTTTGTGTTTGTCCCCAGGTCTCTCCAGGTGACACCGGGTGGGACGTGTTCAGCCTGGACTACCACGTCGATGGGCCGATCGCAACGGTAAGGCGATGCTGTGTGATGGGACGCTGGCTGTAGCTCCTCACGTTGCCAGCCATTGTGTTGTTTTAGGACTGCCTATCTTTTCCAAGAGCTTCTAGAGAAAGCCATCACTTGACATCTAGGATAGACCCACCGAAAGAATACTGAAGCCAGAATTGTGTGTGTATTTTAGATGATCATTAATGAGTGCTGAAATGATCTATAATTTTAAGAATTCTTAAAAATACTCTTTGTTCCATCATAGGTTTCAGCAAGTACTTAATAAATCAATTGCTGATTGTGCTCTGTTGTTCTTAGACCATAGCAGGTAATTTGGGGTAGTTTGAAAGGAACCAGAAAGTGTATTTCAGGAGAGTCACGTTTTTGCTACTTAGATCAAATGTGATATTTAGCGTTCATTTAAACTGTCAGGGAATAGCTGTACTGTTGCATGGAGTGCGTTTGCTGCACTTAATGAACGTGCTGCTTCTTCCCAGCCGTCCCCACATGGGGGGAGACTGACCATCGGCGTGTGTCTGCACTTAGCCTGCCCCTTCCCTCAGTGCTCACGCTTTTATTCAGACAGGAGTGAAGCCTCCTTCACCAGGAAGCTTCTTTGGACTTACTCCAGTCATTCTATATCCGAAATATTGAAGGAGGACGGGCATTTCTTTTATTTATTTATTTATTATTTTTTTCATTTCTTTTAATTACTGGGGAAAATACTCCATTAAGGAGTGATATAATTCCTCTGAGATGAGTACCACCCCCGCCTGGGTGCTTTCACGGGGCCGCCCTCGCGCTGTACCCCCCGCGGGGTAACGGCAGCTCCTGGTGCACCTGCTTTTACACGCACATCCCCAGTGTTTAAACCTGACCAGGTCAAAGCCACCATAACTGCTCTCAAATTTAGTTTTTTGTCATATCCAAATTAGTTTTTTCTCCTTTGATTTCTATCCTAAGTGGTTTTAAATTCTTATTCCTTAAAATATTCTGTTCTCAGGCGCCTGGCTGGCTCAGTTGGTTAAGCGTCCAACTCTTGATTTCGGCTGAGGTCATGATCTCAGCGTCCTGAGTTCAAGCCCTGTGCTGGGCTCCATGCTAGGCATGGAGCCTGCTTTAAAAAAAAAAAATTTCTGTACATGATTATTTAAATCAGGAACCTTCATGTTATCTATTTTGTTAATATTGAGTACACTGCATAAAATATACCATAGTAAAGGCAATTGTATCTTCTTATTTCGAAGTATAAGTGCCTTGAGTACTAGGTAAATCGAACATGGTCCATACACATAGTTACTGAATTATTTCTTGGTACTGCAGACCTTACTGGGCATACACAGTAATGCAGGCACATCTTGTGTATGAACACTTGGTTATGCAGTATATTTTTCATATTTTAGATTTTTGAAAGCTGTAGTCAAAACAGTCAAGAATTTTATGTCACATATTTAAAGAACAAATTTAGGTTGTATCTCTAGCTATGGCTAACAAGTGTTGACTTCCATGCCAGCCCCAGCAGGTGGAGGGCATACCTTGAGGGCTCCTCTGGGAAGGGGAGCAGGGCCTTGGAACGCATCAGCAGGATGTGCTGGGGACATTGTGTGGGACGTGATGTCTTGCACATCTGGCCTTTGCTGTTTGGTCCTAGGGTTAGCCTATGTCCCGGCTTGTTATGTTTTCAGCTACATGGAATATTTTGTTGAAAGACCTACTTTTAGAGTCAAATTTTGGAAGAAAATGGATTTTCTGCTTTTTCCCCGGTTTAATTTACTGTATTATCTCTATTCCCTTTATGTTCGCATTAATTGAGATTGTCATTTTTGTAGAGAATTTAATTATAATGAGAACATATATTAGTCACATAATTTTATCTTCTATAACGTAGTATAATTTTAGCTTCTTACTAATTCTGTGAAGAAGGACATGGAGAGATTATCTCTAATCTTCTCACTTGGGTACTGGGTGGGTTAAAATCCATGGGTTTCTGTCCTTGATCTCCAGGGTATTAGATGAGGTGTCAGAAGCTTATTTAATTTTTCTGAACTTTATTCCATACAGGCAGTGAACTGAAAGACCAAATATGTGGCAAAACTAAACATGAAGGGTGTTTTCTCCTGTATAAATGCAGTGGGGTAGGAGTGTTTTCTCTGAAACAGTTACTGTTTTTAAAGAATTGGATTAAACTGGATGTTTGTAAATTTGGGTCACATTAAATGTGCTCTGGAAGCCTGGCACTGAAGGATCCCTTGAGAGAGCATTTGTGTAGCAGATTTCTTTAATTCACTTGTAAGTTGTTTTATCCTATCACCCTTTATTTCTATAATTGCATAAACAATAGTGTGGGCAGCAAAATAGATAATCCCCAAAACATTCATAGTTGATTTCAGAGCCCATTCAAAGCAGTTCCTAAGCACTCCCATTTAGACATGCAGTCGTGAGTTAGTAATTAGACTTGCCAAATACTGGCACAAGCAGGCCTACAGAAGAATAGACAGGTAGTCCTTCTAACACGTGAGCAGTGCTGAGAATATACAAAATAAGAAGACAAGGTACAGCAGTCTACTACGAAGTGCTCAAATTGCAAGGGTCCAGTGATAAATGTCCTGTCTGGAGAAGGGGCCGGGGAAAGGCATGTGGCCTTTGTCCTTGAGGGCCAGGCGGGGTCTGGGCCAGAGAAGAGTGTGGGCTAGCTAGGGCATAAGGGGGTGATGTGAGGGAAGGCCCCAGGGTGAGGGGCCATGCTCCTGGAGGCCCAGAGCTGCTGGGTGGGCTGTTTCCAGTTGTTTGTGCTGCAGGCGGAGCGCTGGGCACACAGGAGATGCATCCCTTGCTCAAGGCATCTAGGAAAGGGCAAACGTGTGCCCACATCTGTTCTGCACACACACAGTAGTGTCAGAAACATGTTTTCATGGGACAGACGGACACTAGAAGATGCTCTGTGGCTCACCTGACATGCGTATTTGACTGGCCCCCATAGGAGGGAGGTGGGAGTGGAAGGAAGGCCTTGTCCCACCCCTGCCCACAGGGCTCATCCTCCTGGGATGGGACACTGCTGACCATTTGCAGTGAAATGGCTTCAAGAGCAAAACATACATACGTAAAAACAACCCAGAGACCTCTTTACAGGCTGGAGATCCTTCCAGGCCCACCCTCCGTGAGATTCAAACAGCCTCACATCTCCCTTGGGGGGGATGGTAGAAAAAACTGCTACATAGCTGGAGCTGGAGTTAAGAGTCCACACGGTCGACCAAGGTTTAGGCTAGGTTTAAAAGTCCCAACACACTGCCTACTAGCTGTGTAACCTTAGGCCTCTGTTTCTCAGTCTATGAAATTGGTATAAAAATATCTACCTTTTATTACTGTGAATGCTTGACATGCTGCTTAACACACCATTAATCACTGTAGTTGAATATAATGATACTTTCCTAAAATGCATTAGTTGCTTAATACCACTTAGAATTTATTAGAGTTGATTGTGTGTTCTTTGGCTTCTGTTTTGCTTTAAAAAAAAAAACAATGAAGAAAGGTCAAGACCTGTCCTGGTAAGATCCTTCCATCGCAGAGTACTACCAACCTGTCTTGTGCTGTTCTTTTCAGGTGTTTACTCGAGAGTGTATGAGCCACTACCTGAGAGTATTTAACTTCCTTTGGAGGGCTAAGCGGATGGAATACATCCTTACCGACATTCGAAAGGGACATATGTGCAATGCGAAGCTCCTGAGAAATATGCCAGGTAAACTCAACCACTGGGTGGTCAGGGGGGGCCTGCGTCGCAGCCTGGCCTGTGCTTGCTAGCAACTTAGCCAACAGGGACATGTATTAAAGTCACCAAACTAAGAAGTGATGCATTTTTGTGCTTTTGGATTTGGTTTTTGTGAAAAGGCTCGTTTGTAATATTGCTAATCTTGATTTCTGTGCAAATCCGGAAGAAAATTGAGTCAAGTTAGATTATTTTAGATCATGAGGTTTCTTTCAGAGTTACATTCGTTTGCACTCTAGTGTTCACATATGGATTTTATTTTTTTAATTTTTAAGGAAAGAAAGCTGTTTAATAAATCACTGGTTCATTTAAAATTCACTTAGTGTTTTGATTAAAGTCTGTTTGGGAATTGCTTTAATGTTTGTTTTGGTTTGTAAACCAGGACATGGAAACATTTTGTAATATTATTTTACAATTGCAAGCTGTAATAAAAATTCTCATGTCAGATAGCCAAGTTTATTTTAATGTTTTAAATATTGAATAATTTCAATTATGAATAATTTTGAAATCTTCATTTTGAAATTCATTTGTTTAAGACCTTTGAGAAAGTATTTCAACAATGTGTCTCTCAAGAGAAACAACACTGATAGATTCTTAATACTTTGGTGAAAGTGCTTATTGAAAAAGGAGCCATTGAGGGGCGCCTGGGCGGCTCAGATGGTTAAGCATCTGCCTTTGGCTCTGGTCATGATGCCAGGGTCCTGGGATTGAGCCCCATGTTGGACTCCCTGCTCAGTAGGGAGTCTGCTTCTCCCTTTGCCTCCGCCTCTCCCCTGCTTGTGCTCTCTCTCAAATGAATAAATACAAAATCTTAAAAAAAAAAAAAAAAAAAAAGGAGCCATTGTTTGAAGACAGGCAGACTTGATCTCTCCACGTTTATTAGGTCAAGGCTGATCCTTAAGCAGCTCTCAGAGTTCCAGAATAATGACAACCCGGAAGCGGGGGTCGGTGTGTTGACAGACAGGATGGGCAGTTTGTTTTGGGCATCCCATGCTTTCCGTATTCACAGCTGGTCTTTTCTTCGGGATCAGGATGCCCTAATTCTCCTGGCCTCCCTTCCTCTGGACTCACTTTGTAGAAAATTAGTAATAAGGACCCTCTGACATAGCTGAAAAGTGAGAGCAAACATTTTCTTTTAACTACCATGATGGACATGGACAGGAAATACTGCCTTTGAGTATCTCTAGTACATGTGGGCTGCCTGGTAGAGGGGCTGCTTTGTGAAGGAGGGCAGAAGGCATCCGTCATTCAGAGGGCCTCACGGTCTCCTGGCTCTGCACCTGTCCCCCTTTCTCATGGTGTGTCTCAGGGTGACTCATGCCGTCTGCTGGGTGCGTGCTGTCAAGCTGTCCTGATTGCTGGCCTTGTGGCCTTCCCGGGGCGCATCCGGCGCTGTGGCCTGAGTGGTGCTGCGTCCCCATTCCTGCCCGATTCGGACCGACTCCGGGTAGTGCAGACACTCCGTCACGGTGCGTCAGGGATGCCTCTGCGAAGTCTGGGCTCGGTAGCAGGTCCAGCTGTTCGCTGGTTGTGACACATTTCTGATTGCAGTATCCCCTCACCAGTGTCTGCATGAACTTGCTCTTCCTCTTGCACTGAGTAGTCAGCAAGCTCTGTTTTCCACTCGAAGGTCACAGACATCTGATCAGTTTTCTGTGTGTGGAAGAAGTAGGCTTTATCCTGTGTGACATTAATCATGCAAACATAACTTGGTGCCATTATGGAGAGCTCTGTGTTAGCCTCTTTCACTGACCCTTTCCTCGTCCCTGAAACTTCTAAAATATTTATGATAGCAGAATATTGCCTCATGCATATATATTTGTACCATTCTGTCCTTTCTCTTTGGTTGCATATGTATTCTTTTTTCCCCATGAATATAACTAATGCCATAAGCTTTTTGTAAGTATATATCTATTTGCGTCTAAATATTTCTTTAGATGGATTAGGGATGGAACAGCTGGACTGACAGGTATGGATTCTGGTTTTACTTTATGTTTGCAAATGCTGTTGCTGATATTTCAGCTCTGGGTGCCGATGACTTTGGGAATGAGGTGCTGGTTCAGGGTGCGGCCGCACGAAGGCAGCCCCTCTGCCTGGCGGCAGGCTGTGTTGCTCTTGGTCAGCGAAAGTTGGGTACTGCCTTCAAACAGATTGTCCATTTATTTTAATTTTTAATGCTTTTTAAATGTTTAGTATAAACACTTTCTTTTGTCCTTTGTGTTTCTCTTTTCAGCAAACTTTTTTTGTTCATGTTTCTGTTGGGGTGTAATGTTCTTATTTTCAGTTATAAGGAATATCTTAAAGTTGTTAGTGTTCAGGCAACTTAATGAGCAGAAATCAACCAGCTACTTCGTTAGCTCTTGTTAATACAGCAAATTTAGAAACATCCCGCCAACCATAAATCTGAGGCAAAAACATGAAGATTATATAGTGCTCTTGTAAATCACCTTCGGAGTTTTTCCCTCATGTACAGTGTGGATAGCTGGCTTGGTCCATGCGTACAGTGTCGTTAATTATTACCCCAAATATCATTGCAGTAATATCTATTGAAATAATTTTTTTTGGAATAAATAGTTACACTTGAAAATTATTTGCTTAGTACAGGAGTTTTTGGTAGTTGTCTACCAGGATGTTGATGTCTGTTTTTATATATTTGTCTTTCAGCCAGACAAAAAAACAATTGTTGTTACAAAAATCATTTTAAGATTTGGGTTCTAGTGGTATGGAGTTTGTTGTTGTTGTTGTTGTTGGATTCAGTTAATGTAAAAAGTATCACAATTAGTGGCAACTAAATTTGTATTTCATATAACAGCTGACAAAACGAAATAAATACAGTTAAATGAGCTTGTATTCTTTCTCAACCTTTGTGTACTGGAGGGGAGAGAGGAATGGAGGCCCCTCTCCCCAGAGGAGTGGTACTAAAATGATCTCCTTTTTGGTCCTTATTAGGAATAAAAGTGAGCGTGGTGGAGGTGGGAGAGGTGGTCAGGCCCTTGCAGGAGACGCACCGCCACAGGGCTGCTGCCGCATTTTGCCCGTGTGACTGGCAACTGCTTTTCTTTCTTATAATAATAATGTTTATCTTACGAAAGACAGTGTTCTAGACTGCAGAAACAATAACTTAAAAAACGAGTAGACGTTTTTCTCTTTAAAGTCATCTCTTTGCGTATATGGATGAGTCGGCGCTCCTTGGTAATTAGATCTTTCTGAGGAGTTCCCAGTGGCGGACTGTTAAGCTGCGTGGTTCGCCCTCATCACAGATGCTGAGCGGCACTGCCCGGGTGAGTCTGCAGTCCTCCAGCATCACACTGTGGCCGCGAGCCCGCTTCCTTGTCTTCTGCCTCAGTTCCCTCATCTGGGAGCGGGGCAGTGACCGCAGCCCTTACTTCCTGGGGTTGTGGGGCCCCGTCTGTGTAGTGCACTTACCAGTGCGGCCTGGGGCTGGAGGGGGGCACCTTTGCAGGCGTCACTCCTAGCTGCCTGGCCATATGTTGGACAGCGGATGGCGTTTGCAGGAGGACCTTCATGTTGGTTAGAGATTCCACAGACAGGAGGTTTGAAACATTCTGATTCTCACAACTTTGAACCCTTAGCCTTGAGAAATAAATCAGATGGGTAATTTGATCAAGTCACTTTTAAATATAGTAGCCTCAGTTATAAATACAGATTGAAGGAGGTGATTTGCAATTGTGAAGAAACTGTTTTAGGGTATTTTTTTTTTTAAGAAACTTTTTACAATTTTTAACAATCCTCCATGCTGTTGAAGGTGCATCTCCAGATGAGCAGGTGCTTCCTGCTGGAGATGCCTACGCCGCGCAGTCAGGTCCTTGCAGAGCCTGCCGTCTGTTTCAGTCAGGCTTGACGTTCTCCCAGCACCCTCTAGAGGGCAGCACAGAATTACAGATGGACCTCACGCTTGGCTCCTGAACAAGCTGACGGAAGAACGGTCATTCTTGATTTTGTGTATGAAACTTTCTGCTGTGAAGGTAGCCCAGCAGGAGATGTATTGTGTTTATGTATTTATTGGACCCCAGTGCAAGTGTTGCTTTGCTTCTGGGATTCTTTCTTTGTAAGTCAACCATAAAAACACAAGCACTTCCATGTTAAGTGCGTTGTGATGTATTTTCAAGGTGCTGGGTAAAGAGATTCAAGGGGTGTTTCGGGTGTAAGTTAGATTTTTTTAGGAATTAACGGACCAGATAATCCCTTATGAATTCAGTCTGCTTATGAATTGGGCTCCTAGTCATTTGTTTGAGCGTGACCAGGGAGTGAGAAGTTCTGAGTCCAGCGTCTAGCGTGTGAATTCTCGTGTGGGGAAGAGTTGCAGCATTATAGGGATTTCAGACTTCCATCATATGGGTCGTCAGGTTCCTTTCCTTTTTTAAAAAAATTTTATTATGTTAGTCACCATACATCGTTAGTTTTTTTAAATTTTATTTTATTATGTTATTTTAATCACCATACATTACAACATTAGTTTTTGATGTAGTGTTCCATGATTCATTGTTTGTATATAACACCCAGTGCTCCACGCAGAACGTGCCCTCCTTAATGCCCATCACCGGGCTAACCCATCCCCCCACCCCCTCCCCTCTAGAACCCTCAGTTTGTTTCTCAGAGTCCATAGTCTCTCATGGTTCGTTTCCCGAAACAGGTTCCTTTTCAATGGGCCGTGGTCACAGGTCCCTTTACTCAGAGGCTTCATTTCGGAAGAATGTCATTGAAGATGCTGTTCTTTATACTCATTTATATAAGAAAAGATGATTTTTCTAGATTAGGAAAATAAAGTATTTGGGAGTACTTTAGGCTATTAAAGGGAAGAATACTTATTTTAATACTATTGCTAATTTGCCTTGGTCAGGGAAGGCTTTGGAAAAGGATGTGAATTCAAATAGTCAAGACATAGATGAGTACACACCATCCGCTTTAATCTGGAGGATTGAAATCACTCATTCAGTGAGTAGTTGTTAAGGGCCTACTTTGTGCTGCCTGTTCTTGGTATCCGGTGACAGGCATGACAAACAGGGTCCCAGTGGGGCCCTATGAGGGGCAGGATGGACATTTAAACAAGAACTTAGAATGCACGGCGATGAGTTGTTTGATGTGGACGAGACCAGGTGCTCTAGGAACATGGAAAGGAGACACCTGGCAGATGTGGGTGCATACTGGGCTCTGCAGTGGTGTCCAAGGCTGCACCTGGACATGAGCGTGTCCGTGAAGGGAAGAGTGTGGGGGTGGGGAGGGTGGGCCAAGGGCCAGGCCTTCAGGGCCTCACAGGCTGGGTCTCAGGTCAGTCTGAATTCAGTGGCAGGGGGAGCCATGAGAGGGCTTGTACCAAGGAGTGGGGCATGCTCAGACTTGCATGGTTGTGAAAGTCACTCTGGCATCACTGAGGAAAATGGGTCTCAGAGGCAAGGTTGGAGGTCGGCAGAGGCGGTCGTGATCCTGTGGGAGGGTGGCTGTGGTGGACACAGCAGCCTGGGGTCGGGGAGACTGCATGGACTTGAGGGAGCTCTGGGAGCTGGGCTGGGTAATTGGGCTCTGTTTTGAGCTGGGGTTGGGGGGGGCATTCACCAGGCCCAGAGCCCTGGAGGAAGAGCACTTTGGGGGTAATGCTTCCGTTTCAGATACATTCATTTGAGATGTTTTTAAGAATATATGGGATGCATCTGTTGGGTCGGTCGGAAGCCCAAGACAGATCAGAACTAGAGATAAAGGTGTAAATGCAGTTTGTGTAGATGATCCTGGACGCCATGGAATCGATGAGATTGCCTCAAAATGGGGTGAAAAGAGAACAGGTCTTGCAGCAAAGAGCAGCAGAACAGGCCCTCCTAAAGGAGACGAGGAGAAACAACCAGAAAGGTGGGCAGTGGACCCGGAGAGGGAGGTCTCTCTGAAATCACGGGAGGAACGCTCCAGTATGGCGACAGTGCAGGAAACCAGCTGAGGTAGAGACTGGGGACTGACCCTAGCTGTCCCTTGTCTTTGGCAAAGGGCCAGGGCACATGGGACAGTCCGGGGGAGAGGACGAGAGCACGAGCAGAATGGGGGCTCAGAGTGCCCTGGAAGCTGCACAGCGGAGGAAGCACGAGCAGAATGGGGGCTCAGAGTGCCCTGGAAGCTGCACAGCGGAGGAAGCACGAGCAGAATGGGGGCTCAGAGTGCCCTGGAAGCTGCACAGCGGAGGAAGCACGAGCAGAAGGGGGGCTCAGAGTGCCCTGGAAGCTGCACAGCGGAGGAAGCACGAGCAGAATGGGGGCTCAGAGTGCCCTGGAAGCTGCACAGCGGAGGAAGCACGAGCAGAAGGGGGGCTCAGAGTGCCCTGGAAGCTGCACAGCGGAGGAAGCACGAGCAGAAGGGGGGCTCAGAGTGCCCTGGAAGCTGCACAGCGGAGGAAGCACGAGCAGAATGGGGGCTCAGAGTGCCCTGGAAGCTGCACAGCGGAGGAAGCACGAGCAGAAGGGGGGCTCAGAGTGCCCTGGAAGCTGCACAGCGGAGGAGAGCTTCCTGCCGAGGCCACGGCTCTTGGGGAGGGTGGAGGGGAGCTGGTGGATGGAGGGCTCCAGGTAGTGGCGGCTGGAAGCCGCTGTTTTGGAGTCAGGGAAAGAAGAGAGCTTCTGGTCAGCATGGAGGACCAGCTGAGGCTGAAAGCTGGGAATTTTAGGTTGGTTCCAACATGAGTCCAGGATAGTTTCTGTAGATACTTCTGTTTTGTGTTCATTGAGCTGCATTTTCATCTCCATATGTGGGTGACATGAAAGATTATGGTAGATTAATGATGGGCAGTGGAGAGATTGTGCTCTGAAATAAATCCAAGATAATAAAGTGGAGTCGGTGACTTAGTCAGTGTTATCAAACTGTGTAAGTACCTGGCAGAAGTTCCTGGTTTATGAAGGATCTCGAAGATGAAATGTGAAAAATGTTAGCAAACTCATATAATGTGCAAGTAAAAACACATTGTCAGGTTGTGCTGGATTGTCTGTCAATGGGGCCTCAGTGGAAACACCCGAGAAGACTGCTGGATAGAGAGACCAGAGCAGGAACAGCACGCATGTTCATGGAATTGAGCTTTTCCTCTTGTGTACAGAACACTGACTAGGAGCTAGATGCTGAGACGAGCCACACAGATTTCTGTGCTTCTGTGACACACGGGGCCCCGGAGACAGCACCGAGAGGAGCCTGCTTTACCATCCTCATGCACGTCTGTCAGGATATGCCATGAGATCTACAGTTTTGTCAGCAATGTTCAACTCTCTGGTAGAAAAATGTGAGGATGGAGAAGTGTCAACTGCATAGATGCCTCACAAGGTGGAAGATAAACAGCTGATGGCATTCCCGTGAGTCCGAGTGAAGCAGCACACCTTAGGAAGCAGTCCGCGTGCACTGGAGGGGAGACTCAGAGACACGGGCTATTGCAGTGAGGCCTGGTGTCCTCATGGGTGTGGTTTGTGAGGGGGCAGGATGGATGGCGCACACCTGCGTGCGTGCTGGAGGCTTTAAATACACACAGCCTCTCCAGGGAAGACCACCTGGGCTTCGGGGGAAGGGTAGCACGGTCCCTGTCATCCCAGCTCTGGGCTGAGGCCCAAGATGGAGTTGTAAATGGCAGTCCTGACACTGTGATGTGGATGACTCCCACTTAGAACAGCATTCTATGACGCTCTTTTATGCCAAAAGTAATTTAAATAGGCTTTGGGTATCAGGTGAGACACGTCAGCCCCCTTTGGTAGTTTTAGTAGGAAAAGTACATTCTTCATTTTGGGCTTATAGATGACATGGCAGCCCCTAACCTGTTCTTCCCGGGAGTATTTACGCCATCCAGGGATGCTGGGTTCCTGACGGTGGGGAAGGCGCCAGGGGGTTTGGAGTGTGTGCTCCTCCCCTGGGGTGGCCTCCTGCTCCGCGGGCCCAGTGGTGCGTGCTGAGCCAGGCCAGCAAAGCCCCCACGGGGCACTTCATCCGTTTTTAAAGTCTATATTCCACTGTTCTGTCGTGTGTTTCTGTTTCACTTCCTTATTACTTTTAGGAAGGGACAAGAATGATTTCTCAAAGCACTGCATGCAGCAACGATTATTTACCTAAGGAGCTAATTAAAGGCATTTGGGGTGGCAGCAAAAATGCGTCCGGTCTGACCCACATTGAAATGTGCTTGTAAGCATTTCTGTCGTGAGCCCATCTGCTTGAGCCCTCCTCTACCGTGGTGTCCCCTGGCACTCTGGTAGGGTCTTTGAACGAAAAATTAAAAGTATGAGCAGAGAATGCCTGTTCTGTGGTGACCTCCAAGCCTTTTGGTGGTTTTATAATCTTGCAAAGAACAGGAGCAGAGTTGGGGCTCAGGCCCATCGCCCTCCTGGTTCCTGTTTCTCTCGGGTGGCAAGATCCCTTTTGGGCCCTCAAGGAAATGTCACTTTTGTCTCTAGATCGCTGGGAGTCGGGAAGTCTTGCCCAGCAGCCGACAGACGTGTTGTAAAGCCGCAGAACTGAGCGAATATTCACACTTGTACAATGAAATGTGTCTAAGTTTCAGATGCATTTGTTTTATTTAATGCCATTCCTTATCAGGTCCTTACGTTATATAAAATAAAATAACGCTACGTGATGAGACAGCTAAACCCTTGTGTAGCTCGAATGGCGTGGAAATTGATAATGGAAGGACTGTTTCCTATTTTAAGGGGTTAACAGTGGAAGCTAGTGGTGGTTTTTGAGAGAGAGATTGCAGACGTCCAGAAGGGGGAGGGTGTGGCGGTTTACGTGTGTCCCCGCGGCGTCTAACACCAGCTCTTCGGTTCTCTTGCAGAGTTCTCTGGGGTGCTGCACCACTGTCACATTCTGGCATCTGAGATGGTCCATTTCATTCACCAAATGCAGTATTACATTACATTTGAGGTACATTCAGAGCATCATTTGACGTTAGTTTAAATAAGTCCTGTCTTAAGCTTTTGTGTGGTGTATTTTGTCAAAGATGTGGGAAGACATGCTTTGTACCTGAGTGTCTCGTTGTTGTTTCCTAGGTGCTTGAATGTTCTTGGGATGAACTTTGGAACAAGGTGCAGCAGGCCCAAGACTTGGACCACATCATTGCGGCACACGAGGTCTTCCTGGACACCATCATCTCCCGCTGTCTGCTGGACACCGACTCCAGAGTAAGACCCATGTGCCGTTAGAAACAGAAACAATAATAGTCTTCTCCTCTTGGGCTCCTGCCACATGGGGTATCTTAGAAATTGCCTGATGCCCACATTACTAGTAACTAGGACTGTTTCATTAATAATTTGAAGTGCTGAGTGGACCGTTTCTGAGCAGAATTAGAACAAGAACATGCTCTGAAATGGTTATGAAAGTGGTAAAACATGTAATTGCACCATCCGTTTCCTCGGTGTAATAGTAGTGTTGTCTCGTGGGGCTCAGAAGACAGATGCACCACCGCGCTGGTTTCGTGTTGTGCACTGCGTAAACCAGGCAAGCAGTGCGAGGACACAGCAAATGGCCGCCCGTCTGTGAGTTCAGGAGGACGGCATGAGGACGTGCAGAGCGCTCCAGGCTGTCCCTTCGTGGCATTATCGAGGGACAGTGGTCTCTTCTGTGTTTGCCTTGGTTAAGTGAGTGTCTGGCTGTATGTGTTAGAAAATAGGCTGTTTGTCTAGAAAAACTGTAAGCATTCTGTGGCCCCAGCTTGTCACTAGTGTCGCTCCCGTGTAGACATCTGTTCTGAACGTTGCTGTTCCGTGTGGCCAAGCCTCGTGGAGTTCTGGTTTTATTCACACATCTGGGGAAGCAAGGGACACGTTGTTTTCAATTGAAACAAAGATACTGTGATGTAAGAGTCAAAATTTCATGTGCGTTTTTGACATTAACTGTGACTTCAAGTAAGTTTCTCTCTCACAAAGGGCTGCTTCTGCTTCTACCTGCACCCTCCTCAGGGGAAATGCGCTGTTTCACGGAGGGCGTTCATTTAGCGTATCTGGGTTTCCCAGTCGTGGCTGGGAAACACCTCTCTCGGTATGCCAAATTTTATTACTAAAACTGTCGCTCACATGTGCAAAAAATTGCTCAAAGATGCTTCTATATAGAAAGCTTTTATAAATATATGGAAACAATGGCACAAAAGTAATTTAAAACACTTTGGATATAATTAACAATTTAAGAAATGTGCACCTGCGGCCTTTTGGCCTTGGCCACGGTGAGTGAGCCTTGTCCGCGTCGGCTGAGCCCATAGCTGCAGTCTCTGTGAGCTGTCGGTCAGCACACACGTCCCCTGGAAGCAGTAGACGAGCCTCCTGTGCTGTCGGAGGCTCTCATGTAGTAACAAGTGGGACGCTGTTCCCTGGGGCTCTGCGGGAACCGCGCTGTCTCGTGTTAAGAGGGTGTGACACTCGTCTCATGTAGGTCTGTGAGAGGTAAATGGTGTAATTCACAGAAACCGTTTATCACGGTGCCTGATGCGTAAGTGTTCGCTGCCTCCATTTTTAAATGGTTCAGAGCCACAGTGTGTGTCTTACAGAGATTGAGCGTGGTTAGAGTCTGCTTTGCAGGAGACGGGAATTTGTGAGGATTAGGCCCACAGCTATGTCGGTCTCCCTGTGGGATGTAAGGAGCCGTCAGGGGCTGGCAGCGTTGGGGTTCAGCCACGTCCATGTGTGACAGTTCCGTACAAAACAGTCACACCTCTTGCCTCTAGAAAGTTTCCACTGATAGGAATAGAATCCAAGGAGAAACATTTTTGCCTATAGAACTGTTTTCTCGTGGTCATGGAATGCTTACGTGCGGTTGCCTGAGTCACCGCTTTGATGGAGTCACAGTGCTAAAGGCTTGGTAATCATTTTTGAAGTAGCCCCTTTGCTAATGGTTTTACTTTACTTTTATTTTTTTTTAAAGAATTTTTAATTTTTTATTAGAGCACACAAGCAGAGGGAGCGGCAGGCAGAGGGAGAAGCAGACTCCCTGCTGAGCAGGGAGCCCGATGCAGGACTGGATCCCAGGACCCCGGGATCACAACCTGAGCCGAAGGCAGATGCCCAACCATCTGAGCCACCCAGGCGCCCTGGTTTTACTTTTAATTTGGTGGTTTAAAATAATCACTAGAGGTTTTATTTTTTAAGGAACCTGGTATACAGAACAGATTCGAACCGTCTGTTCTTGACAGAAGTGAAGTGCATTTCGGTATCTCCCTTAGTAAGGAGACGAGGCTGTTGGCTGGGCACATAGTTTTGAAGGGGGGTTTGCGGCTGGGCGGCGGTGGCGCGCACACACGTGTGTGATCCTCATCTGGGCACTGCTGCCACGCTGCTGCGCACCGGAGCCGCCCTGGACGCACGTCCCCACTTCTCCTGCCTGAGCCGACTGCTGCCACAGCCTTTCCCGCCTTAGCTCGAAGCCAAAGCAGTCACCTTGTAGATGAATTAACTGCTCCAGAAATAGCAGTTCTTATTTGATTACAATAAAGAAACAGATTGGAAGAAATGAATCTTTTTAAAAAACAAATTAGACTTTTGTTTTGCTTTTTTCTTATTGAGTAAGACCCCTCTGAAAGAATAAGCAGCCTTGCGGTGAGCCCGGTGTTTGCCGTGAGTCCTGGGCCGCCTGACCCCAGCCGCAGTGGCCATGAGTTAGATTGGTGCCTGTGCCGACCCTTCGAAGGGACATGTTCGGGCAGGTGGAGTGCGTCCCCCACACAGGGGTGTGGGCATGGCGTTGCGCGTGTCCTCACTAGCCCTGGCGTCTTCCACCCGCAGTGAGCCGGGGTGCCTGTTCTCGCCAGCTCAGCTTCCTTGCTGCCTCCTATCTGTGAGCTTGGAGCCCCTCCTGTTTCTTTCTCTCTCTCCTGCTTCTCAGTAAAGTCCTGTCTTCTTTCTCCCATAACCTCTTGCCAGTCTTTTCTGGGTTATCACTACCATAAATGTGTCTGCTTGGTTTGGAGGAATGCTGTTCATTTCAGTACTTTGATTTTTTTATCCATTTTTTCTTTTTCATCCTAAGGGTTTCTAGATCTGCTTAGATCCTGTTTTTACAAGGAAAACCAGTTTTGTTTCTTTCTTTCCAGAGGCTCTGTTTTCTGCTTTTCCTTGCCTTGGGGTGTTAGCTGGGTCCGCCGGGAGCATGGGTAGGACTCCTTATCTCATCTCTAACATTAAAGACATGTTTTATTCTTTCACCATTCACTATAATGTTTGCCAAGAGATCTCAAAGAATCTTTATCAAATTAAGGAGGTTCCTTGTAGTCCTAGTTTGTTTAGATGCTTCATAGAAGTCATGAGTGGCTGTTAAGTTTTAACACATGACTTTTTTTTCCTGTGATTTCAAAATCATCTTTTCTCCTCAAATTGTTAATGGGTTTTTTTTTTTAAATCAAAGCTGGCAGAGGATAGAGTTGCCCTCATCCGTCCACGGAAGACCCTGCGTGTTTGCTGTGTGTCACGTGATTCCCACCCCCGCCGGTGGCACAGTTGTCTTTGTTTTGCTATGCCGCCTTGTGTGTGTATCTGGCATTTTGCATGGATGTGTTTTTGATTTACATAAAAGATTTTTGCTACAGATCCCTTTCTCTTGCCCTCTCTCCACACTGCAGAACTAGGGAAGGGCGCTGTGCAGCACGTGTGGACAGAGAGCCAGCCGCAGCAGTGTGTTTCCAGGGTTAAACCATCCTTGCATTCCTACGCGATGCTGTTTTTTTTTGTTTTTTTTTTTAAACACTGTGCTGAATTTGTTTTTTTATTATATTAAGAATCTTCTTTCTCATATCCTCCACGTCTGGTCTTGGTGTGTGTGGCACCAAAAAGTGAATAAAACAGACTTGCTTTCCGGTCCTTTCTGACACCTGCTGACAGCTCCGTGATGTGGGGCCGCACTGTGGCTCGTGAGGCCACTGTGAGGGGAGTTCAGTACATAGCAGTGGAGGCAAAGAGCACTTTGAGAATGTGAATTGATACCTTGTTTTATGGTCTCTTCCTCAGGCACTTTTAAATCAACTCAGAGCCGTGTTTGATCAGATCATTGAGCTTCAGAACACTCAGGACGCGATGTACAGAGCGGCGCTGGAAGAGCTACAGAGGCGGCTGCAGTTTGAAGAGAGGAAGAGACAGCACGAGCTGGAGGTATGGCTTTTCTACCAGTGGCACGTCAGCTCTAGTAGTGAGCTCGTTGCCAGCGTCGTCACAAACACAAGTAGTCTTCCTGCTGATGTGTTCTTGGAGACGGTGCTCACACCTGCATCTGGAGTCCTAAGGAGGCGCTGACCTTTCCTCTTGGAGTGGTCACCCTCGCTGTCACTCTGCTGTGAGCATAAGGACAGCGTGCACTGGAATCCCGTGAGGAAGCCCGTGGGTGCTGGTGGCTCTGCAGACAGGTCCCAGCTCTGTGTCACCTGGTCACCTCCAGCTGGTGGACACACATGCACGTGGGGTAACCAGAGCTCTGCACTTGGGCTACTTTCAGTGACCTTCCTAAACCCATGACCTGGGTAGTGAAGATGTATTGAACAAGTTTGGCAATTTATGGGATCTCTTGTATTTGACATCGTCTCTGTAATTTTTACTTTTCTAAGGTGTTTATTCTTGGGATGCTGACAAATTATTTAAAGGATTGATTGATTGATTGATTTGGTGGTGGCGGGGGGGGCGGGGAATCCCAAGCAGACTCCCTGCCAAGCGCGGAGCCTGATGTGGGGCTTGGTCCCACCATCCTAATAAGATCATGACTTGAGCTGAAATCAAGAGTCAGATGCTTAACCCACTGTGCCACCCAGCAAATTTTTTAGATAACACTGTTTGATTAGTTTTATTTTTACATGTTACTTTAAAACTTGTGTTAGGATCCTGTTCAGTTTGGAAAACTCACAACTGCTTAGAGCACATGCTGTCTCCTCAGGGTTTTTTGGAAACAGGAGGAGGGCTTGCTCCATTTGTATCGCTGAGAGTGGATGTGTGTTTGTGTGTGCGGCACGCCCAGGTGCCAGGCCAGCTGAAGGCTTCCCCTGACCGTGCTCACTGGCATTGTGAGTGGTTTGACTTCTCTAAGGCGTCCCCTCGTTGTACAGTGGGAGCAGTACTAAGTAAGACCCCATAGAGGGGCTCGCTGACGTGTGTGGGGCTTAGCTGTTATTTGGCATTTGGCAAGCGTACAGTAAAAGCTAGTCACTGCTGTGATTTTTAAAGCTACCCACAGCCCGAGAATCCACCCTTCTGGAGAATCACTAAACTACATAAAATCTATAAGAATCAGTCCTCCTGATTTTCACACTTTTCTAATAGCAGGGCGGCCGTTGTGGGACTCACTGGTTCTCTCTGACTGTAAACCGTCCACGCCGGAGTGGAACAGGTCTCCTTAATGAGTCCTGATCATTCAGTGTGTTTCATTCCGATGCGCTCAGGGATGCCTTCGGACAGCTGGAACCTGGAACTGTATCTGAGAAATTACTTAAATTCAGTGGGCAAAATAATTGAAAAGCAATCACTGAGATCTGGGGTCCATTGTAGTTTTAAAGAGACCATTCGAGAGGACTCATCCCCGAGCTCCAGAGCCCTGCGTGCGCTGTGAGGAGCCGGCGCCTTCTTCAGCCCCTGAGTGGACCCAGTCTTCCTGTCAGACGCGCTCCGTCCCCCCATGGTTGTCTGCCTCCTTTCCTCTTTCTCTTAGGTTTATAATGATATTTCCAGTTGAAGTTTAGGATTAAAGGGACTTTGTTTTCCTATCTTCTACATTGGAAATCCTGGTTTCTAATATTAGCAGACTGTTACTTGCTATCTGGCAGCCCCCGCCCTCCAGCGTACACAGATGTGCACACAGCTGTCCCCACACACGTTCCCCAGCAGGGTGGCAACGGTAGTTACTGAGCAGGATGCACACTAGTTGTGCACATCAGAATCCGGGTTGTAATGCACTTGGCATAATTACTCCCTTGAGGTTATGCCCCCAGCTCAGTATGCAAATTAATTGGTTTTGTTTTTTGCTTTTAACTTATAAAACAAAATTGAATTTAATCTTGTAAAATAGTTACCTGGTTCTAAAGTGAAATCTGTGGAACAGAGCATTTAGACAAGCCTGGCCTTTGTTGCTTCCTGCTCTGTGCTGGTCTACGTCACAAAGCCTGAAGACCGTGTCACTGAGTTGGGATGTATCAGAGGGTAGGACATTACAAACAGGCTTTGGTTCATCCCAAAAGTACAAAGTTCCTGTGTCGTTCTGATGAAAATGTTGTAATTCGCCACATTTACAAACTAAAGGAGAAAATTACACGATCATCTCAATAGATGGATAAGATCATTTGATACTAAGGAGTATCTGATAGAAGGTTTGCTTGAAAGGCCTGAGTCAAAACTTCATGCTTAACGGTGCAGTGCTGGGACTGAGACCCAGGGCAATCAGCACTTCATTCAGTGCGGTGGTGGTGGTCCACCCGCCTTAGAAACCAAGACAAACAAATACAAGTGCAGACACGCAAGTGAGCTGTCTTTTTGGTGGGGGGGGGGGGGGGGGGGGGGCGCCAAAAGTCATGGTTGTGGACATAGAAAATCCAAAATAATCTTAGGTAAGTTAACTACAATTAATAAGTGAATTTATCAAGGTAGTAGGAAACAAGGTCAATATGCAGAAATCACTTCTATTTCTATCGGCCACAAACAATTTAAAATTTTAAAATGCCTTTAAAAGAGCATTAAATGTAATAAAATATATGTAAGGTCCTTATACAGAACACTATGAAACAGGACTTGGCAACCGACGGTCTGCAGGCCAGGCCTGGCCTCCCATGTTGTCTCTGTAGATGGAGTTTTATTGGAGCAGCTGTGCCAGTGATTTCCACGTTGTCTGTGGTAGAGCTGAGGAACAGGATAGCTAGGTGGTTCGCAAACCCCAAAACACGTGCTCTCTGGCCCCTTACCGCTGTGTCACAGAGATCGCAAAGGGCCCCTTGAAAAGCAGAGGCGTAGACTGTATTCATGGATTGGGGAACTGATAGATTCAGCGCAATCCCAGTTTTAATCCCCAGCAGTTTTGGGGTTTTTTGTGGATTTAATTTTTTGAGGGGGATAGAAAATGATAAACTAATTCTAAAATTTATGTGGAAATACACAGGGCATAGCTTCCAGTGAAGAGAATTTTGAACAAGAATAAATTAGACAATATACATTTTTAGTTGAGTATACATATACCCTCAAGATTCACAAAGTTACAGCAGTGAAAAGAATGGTGTTGGCTCAAACAAGGACAGTCATGGGAGCAGAGTAACGTCCAAAAACAGCCCTTCACGTGCTGGGATCATTTGTTCTCGACTGAGAATAGTGGGGAATGGAGCGTCGATAAATGGTGTTAGTCATCTGTATCTCGACCCTGCCTCGGATACACGCGACCACCATGAGGTGGGCTGTGAATCTGAACGTGAAAGGTAAAATGCTAAAGCTTCCAGAAGGTGACAGAAAGAAATCTGTAAAAGAAATTCGAGTTTTATGATTGTGTCACAACGAGACAATCTGTTGATAAAAAGGCAAGAACCCTATGCTAATTCCCATGTAGGCTGGCTGAAAAGGTGTGTAGTCAGACTTACCATTCCTTAAGAACCATCTTTTAAAAACAAAGTTGATGTATCTCCAGTACAAAAAGATCCACCATGTGTAGGAAGAATAATAGCAAGAAGCATTCCCACCAAAGTCAAGGGTTAATGGGCTCCAGTACTTTGAGCCCTGTGGTTCTGCTTTTATGTAGAAGGTCTGTGTTAGAAATGTGTCCCCAAAGATGGGAAGATGCAAGGCATTGCTTTTAGTAACTAAAGGCTGGTTAGCTCGTGACAAATGATCGAAAGTGTTACACGTTATGCAGTGTAGTACTGTAGGCATTAAAAACAAGGAGGGAGTTCTCTATGTGCTTGTGTGTTGATCGAAAGTATTTCTGAGGCATCTCATTAACTGGAGAAAGTAAGCGAGAGCACCGTTCCACATCAGCAGAGTACAGCCAGAGTGTCAGAGCGTTTGGCAGCACGAAGGGCATGACGAGCCTACATCTCCCCACCCTCCCCCTCCGGCCCAGCCCCACCTTGGCAGCTGCTTGTGCCCAGATTTAATTTAATGTGGTCCTTCCGATTCTCCAGGGCCGGTGGGGGGTGACAGCGGCAGAGGAGGAGGAGGAAAACAAGAGGATTCAAGAATTTCGAGACTCTATACCGAAAATGTGCTCGCAGCTGCGGATTTTGACACATTTCTACCAGGTGAGCGTTGGGGTGACCCCACGGTGTCCACATCCCACTGCTGTTTTTCTGCAGTTGACTGTTGCTGTCAGTATGATTAAAAAGGAGTCCTTTCAGCCCGCCCACCACCCACGGCGGGGCTCGATCTTGGCTCTGACCTTCCCCTGGACCCTGGGCTGACGGGGGCTGCTCTTCTGGGATGGTTGTGCTATTGTCGGCCATGGGCGGCAGCCCTGCGGGGACCGGGCAGAGCTGTGCGGCCGCAGAGTCCTGCGGGGGCCCGCGGTGAGGCAGGAGGGCGCGAAGGTGTGTGGGGAGCTGCTGTGGGGGCGCTGGGCATGCGAGGCGGCGGGTGCTTAACTCATGGCCCACAGACCCAGGAGGCTGTGAGCAGAACGGATACACAGAGGCCGTGTGCTCTGATTTTTGTGTCTGTGTTGTGCGTTTGGTTTCTGATTGTGTCCGTTTCTCAGTGTGATTTTAGTGATGGAAATACAGGTGAAAAGGTTTTATGAGGAATTTTTACATTCGGTTGCTGGTAACTGATTAGAAAGACAAATAAGCCTTGACGTTGAAACCTTTAAAAATTACGTTTCTGTGTGCGTATGTCTCCATGTGGTTCAAAATTTGAAATGAAACTACCTCCCTGTTCTATAGGCATCTGGTCTCCTTCCCAGGGTCCTCATACTTTCGATGGCTGTCTTCAGCATAACGTGGACGTGGGAGGACTTTGTCCCTTTCACAGGTGGTCTTCCTCTGACATGAGCTACCACAGCATGTTTGTTGAAAATGCTTCCTAAATGGTGGCAAAGATGGAATTACGTTCAGTGCAAAGATATCCTCACCGGACAGGTGTTTTGATAATGAAATATCTGCTAGACCCCGTGTTGTAAACACTGTATGTGTACATTTCTT
Organism: Zalophus californianus; assembly: GCF_009762305.2. NCBI lineage: Eukaryota > Metazoa > Chordata > Mammalia > Carnivora > Otariidae > Zalophus > Zalophus californianus. Next base: position 1,344,077 of record NC_045597.1, read on the forward strand.
AAAAATGAGTAGTAACGGTTAGTTTCATACTCTTGGTGAAGATAGTAGTATATCGGCAGCGGAGTAAAAAAGTGTGTGCTCATGCTCATTTCTGAAAGAGATAGGAATGGTTACACATTTTCCTGAGAGACTTAATACATTTGTTTTAAAGATTTTATTTATTTGAGAGAGAGAGAGACAGGGAGAGATCATGAGCAGGGGAAGGGCAGGGGGAGAAGCAGGCTTCTCGCTGAGCAGGGAGCCCGACACGGGGCTCGATCCCAGGACCCTGAGATCATGACCTGAGCCGGAGGCGGACGCTCAACCGACTGAGCCCCCCCAGGCGCCCTGAGACTTAGTACATTTTTGAAAAGTAATCTTAATCTGTATAATCCCAGTTTTACTCAGATTACAGTCTTAATCTTCTTTCTAAATCATGGCCACTGGGATTTCTTTTCCTTAACAGAAAAAGTCCTTTTCTGTTCTCTTTGCATTATCGGTGCCCGAAACAGCAGGGGGTTAGCGGCTGCCATCACGTGCTGCTCATGAGCGGTCTCACCCGGAGTCCGCAGCTTGAGGACAGAAGTGTTGCCCGCAGTTCCCTGTAGTGAGTGCGCACATTGCCACCTGACAAGACGCCACTGCCGCTACGCTTAGCAGTAGAATTCCTTAGCAACTGTCTCATAAGACCTTGGTCTCCCAGAAGGACAGAGGTACCCACAGCATCGCAGCCTGTGCTTGGTCAGGCGTCAGTTCCCTTGTGTAACATACCCGAGTCTCTGGGAGCTCGGAGAGGGACCGAGATGCTTTTAGGCTTTGGAAGGACTGATGGGATGTGGTATTTCCGTGGCGACTTCTCTGCAGATGGGACGTTTTCCAGGTCTGCAAGTGCAGAGACAAACGTCACCTACTTTGGACAGCCACACACCTGCTGGCTGTGGCTCAGGAACCCGGCAGGGATGGGGGTGTGCTCAGAAGTGACGCAGCCCTGCAGAGAAGCAGCCAGTGTTTGTCGTATGAAAGTTGGAGTAAACTGCTGTCATGTCCCCTCGTCTCCACAAAGCCCCCTGAGAAGGAGGTGACGTGGCCGCACTCTGCCTGGTCTTCAGCAAGGCGACAGCCCACGTCCGCAAGGACCCAGGGACCCTGCGGTCATGCTTTAGAGGCATGTGGTTTCTCACGTGCTCCTTTGTGTTCCTGGGAGGGCTCTGTGGTTCAGTACTCCTAACTCAAGTGAGAGATGGAAAGTGTAACACTGGGTTTTATAGTTAAAAGAAAAAGAATAGGCTTTTTTTTAAACATCAGAAGCTTCGCTGTTTTGCTTATTCTTATAGAACTTAGGGCAAAAAGGAAGTTCTTTTAGGTAAAACGTATTGATTGTGCATTCGTGTTTCTGGACACGGGTATCTCTTCCTAACGTGGCTGCCATTGGCTCACTGAACTCGGCTCCTGGAGCAGCTGTCCTGCCTTTTGGACGCGCATGGTGGCCGTTTATGGAGCTTGTTGATCCGGAAGGACAAACCGCCCAAATGAGGCTGCAGGGCCGAGGGCGGTGGTGCGTTTTGTGGAAGGCTCCCTTCTGAAGTGGATATTCCTTCTTCTTGTTTTTAGGGCATTGTGCAGCAGTTTTTGGTGCTGCTGACGACCAGCTCTGATGACAGTCTTCGGTTTCTTAGCTTCCGCTTGGACTTTAACGAGCATTATGAAGCCAGAGAGCCAAGGCTCCGTGTGTCTCTGGGCTCTCGAGGGCGGCGTGGCTCCCACACGTGAACCCTTCCCCGTCCTCACCAGGGAGGTGCGCACGCTGGGAACTGCATCACGAGACAAACATTCACATTTAAGTCCTCAAGGCCACTGGCATGCTGCGGACGTCCGCCGTTCCTGCCCACAAGTCCTTCAGTGTTTTTGATGGCATGGCGTCTGGTAGAATCAAAGTCATGTTTTTATACATTGGAGGTGAATATATTTGTAATATCACTAAGTTAAATAGGCTGGTTTGCACTATTCAAATTTATTTTTTAAAGTCTTCATATTTAAGAGATACCACACTTTGTTGAGGCTTCTTAAGCTCTCCATGATATAATTTATATTTGTCACTTTTTAAGAACTCACAGTTGCTTTTAGAGAAAATTAGAGTGAATGGATGTTCATCAGTTAAGATGGTAATGTCATTGCTATTTTTTTAACATCCTCCTTAGAGGCAGTTTTTGTTAGATAATCAAATTAAATTGAAACAGAATGTCCCTACTAAGAAAATATATAGAGCATTTTATTTTGGTTTGTAGTGTGTAAAATATTAACCTCTGTAAGAACGTTTATCCTTCTTTCAAAGTTTATCTTCTTTCAAAGTTTACATTTTTATATTTAATTTAGTCTTTCAGATAACTTCTAAACTAGTGTAGAACTAGTTTAACGGGGGGGGGCATGAACAGAACACCTGCAAGCCTTGATTTCTCCATCTGTAGGCTGAAGTGATATGTAAATATGATGACTAGAAAGTTAATGAACTATTTTATTTTCAAATTCTGATAAGCATTGGAAAGAAACTGACTTGAATAATGAAGATTTCCTTTCTCCTTGCCTATTTTTTCATTGTAAATATTTATATACTACTGACCAGATGTGGGGGAAACTTGTTTTTTGTAAAAATGTCATATCAAGTCACATAAATCTGCCTTTATGATGTTGCATAAGTGAAACTTAGAGAATTAAAAGCAGTTATCTTTCAGATGTATGGGTTCTTCCTTGAATGAATACTCTGCGAAGAGACCGAGTTCACCCGCCAGGGTCACAGTCCCGGCTGGCAGTCTGGCGTGAGGTGCGTTGGGGCATGAACTGTGCCGTTGGTGAAACCTGGGAAATGGACCGTGTGTGGCCTTTGGGTGGAGCCGGGGGTGGGGGCGGGGTACACTTCATTCAGCTGTCTGCTGTTCCCGTCCAAGTCCCTGTCCCACCAGAGGGGCGATTAGGAGCCCTGGCTCTGCAGAGATGGATTTGTGGTGAAGGCCAGAACTTTTTAGGATACCAGTTTAGTTTTAGTTTAAAAATTTGTAAAATTGGAAATTGGATGCAGGTTTCTCTACTGGAACATTTCCCAGAAGTGACGGTGTGTTGCGTACAGGTCCCCCTGCCCAATCCCCAAGTGGGCACACCTGGGCAGACTTGCCAGCCCAGACCAAGTAGAACAAAGTGGCAATCATGATCAACTCCTGCAGGGGCTTGTTTGCACGCCCCCAGACCCCAAAGTGACCCGTCTTGGGCTTTTTTTAGGACACAGCTTGCGGGCAGGCCCAGCTCAGCCCTGGAGGTGGGCTCTGAGGGGCGAGCACGGCCCCGGAGGGTGCTGAGCGCAGCCGCCCGCTGCAGACCCTATGCCGAGCTCTTCAGAAAGTGCAAATCCCCTCAGAACAGCTACTGATGGAGCGCTTCTGTAAAGCAGAGTGGCATAATGTGGACTTTGGAAGAGCAGGGGTCGCCTCTATCTCCCAGAGAAATTTCCCAAAGATTTTTGACCTTGGAGCCTGTTTTTATTATCTTTAAAGCATTTCTCCTTCAGTCCTCAGTAGAGACCACTCTGGAAAATGCTAATCCAGATTTGGGGACTGAAACTCCATTTTCACTTAAGAGCCATCACATAATTGGCCACGGTTTGTGGGTTATGGAGCTGCTCTCTGAGAGGGGTCTCCCAGTGGGGCCAGGAGGCCCTGGCGGGTCTCAGGACAGGGCTGTGGGTCTGGCAGACGGAGATGGGGCCACAGAAGGGCCCGGGCAGCCCAGAGGGTGGTGTGTCCATCCAAGAGGCCTTTCAAGAGCTCGTTTCAGACCCCACTGGAGATGCCACATAAACGGGCAGGCCTGTCACAGAGCAGGGTCTCATCAGTGGTGAGTCGGGGCTCCCCACTTGGTGGTTGAGGTGGGAGGGCCTGTTGCAGGGGCGAATCATCTCTGGAGGCAGATGTTCTGGTGTGGCCCTGGGGGAATGATAATCATGCTAACCTTTCAGGTTGTCGTGAAGATCAGAGATCACTGTATGCACCTGGTCAGGCTCTTAGCAGGTTCTTTATAAACAGAGCTGTCATGTTTCTGGTGGACTGGGCAGCTCCCGCAAGCCCAGCTCAGCTTGCATGCCATTGAGGATGCCTCTTACTGCCCAGAAAGGTCTGGGACCGTGGCTGCAGGCACGGATCACCCCCAGTCAGGACTTACCTCCCTCAAGTCCTGTCAGGTTGACAGGCTTGACTGAAGAGGGGAGGGGGGGTCACCTCTCCCTCCTGCGTCATACACACATGTCACCAGCGGAACTCATGGTGTCGTGAGTCACCCAGCCCTATGGAGAATGTGTCCTGGCTTGATAGGACGGAACGTACAGCCAACATGAACCAGAAAGCACTTTTATCAAATAACCACGGTCATGCTCAAGGTGGGTCCCAAGGCACAAAGTCTATGTGAAGTGTTGAGTGTTACCAGGGGAGGTCTCGTGGACCATGGAGCGGGCAGGTGGGCTAGTGGCCCGTGGTCAGTGCGGCTCCTCCTGGCTGGGACTGCTGGTGTGAATGCTGTGGCCACAAGCAGTGAGGACAAGCCTCCTACCTCAGTCATCCCAGAAGGCCAAGTGTAGCTGGCCTTGGTGGGCTAGAGGACACATTGCCTGCTCGGGTGCCATTTGCATGTAGGAGTTTGGAGTTCAGAAACAGCAGTATTTACAGGTGTGTGGAAATAGTCAGGTGAGTGCAGCTCCCATGTGAAAGGCAGAGCCGCTCAGTTCTGTGTCGGTGACTTGGGCGGAGTCGCTCGGGTCTGTGGGACTGTGACTCGGTGGGAAGATCACCGTCCGGAAGGAGTGATGGTCCTTCCCATGACCCTGCTCAGTTTCAACCATGTCCGATCACTGGACACTCTTTGGTGGGTAGGTTATAAACAACCGTTTCCTTTTCTACTCTGGTAATGACACTACTCAGATTTCTGAGTTCCAAGCTCATTTTTGTTTCTAGAAAATTGTGTTTTCATTTAGCGCTTTTAGGTTTGTTGGCATTAATTTTTATATAGATGCCTCTACAGTTACTGAAATACTTGTATTTCATTCCTGATATTGTTTTGTTTTGCGTTTTCTTCCTGTTCGCTTTTACCAGTGTGATTATAGTTTATGCCTTTCAAGAATTATCTCTTGATATTATCATTTTACTATGTATAGATGCCATTTTTTGCTCTATAAATTACTGTTCTGTATTTAATACCCTCGTCTTTTTTGGTTTATTTTTTCCTAAATTGAATGCTTATGGAGTTTCTTTTTCCCATTGTGTTTCTGACTGAATCATTCTCTGCATCAACTTGAGTTACATCACAGGCCTTCATGGGGAGCATTTCCCATGTCCTTAATTCCTAACTAATCCGTGATTCTCTTATTTCCTTCTGACTGAATATAGTTACAGTTCAGAATGTCTAGGAAGTTTGCTTTTTTTTCCTCTCAATTTTTTTTTTCTGAAAAAGAATAATAGAAAAATACACAAATTCGTCACACCATATATCAAAAAATATAACGTTACCGTGTATGAAACAGTAGGGCACAAGAACAGAAAGAAACCTCAACAGACTAGAACAAAGTACCCAAGAGCCAGTGCTCGTGGGTCTTTCGTGTTTGAAGGTTCACTTCAGAGGTCCGTGAACTGATTACTCAACAGATGCTTTGGGGTAAATGGCTTTGGGCAAACCGTTTGGAAAAAAATGTAAGAGCTTTACCTCCTACCACACAAGAAAACACATTTACTTATGGATGGCCATTCACATTGTTTCTGGTATTTGAGTGTATAAAGAAAGCTGCTGCGAACAGGTGTGTAAGAGTCTGTGATAAATGCCTTCATTTCTCCGGTGACCAGGAGAGGGGATGGCTAGACTCTCCGGTAGGCTTACGACTGACTGGTCTTCAGAGACCGGCCGGCGTGGTGGCGAGTGGCGTGCTTAGCGCAGGTCACGCTCTTGTCCGCGCTTCCCCGAGTGCCCTCTCACTGCTGGAAGTCCTCACTGGGGCGCGGTGGCATCATTTCCCTGATGTCTGAGGACATCAGGCGTGTTTGCATAGGCTTATCTACCATGAAATCGTTTCTGCTAAAATATTTGCCCATGTTTTTTGGGTTGTTTTCTTACAGTTTTGAGAATTCTTTATATATCTGGATATAAGTTTTTTATCATATAGGTGATTTGTAAATGTTTTGTCCCAGTTTAAATCTTTTTAAAAAATTGGAGCATCCATCAGGCTCTATGCTCATCAGCATGGAGATTTTTATTTCAGCCCATGGTGTGGACAGAGTCTCCCACAGGTGCGGTTTGCAGGAAAAGGACTCCAGACAAATGAGTATGCGTAGAGACTCATAGCAAGGCTGATACTCCTTTTTTGTTGTCACTTTAACCACAAAATGAAACTTGCCAGGAGAAGTGGTATCTATGTATTAATCTGCAATTAGCCAAGAGTCATCGCCATGATTATAGGAGTTTTCAACTGTTGTCAACTTTAAATCATAGCTATTTGTTTAGAGCTGCCTGTCCATCACAGGGGGCTGTTGAGCACTTGAAATGTGCCTACTCTGAATTGAGATGCCCTCTAAGTGTAAAACACACTGCAAATTCCAAATATTTAGTATAAAAAAAGGAATGTAAAATAGCTCAATATTTTTTCATACCGTTACATGTTGAAATGATGTTTTGTATGTTTGCTTAAATAAAATATATTAAAATTAATTTTGCCTGTTTTTGATTTTTTTTCTTTTAATATTTCTACTAGAAAATTACAAATTACCTGTATTCTAGGATTCTGTTCAGGACACCACATGACATTTGGTTGTTATGTCTCCCTAGGCTCCTTCTGGCTGTGACAGCTTCTCAGGCTTTTTTCTATGATCTGGACAGTTTTGAGGAGTACAGGTCAGATATTTTATAGAATGCCCCTCGGTGGGGTTTTGTCTGATGTTTTTCTCATAATTGGGATTATAAGCTCTGGGGGGGAAGACCGCAGAAGTAAAGTGCCCTTCTCATCACATGGAATCCAGGGTGCACACTGCCAATGAGGCTTATCACCGTGGATGCTGACCCTGATCTCCTGGCTGAGATAGTTTTTCATCCTGTGCTCTTTAGGAGGAGGTCACTGTGTGCAGCCCACATTTAGGGGAAAGGAGTTATGCTCCACCTCCTTGAGGGGGAGCATCTACATAAATTATGTGAAATTCCTCTGCATGGGAGATTTGTCTCTTCCCATATTCCTGGCTAGAGATTAATCAGTATTACTTATCTTCCCAAATGAGCAGCTTTTGTTGTCATTGATTTTCTCTATTGTTTTCTGCTTTATATTTTATTGATTTCTACTCTGATCTTTATTATTTCTTTTCTTCTGCTTACTCTGAAGTTTTCTCTCTCTTTTTTTTTCTTGAAATGGAAGGTAATTGAGATCTTTCTGTTGCATTTTACAAATTTTAGTATGTTCTTTCATTATTTTTTCAAAATACTTTCGGTTTCCCTTTTGGTTAATTCTTTGACCTAGGGGTTATTTAGAAGTTTGTTATTTGGTTTCCAAATTTTTATAGATTTTGCAGATACCTTTCTGTTACTGATTTATAGTGTAATCCCACTGTGGTCAGAGAACATACTTTATATGAGGTGAATCAATTTAAATTTATTGAGATTTGTTTTATGACCCTAGGTAGGGTGTATCTTGGTAAGTGTTCTGGGCACACATTAAAAGAGTGTTTATTCTACTGTTTTATGGTGTTCTATGAAGTCCTTTAGGATAAGGTTAAAGTCTTTTGCATTCTCACTAATTTTTGTCTCCTTTTCCTATTGATTGTTGAGAGAGGGTTGTAATCTTTTCACTATAATTATGAGTTTTTCTCTTTCTCCTTGCATTTCTCTCAGTTTTTGCTTTATGTATTTTGAAGCTCTGTTGTTAGGTTCATAAGTATTTAGGATTGTTCTTTTTCCTAGATGAATGGACCTCCTTTATCATTGTAAAGTGATCCTTGCAATCTCTAGTAATATTCTTTGCCTTGAAATATACTTTATCAACATTACAGTCACTCCAGCTTTTCTTTTATTATTTGAGAGAGAGTGTGTGAGCACAAGGGGTAGAGGGAGGCAGAAGGAGAGAGAAGCAGACTCCTTGCTGACCAGGGGACCTGATGCAAGGCTCAGTCCCAGGACCCCAGGAGCATGACCTGAGCCAAAAGCAGACACTTAGCCAACTGAGTCATCCAGGCGCCCCCAGCTTTCTTTTAATTTGTGTTAACATGGTATATCTTTTCCATTCCTTTATATTTAACATGTTTGTGGCTTTATATTTAAAGTGGATATCTTGCAGACAGCATATAGTTGGGTCGCACTTGAGTTTGTTGTCTTTTAATCCACTCAGTCTGTTACTTTTAACGTAGTTATTCATGCGGTTGGATTTAAGGCTACCATTTTGCTATTTGTTTTTCTTCACTGCTGAGACAAGACCCTGCTTTGTACTCAGTAGTTTTAAAGTTAGGTACTTCATTCAGCAAATAATTATTAAGCATTTATGATGTACCATTATCTATTTGCACTTTCAGAGTTATTAGAGAGGGAGAGCTTCCATTTCTGGCTAAGATGGAATCATAGAGACCAGACGTATTCTGCCTGATACAAACCAAACCAACCAAACATGACCAAAGAAATCAGACACCATGTCCCAGTGGAGACAATATACAGCTGGTAGTGGAGAATCATGATACCTCGTAGATTTGGCAAACAGATTAGGTGAGCCCTACAGGTAGTCTGCAATCTGCCATGCAGGAAGAGGGAACCTAGGCAGAGCATGGAAATTTCTCTAACTTCAGTGCAAGTGGTTGTCCTGGGAAGGCAGAGCAGCTAAAGTTTACAGGATGGAGTGTCAGAGATGTTAACTCTGGATTTATGAGTCTGGGACTCAGAGGAGAGGTCAGGGCTAGAGATAAGCATTTGGGGATCATCAACATACAAGGGGCATTTGAAGGCATGGGACTTAGATTACCAGGAAGAAGGTACAGAGAAGAAGATCCACGAGTCAGTCCGAAGTACTCCCAACATATAGAGGCTGAGCAGGAGCCTGGGAGTGTCGCGGAGGCCAAGAGAATGGTGTTGTAGGAAATCAACGGTCAACTCTTGTGAATGCTGCTCAAAGGCAGACTTGGATTCTGATAAGAGAATTGATCATTGCATTTGGCAAGAAGATGATTTTGACAAGAGCTGTTTCATTGGAGTGCTGCTTTATCAGGTTTTTGTTTTTTGTTTTGAGA